>NC_090923.1:785109464-785715131 GCF_040938575.1 Ambystoma mexicanum | reverse complement strand
CCCACCCCCCAGCATCCAGGGGCACCGTCCACCATGCCCTCACTCATGTCTCCCAGCACCCCCACCCCCCAGCATCCAGGGGCACCCTCCACCAGGCCCCCACTCATATCTCCCAGCACCCCCACCCCCCAGCAGTGCAGAGGCACCCTCCACCAGGACCCCACTCATGTCCCCCAGACGCCACATCATCAGAATCTAGATCCCTGGCCCTTATGGGCTGCCTCCACATGCCAAACACCCACCCAAGTATTGCATCCACCCACTTAGAAATGCCAATTACATGATACAACCCCAATGGCAAGTATGTAAATGAGCACAAGTCCCTCACATACACACAATGGGTGTCAGTGATTGTCAAAACACATATCATGACATGCATGAAACCAATGAGATGCTACTACACATTGAAGTTTGATGAAGAAAATGTATTAAAAGCAACACAAATGGAAACAAAAATAAACAAACGACAATGGGAATTAAAAACAAAAAGCAGCACGTGCGTAAAATAATGTAAAACCACAAATCATAATCCAAAGGAAAGGTGTCCAAAGTCACAGTTCAAAAAAGTAAATCCAAAGGAAAATCAAAACCGAAAACCATTGCTCCATCGGTAAATTCAAAATAAAAAAATAAAATCCAACAGTCAACTATATACAGCTTAACCAACCAAGGGTCCATGATCCCAACAAAAGAAATGAAACCTATCTGCTAATACTACCTAATTTAAAAAATATATACAAAAATGTGGTCCATTGTTCAAAAGGTCCAAAAAAAAAACGAAAAACCAAAGGAAACCTAACACTAACTACATAACTATTTACAAGGGCAGCGGGCTAGTCCGATGGCTCACTTCAGGATGTTCCGGGCCAGGGCGTCATCAAACTCCTGCTCAATGTCCCGGAGGCGGTCCTCCTCCATGGCCCTGAGGGTCTACAGGGCCGACGACATGTTCTCCTCCAACTCCCTGCGGATTGCCTCGAGGCACTTGGCCCGCCTCAGGGCCCTCCGCATGGAGTTCTCCGCCCTGACCATCGTGAGCCGTGCCTCTTCCACCCGCTGCCGCTCCGCATCTATGGCGTGGCCCAACCGCTGCCACACGGAAGACACTTCCCGTCCTGGGTACTCCTGCCCTCCGGCCGATTCTTGCCCCTCCGATGTCGAAGGCCCCGAGCCATCATGGCTCCCACCTCATTGCTGCTGCTGCTGTGCCTGTGCCCATGCCCTGGCTCCTGCTGCCTGCACATTCTCCACCGGCCGGGGTGCAGTCGTTGATGTGGCCACCCCTGCTGGACGTCCGACTCCCGACTGTGGCAGGGATGTGTCCTCCACCAGCCTGGCCGCACCGTCAGAGGCAGCTCCACAGGGCACTCAGGTGACAAATGGGTGGAAAGATGGCACGGAGGACGACTGGCGCATAGGGTGTTCAGTTGAGGAGGGGGTCGGTACAAGCTCCAGCAAACGGAGGAATTCGGCCTGGGTGACCTGTCCCAGTAGGCCGACGCGGTCAACGAGCCATTCAAGATGACGTGCAGTCTCCTCATGAAAATACTGCAGGTCACCTCGCATGGCCCGTTGACGCAACGCCACGCCAGTCAGGACAGGCTCAAGCAGTACCTGGATAGCCACGTCCACAGGCAGAGGAAGGCCAGTTGTTGTAAGCTCATCCCCTGCCTGAAAAGAGGTCTGGATGTAGGCATCCCTGCTGGTGCAAGATAACGCAGTGACAGGATCAGGGACAGGATTGCACACAGGCACCTCCGCGGCGGCCTGTGCTGCCTCCTGTCCCTGGTACTGCACTGGCACCAGTGGAATCCCCACCTCCAGACCCCGTCTCTGTCGCTTGCATGGCCTCCTCCTCCACCAAACACCCCACCAACTTGGATGACTCCGTGCCATCTTCCCCCATTGGGCCCTGTGGGGTCCCAGCTGCCCCTTCTGCTGCCGAGGAGTCCAACTCCGACCTCTGCCTCTTCGACCTCCCCCCGGCAGCTGCGGCCTGGGACGCGGCACCGGACTCCTCACTCCCCGATGAGATGACAACCTGGGAGGGGAGCCGGGCCTTGCGTTTCTAGCTGGCGGTGCGATCCCCGCCGCTGTGCTCCACAGCACCTTCTCCGCCCTCTTCATCAGTTGACGCTGCAGACAGGGAGAAATAAAACACAGGCATCAGGGCACTGTACAATGGACACATACACACATGACAGTTGTACATGAGTGGCATTGGCAAACCTCAGACATGGCATCACAATCGCCAACACACATGTCATTTCAACTCGCACATATGAGCCACACCACAGCCATATCGCAACAGCCAGCACCATCCATACACATACAAATGCATGAGCAGGCAAAGGTGACCCAGACATCACATGCAACACAGGGAGTGCACTACACATGCACACACACCACCACACTTGCATGCATGTTTACACCTTTGCCAACTGTCGCAGTGTTCAGAATGGCATCCATGTCACATCTGCCAATCAGGCGACCACATCCCGCTGTCACATGCATCTATGCTGCATCACTGTTGCACCCTTGTCAAATACACACACATGCACATGTACACACTGCTGATACATGCAGCTGAAACCAACATCCATGTGTGACATCCCAAACATGCCTACTTACATACACATTGATCCAAACATGTGTGCCCACACAACTCCATTTGGCATGCAAGCCTACACACACAAGCACCATCCATGTCTCACACATGAGAGCCCTCGCATGTGTTAGCCTCACGGCCCTGTACACCCCACCCCATACTTGGCCCCATAAAAACACATGTGCAACCTGCACACTACTGGCACATCACCACACGCACAGCTTACAATGATGATGCATGTACACTTACCGCTCGACTCCAGACGGGTCTGCCTCTCAGGGACCTGGACGTGGAGCCTGGGGATATGCGTTCCAGGACCCTCATCTGATCGTCCGACAAGTGGCCCCGGCGCCCCTTAGCATCCGCTGCCTTCAAGAGGCACCGGGCCTTGTTGAGGGTCCTGGACCTGAAGTCCCCCCAGTGCTTCTTGACATGATGGAATAGTCGGACTGCCACCCTCTCCGCGTTGATGGCAGTCACAATGTCCGTCCAGATCCGAGTCCGTCCTTCCTTGTCGGCGTGCAAACTTCCGAAGAGGGCATCATACTGCCCCAGGACCTCTCTGGCCGGGGGTTGCCAGTGGTGCCAGATGTTGCAGTGCCCGACATGACAACCCCAGAGGCAGGAGTGGGTGGGCAAATGGGTCCTGGGGCTGGTCTGTGGAGCGATGGAATCCCAGTCGGGAGTCTTCGGTTCCAGCAGGGGTGGTCACAGCAACAGCATCCCTGGCTGATGTGCAGGCAGCAAATGGCAGGGCACGTGGGCAGTAGGCAATCAGGCAGCAGCACATGGCAGGTGGGAGCGTGCTCTGGGCTCTGGGGGGCAGTAATTCAGCCTTCTAGGCAGGAGCGTGGTCTTCCGTGTGCTTACGCATGGCCAGCTTGATACGGAGTGATTTGGCATGTGAAAATCAAGCACGTCTGCGTGTAATTCGAGGAAAGGGCCTTAGCGCGTAAGTGCATCAGCACACTACGCAAATTCATTGGCCCAAAGGCCATCAGCGCGTATGCGCGTCTCTGACGTGTGCGCGGGTGTTTCCCTGTACACGGGTGCATGTTACACTTCCAATGACTGCATGTCAGAGTGTCGGCTCGTGTAATTGGAGGATGGGGCCTTAGCGCGTACACGCGGAAGTGACGCTGGACGTGTGGGCATGTTTAAAAGGTACGTGTAGAATGCCATTTCCTTGTATGTGCTTTTCGTGGAGAGCGAGTGGGTGAAATCTGTACTTCTTGTCGGTTTACACGCGATTTATTCACGGCGTTCCAAGTTCGTACTCCCTGTTACCTCTGACAGCTTTTTCTCTTTTTTCTTTTTCCTGGGCCTGTTTCCTCAAACAGAGTTCACTTCTCCTGTTGTCCTGTCTCCTCAGACAGTGTACAATTCTTCTTTTGGCTGGGGTGTTGCCAACGCGCACATGCGCATATTTTTCACGCGATATTTCCTGGCAGACGGTGAGTCGCGCATGTATTTAACATCTGTGCTTGCCCCGTGTGTTGCCTACCCCTTCAGAGGTCAGTCTAGGCTGCGTGTGACACGCATACTTTCATTTTTGTGTTTCTGGGTGCCACAGCGTAGTGCAGGTTTATTTTTCCACGCACGTGGTCTAGGAGGGGTTGCGTGCACATTATCTCCCTTATTTGGGGTGCCTGTGCATTGCGTGACCCGTCATCTTCTCCCAGGGGTCACATACAGCCTTGCTAGAGCACTAGGGTACGAATTCCATCTACTACCCTACCCCTTTGACCCCAATTGCCCAGGACAATAGTTTACTGCAACTCCCATACGCACAACAACATCAGTGGCATTGTTGGGATGCGAGCACGCGGTAAGGGTGGCAAAGGTGGCCAAGCCACAAGAGGTGGCCGTGGTGGATACGGTAGGGGATGTGTCTGGGACTTGCAGGGTGCCCCTAGCCCCCCATGTGTGGGTGACCAGTCAGGGACACCCATGCCCCCCTCGGTTGAGGGTAACGTGGCTGACACCATCCCTGCTTAGCCCTTGTTGGACCAGCCCATTGTGACACCAGACCTGGCACAGGGTGACTCCATGGCTGACTTCCAGGTCAGCAGGTCTAGGCCACGTGTGGCGGCGCACGTTGGTGTCACCAGGCCTCCCCACCCTGCCTACTCAGGGCTGCCCCGAGTAGGCAGGGTGGGGAGGCTGCAGGGGCAGATGCGGCTCCATCCACCCCAGCTCTGAGTCTCTCAGCCAGGACAGTGTCGGTCCCAGTCCATCCTGCTGACGTTCCCCCTGACTACATCACACTTCAGCTAATGCCTGCACCAAGTCCCATGGTGAGTGTTCATTCCCACACTCCTAGTCCACAGTCCACCAGGGCTCCTGCCCCTAGTGTCCAGAGCGGCGTAGGACACTCAGGATCCCCACCACCTTCCAAGTGGAAGAGGAAGAGTGCTCGTCCAGTACAGGCTGATGCCCCAGACACGGCTACACAGTCCGGCCCACCAAGGAAGCCCAGCTTCAATCAGGCCGAACTTGATGCACTTGTTGAGTATGTGTCCGCACATGACAGCGAAATGGTGATTACTGCAGGATGCAAGACCACACCTGCACAACGTCAGGCACACTGGCAGACCATCGCGGACCTCATAAGTGCCCTTGGATTCGTGAGGCGCACAGCTAATGATTGCTACAAGCGCTGGAATGACCTGAAGCGCAGGGCAAAGAAAAAGCTGGCCTCAAGTCATGCCGCAACTCTAGTGACTGGAGGTGGGTCTCCAGCAGAGGACATAGAACTCACTCCACATGAGTATGTTGATGGGACCTACGTCACGGAGGAACAGATCCAAGGCGTGGGAGACCTGCCAGATTACAAGGCATTGTCCGGTGAGTGCACATGCATGTGTGTGTCATCCATGTGCATGGTGTGTATGTGAGGGCTTCTGATTGAGTGCCAGGTGAGGGTGTGTGTGCCTGAGTGGTTTGGGTCACCCATGTGCTTCATCCAATACATTCTGCGCACATGGATTTGGGTATTACAGTATCCCTTCTGGCAACAGTAGACATTCAGCCCAACCTCACGCCAGTTGCCCTTGAAGTGTCATCTTACCACAACATAGTTGCGTATTATTCTGTGTTCATTCAGGCTGATTGTCTGCATTCCACCACTTTCACTAGGCATTTCTCAGTCCTATTGTCACATGTGTGACATGGCTATGGTACATGCCATCTGTGTGATGGCATGTGTCATGTATGTGTTTTGGACATGCCAATCACAGGCCAATGTGTGATGGCACTGCTAGCCAGCATGCAGCAAATGTGTTGGTCTTCCATCTTGGTGTCATCAATGTGTGCCATTTGCCTCCCATTCATACGCAGTGACGGTGCATGCATGGGAGGGTTATAGTCATGTGGGACATGTGTCAATGAAGTACTGTTTCTGTTGCTTCTCAGCCCTAATTGTGTGCCATGGTGCTAATGCCTGTTCCCATTTCTTTTCTTTCATGTCTTTGCAGGGGATGACGTACTTGATACTGCTGGGGTTGTGGAGATGGTGCAGACCCAGGAGGGGTCTCAGGCCCGACCGGGCACCAGTGAGGGACGTGGTGTGGTGGTGGGTGAGAACCCACACTTGCTGCAGACCATCATCTCAAGGGGTGTCTCTGGGTGCACCTCCCCCGAGCTCTATTCAGGTGTCGATTCGGATGATGAGACCTATGTGCCGTTACAGGTAAGTGTTTCTGGGAAGGGTTCTGTACTGTCCAACCCACCTGCACCAGGGGTAGCACCCTCAATGGGGATGTCAGTGTTGGTAGGTCCGCCTTTGGTGGTTACGGATGCAGGGTCACACTCCGCAACATCTGATCCTGTTCCTGGGCCAGCAGATCAGAGGGGGAATGCAGTCCTGCAGCCTCAGGCAGTGCCGGCACAGCAAGGCGCAGTTCACCTTGCCCCAGACAGGTGTGGTGCCCGCCGTCGCGGTGGCCGTACGCCACCTGGCAATACCGCATGGGAGCAATCCATATACGGTATGGCAAACCAACAAGCAGCATCATCTGAGATGATGGCTGAGGCCATGGATAGGGTGGCCACTTCCATTGTCCCCCAAAAAAGGCTGATTGAACAACTACAGCAGGTAACAGACTCCATTTGCCAGTCACACAGGGAGGACATGTTGGCGTTTTTCATAGATGTGTTTTTATAAATAAATAACTATATATCTTTACACCGAAGCTCCGTTCCGTGTTTGCTTGTTCTACTGTGTAAATTGCCCTATTTTGTATACTCCACATACTGCCTAACTCTTCTTGAGGGAAGTCTGACTGCTCAGCCACAGCTACCAAGTGAATCTGTGTGGTACAGACTGCTACCAAGTGGGTTTACTGCCAAACACCTGTAGGCCTAAATCTTTTGCAGTGGTCCCAGAGGGAACTGCACAGGTTTCCGCCTAACAGTGGTGTACAGCGGTGGGATTTGTATCGAGTATACAATTTAGAGTGCTTTTCCACACTTTAGGATAACTAACCACAAAGCTTAGCACTAAAAAGCAACTTTAAAAAATATGTCTACTATGGAAGTTTACAGTCAAGAGTCCTTGTCAGGTGAAAACACTGAGAGTTTACGAGCTCTCTGTAGACAAGAGAATCTTTCTGTAAGAGGCAAGAAAGTAGAACTGATAGCGAGATTGCTGGAAAACCAAAGTCTGGGTACCGGTTCAGAGGAACCAACTTCTCCAGCGAATGTAGAAAACAGTGATGGTATTGATCTAAATCAAAGTCTTGATAATGAGTCAGAAGAGGAAAGTGAACCTAATGAGGTTAGCCACGCTGAGCCTCTGTCTGCCTTACCTACTATACCTACGGGGCCCATACCAGATCCCACATGTAACCCTGCTTATTTTTAACTAGAGAAAATGAAGCTCAAGTTAAAATACAAGCGTTTTTTAGCTCAATCTGAAAGAAACCAAAAGCTAGAGTTCAGACAGATGAATGCCCAGGCTGAGCAGAAGCAAGCTGAGTTAAGACTCAGAGAAATAGTACTTAATCATGAGTTAGAGATGAAAAAGTTATCTGTGGAAAATGCTTCTCTCTCCGCTGGTTCCTCTAGGAGTTCCAGTCCCAAAAAACCCCGGATGCCTAAGGAATTAGTGGGTATGTATGAACCGAGATTAGATGTGTTGGATTGGTTAAAACTGTTTGAATATAATCATGGGCTCCAGGACATCACCGGGAATGAGTTACTTCCCTGGTTGTTCTCGAGGCTTCCCCCTGTTGCGACTGATGTGGTAATGGAGTTGGGGGAGGTGGATAAGAAGGATTACGAAAGTGTGAAACTAGCTCTGATAGCTAGATTCGGGAAGAACCCTTCCCAGTATCTTAAGAGGTTTAGAACCCTCAAAAAGCATGATGGTACCCCTTGGGCTACCTGGGTGAGTGAAGGGTTCAAAAACTTAGAGGGATGGATTAAGGGTTACAAAGTGAACACTTATGAGGGTATGAAGAATCTTTTTATTTTGGAGTCTATTTATGATGTCTGTTCTCCTGAGCTCAGGCAGCACTTGGCTGATTCGAAGGAATTGGATTCCAGGGAGCTAGCTAAGGCTGCTGACTTGTGAGTTGCCAACAGGGCTACTCATAAGGATTCTGGGGCAACTCAGAAAAAGGATGAGGGAAAACAGCCTAAAAAAGACTCAAAAGAGAATTCTAATAACTCAAATTCCAAAGAGGGCCCCAAACAAAACCAGAAGGGTAAGCCACAAGGAAAACCGCAGAAGAATAGTGTGCCTTCTGGTGCCAAACCAGAAGGAGGCCAGAACAACCCACCATTCCAGAAAGCATTCGGTAAATGCTTTGTTTGTGGCTCGACTGACCACGTGAAAGGAGATCCCAGATGTAAGGGTAAACCTTCAGGGGTCCAGCTTGTCTCCTTAGCCTTCGCTCCAGAGGAGGAAGTCCAAATGGCAAGTGGAAACTTTCTACTGCTGGCTGATGAACCCATTGAAGTCTCAGCCAGTGTTTCTTTAGTATCTCTGGGGTTGTGGGAACAACAGAATTTAGATGTCTATAATTCTATCCCCGATAATACTAAAGAGTATTATAAGGACAGTGTCCAGGTGAATGGTCAGGAGACTCCTGCCATTAGGGACACTGGGGCCAGTATAACTGTGGTGGATAAATCGTTTTTTCAGGCTGAGGATGTTGCTAAGGCACCCAAATGCCTGACCAAGTTAGCTGGAGGGCCTGTGCAGATGCTTCCCCAATTACCAGTTCTCATCCAGTGTAACGAGATGACTGTGAAGATACCTGTCAGCATACAGAGTGAGGTACCAGGACGCGTTCTGTTGGGTAACGATTTGAAAACTCTCGGAGTTGTGTCGCATAGCCCCAGACCTCCTAGTAAACGGTTACAGGAGCTAACCAGACCTGCAAGGGAGAGCACCATGCAAGGTACTCTCCAGGAGATGATGAAGAAAGAAATCACTCCTGCTCCACTGGAATTGTCAGCTGCTGTCTCAAAGAAATCAGAAGCAAAAGGGAAACCCAAGACTTCTTTACCGAAAACAGCAGCCAGCATTTCAGTGCAGCCCACAAGGACTTCCCCGCGGTTGTCCAAAGTTACACTCGTAACTCCCCCTCCAGCTGAGGCTGAGAGGGAGGTACAACCCTGTGTGGTAGAATTAGACTCTGAAGAAGAGCTAATGGAAGGCCAGGAACTCATTGGAGATCTGGATCCTGCTGACTATCCTGAGCTGCAGTCGTTACTGGCAGAATCTGGACCCAACAGGACAGACTTCAGTAAGGGACAGAGGGAATGTCCAACTCTGGAAGGTCTTCACCACCAGGCAGAAGCTCAGGCTGAAGGGCAAGAGCCTGGGAAATACAGGTTGCACTGGGAAGATGGCCTCTTCTACAGTGAACCGACCGAGTCTACACCTGGAGACTACAAAAGACTTGTAGTACCCCAAGAGAACAGACCACAGTTCTTGCAGTTAGCCCACGAGATTCCTTTGGCTGGTCACTTGAGTTTCAAGAAGACTAAGGAAAGGCTCTCTCTCTACTTTTATTGGCTGAAGATGTGGGTCGAAGTAGAAAAACACTGCAGGAGCTGCCACACCTGCCAGACCTCTGGTAAGGTTGGCTCCAAGAATGTGGCACCTTTAGTGCCTCTCCTAGTTGTGGGAGTGCCATTTGAGAGAGTAGGGATTGACATTGTTGGTCCCCTCCATCCTCCAACCTCCTCAGGCAACAGGTTTATACTTGTTGTAGTAGACCATGCTACTAGGTATCCCGAGGCAAATCCTATGAGGACTGTTACAGCTCCTGCTGTGGCTAAGGCCCTCCTTGGTATTTTTACCAGGGTCGGGTTTCCTAAGGAAGTAATCTCTGAGAGGGGGTCAAACTTTATGTCCCACTACATGAAAGCCATGTGGAAAACCTGTGGAGTTACTTACAAGTTCTCAACAGCCTACCACCCCCAAACCAATGGGTTAGTAGAACGGTTCAACCGAACCATGAAGAGCATGATAGGTGCTTTAGAAGAACCCCTTAAGCGTAAGTGGGACCTTCTACTGCCATGCCTTCTCTTTGCTTATAGAGAAGTCCCTCAGGAGGGAGTAGGTAATTTTTTTTTTTTTTTAATTTAAAATATATTTGTTGTTTTTAGTTCGTTTTACAAACTTTTACAACAATTTTTGCGTTTCTTGAAACATTTTCTGTTCACATTATTCTTTTTTCCACATTTAACGTTTGCTATATACAAAATTTCACAATAATTCATATATCTTTTTCATTACATACAACAAGTTCTAAAATCATATTTACACTTCATAATCACAAATTACAATGTCGCCGCTACTTTACTAAGCACCTGTTGCATGTATGCTGTTGACACCAGCCTTTCATTAACTGTTTGCCTGTGCCCAGACAGTACGTTTCACCGATTTCAGTTATAGTGGGAGATCACACAATTTCCATTAGCGTTGTTAACGATACATTTAATCGAATACATTTATTAAAATTCAACATGTGGTCAACTACTGCATTTACTGGAGACTTTTAAGTTAAGTCCACATGAATTACATTTGCCCTTATGGCATTGCTATCAGTGTTTAACATTAACCATGTTACTGGTCGGACGCTGTCCTTCCTTGTTTAGCAGAACAGCTCAAGCGCTTCATTTACAGGTCAGGTCTCACCCATGCCTTATATTCAACTAATTTCTGTTGAAGTTGCATAATAATAATGCTTAAGAACCTTGTCAATGACAGAATCAGCGTTACATTTGTACCCCACATGCAACAAATCCACAGCCATTCTCTCCCTAGTGTTGTGATATCAGTTTTATTTTTGCCAAAGAAAGTGATGCAATGTGTTTCAAAGTGCCTACAATAAACAATGAGATGCTTAAAAGTTTCCTTTATGGTGTGATTGCCACAGAATCGACATCCACCATGTGCAATTTCTACGGGCGTGATTCTCCAATATTGGATATTTTCAATAGTCGGAAACTGATTTAACTTAAATCGTAAGTAAGTGTCCCGTTCTAATTTTGCTGGGAATTGCATCAAATATCTTGCTCTTGGGGTGTATCTAGTAATAAACTGTGCTATTTCTGTGTGCATTGTCAGCGTTGAAAGGGTCTCAAAGGTAATTCTCCAATCATGTTCATATAGCTTTTTTTTAACATATGCTGGGCGCAACTGCAAGTCATCAATTGTTGCATTGATATTTGACAATAAGTTCAACATTTCCCCATAATATTTTTTTATGGATTTGGGAGATTTCTCTGTGATCATGGTTGACAGATTTTCATACAGAGAGTTTTGTGGTGGAGTAAGCATTTTTGAAAGATTGTTAAGACACCTCCAGTGAAGGCGAGCAGATAGGGATATGAGACCAAGCTCATGTTGTATCACTACACTAGGGATTGCATTAGGTAGCCTTAACGTTTTTTTTCCATATCACGGATTGAGCCTGGTTTAGCTCTGGTCCGATGTTTATCAAACACATGTCCAGACTATATAACACTATTGCTTCTACTTTTAACGTGTAGTATTCAAATAGAGGAGACATAGAGTACTCACAGTATCTATTGAATATAATTTTCATTTGTGCATATAGTGGTTGGATCTTGTCTTGAATGCGAGCTTTCCACATGCTTTTCGACTCATTGTTAGATAGATTGTATCCAAGATATTTCACCGAGTGTATGCATTCAACTCGAGTATCATTTAGTGCCCACTTATATTTGACATATTTTTTACTAGAGTTACTGAATATAATGATGTTTGATTTCAATGCATTTGCACTCAGATTATGTGATAGTGCGAATTTTGCAAACATCTCTAATTTAGTTTGCAGATCAGATGGCGTGAGGTCGAACAGTAATATATCGTCCGCAAACGCCAACCACTGTATGCGCAAGCCCCCCAGCTTGGCAGGATAGATGGAAGTACCCTGCCATATGTTATCCATATCACACAAATAGGCATTAAACAGAGTGGATGCTAAATTGCATCCCTGTCTGACGCCAATAAACGTAGGGACTGCGTCAGATAAGTTGCCTTGTTGAGAGATGCGAATCCGGACTTGCGTGTTTTCACGGAGAAGAGCTAACATGTGTAATAACATTGGATCAAACCCTGATTTTTTTAACTTGGACCATAATAATGATCGGATGACTGTGTGAAACACAGATGTTAAATCCAGGGAGGCCATATAGATAGGACCACATTCACCATGTTTTGATTTTGTAAGTAAGTGCGCTAGGATGGTGGTATTCAGAGGAGTGCCCATTGCCCGTCGAAAGCCCACTTGAAATCTTGAAAGCATGTTTTTGTCTTTCATGTGACGTTCCAGTTCCTTTAGAATCAAAATAGAAAATACTTTTTCTGAGGTGTCTAGGAGGGCGATAGCTCTATAGCTGGCTGGATCTTCTCTGCTTCCTTTTTTCCAGATGGGCACTACTATGGCAGTGTTCCATGATGTAGGAATTGATTTGGATTTAAAAATGTTATCATATTTGATTTTACATATGGAGGCCCATAATCCAGGATCTTGTTTCATGACACATGCCGGGATGCCATCGGGCCCCAGTGCCTTTGAGTATTTTAGGTTGTTCATCACCCATTTAATGTCTAGTTCTGACCACGGACAGACAGATACAGTTGTATAATTCGTATCGCATGAATCCGTTTGCTGGAACGCGAGGGGGAGTTGGTATTTCCTTTTTATGAATGTCGTCCAAGTTGACGCAGAGATTGGAGATGTCATTACTTCTGATTTTTTGTCTACGCCACTGCGGAGCATCGCCCATATGGATCTCCTGTTGTTTGTGCACAGAAATAGGACCATGTTTTGATTGTTTTTGATTTTTGCACTCCATTTGATGTTACAAACTTTGTTGGTGAAATTATTACAAATTTTCTTTTTTTGTATTAGATAATCTTCGATATTGGGACAACTTTTCTTTAATTTTCGTAAAGTTCTGTTTTTCAAACATTTCAATTTGAGGATTGCATCATTACAAAGTTTGTGAGGCTGTGATTTTAATCTATCAACGTCACTGGTTCTTAGTAAGACAGTGGATGCAATCGTCTCCGTGAATAACTTCTCTATGCACTTGGTGTCATGTGAATGCCAATTAGACTTTGTTAGTGCGGAAGTAGAAGCTTTAATTACTTTATTTACTTCACAACATAATCGGGCATTCCATTTTATGGAGATGTCCGGGCGTTCAATTTCAACAAAGTCCAACCCTAAGTCCTTTGCTAATGCTGGTACTTTCATACTAATATATATTTTTTTTTAAAACATATTTTTATTGTTTTCATAGATAGTACAAAAGTGAATATTCCCCAACTTTCCCAACCCACACCCCCCCCCCACCCCTCCCGTTCGGAAGAGAAGTCCATGATCAATTGTCCTCGGTGTCGATTAAGAAGTGAAAAATTCTGTTATTTTTATATAGTGCGG
The DNA here is from genome assembly GCF_040938575.1 of Ambystoma mexicanum. Classification (NCBI taxonomy): domain Eukaryota; kingdom Metazoa; phylum Chordata; class Amphibia; order Caudata; family Ambystomatidae; genus Ambystoma; species Ambystoma mexicanum. The sequence goes on along the minus strand of NC_090923.1, from coordinate 785,701,589 downwards.
GCACCACTGTGCCATATAGTCTGATTGAAGATATTCTAGTACTCCTCCCCATTCTTTTGTGAAGGTGCCTTGTGTTCCTTGGATATTGTGAGTTATCTTTTCCATGGTCATTTGGGACCAGACTTTATATAGCCATGTGTATAGCAATGGTGGATCTTTCTTCTTCCATCCCTGTGCGATCGTGGCCCAGGCCGCAATGACTAGGCTCATAAGACTCCTCCATTGCGCCTTAGTGAGTGTTTTGGCGTGTTGCCATTTAAGTCCGCAGAGCCATAGTTTTTCTGGAAAATGTTCCGCTTCTGGATATATCTTCTTTAGTTCTAATATTACTTCTGTCCAGAAGCCTTTGACCTGTGGGCAGTCCCACCAAATGTGTCTCCATGTGCCTATTTCTGTACAGCCCCTGCAGCATTGGTTAGAGGAATGTGGGAACATGCTATGTAGCCTCTCTGGGGTGTAGTGCCGTTGTGTAATCATTTTTGTCCACATTTCTCTGGTTTGGGCAGCCCGGGTTAGTTTGGGGATATCGGCCCATAGCGACTGCCACTGTTGTGGTGTGATGTCCTCTCCCAGAGTTTTTTCCCATTTTCTAATATATGCCCACTGTATGTCTTCCTCCTGTGTATTTATGAATTTGTAGAGAGTGCAGACTAGCTTTTTGTCTCCTGAGTTGGTAAGGAGAAACTTTTCAAAGGCGGTAAGCTCCCTCGTTGCTGCGTGTGTTATCTCGGGTGTGGATAGCCAGTGTCTGAGTTGTTCATATTTGTATCTATCCGCATTTGTGAGGTTCCATTGTGTTTTGCAGTCGGCGAAGGATCTCAGTTCCTTGTCTACGAACATTTCCCAAATTTTTCTACAACCTGCTTCCTCCCAGTTCTCGTATGCGCCGTGCTCTGTTCCTGGTGGGAACTGCGGATTCCTGCAGATTGGAGTGAACGGGGCTGGAGCGGTGGTAATGTGCCCTTTCCGTGTCTGCTCGTCCCAGGCGTTCATTGTGGCCGTCATGATCTCGCTGATGCGCAGGTTCGGGTGCCTGTGCTGTTTTGATTTCCACAATAAGTCCTCCAGTGGTGTTCTTGCGACCGCTCTGTCCCGGGTAACCCAGATCGTTCGCTGATTGTCTCCCAGCCATTCTTTCAGGATCCATAGTTGTGCCGCTTGGTAATAGTTCTTAAAGTGTGTGAGCGCCAGGCCCCCCTCTTTAGTGTGGGACGTGAGAACTGATCTGGCTACTCTGGGGGGTTTTCTATTCCAAATAAAAGATGAGACTGATTTTGTCAGTGTCTTGAAGAAGGAATCAGGGATTACGATTGGGAGGGATTGGAAGTGATAAAGCAGTTTCGGGAGGATGTTCATTTTAATCGATTGGATTCTTCCCCACCAGGAGATATTTAGGGGGCACCACCGTTCTAGCTCTTTTTGTATTCTTGCCAGGAGTTGGGGGTAGTTACTTTTGTATAGTGCCTCTACCTTCTGTGTGAGGGTTATACCCAGATATTTTATACCTTCCTATGCGACTTTTAGGCCAAACTGCCCTGCTTCTCTATTCAGTGATTCCATGCTCCCGGCTAGGAGTAAGATTTCTGACTTTTTTTTGTTTATTTTTAGACCCGATATGTCCCCGAATGACTCAAGAAGGTGGAGTGCCGCGGGGATGGACTGGGCTGGGCGTTCGAGTGCCAGTAACATGTCATCTGCGTAGGCTATTACCTTATGTTGTTTACCCGCCATCTCGATTCCCTTGATTTGGTCCGATTCTCTAATTTTAATTAGTAATGGTTCTAGGAACAGCGCATATAGGAGCGGCGATAGAGGGCAGCCTTGTTTTGTTCCCCTAGAGATTCCCACCCTCTCCGTGACCGCCCCATTTACCGCTATTCTAGCTGATGGGGAGGAGTAGTTGGCCGTAATCATATTTATGCATTGTGTCCCGAATCCCATATGTGCCATAGTTTTGAAGAGCATTGACCATTCAACCCGGTCAAATGCTTTTTCTGCATCTAAAGATAATAGGACTGCAGGGGTGAGTGTTATGTTAATTTTTTCTGTTAGATGGACTAGCCTTCTTGTGTTGTCGTGCGTCTGCCTCCCTGGTATGAATCCCGATTGATCCGGGTTTATTAAGGAGGGAAGCAGTGGGGATGGTCTGGCAGCCAGGATTTTTGTGTATATTTTTGAGTTTAAATTGATCAGGGCGATCGGACTGTTTGAGCCTTGGAGGGTGGGATCTTTCCCTTGTTTGTGGAATACCAGTATTTTAGCTTCATTCATGGATGGAGTAATGTTCCCACTATCTCTAAAGGTGTTTAGTAGTCTAGTGAGGAAGGGGGTGAGGAGGTCTTCATATTTTTTGTAGAATGGGGCAGTAAAGCCATCCGGGCCTGGCGCTTTGTTGAGAGGGAGATCATTTATTGCTTTCTTCACTTCACTTTCCGTTATCTGGGCCTCAAAATCCATTCTGGCCTTTTCTGGTATTTTTTGAAAGGGGATCGATGTCAGAAATCTGTTTTGGTCCGCCTCATCTGGGTGTTTAGTTTCATATAGGTCCTGGTGGAACTCCCTGAATGTGTCTCCTATATCTTCGGTGCGCGTCAGCTGATCTCCTTGTGTATTTTTAATGCTCCGAATGGTCATTGTTTTCCGCTTTGACGAGAGTAACCGGGCTAGATATCGGTCGGCCTTGTTAGCTTTTATATAATATCTCTGTTTGAGGTATAAGAGGGATCTCTGGGCTTTCTTACTACGGAGGAGGTCAAGTTGCCCCTCTGTGTGTTTAAGTGATCTTTTTAAGCTCCTGGTGGGGTTTGCCAGTAGTTCTCCCCGGATTTTTGACAGCTTCTCTTCCAGTTCAGTTTCCCACTGTTGTGATTGTTTATCCCTTGCTCCTTTGAGGGCTATTAGGTGGCCCCTGATTACCGCCTTGAACGCCTCCCACACCGTACTCAGGGCTATCTCCCCTGTATCATTATTTTCAAAGAATTCTGTGATCTTGTCCCTAATGGATTCTCCCATCACTGGGTCTGAGAGTATCTCTTGAGGAAGTTGCCACCTCCAAATTCCTTTCTCTTTCTTTGGGTCGACAGGTTCATCCAAAGGGGTGCATGGTCTGACATAGAGATGGGACCCAGTTCCATGTTTTGAATTTTACCCAGTTTCCCCACTGACACCCAGATGTAGTCAATTCTTGACATCGTGTTGTGAACGTGTGAGTAATATGTGTATCCCCTGGTTTGACCCTTGTGTTCTCTCCATGCATCGCACAATGCCATACCCTCCATCTGTCGTTTAAGTCGATCCAACGGGGCGCCTTGGTGGTGGGGCCCACCCGTGCTCCTGTCAATCTGAGGATGCCAGGCCATGTTAAAGTCCCCTCCTATGATTATTTCACCTTTCGCGTACTCCTCCAGCCTCCCCATCATGTCTCTCAGGAAGCCGTCTTGGCCCGTGTTAGGGGCATATACTGAGGCCAGTGTCAGTGTCGCGTTGTGGAGTTTGATATTGGCAAAGGCGAACCGGGCTTCTTTGTCGGATAGTTTGTCAATCAGTCTTGCTTCCTGACCCTCCTTAATTGCAATCATCACTCCCGCTCTCTTCTCCGCTGCGTTGGATTGTGCTAATATTTCGTATCCTCTGAGGCGAATTTTCCCCCATCCTGTACTTTGATATGTGTCTCCTGGAGCAGTAGCACTTCGGCCTTTTCCTTCCTTAACATGTTCTCCACTTTTTTCCGTTTCACGGGAGAGTTCAGACCACTTACGTTTAAGGTTACGAATCTTATCTTCCCCATTTCATATGCCCTTTCTGGGTGCTCCTTTCGCCCGAGTTGACCATTCTCCTCTCTCCTCCGGAACGGAAACGTCCCACCCACCCCTCCCCCCCAAACTGTAAGAATTTCCCCAACCTTTAACTGTAGTCCAACTTGTGCTCCCCAGGAGGGCCCGGGTACCTAAGGTAGCTTTGGCGTTCTGCCTATCGCTCCCTGCCCTCAGTAGGCTCGAGGCGAACCGTGCGGGGAGTCCTAAACCCCTCGTCATCCCTTGGCCTTGATGTAAGTCGTTCCGGTACCACGCCGGGCCTATTGATTCTGCTCAGTCCGGGTTCCATCATCGGGTGCTGTTCCGCATTGAGTGTTCCGCTGCTGGGCACCGAGTATCTTGAGCTGTGGACTCACGTCCGTTCGGTTGTTTTATTTGACGCTTCGTTTCCCCTTCCTTGACGTTTCCTTTTCTGGCAAACCCTTTCCCATCCCCCTGTTCTGCTCTGCCTTTCCCCCCTTTTATTTTCGTATTTGGTCGATGGTTCATCTATCTGGATGTCCATGATGCTCAACCCCTCTTCCATGGTGGTCACCCTCCTTTGCTGACCCTCCCAGTCGAACAGTAGACCGAAAGGGAATGTCCATTTGTATTTTATCTCTCTCTTGACCAATTCGCGATTGAGTGGGGTCATTTCTTTTCTTTTCAGGAGTGTTGTGGCAGATAGGTCTTGAAACAGCTGAATTTCCACCCCGTTCAACCTGATTTGTTCTAACTGCCTCGCTCTCCGTAATATGAGTTCTTTTTGCGGGTAGGAGGATATAGCTGCCAACACGTCTCTGGGTCTCTCCCCTGGTGCTCGAGTGCGCTTTGGGCCCACTCTATGGATGCGGTCAATCCCCACTGCCTCTGAGTCTTGTGCTTCTATGATATCTCTGAAGACCTCCTGCACCGCTTTCTGTAGATCCCTGTCCGAGACCGATTCTGGCATATTTTTAATGCAAATGTTTCGATCTGCGGGACCTATTTTCTAGGTCCTCGCACTGTATTTCCAGGTTGTGGGTCAAGCGGACAAGGTGTTCTTGGGTTTCGCTGTTTTGCAGTGCCTCCTCTTCTGCGTTCTGCAGTATTTTTTCCAAGGTATCTGTCCTTTCTTCCAGGTTCGCAATGTCGTGTTTAACATCATGGATGGCCTGCTGCATGTCGTGTTTGATTGCAGCGAATTGGTCCTGGACTGTCGACATGAGCTTGTCTTGTAATTCTTTAAACCAGGAGTGCATATCTTCTTTGGTTGGGGGTAGGTCGCTGGAGGCGATGTGGGCCACTTCCGTCGCGGGCAGTGACGGGATGGCCTCCAGAGGCCTGCTTCTCGTTGATACCGGGGTCTCCACCGCCCACATCTGTACCAGGTTGGAGTCCTGCTTAGCGGATTGCTGGTTCTGTTGGGATCCCCCTCCCTTCACTTTAGCTCTTGACATAGTGCCGGCAATATTGTCCGTGACTGTCCCTCTCTCTTCGGTGGCTGCGCGGCGTTAGGAAGGGCCTACTACATGTGTAAAGTTGTGCCGATGGTGATTCGCGGGGGGGGGGATTTACTCTCCCTTTTGCGCTGCGCGGTCAGGGTGTCCTGCTGTTCCCGCCCGTTCTTGCCTTGTGGGGGGGGGTGCAGGGTTCCCCCTAGCGCTCTGGGGGTCTGCGCAGGGGGGGAGAGCTGGCAGTTGGGGGGGCTCACCTTCCAGTCCACGGGGCCGGAGGACTACTGCTGGCGCCCCTCAGCTCTGGGCATCGGGTTGAGTTCATTTGCTGCTCCCCCTCTCCCTCCGCATGTCCGCCGGTGTCTGGTGGCGTCGATTCTGCTGTGTTGGGGTTCACTTCCGCCCGGGCAGTCCGTGTCACCAGCCTCCTCTGTGCTGCACGGCAAACCGCCTCTCTCTGTTCCCACTTTGCGCTCCGGCCCTGCCCTGGGCCGCGGATGGATCACTGGTGCGGTGGGGGGAGGGGTGGATTCATCTCCGTGGCGTCTCTGGATGACGGGGGTCGGGGAGACTTCTTCCGCGTGCGTCCTGTGTCTTTGGACGATATTCGGTGCCGGGTATAGGATCAGCCAACCCTCCGGAACGTAGCTAATTACTGTGCTGCTGAAAGGCCCGGCGGGAACGAGTCTAACTCACGTCTCGCTGCGCCGGCGGCCATCTTGGAATCTTCATACTAATATTTGTGCCAATAATTAAGTGATCCCCCAGTTGTACATCTACCGTATATGCCAGTGATGTTAACTGTAGCAAATTTTGTGATGCAGCCAAAAAATCAATTCTGGAGGTACTTTTATCTCGCCGCCATGTATATTGAGTTGTGTTAGAATCAAAATCTATCAGATAAATGTCCCAGCTTTCCAAAAACTGTCTCCATCTGTTGCCATTCTCCTGTGACTGTGATTGATATGCAGAGAGCCCATGTGACACGCTTGCAGTTTCATACCCACTGCAGCATGCATTGAAATCCCCTCCAATGATTATATAATTCGAGGGATGGCGTGAGTAAATATCCTCCAAAATTGAATTTAACTGTTCCAGCATGCACTCTAGTGATATTCTGGCTGGATTCCAGTATAAATCAATTATGTAAAATGGACGCAACGAATCGTTACATAAAGAAAGCAGCACTACTAGCATGAATTCTGTACTTTGAATCATCTCTGAATTTATATTTAAACTATTGTTAATGCAAATGGCCAGCCCTCCAGCCGGTCGCCCTCCCCTGCCAGACTTGGCTTTAGTGAGAAATGTCATGAAGCCATTTATAACCCAGTCCTGTTTGTTCATCGTTTCCTGTATTAGAATTATCGATATCTCAGAATGAGCAGGAATTTTGTCCTGCCGTGTAGTAAAATTTTTGAACCCACAGGAATTCCAGGAGCAAATTGATATTTCGTTGTTACTATGAAAGATGTGCTACCGGATTTACTTCATTTGGAGTTTTAGCTAAAGGAATCAGCCATGACCAATATTTGATCGTAGCAGTTAAGTTGGCCAGTTGTGTAAGTGCTAGTATTTCTGGCTCTCTGAGGGCTTGATTGCCATCAGCTTGTGTATCAGCCATGGAATATTTGGGTGGTTGGAATTGGAGAACGTTTCATTTGCTTCATGCGATTCAAATTGAAAAAGTTCAAGTCCCAATAACTCAAAGTCCATGCAATGTTCTAAGAGCAGTTTCGTAATAATTAAAGAGTGCGTTTTACATACCATTCTATTATTGTTGGAGTTAAACAGTTCCACCCAGTCAATGTCCTCTGATTTCATATTTCTGAGAGATGGTATGAGATTGAAGATGTGCATTAGATGAGAGCGATTAATTCGTTTCTTGCCGTTAACATCTTCATCGCTTTGCCATCCGATGATGTTCTCCATTTCTTTATCTACTTCTATGGTGGCATTGGATGTGATTTCCTGTTGGCAATCAGAGCTCATTTCCTCCTCACTCTCTTCCGGGACAGTACACGGTTGGTTGGCGCTTGTATTGCCACTTGGTTCTTTTTTGGGGAGCTCCAATTTTTCTGTACAAATAGTGGCATGTGCAGGTTGTGGTGTTACCTTCTTATCTGTAGATATTTTTTTCTCTTTAGGTTTCATTTCAAGCTGTGATTTAGCGTTGGTATCTGATGGTTTTTTACTCCCCTTCGCTTGAAAAAAGGCGGAGAGTTGTAGCTGTTTAGATGGTTTAGATTCAATAGCCAAAGCACCTTCAATACTCATTGCGGCGGGTGCTTGTGCCTCCCTGCAGTTGTTCATGGCTGTCTTCTTTAATTGTGTTGCCGTTGTGGTGATATGTGTATCCTTCTTTATTGTGGTCATTTTTTGTTTTTTTGTAACACTCTTTATTCCTTTTTTTCGTTTGTCATTTTATTTTTCTCTATTTGCAGGGCTTTTTTACTTTCATCGTCTAGCTGTTCCAAGTCCAGCACGCCCTCCTCTCCTGAGGTGCTTAGCTGGGTGTCTGTCATGTCCACACCTTTAGCATCATCCTGGGGCATGATTACTGATTGTGCAGTTTCAGACGCTTTTGTCTCTTTTTTAGGGCGAAGTTTCCTTTTTAATTGGCGTGTGTGCATACGCTTTTGTCTTCTTGACATATAGGGTCCTGCAAAAAATCCCTTTTTGTTTTTAATAGGGACCTCATTTGTGATGTTAGCAATTGTTGCCTCATTAACTTCCTGCTGTTCCTGCTCAATTATCTCTAGTAAGATGGACGGGCTGTCACTCTTCTCTCTGCTGGATGAGGGAAAGCTAGATGTAGGGCTTTCCGAGCTGCCTTCCAGGTTGCAAAAAACTCTGTTTGTTAGTAGAGTAAGTTTTGAATCCAACATATCTAATTTGATTTGAATTGTGTCACTAATTATCGATGGTTCAGCAGAGGCCTCTGCCTGTATACTTTTGTTCAACATCGTTTTTTGTTCCAACACTTTAGAATAAGATCTTGATGACACCGCAAATGGTTTTTCCGAGAGGTTTGTTTGTACTGTTTTGGATTGCAGTAAGAGTGCTGCAGTTTGAGTGGCCATAGAGGACGCTTGGGTTATTTTTCCTATGGTGGAGTTGCTTGGTTTGAGTTCACCAACATTCTTTAATCCCAGAAGATACCCCTCTATTTTGCTGATCTTGTTGAGGGTTTCTTTAGCTGTTTGTTTGAGTTCTCTGATTTCAAGGTGGGTGAACTCATGCCCCTTATCAAGCAAATTCAAAATTCTGGTTATTTCAGGGAATGTTGCTTCTGCATTCTCAAAATCATTGAGTGCATTTGTCATTCCCATAATTGGAATTTGGGAGGCTTCATGAGCTGCCAGGAGATTTTGTTTCTAGTCTACAGGACTGGACCATGCTCTAGCCCCATCAGCCGTGGCTGGATTTAGCTCGTAATTTTGAGGATTATTGCTGTTCGTGGCAAAAGATGTTTGCATTGAGATTGGATCTGAGTCATTTAGTCCCATTGGAGGGATTTTGCGGACGATCAGAGTTGATGCAACTCACACCAAATAGATGTACTTCTTCAATGGTTCCATGTCTCGGATTTGTAGGAGTCGAGGGCCCTAATGACATACGTACTTGTTTTCCCAGCTCAGCCATTATAGTTGGAGCTAGCATAGATTCATCGGATATGCCCTGTTTCAAAAGGCGACCTGACCCACTATTTGGTACATTAGGGTGTGGGTCTTCACGTATACTCAGAAAACTGAGTTGCACAGAGTGTTCACCATCATACATTTCCTTCAGTGGGAACGGAGGGATTCCGTGTAGATGCGCACATGGTGTATGTACTTCTACACTTACAGTAACAGGGTTGCCTTTGATTGCATTACCATTATTTTGATCTAGCAACATTTGTGTCTTTTCTGCCTCAGTGAGAGGTGTGGGTTGTGCGATTTTCTCACCCACCTTGCTTCTTGGCCCACTGGCCATGTTTTCCTCTCGCTTTGGATGGACTGCTACGACTGTTTTAACTACCTTGCAGCCCTAATAGTATAGCTCTGTCACTTAGTATGCTAATCAAAAAGTGCTAATGTCACTCACTTCTCAGTAGTAGTTATGGTAAATTTGCATACAAACCACTAGCTCACCTTATCAACAATAAACATTAGCTTCCAATTTTCATATGCAAGTAATTACACAGATGAATAAGGGCGAGAAAATGAAAATACACAGGGCCACCTCGCCACCCTCAACGCCCGAATAGCCCAAACAGCACTTCCATGCACTTCCGGGGTACGCGCGCGGGTGCGCAGACCCGTGTCTTGTTATCGGAAGGCTTGGGGGCGGGCGCAGGGGGGGACGGAGCTTCCCACCTTGATTGGCAGGTCCTGCGAAACAAGAAAGAGAGGGGGGCGTGTGAGTACTAGTTTTAGTGATGAAGGCGAGCTCAGTAACACATTACCAATACGTGAGAACAATACGTGTTTCAACCCAGCAAAGTACAGGCTCTATCAAACAAAATACTGGCTCTATCAAACAAAGTACTGTCCCACAGAATCAGCGAAACAAAAGTCAAGTGTAAGTGTAAGGTAGTCCCAATGTAAAGGTTCTTCCCAGGTAATGATTACTTGTAGCACTCGATGTTTTGCGTGCCTCAAATCCGCCGTGCTTCCTCTTGCCGACGGCGTCTGTTGGCAGAAAGCGAGTCCTTACAGCGGGTGTGCAGGAGATTGGTAGGAACGCAAGGGCTCGGAGTAACAGCCCAAACAGCACTTCCAGGCACTTCTGGGGTGCGCGCGTGGGTGCGCAGACCCGTGCCTTGTTATCGGAAGGCTTGGGGGCGGGTGCAGGGGGGAGGGAGCTTCCCACCTTGATTGGCAGGTCCTCAAATCCCCCGTGCTTCCTCTTTCCGACGGCGTCTGTTAGCAGAAAGCGAGTCCTTACAGCGGGTGTGCAGGAGATTGGTAGGAACGCAAGGGCTCGGAGTAACAGCCCAAACAGCACTTCCAGGCACTTCCGGGAAGGAGGGAGTAGGTTATTCTCCCTTTGAGCTTCTCTATGGTCATCCCGTCAGAGGTCCATTGGCCCTGATTAAGGAGGGGTTGGAGAGTGCTCTTTCCCCCAAGCCAGTCAGAGTGACTGACTACGTGATAGGTCTCCGGAGGAGAACGTCGCACATGATGACAGAAGCAAGCGATAACTTGAAAGCTGGACAAGCATTGGTCAAGCACTGGCATGATCAAAAAGCTAACATGGTTGAGTTCGCTCAAGACCAGCTCGTTCTCGTTATGATCCCAACAAGGCAGAGGGCCTTGCAAGACAAATGGATGGGACCCTTCAGAGTTGTGGGTAAACTCGGAGAGGTCAACTATCTGGTGGACTTGGGCAATCCCAAGGAGGCTCCGACAGTCTTCCACACCAACCGACTCAAAGCGTATGTCTCAAGACCTGATGTAGGAGCGTTGCTTCTAGCATCATCAGAGGAAGAAGAAGAGAGTGAAGCTCTTCCGGATCTCCTCAGAGGCTTACCTTTAGACGAACAAATTGAAGGAGTGAATCTCTCTTCAAATCTGACACCTGAGCAACAAGAAGAATGCAAATCTATGTTGAATCAGTTTGCCTCTCTGTTCTCGCTTTCACCAGGCTTGACTCCTTGGGGCCAGCATGACATACTCATTGCTGTCTGCTGCCAGCCAAAAGCAGAGGATAACGAATGTCAGAAAACGTACGAACCCACATCAAAGGTGAGGTCAGCAAGATGCTTGATCTCGGGGTAATAGAGCCGTCTACTAGTCCATGATCTAGCCCAGTAGTGTTAGTACCAAAGGCCAGATCTAAAGAACTTAGATTCTGCGTGGATTATAGATCCTTTAATGCAGTCACCAAGACTGATGCCCACCCTTTACCAAGAACAGATGAGTTGGTGGATAAACTTGGCGCCGCCAAGTTCCTCAGAACATTTGACTTGACGTCAGGCTATTGGCAAATAGCCCTGACAGACCATGCCAAGGAGAAAACTGCATTTTCTACCCCCGTTGGCTTATACCAGTTTAAGGTAATGCCTTTCGGACTGAAGAATGCACCTGCTACATTTCAACGGATGGTAAACCAGGTTCTGAATGGGATGGAGGACTTCTGCATGGCATACTTGGATGACATAGCAGTGTTCAGCAATTCCTGGGAAGAACATGTAACCCACCTAAGAGATGTTTTGCAGGCTCTTGGACGAGCCAATCTGACCATAAAGGCGTGTAAATGCCAAATTGGACAGAGTAAGGTAGTCTATCTTGGACATGAGGTAGGAGGTGGAAAAATAAGGCCTTTGCTCAGTAAGATTGAAGCTGTGCAAATTTGGACAACACCTACTACTCAGACCCAAGTGAGAGCCTTCCTAGGCCTCACTGGGTATTACAGGAATTTCATTGAGAACTATGGGACCATAGCTTCTCCACTGAATGTCATCTCCTCTCCCAAATTTCCTAAAAAGGTTAGATGGAACGAGGAGTGCAATCAGGCTTTTGAAAACCTGAAAAAGGCTCTTTGCCAAGCCCCAGTACTCAGAGCTCCTGATTACCACAAAACTTTCATTGTGCAGACAGATGCTTCAAATGTAGGAATAGGTGCCGTACTCAGTCAACTGGATGGGAAAGGTAGGGAGCACCCCGTTTGCTTCATCAGCCGCAAGCTGAAGGATCCTGAAACAAGGTGGGCAACAATCGAAAGAGAATGCTTTGCTATCGTGTGGGCTCTGAAGAAGTTTAGGCCATACTTGTATGGTTCTACTTTTGTCATTCAGACTGACCACCAACCCTTGAGATGGTTAATGCAAATGAAAGGGGAACACCCAAAACGACTGAGATGGTCGATCTGCCTACAAGGGTTTGATTTCACCATTGAGCACAGGTCAGGGTGTCACCACCAAAATGCTGATGGTCTCTCTAGGATGTATGTCATCGACTAGAGGTATGAGATTCATCCAGGAGTGGATTAAATCCTCCTATCCCTTAGTCTGGGAGGGGCGAGTGTTAGGGAGAATTCTCTGTTTAGGCTGAATTTCCTAACCTAGTGAGTCCCCCAGCAGCTTTGCTGGATTTCTGGAGTTTTTTTTTTCCATCCTGCCAAGAGTGAGACTCTTTTCCCCCACTCTTGGACATGAATGTGGTCAATTCCTTTGAATGTCAATGGCCCTCATTACGACCATGGCGGAAAGTGACTGACCGGACCGCCACAGCGTAAATAGCGTTTCCGCCATTGCACGATGGAGCAAAGTGCGGCCCATTCCGACCCATCGGGCACGAGCACCACGCCATGGCGGAAGTGACCCCAAAACGGCCCACACTGCCGCCGTACGGCGCCCTAGGTGCAATACCGCCACCCATCATAGCGGACACCGCAGTGAGCGCCAACCGTAAAGTACGGCGACCGTAAATATACGGAAACGGAAGTAAAAACATGGGCCCGGAACGGGAAACAACACCCCGTACACCTATAAAACCACAAAATACACACAACCACTAAAAACACCACCCTGAGACACATCCCAACCCGTCATCCACCCTAGTGAAACCAAGAAAAATGGGAAAAGTAGCGAAGAAAGCGTGCGACCGCAAGCGGCAGGTCCACTTCTCCCGTGAGGAACTCACCGTGCTAACAGAGACCCTCCAGGAGAATGCCGCCGCCGTCTTCTCCACGCAAATGACCAGGACGGCACTTGCGAACAAGAAGGCCATATGGGCCCTGGTGGCACAGCGGGTAAGTGCGGTGGGGACCGCACCCCGCAACCCACAGCAATGCAGGAAGCGGTGGGACGACCTGCGGATACGCGTCCGTAGCATACTTTCTGCCAACCGCAACATTGCCACAGCCACCGGGGGAGGGTCGGAATCACCCATCAAGCTGACCCCCTGGGAAGAAATCTGTGCCTCCACCATTGGAATGGAGAGCATAGAGGGAGTCGGAGGGATGGAGAAAGGAGTGCAGACATCCGGAGAATCAGGTAGGTGGCCCAAATAAAACAATGCCAAAACCACAATGTACAATCATGTGAAGTACCACGTGCCCACATAGTGCAACAGAAACACATGGCCAGGAGAACGTCCACACACATTGGCCTGATAGCGCACTTTAAAACCACAATAAATACATAAATAATTAAAAACCCCAATAACACCCACTACACGTGCAGCAGGCACACCCTAACTGCAGGCTGCCAAACAACTGCACCCTCACTCCACACACAAATGAAAGCACCTCCAAGGCCCCGACCCAAATCACCCTCAGGTACCACCCCAATGCATGTGATACATTGCCATTCCAATTCCCACAGACCCATTAATAACGCTCGCCCTCCTTTACTCCACCACAGGGTCCGATCCAAACGACGAGCTCCAGGACACCCCTACCAGCACACCTGCAAAGAGGGCCAAGACCGACGGCCAAAGACCCTCCACCTCAGCTGCACGCATCAAGACACGGCAGCAGCACATATCAAGTGGCAGCACACAGGAGGGAACATCAACAGGCACCCCAGCAGCCAGCATGCCCACAACACCACCACCACAGGTCCCCCCAATGGATGCCACAGAAGGTACTGCCTCTGGTGGCAGCAGCACCATAGGTGACACCCCATTAATGGCAGCATGCTCCGACACAGAAGACGGGGATGTCGAAGTCAGATCCATCCATGACCTGTTCCAATCCCCCTGTCTGTTCCATCCCGTACACCATGAGGATACCACGCAGGGGCACCCACAAGATGACGACTGGCCATCCCCCACAAGCCCTGTGGCAGGGCAACATGAGGCGAACAGCCCCTCTGTGACACCACCGCAAATGGCCATGGCCCAGCAGAGGCAACAGTCCCTCGACCAGTTAATCGTGCAACAGCAGCAACTGGCCACGCTCCTCAAGGACCATGCCGATGGATGTGGGGGCACTAAGGCAGACATAGAAACATCAACTGAGACACTTAGGGCACAAATCGAGAGTAGCACCGAGAGCCTGAGAGTCCAAATGGAGAGTAGCATCGAGAGCCTGAGAGTCCAAATGGAGAGTAGCACCGAGAGCCTGAGAGTCCAAATGGAGAGAAGCACCGAGAGCCTGAGGGGGGAACTGCATGCGACGTCCAAAGACGTATGTGCCGAACTTGCCGCAGTGCGCCGTGTGCTCACTGAGCTCTCACAAACCCTTAGGGACATGCATGGACGTGAGCAGGCAGAGACATCATCCGTTGCAAGTTCCGTCCAGGGCAGCCCCCAACGTAGATCTGGGAGGAACCTGCGCTCCACAGGCAGGGGTGCCCCTGATACCCACAGAGGGGGCTTGCAATAGCGACTGCCCACTGACAATGAGCATCTTTGGACACTGGTGTTCGGGGGGGAGGTAGGAGGGTGGAGGGGGTGTGTTGGGCTCACTTGGGTGGCGGGTCGATAGGGTGTTCCACATGATATCACATCTGCCATAAACAATGCACGATCAAACAATGAGATGTGTGGACAATGATCTTTGTGTACTAGGCCATCATAGGCGTACAGTCCATGTACCAGACACACACAGTGCCACGAGTCCCGTGTCCATGTATCAGCCACCAGGCGTGAGTGCTAGAAGCATGCATCTATGAGATGCTGACGAATTTCACGACCCTCCTGTGCCTCGCAGACTCCTTGAGGTGCTGCCACATCCCCACCCTCATCATGACCATCTTCAGGTGCTTGCAGTTCTGCGTCAGGGGGCATGGGCACATTTCTACGTACGCACATGTTGTGGAGCATGACACATGCCATCACCATCTTTGCAACCTTCTCATGGCGGTACAGGAGTGCCCCGCCAGACCTGCTGAGGCACCGGAAACGGGTCTTCAGTAGGCCGAATGCCTGTTCAATGACTACACGGGTACGTGAGTGGGCATGGTTGTAGTCCTCCTCATGCTGGTCCCGTGGGTTCCGGACTGGTGTGAGGAGCCATCTCTTCAGTGGATATCCGGCATCACCTGTATGTGGACGATAAATGAATTATGTGGAATGCCATTGCTACGTACGCACCCCCCCCCTTCCTGCCAGGTCATTGCCGCATCACATACCCCACATCATCATGCATGAAATGAGACTCACCGAGTAGCCAGGATCTGTTCCCTGCGTGTCGCTCCATGTAGCGTGGTATTGTAGAGTTCCTCAAGACCATAGAATCATGGGTTGATCCAGGGAATCGGGCACAACAATGTGTAATGATCCTGTTGGAGTCACACACCATTTGTACATTCAGTGAATGAAATTGTTTTCGGTTGCGGTACTGGGCCTCCATGGCATGTTGGACGACCAATTCCACATGGGTGCAGTCGATGGCACCAATGCAACCCGGTATGCCGGCAAGTGCATGGAATCCCACTTTTGTGTTGGTAATTTCCTGCTCCGAGCGTGGTAGAGAGATGTAGTCGTCTGCGTGCTGCAGGAGGGCATCGAGCACTTGCAATAGTGTCCGTGAGAACAGTGGCTGAGAAATGCCATGCAACTGTCCGACTGTGTGCTGGTAGGTGCCTGTGGCCAGGAAGTGGAGTACAGACACCACCTTCAGTAGGGGTGGGATGGCGGTTGGGCTATCTATCATGCTGACAAGGTCAGCCTGTGTCATGTCCACAATGGCGGCTATGGTGTCCCGGTCCAAACGGTAGAGGGTGTGGATCTGCTCATCAGTGAGGTTGAACGGATGTGCTCGGAGGCGTGGGATTGCGGGCTGCCTGCGTGGTGGTAGTGGCTGTGCTGGCGGCCCTTGCTGGCCATGCCTTGCCCTCCTCCTCCTCCTGCGTCTCCTCCATGCGGCCGGTTGTAGTTGGTGTTCGTCTTCTTCTTGGAGTTGGAGTACTTGCAGTGCTATCAGGTCCCCCAGGGCCAACATCGCGAGTCCGGCCGGTAGCATTTCGGAGTGGTTGTGGGTGGAGACTGGGCGTGCAATTTATGTGTTTTCAGGCTGTATGGCCTCCACCTGTGGTGATTCATTCCACCTGTGCAAGCTGCTCTCCCCTTTGGGCGAGCACGTCCCGCACACAACGCTGCAATTCGAGGAATGGCATCTTGCTATTACAATCATGTATTAGTACCCGATGGCCGTGTAACATTGGTTGATATGTTCATTCGGCTATGGTCCCATTGTTTCACATGCATTCTTTGCAGTCGCGAACAGACTTGTGAAGGGTCAGTGGAACGTAGTACTCGAGTAACGGTGGGCCCTCATGCATCACTGTACCGAGTTGCACCGACGGGCGGGGCGTCCCATTTGTGGGTGAAGGCAGTTGCCATTTTCACACACAGCCGCACTAGATGGATTAATTTGTGATTTCAAGCGGCCACAGATGCCTTTTCGACGTGATGTTGCAAATGAGGAATTCGAAGGGCGGCGCTTTCGGTCTTCAGCTAGCGGCGAGGAGATGCCCACAGGTCTGACTGCAAATATAACGTTCTATTGTTCAGTGTCCTTGGGACAGGGGCCATGGCGAGGATGCAATGATTGATATGAATAGTTTGGGATGCGCAATAGCGAAGTGGATGATGAGGCCGGACGTTCCCAAATACATGTTACTTCACAACACTGGAATTACGGGCTGGGGCACAGTGGATTTTGCAGGCTGCATAACGCACAGACTCAATGGAATTCTCACATGTTATGTGAGTATGGAAACAGGCGTTATCATTACGGGATGAGGGAATGATGAATGGATGCATGGGCAGATGATTTGATACGGTGTTTGCCATGTACAGGGCTTCTTGGAATCTGTCCGCCTCCCCTGCGCTATGTGATGCAGGGCTGCCATAGTGGGACCATCGTCTATCTGGCCTTGTTGAGCCCTCCCTGTCTCGACGCGCCTTCAGACACTTGTGTCCATGCACGTTACCAATCCCATCTGATGGATTCTGTTTTCACAGACGCATGCACAGGTACACTCGTTTGTGATGGTGTTTTCACCTCGATATGGATAGTTATGAGTCGCAAGTGGTTTTGGGGTGGTGATGATCCTTTGGAGTGGGCTAGCATGCATATGGCTGTGGATCTAGTGTGATCATTGAAGTGAGTTGTTCGAATGTAGTTCTGATGGCCATTCTTTTCTTTTTCTTTTCTTTTGGTTGACAGGTATCTCCTCCCCTTTTGCCACTGCCATCTGTATGCCACTCCTGCAGATGGCTTTTACTCCCGACACCTGCTGCTTCGTGTTAATCAGTGGAGCAGCATTACGATCTTATGGGACGATCGCCAATGGGCCACATGCCCTTACGCAGTACTAGTGGCTCGGAGCAACATTTCGGCCTTTCAGCTGGACTAGTGCCTCCCTATTGGGACGGCCCTGCGGTTCTAGGCGCTTCCATGTTGCCTTTTCGTACGGAATGTAGCCCCTGTGTACCATGAGGGAACAGGGCGTCACACAGGAAGTAGCTGGTCATTTCTTGCGGATGCAGCCCACAATGGTGAAATGTGTTTTGGAGTTCATGGCCTAATGGCTGTATGGGCTTGGTGAATCTGTTGTGCATTAAATTTCTATTCTGATATGGGCCGTGTAGCGTTCTTCTTTGCAAGTGATGTGGCATATTCCGATTTGGGGAGCGATGTATTGTGAGGAGATCTGCATTGGGTTCCAGCTTCGGAGTATAGTTGCGTGGTACTGTGCTGGGCGCGTTTGCCTACGAAGCCCAGTGAGGTCAGGGGTGAGGGCTGCCAATATGACTGTTTGGATGATGTCATGCTCAGGGGCGGGGGGTAGGTTTTGTGTAACAGATGCCGGTCAGCCAGGTGGATTGGTGGAATGATGTGATTATCGGAATTATGCTGCCTGTGTTTGCGTGCGTTTCTTGGTGGGAGACTGAGGTCATGTCCATTGGTATAGCTTCTGTATTCGTGCCATCTGTGCCCTGCAGCTCCCATTGGCCCCTCTTGTGATTCTTTTGTTCGTTGGCATGCATGGGTGACTTGTACATTTCACTGGTTGCATTGTGACTTCGTTGCACCTACGGGGAGTTGTACTATGTGGCCAGGGAGCGGTGTACAGGCACTCAGTGGGGCCGTTTACGGTTGATTCGCGATGCCGTACTTCTCACCATGGCGGAATGGTACTTTCCGCCGTGCTTGATGGCGTTAGGTACATGTCCGCTAGGGTCGGAATTCGCGTACCCTTGCGCCATGGTGCTAATTACGGTTTGGCATGGCGCGCGCCCGCGTACTTGGTGCAGTTAGCGTTAGCGTTCACTACGGTGTCGCTAATGGCATCGTACTTTACGGTGACGGGTCATAGTCGCACCGAGCGCTATTCGATGGCGGTATTGCATTTCCGCCATCGTTTTTCGCTTTCCACCAGGGTCGTAATGAGGGCCAATGTGTTCTATGGGCTATGGGGTCTTTTACTCCATAGGGTCTCATATGTTTTTCTATGTGTGCGACACCGCACCCTCCGTGCCGTAACACTGGGGCGTCCTAGAGGATCACCACCATAGACTCCATGCCCTGGGACTGACTACTGTCTCCCAGGGCATGTAAAGTCACCATTGACTTTACTAGACCTAAATTTACTAACAGAACTAGTACAAACCATCCTATTGTGGACGTACTAGTAGGGGTAATTTGATTACCCCTGGGTCTGTTATTCGAGGGGGCACTGTCCCGTCCCCCCTCGTCGAGTTTTGGCTGGTGGCAGTGGAAACTACTTGTTATATTCGACCCCGAATATAACTCTATGGGATTCTTCCCATTGTTGGAGGTTAATACTTTTTCTCGTTAATCTCTAACATACCACCGGTTTATTTGTCTTAAATAAATCTATCGGTTGGTATTTTCTGCCAGAACTCGGTTTTTAAAATGGCGTCTGTGTTCGTCTCTGTGACTCCTAAACCAAAGGTTGAGCCCTTTGTTCCACTTTTGACGGGCTTCTGCACAATGGCCCTCCAAAGTGGTGCCATTCTGTCTGGGTACCACAGGGGTTGTGGGAGGGGGTTTAGGCACCCTGGACTGAGTTGCCTTGCCAACTCAAGTCGCACTCTGGTGTGATTGGCCCAAGTGGTGAGCCACCCCGCTCACCACTTAGCGTGTTTTGATTGACAGCTAGGCTGAATAAATGGGGGTTTTCTGCATAAAAGCAGGGCTTTTGGGACTGGATCTTCAGAAGTCGCCACAGGATCTAAGAATCTGACGAGGGTAAAGCTGAGCCGACCTGCAACGACGACACCTCCGGTGGAGCCCTGTTGAACAGACTCACAACTTCCCGACGACAGAGGAGATCTCCCCACCGGAGAGTCGTCTTCCCCTGACTGGTGGGAACAACCAGTCCCCTTTGCTTTTTCTTCACTTCCAGGGCGTAGTGGACGAATTGCCCGTGCTGAGCACCCCGGCAACCGGATAGCCACTGACCCGTACCGTGACCAAAAGGTGGTGCCTTGTGACGGAGCACCCCGCGGCTAGTCTCTCCCCTGGTGGTGCAACGATCTTCAACTTTCCTTCGACGACGAGAGCATCTCTTCTCTTGGCAAAGCCCTGTCTTGCATCCACCACCAGGAACAACTGCCCCCGCCGGAGCTGTCTCTCCGCATACAAGGTATCGTGTCCGCCTGGCTTCCCTTGTGATGGTTAGCGTGAGGTGTCTTAATCCTTCCCTCTCCATTGGGTCGCTTTCAAGCTTTCTTAACTTTCTGTTCTGAACTGGTCCAATCCTTCTGTGACAATTTGCGACAAAGACTCGAAGTGCATTTCCACTGTGATACTTTTTGGGACATATCGCCTTGCCTCTCTCCGAGTGGGCCTGGACTCTGAACTTTGCGATCTACAGTAGACCCTGCCTTACTTGCCTTGCATTTGTTCGTAAAAGTGTTGGTACCAAGTTGATTTCATACCCTGTCTTTTCTCTCCCATCCTAACGAATACTAGAGTGCCATCTAGGTTAAAGCATTCACCTCTGTCTGCAAATAAGTGGTGTCGTTGAACCTAGACTTGTCGAACTATTGTTAGGGGGATTGATTTACTTATAGTAATTGTGATTGAAGTTGTTTGCCGTATTAGTGCCAGTGTGTTTTTCATAGATGTGTTTTTATAAATAAATAACTATATATCTTTACACCGAAGCTCTGTTCCGTGTTTGCTAGTTCTACTGTGTAAATTGCCCTATTTTGTATACTCCTCATACTGCCTAACTCTTCTTGAGGGATGTCTGACTGCTCAGCCACAGCTACCAAGTGAATCTGTGTGGTACAGACTGCTACCAAGTGGGTTTACTGCCAAACACCTGTAGGCCTAAATCTTTTGCAGTGGTCCCAGAGGGAACTGCACAGGTTTCCGCCTAACATGGGGGTGCAGGGGGACATGAGTTGGACATGAGTGGGGGCCTGGTGGAGGGTGCCCCACATTGCTGGGGACTGGGGGTGCAGGGAGACAGGAGTGGGGGCCTGGTGGAGGGTGCCCGTGGATGCAGGGGGGTGGGGGTGCAGGGGGACATGAATTGGACATGAGTGGGGGCCTGGTGGAGGGTGCCCCACAGTGCTGGGGGGTGGGGGTGCAGGGGGACATGAAGTGGGGGCCTGGTGGAGGGTGCCCCACAGTGCTGGGGGGTGGGGGTGCAGGGAGACAGGAGTGGGGGTCTGGTGGAGGGTGCCCCTGGATGCAGGGGGTTGGGGTGCAGGGGGACAGGAGTGGGGGCCTGGTGGAGGGTGCCCCTGGATGCTGCGGGGTGGGGGTGCTGGGAGACATGCGTTGGTGGGCAGTAGTGCAAGGTGACATTTGGGTTGGATGGGGGGCATGGCCATGGTGGATGGGCTGCCTGCGGGACATATGCAGGGGTGCAGGGTAGTCCCCTGTGGTGTGGGCTGCCTGCAGGGGCCGTGGAGGGTGTAGAGGGAACAGCTGGGAGGACCCACATGGCCAATTCATGTGTAGGCCCCGCCCGGCACCCTCGAAATACACGTAGGCTGCTGGATTCGTGTGTGTAATTTCCCACGCACCCGGAGTACACGTACCCTGCTGAAATCACGTGTGGAACTTCACGCGCACACCGAAATACACGTACCCTGAAAATTTGCGTGTGAAACTTCCTGCGCACCTTTGAATACACGTACCCTGCTGAAATCACGTGTGGAACTTCACGCGCACACCGAAATACACGTACCCTGAAAATTTGCGTGTGAAACTTCCTGCGCACCTTGGAATACACGTACCCTGCTGAAATCGCGTGTGGAACTTCCCACGCACCCCGGAATACACGTGCCCAGGCCAATCGCGTGTAGAACTTGCCGCGCACCCCCTAATACACACACACGCTATTTTTCACACAGCGGGTGTCCGTGTTTGTCGGTACCCCTTTGCACCTCGTTTGTCCTAGAGGGCCACAGTATGGATCATTCATCATAGCTGTATATGGGTGCTTTTTGTTAGTGCACATTTTGGCGCGCATTTATTTCAGGCGCAGGGACGCTACCGCCTGCTTTCTTGTGGCGTACTTGTTTGGCCCTGTGCGCGTCTTTGACCGTGCGCTGGTTTGCCCTATACGAGTTGTAGGCGAGCGTGTGGGCGTTCCGCGCACTTGCCTCCTGTACTTCCCCCGTGACTCCCATATTTTCACACGTTGTTCCCCATTCCGAGTGTTACGCACCGTGTTCTGCCTACTTTTGTTATGTGCGCCGCGCTATGTGCGATTTCGCAGCGGCCGTGGCGCACGCCGTTGGATGACCTGTGCGTCGGCGTGAGCCGCGCACTTTTTCAGCGCACATCCAATATTTTTCTCGCGCACGGACTTCCATGAACTGATGTGCGCTGGTTTCCCTGCGATTTTCGCAGTTGCACTGCGATTTTTGCACTTTTACTGCGAATCGCACGTTTTGGCACCTCTGCGCCGGAATTTTCGGCGCACATTAATTCCATGAATCGGCCTGTAAATCTTTGTGCTACAGACTGATACCAAAGGGGATTTATTGCTCTCACCTGTAGTCCTAATCCTGGGTAGTGCTCCCTGAGGGAACTGCACGGGATTCTGCCTAACAATCACGGAAAACGATGGAACACAACCTTAACAAAACAGATAGTGGCATCACATAGCATTGTTTCTAAGTACACTATGAAAAATATGGTTACAATATCAGTGTAACGTGATATACATTTCATACAAGAATGGATCACCATATGTATCAGCAGATAAAAACATGCTATAACTGCAACTTGTGAAAAGCACAATACATAGTCCAAAATGGATGCTTATTCTACTTTAAATGGTTTTTGGAGGATTTTGTCTGCATTGTGAATTTCAGGTGCTTAAGAACAGACTAAATCACTGGCTCGCCCCCTGAAATGTGCCCCGAATAAACCTTTAATGAGTCATGAGTCTAGCAATAATTGTGTAGAATTCCAGAAAGACAAATTATGTGTTATTCCTATTCTTTCTTATTTAGGGCCACTGCTCAAAGTGTTAAACTTTTGGAATCCCCTGTTTTTTTTAAAGCAGCCTGAACAAGAAAGCCTGCCACTCTAGAAACAAAGAGTGACATGACATTAGCCACAGACCAGGAGCTTCAATTTGTAAAAAAAAAAAAAAAAACAGTTAACAAAAAAAAATATATAATATTGGGGTATAAAGGGGGACCATAGGGGCAGCAAGAGAGACCCCAGGGATATCAAGTGCGACCCCTGGCGACCCCTAAGGGATGTCCTGACTAACACTATCTTAAGTTGTAAAATGCAGCTTTTCTTCTGTGCAAGATTGTGCATTCTTGCCTGCCAGCTATGAAGACCTACTACAAAAAACGGTACCATATGAATGGGAACATAATCTTGAGAAAGAGGAGAGAGAACCAAATACCGGGACAGTCCCGGCAAAACCAGGACATCTAGTCACCCTACCCTACACTCTTTCCTCAAAACTCCACCGCACGTTGCTAAAGAAGAAAAGTATTCATAGAGCACCTTTTCACAAGCAAGTGTGCAAAACCCAGGGCATGAAATCATACGGGGAAAAGACGTGCCAATTTCAGTCATCACGCCCATTTGCATTCTGGTATTTGCAGTCGTGCATCAAAGAGAACGATAACGCAACCGCCCAGGATACTTTTGATAAAATGTGCCATGTGTAATGTACAGTGTTGTCAAAGTGGAAGTGATGGTTTAAAGTGAAAGCATTAGGGCGGAAGAGACAAGAAGGTGTGGCCATGCGTGTCAGCAGTAGGCAGGAAAACCATGGTTTAATGTCTTAAATAGTTCGGCATGCATAGTCCTGTTAGTGCCACTGACCGAAATGCATGCTTAAAATTGACAAGCGTTCATGATTTGAATGCAGGATTTATGTGCAGTAATTAACTGAGAGGGAAGATAAGGAATTTGCAGAAGTCGGGGCACCGGGTAGTATTAACGCATTGGGGGCTGGCTGACAGTAGATCTTTAGAAAGAGGAAGCTTTTCAGTGGAGCATTAGAAACGAAAGTTCTAGCACAATAGGTTTGCGTCTGGCAACCTATGGGTGATAGTGCTTTAAATGGAGAAAAAAAACAAGCTTCGAAACCGGACATTCTGGCCGTGCACTTTCGGCTATGGTGGTTTTGGCGTGGCAACTTGGCCACAGGTCCCTTTTAGGCACAACCTGTTGTTTGCAGGCAATGCCTAGTGAGATTAAATTATGTGCCAAGGAGCACATACATTGGTAAAGCAGTGTATTTAAGATTTTCTCACACAAACTTCCAGTTTGTTGTTATGCAGTTATGCATTGTGTTAAGAAAGCTTGAATATCTATATTAAACGAGCATATATATATATATATATATATATATATATATATATATATATATATATTAAACAAGACTTTCTTGTTTGCGTATCAAACTAGCAGATATAATAGCTGTAAACTAAGCCGTAGAAGGTATGTTTTATGATTGCTTGATTTCATTGCCTGATAAGAAATTCATTAGGTAACTGGAGCTCTGTCAAAAATGTGTCATCCCAACACTTATTTGCATGTTAGTATACACACTGCTAATAGCAAAGAAACTTCTTAAACAAGTAATTCCCCAAGCTTTACAAATCAATCCCTGCTCCATCAAAGAACTCCAATTGTAACAGGTGAAGCCAATTTAGCGCAACCGTGTTCCGCGTCTAGTGTGGTGAGAGCACTGTAGCGGCATATTTGTGCAGGTACTCAAATGCTCAAAAATAAGGAGTGGGCATAAGAAAAAAGGTCCAGCCCCAATTAAAGGATAGTTCCGGGACTTTTTTTTTATTGTCCCTACGGTTCGGCCATGTGTTTTTAAGCATAAATCGGTAGATCGTAGAAAACTTTCCTATGGACCTTACCGGATCTTTTCGTCCATTAACGCACTCGAAATCAGCCGCCATTTTCTGATAATCCTATCATTTCCCCCCATCGCCCTGGCTCACCTGCTTTTGCGGCACTAAATCAAATCCCCCGCCCCTGAGCCTGACATCAGCAGACGCGTACCGCCCATTTCCCAACGCCAAAGCACGTTTCGTGTCAACAATCGCTGCGCCTCAGCTAATGAAGTGTCGCCATGGAAATGGCAGGACGCCTCTTTCCTCAATAAGTATAAACACACCGTTTCACAACACACAGCAGCAGATTTTCGATTCCATTCCTCTCTGTGTGTTACTTAGAGTATTTTGTGACTCGTTTCTGTGCTCTGGTCAGCTACCTTCGCCGCTTCTAGGCCTTGTGAACACCTGTACCATCTCTGTAAATTATTTTACTTTCTTTA
This sequence comes from Ambystoma mexicanum, assembly GCF_040938575.1. NCBI lineage: Eukaryota > Metazoa > Chordata > Amphibia > Caudata > Ambystomatidae > Ambystoma > Ambystoma mexicanum. The sequence goes on along the minus strand of NC_090923.1, from coordinate 785,676,663 downwards.
CCACACAATGGCTACAATAATGCCGTATATGTACGAGCCCGAGTACACCGAGGAAGAACTACTGGAAAGGCAAGCACGCGAAAACGATGGGGATTCGGACGGCAGTTGCGAGGACCAGTCAACGGATGAAGAGCCTGGACCATGTCGCATGGGCGGCGTCTCCACCTGGTGCACGTGCAATCGGTGCGAGCTAATGCCAACTGAGGAGGAGAACTGCTGCTGCCGTGAAAATTCCGGGTGCTTGGCCTACATTTCGGAAGGCGAGCCAAGTCCGCAATGCATCACCGAGCTGCCAGAGTTCAGGGAAGCCTGCCTCTCACGGACCGTGTTGAGGATGATGATGGTGCTTATGCACGAACTTCGCGGCACTGTTCGTCCGCGTAATCCGAGTAACGAGTAAGTATACTCTGGTTGTGATGTCAGTGATGCCACTACTATTTCATGGTCGTCTCCCACATATAAAATTACATCTACATATCATTCGAATGCATGTAAATTGGTTCCATATTGTGCATTTTCTAGATAGAATTTTTTTCAAAGCAGAATGACATTTTTTACCTGAATCGACAGTGATAAGAAAGTTTTGTCATTTTAATACAGTTTGCATCTTTCATTTTCACAGGTGGTACAGGCTGGTGGCCTATCGTTGCTTCACTTGGTGGCTTCACGGGAGGCTCGGACACCGCGTTCGGAGAGTAATACCTGCCTGTGCGGTACTTGCCATTAGACAACATTTCCCCAGCGACAGTGGACAATACCGCGGATTTTCCCTGGATGTGCTGCAACCGGAACTTTACAATGTGTAATGTTTATTATTTATGTTCAATTGAAATTAAGATCTAAAATAAAACCCAACATATATTTTAACAATGGTTGTTTTGATTTTTTAAATGAATCTAGTGTGTCTCCATTGAATAGTCTTCCTGTGCCTTGTCTTGTCACACCACATGTCTTCGGCCAGCATCCTCCCTCACTCTGGCCGCCCACCTTCAATCCACATAACCGTTGAACCCATATGCAGCAGACATACATATGTTATTTTGCGGGTTGGCATCAAGCCTCCCGGCCTTGCCTCCTCCCCCAAAAATACTTACCACACCACTTTGTTCAAGCGTTGGCAATAAAAGGCCGTTGGATTTTATTGATACAAAACATGGTTATAGGTAAATAATCAATATGGTTGATCATAATAAATCATCCTTTTGGGCACCGGGTACAGAGATGACCCCCTCTGGCCCGTGACGCCTTGCCACCACAGGCCAGCCTGCTGCTGACTAACTGCCTAGGCATCCAGGGTCTCCAGGGTGAACTGCACCCATATATTCTCCTGGGAGGGTGAGGTATTTATAAACTCACCCCCCTGCCTTCCATGTACTAGATCCTGCAGCCTGCCTCTTACATGCAGTTAGATGGCCTCTCCTTGGTGAGGCCCTGCGGCAAACGAGTCTTGTCTGCACGACCACCGCCCCAATCCACCCCCCCCCCCGCCCTATCAAAGGCAGTTCGCACCGGGGTACTTGTGCTGGCAAGTGGAGCTGTCAGGGAGCGATAAAGGCCAAGAGGTGCCAAAGACCATGTACACTTCAAAGTGGTCTATAGAGCATGGGTTGTTGTTCCCATGTCTACCTCCAGACCCCGTGTCTCCTGCCAAGCATCCCCCCTCACGCTGGACGCCCCCTGCAATCCACATAAGTGTGTCTCCATTCACGAGTCTTCCTGTGTCTTGTCTGCACGACCACCGCCCCAATCCACCCCCGCCCTATCAAAGGCAGTTTGCACCGGGGTACTTGTGCTGGCAAGTGGAGCTGTCAGGGAGCGATAAAGGCCAAGAGGTGCCAAAGACCATGTACACTTCAAAGTGGTCTATAGAGCATGGGTTGTTGTTCCCATGTCTACCTCCAGACCCCGTGTCTCCTGCCAAGCATCCCCCCTCACGCTGGACGCCCCCCTGCAATCCACATAAGTGTGTCTCCATTCACGAGTCTTCCTGTGTCTTGTCTGCACGACCACCGCCCCAATCCACCCCCCGCCCTATCAAAGGCAGTTCGCACTGGGTTACTTGTGCTGGCAAGTGGAGCTGTCAGGGAGCGATAAATGCCAAGAGGTGCCAAAGACCATGTACACTTCAAAGTGGTCTATAGAGCATGGGTTGTTGTTCCCATGTCTACCTCCAGACCCCGTGTCTCCTGCCAAGCATCCCCCCTCACGCTGGACGCCCCCTGCAAACCGCATAATGCCACGACATATACACGTCATTCACAAACACACCCCTGTTTCAAATTCTTTATAACCCACTTCATATTTCTAACGAGAACTTCTTTGCGCTTTGCTAGTCAACCCGTGAAGGTGCTGGTTATCTGCTCTTCGTCTCTGTGAACTTCCGTGACCACTTCGAGGAAACTCGTCAGTTTGCAACCTGTGAACTGCTCCCTGTTCTACGACAAGAAACTACTCTGATCCCTGCATCTAACTGTTTTTTCTTCAAGGTAAGGCCATGTACCATAATCATTTTGCGTCCAATTTCTTTTCGTTCAAGACAGTACATGCAAGGAACTAGTCACATGTTCTGAGTTTAGTCAAATTATTTTTCTATTTTTTTAAAGTTATTCAAATACTTATCCGCATGTGAATAACGTGTATAGTTCCAAGAACCAAAACGAACCTTGCATTGAACCTTTTATGTGTCATTTTATTTTTTAACACATTGGTATTCATAGAGAATTGTTGATCTTTACTTTTCAGAACTTTCCACAATGCCTGCCTGTTCCATTGGCGGTTGCCCTTCGAAGACTCATAGTAAATCTGAACGTACTATAATGCATGTTTTCCCTAAGACAATAGATCAGATAAGAGAATGGGTCCGATATTGCGGATATCCACCGTCTGAGCTTGAAAGTAGAGTCCTAGAAGTCTTTGCGGACAAGAGGGGTGATCGATACCGCATCTGCAGCAGGCACTTTACCTCTGACATGTACTCCACATCATTGCTAATAAAGAAGAACACACCGCGAGCGAAGCGAAAATTGCTCTCAACCGCTATTCCCACTCTATTCGTCCACATCCCTCCACTGGTGAGTCAAGTTTACGTATTTATCTCTCGGCCTTGCGGTAGTGTGTAGCATTAGCTAACAATAATTTCCCCATTTATGTATCCACTCAATATGAAGGCGGAAGATTCTCCATCCGTGTCGTTATTGCAGTCATCAGCCACTTCAAGCGCCTATCGGGTAATCTTACTTAGCTATTCTGCCACTGACTTGTTTTAGGCATGTAAATCAATAGTTTTAATTTATTGTGTGATTATTTTACCTAATGGTACACCCTTGTACTCGTCCTCTAGTCTTTGTTTTCAGTTATAATTATTGTCATCCAAAATAATGCAAGTACTGTCTTTCAGGGAGATGCTGAGGAGTCCAACGCATTGACGACAACCGTTGATGTCACTCAGATGCTCGAGGTACGTTTCCGGACAGTTCCATCGATGGAGATCATCAGATCTTGCATTCTTGTAGCGTGATTGTTACACACAATGTTTCTTTCGTTTTTAGCCATTGATATGTCCTTCTGTCGTCGCCCTCCTATGTGTCTTCTTTTTTCAATATTGTGTTCATTACTAATGAAAGTCCTATGTTTCGGGGAGTCGATGGAGCATTAGTCCAAGAAGAAGGGGGAGCATGCAGTTACGGTTCGGCGCAACAGCTTGCAGAAGTGTGCACCGCAGTTACATCGTCCCTTGATGTTCTTATGCATTTCGAGGTATGGATACTGACAGTTCGATCAAGCGAAATCATATGACGTGATTACATCCGCTATACTTCCTTCTTTATTAACGCAAGTACTATGTTTCAGGGAGATGACGGAGCTTCTTCTACAAGAACATCACCCCTAGTAGTTGATGCAGATCTCTGGGTGGTGACACTTCCAACGATCGAGCAAATCGAATCATATTTAGATATCCATTATTTATTTTAGACAACTGATCATTTGTGCAGGTCTATTTAGATGAGCCGTTGACGCCTGCACAAAGTGTATGTTCTTTTTAACAAAATAGAAAACCATACTAATGCAATTAATGTGTGTCAGGGAGTTACTGAAGCATCATCTTCAATAATATCATCAATGGAAGTCTATGAGGAGCCCGAGGTATGGATCTTGACAGCTCCATCTAACTAGATCAACAATGCGTGAATAATTGTCGTTTGAATGTTCTACACAAAGCGTTCATTCGTGCTTTGCTATTGAGATGTACGTGGGTATTGGTCCCCAGGTACATTTTGTGTTTTCAATATTATTATACATACTAATGAAAGTTCTATGTTTCAGGGAGTCGATGGAGTGTCAGTGCGTGATGGATGTGCTTATCATGAAAATATAGTCGTTGCAGCGCAAGAGGAAGTGGAGACATGCACACACGAGTTGGAGCAACAGCGTCCCGATGTTGAAGTTCGAGGCAAGAAAGTTTCAAAGAAAAGAAAGCAAAAGAAGGTTAGTGTCCTGGTCACTATATTATGTTGTTTTTCACTGTTAATAGTTCAATACTGTAAGTTGTGTTTAAACTGAACATCCCTTTTCCAATATGTCCTCTAGTTGCGAGTGGGTGTACGAACTAGATCTACACAGACAGTGAAGCGAACGAGAGATGTTGCTTGTCAAACCTTTTGGCAGGGACTTGAGACTGGAGATGCATCGTGCCAATGGGAAGAATATGAAGTGATTGACAACGGAGCTATACCACATCCAGCCATTGATAGTGAATGTCCTCCTGGTAGTTCGGATGCAGTCGGAGATCAATTCACAGAATCCACACCCGCAAAAACTAAGACCGCGAGAAAGTTGAAGAAATTGTTTTATTCACCCATCGCCGGAGAAGGAACAGATGTTGCAATGGAAGAGAATGAAGTGGACGACAATGAAACACCATCAATATCACTGAACATAGCGGAAGACGATATCAGTGATTCTACCTTTCATGTGAGTGACATGTCCTCAACGTTACAGGCCGAACCAGCTGGGATGCAGCGTGACAGTATAAGGAAAGAGGCCAAATTCATTGTATTCGATAGTTGTTTGATTGATATTATTATTCGGATGAAATGTGGGCATTCCGTTGGTGGGGAAGTATGTGGGGAGCCATTGATTAATGTGACTCGTGCAATTCGAGGCACTAACCTTAAAATACATGCCACCTGTACAAAATATCATCCTTTCTCATGGTCTGCACAACCCATGCTGGGGCAACTACCAGCAGGCAATATACTTTGTGCAGCGGCTGCACTTTTTAGTGGTTCAAGTTTTAAAAAGTTAGAGTCTTTCTTTCAGTTTGTGGGAATCCATTTCATTGCGAAAACTCAGTTCTACAAATATCAAACCGATTATCTATTTCCAGCCATTAGCGAAGCTTGGAGAATGGAAAAAATGTCTATTGATAGTACATTCGCGGGCAAACGGTTCAGGCTAGCCGGTGATGGACATTGCGACAGCCCAGGATTTTCAGCCAAGTACTGCACCTACCACTTTCAGGACATGGAAAGTAAGAAAATTGTGAGTTCGGTGGTGGTGCAGGTGTCACAAAGTACATCCTCAGTGGCCATGGAGAAAGTTGGCTTTGTAGCATCATTGCAAGAACTACAATCGCGGGGAATGGTGATCGACCTGATAGCCACGGACAGACACGTTTCAATTGCCAAGACAATGAGAGAAGAGTACAAAAATATAAATCACCAATTTGACGTTTGGCATCTTGCAAAAACAATCAATAAAAAAATGTCGGCTGCAGGTAAAAAAAAGATATGCAAGGTGTTTCACAGTGGTCCAAGTCAATCAGCAACCATCTTTGGTGGAGCTCAAAAACATGTGGAGGGTCGTTGGAAATTCTACTGGAAAAATGGCGGTCAGTAATGCTACACTGTAGCAACGTTCACCGCTGGACCACAAACCAACATTTCCACAATTGTGAACATGGCCATTTGTCCACAGAGGAGGCACGGAAGAAGAAGTGGTTGATTCCTTCATCACCCACTCACAAAGCCATTGAAAAGATTGTATTTGATAAAACTATAACAAGAGATTTGAAGGGACTCACGGAATTCTGCCACACAGGAGATTTGGAGGTGTTCCACAATATGTGCCTAAAGTACAGGCCAAAACGATTGCATTTTGGCATGGAGGGCATGATAAATCGGACTCTTCTAGCGGTCTTGGCACATAACCATAATGTTGGCCGTCAGCAAAGTAGGACGACCGGAACTTTAGGGACGCTTCGCTACAATAAGGCCTTCACTAAAAGAAGTAAACAATGGGTTATCAAACCAGTGTTTGAGGATATGCAATATGACTTTATTGAGAGACTTATTGTTGATGTCCTAGATAGGCACATACATGGAGTTGTGAACGAACCTGTGCAGGGGACAACTGCATTGCCACCCAACATTGCCTCTGTTCCATGTCCACCTAAAGAAGAGCTCATTGAGAAATACACATCACGGTTTAAATGATTGTAATTTGATATTCCTTTTCTCGAGTCTCCTCATGTCGCAGGCCCATTGAATATGTGTAGCTATGTATTGTGTAAATAAAAGTGATTGCTCTGTGAGTCCTGTGAGATGGCCTTACACTGAATGTAGCTAACTAGGAATGTGTGCTCGTTCAAAGTGAAGGTCAGCTGCTTTGATTTTTTTCTTGGGTGCCGGAATGGCCCACGACTCAGTATAAGGTTCTATTGTTATTTGACCTTGACAGGCCAGGACCATCCCGAAAGACTTCTTTTTGGCTGTGTGGGGCAATAACGTAAGAAACGATAATGAATATAATTTCAGAAACGAAAGCCATTTAATGTTCGTTCATTAGAAGAAATAACGTCGGCATAGAAGGAGTGGTATTTCGGGGCTGCCCTACGCACAGACACAATGGAAAATGCAAATATAATGTAAGTAACTCTTTAGATGAGTTTATACCGCAATTTAATTACTATACAGTAGCTTTAAAGATGGGTTAAGTTGTACTTGTTCGTTCTATGTGGCATATTGTTTTGTACCGTGCACTATCTTGAGGAGAACCATCTCCTTTTACGGAAGCACCTCAAAACCTTCCTCTTTGCTTCTGCTTTCTCTCTCCCTCTCCCCTGCTACAACTGGTCCACTGTCTGCGACCTCGGTCCTGGGCCCTTCCACTCTCCACCTGCACTGCCTCCCTGTCAACCCCTGCAATGGGGACTGTCTCAGTATCCTACAGCCCCCCCTTGACGTATAATACCCAGTTGCACTGTCCTAGATATGAAATAATTTCCCGACCTAATATATACAATGAATAATTTTAATAAAGATCTGATGGTGAGACTAATTTCATTTTTTATGTTTTTAAAACAGGTACATCCTTCATTATTGTATGTGTCACGAGTACCAGACACCGGCGGATGGCTTTTATAACCGCCAGTTGCTTCTCCATGTGAACAACGTTACCACCCTGACCATTTTATGGGACGATCGCCAAGTACAAGTATGCCCTTACGCGGTACTAACGGCTAGATGCAACATACAGACCGTTGTGGTGGCCTAGTGCCTCGTTGTTGGAACAGCCATGCGATTATCAGTGCGACCAAAGAGCTTATTTTATCGTAAACCAACACCCTGTGTACTGCACACGAACATCGCTTGCCTCAAGACGAACTATTTTGGATCGAGAGCAAAGAAAAATGCAAATCGCAGAATATTCTCTAAACATTTGATGTCCAATAAATGTACTTTGCCAAATGGACAATCTTGCCGTTTGCTTTTAAACCACAGTTTCATATTCCGAATTGTGGCGCTGTATTGTGAGATGATCTAAGACCCTGTGTACAGCAAAGGAACATCGCGTGCCTCAAAACGAACTTTTTGGAACGTGAGCAAATAAAAATGCAAATCGCTGAATATTCTCTAAACATTTGATGTAAAATAAATGTACTTTACCAAATTTACAATCTTGCGGTTTGATTTAAAAGTACAGTTTCATATTCCGAATTGTGGCGCGCTGTGTTGTGAGCTAATCTGTGTTGGTTTCCGGGTTCTGTGTGTAGTCGCGTAGAAGACGCCTGGGCGCGTTTGCCTACGCAGCACAGTCACGTCACGGATAGAGGCGGGGAATATGAATGTTTTGATAAAGTCTGTTTCAGGGGCGGGGGATTTGATTTAGTGCCGCAAAAGCAGGTGAGCCAGGGCGATGGGGGGAAATGATAGGATTATCAGAAAATGGCAGCTGATTTCGAGTGCGTTAATGGACGAAAAGTCGGGTAAGGTCCATAGGAAAGTTTTCTATGATCTACCGATTTATGCTTAAAAACACATGGCCGAACCTTAGGGACAATAAAAAAAAAGTCCCGGAACTATCCTTTAAGGATGGCACTCCCCTCTCTTGCTCTCTGTACTAGACCCACACACCACACTCACTGTACACAAGGAGTCACAGTCCGGTGCAGCAAGAAGTTAGTAGGGCATAAGAAAAAAGGGCCAGCCCGAATTAAGGGTGGCTGGTTGGCCGGTAAAATAGGCATTGTGCATGTGGCCTTACTGCACTCCCCTCTCTCGCTCTCTGTACCAGACCCACACACCACACTCACTGTACTACTGTATTGCACACCCTCTATGTAACATTGTTGTGAGGCAGTATTGTATGCAGTACCTTTTGGGAACACTACACAATTAACACTAAAGGTGTAAGCACAATCTCACCTTTGGTATACGTTTGTACTACACAGTTTTGTGGTAGCAGGGCTGAGGACCCAGGCTTATCTCAAGAGGGAGGTGAGCAGTACAAGGTATTACTCAAAGGACTTGCAATCACAGTGGTTCAAACACTTATTCATTTATTAACCCAGTCATTTAGAAAACATTCCACTAGCAATAAGCAGCTCAATATCACACTATGCTACACTCCAGAACAAAACCAAAATAAGCTTCTGAACAAGTTAGGCTCCCCAGAGGTGAGAGCAAAATGGCACTTCAGTAACTTTAAATGGGAGTAAAAGACACATGTTATAAGAATTAAACAAAAATTCTTTCTTAGGCAGGACAAATAGTTTCAGTTTACTATTAGAGGCAGATCAATTCAAAGTCAATTGACCAGTGTCTTGGATAGGGTAGCACAGTTCTGGTAGTAAGCGGTTAAGTTTTTGCCAAAGTTCTCAGAAGTAGTTTGCACGAAAAAGAGTTATATGTTGGATTAAGACCGAACAAGACTCCAAAGTTGGGAATGTTTCACAAACTTTCACCGCGGCAGAGAGGATTTCTCAAACGCGTTTGCACAGTACCTTGGTAAAGAAGAAATGATGTAGCTGAGGCAATTGTTCCGGACAGTTCCTGCAGTTCGCTGTTCATGGGCCTCAGTCGTGGGGACAAGAGGGAGGACGTTGGGAGGCTCCTGCACTGCAGCGGGACAGATCCACAAGCAAGGCAGAACGTTGGTTCAAGGTGTGAGATCCTTAAAGACCACAAGCTGGTATCCTTCTCACTGGCTATCCAGTTTTCTACAGCACTCTGAAGAAAATTCGACCAGTATAGAGATGGTTTCCAGGTGGCTTGCGAGTTGGTTGTTCCCACCAGCCCGAGGGAAGAAGTCATCCTTTAAGGGGCTTCTCTGTCAAGGGAGTGTCAGGCGATTCGGACCTGCAGCTGGGCTTCACCTGGCAAAACAACGGTCCAGGAGTTGCAGCAGTCGTCTTCCTTCAGCTCGGCTTCGGTTCTTTCGTTGCAGTGGTCGACTCTGCCTTCCAAGTCCCAGAGACCTGCCTTTTAAACAGTTTTCTCCCTTTCATTCCAGCCTAGCTGCCACTCACCCAGCAGTGTGGCTATCCTTGCCGGACAGTCAGCCAGCCAATCATGGCAGAGTGCATTTAGGTCTCCAAGGAGACTAAGCACAGGGAGTTTCAGGCACCTCCCTTACTTCCTGTCCACCCCAGACACTCAGGAGCCAGAGGCGGTCTTCAGTACTGAAGCCAGCCAAAGGCAAACAAACATAGGGACCAAACCTGGTTTGGTGCTCACAGACAAACACTAGAAGGACCTTTCCAAAAAGAAATGGTGAAAAAAGTTGATCGGAACATGTTTTTAAAGAGGAGGCTCAGACGCCATCTTCAAAAACATGGCTCCAGTGGATTTCAGCTACCAGAGCGTTTAAACGTGTCACGGTCGGGAAAATCATGGTAATACCACTGCCACAAGCCATTCTGAGAGGAAAGGGTAGCTTTTGAGTGCTACATGAGTTTTCTCAGCATTGGGAATACTAGATATTCCCTCAGCACTCTGCTGTGAGGCAGTGTGTGCTGGGTCTAGCAATTTAAAAAGACTAGCCAAGTCAATTTAACTTTACATTCATGGGGAGACAGTAGTCCGTCTCAGAAAAGGTATTTAAACCTTGGGAAGTCTGAAAGACATCCTTGTGCCACTGCACTGAGGGTGCTGTGTGACATACAAGAAAAGACGATGCCTATGGAGTTGTCTAAAACTCAATATTCAAAGAGCACAAAAGTAAAACACACATCAAAATACATGAAGGAGTGGAAAAAAAGACACACTCTTTCCAGGTAAAAAAAAAAAATCCATTCCTCAAAATACAGCAAAGTTGCTGGGGGTCTCTAAGGTAAGGGAAATCAGCACATTTATGAGAATTCTCTCTAACAATCGTCAACCACACACTCTCTCGACAACTGTCTATCAAACATTTCCTCAACCACTGTCTACTACACTCTCTCAAATGCTATCACACTCTCTCAAATGCTGTCTACCACACTTTCTTTCAACCAATGTCACCACACTCTCTCTACCACTACCTCTCACTCTATATTGAACACTGTCTTACTGGCATCCCCTCTTTTTCCTGTACCCTCCCTACCTTTCACTCATCCTTAAAAGCATGGAGTTCCCCTCCCTGTGCTTATTCCCACCCTCACCCGCAACACTGTTGATCTCTCTCCCACTCCATCTATCACCAAATACCTCCTTGTATCTCCTACAGCCTTTCATGCACCCTATATCTCACAGCATGGCTTTCTCTTTCAATCTTTTACATCATTGTAGGCCCTTTTGACTCTTCCTTTGACCCCCTCTCTTTTGCACCCTAACTCACACTCACTTGGAAGCTAGTTCTTGCATTCAAACATGTGATTCACTGTGACCCAGTCGACTAATCTGTCAGTGGCACTGATAGATGACAATTACTTGGTCTCATCAAGTTGTGAATGTACAACTGGGTTTTGCAGATCCCATGCTACATTTTAGGCAGCAAATAAAAAGCCAATGAACATCGTGAAAATACTTGTACACCACCATGAATTGACGTTTTCTTCTTTCTAATATGAAGTGCCTTTCAGCACTAACTAGGGGGCTTTTTGCGAGCTTTTAAACTAATTACTAGGCATGTATGGTCCAAATGTTTACTGCATCATACCTATAAATGTGAAATGCAAGAAATAACATCAAACACCAAAACAATTGGCTTTGCCAATGCTTGTTAAAATTACCTGCAGGTTTACCTTTACTAAAACTCACAGTGCTGCTACTCTGGCACTATCAGTGTTAGAGCAGCTGTCGAAAAACACATTCTGAAAGGAGCCTATGTAGACCCGTTATGCTGCTTCCAGGAGGGTTCCTGGGCCTTTATCTTTCTCCCACTTTGAAACAGTTGCCTGGGGGTGCACTGAGGCCTGGTTGCTTATGTACATGCTTTGGTAATAATATAAAGGACGCACTCAGGAAATGTGGACTCTTCAATTTTAAGTTCATTTTCCAATGTGCACCCCAAGAATCTGTTGTGTTTGCAAAGTTTATAAACATGGCTAAGTAAGCTCAGTGGTCAGTGAACTGCACCGCTCCAACAAAGCCTCAACCAGTGCTTCAGAAAAAAACAAGTGGAAAAACAACAAATGTATATTTTAAAAGTGTGATTCTAAGCACTGGAACACGGAAATAAAAAACTCTTGCTTAAGATATATATGGGTTAGGTGAGAACAGCTGAAAAAATAATAATTATGGTGAGGGAGACAGGGGCTGCGAATGCAGTTTAAAATGGAGATAGGGGCCCTGGATCTCACACTGAGGAGTATTATAAATATAATGTCAAAATAATTTTTGCATTGAAGTTACCAGGCATGCTTTTGGTATTGCAAGAGGGGGTTAGCCCCCGGAAGTGTGTGAAACGTCCACCACATTTTCTATGCCATTCGTACTTTGTAGTGCTACACGGGATAGACCTTCTAAAGCATTTGTCAACCATTCACTAGTTCTATAAGAGACTGTAGACAAATCATCATTTTCCCTACTTACTGGTCTATTCATGGAATTAATGTGCGCCGAAAATTCCCGCGCAGAGGTGCCAAAACATGCGATTCGCAGTAAAAGTGCAAAAATCGCAGTGCAACTGCGAAAATCGCAGGGAAACCAGCGCACATCGATTCATGGAAGTCCGTGCGCGAGAAAAACATTGGATGTGCGCTGAAAAAGAGCGCGGCGCACGCCGGCGCACAGGTCAACCAACGGCGTGCGCCGCGGCCACTGCGAAATCGCACATAGCGCGGTGCACATCACAAAAGTAGGCGGAACACGGGGCGTAACACTCGGAATGGGAAACAACGCATGAAAATATGGCCGTCACGGGGGAAGTACAGGAGGCAAGTGCGCGGAACGCCCACACGCTCGCCTACAACCCGTATTCATGGAATCGAATAGGGCAAACCAGCGCACGGTGAAAGACGCGCACAGGGCCAAACAAGTACGCCACAAAAAGCAGGCAGTAGCGTCCCTGCGCCTGAAATAAATGTGCGCCAAAATGTGCGCTAACAAAAAGCACCCATATACAGCTATGATGAATGGTCCATACAGTGGTCCTCTAGGACAAATGAGGTGCAAAGGGGTACCGACAAACACGGACACCGGCTGTGTGAAAAATAGCCTGTGCGTGTATTACGGGGTTCGCAGGAAGTTCCACACGCGATTGGCCTGGGCACGTGTATTCCGGGGTGCGCGTGAAGTTTCCCACGCAAATTAGCAGGGTACGTGTATTACGGGGTTCGCGGGAAGTTCCACATGCGATTGCCCTGGGTCCGTGTATTTTGGTGTGCGCGTGAAGTTCCACACGCAATTTCAGCAGGGTACGTGTACTCCGGGTGCGCGGCAAATTCCACATGTGAATCCAGCAGCCTACGTGTATTTCGGGGGTGCCAGGGAGTCCCACACGTGAATTGGCTGTGTGGGTCCTCCCAGCTGTTCCCTCTACACCCTCCACGGCCCCTGCAGGTGGCCCACACCACAGGGGACTACCCTGCACCCCTGCACATGTCCCGCAGGCAGCCCATCCACCATGGCCATGCCCCCCAGCCAACCCACATGTCACCTTGCACTACTGCCCACCAACGCATGTCTCCCAGCACCCCAAACCCCCACCAGTCAGGGGCACCCCCCACCAGGCCCCCACTCATGTTTCCCTGCATCCCCACCCCCCAGCACTGTGGGGCACCCTCCACCAGGCCCCCACTCATGTCCCCCTGCGCCCCCACCCCCAGCATCCAGGGGCACCCTCCACCAGGCCCCCACTCATGTCACCCTGCACCCCCACACCCCAGCATCCAGGGGCACCCTCCACCAGGCCCCCACTCATGTCCCCCTGCACCCCCACCCCCCTGCATCCAGGGGCACCCTCCACCAGGCCCCCACTCATGTCTCCCAGCACCCCACCCCCCTGCATCCAGGGGCACCCTCCACCAGGCCCCCACTCATGTCTCCCAGCACCCCCACCCCCCAGCACTGTGGGGCACCCCCCACCAGGCCCCCACTCATGTCTCCCAGCACCCCCACCCCCCAGCACTGTGGGGCACCCCCCACCAGGCCCCCACTCATGTCCCCCTGCACCCCCAACCCCCAGCACTGTGGGGCAGCCTCCACCAGGCCCCCACTCATGTCCCCCTGCACCCTCACCCCCCAGCACTGTGGGGCACCCTCCACCAGGCCCCCACTCATGTCCCCCTGCACCCCCACCCCCAGCACTGTGGGGCACCCTCCACCAGGCCCCCACTCATGTCTCCCTGCATCCCCACCCCCCACCAGTCAGGGGCACCCTCCACCAGGCCCCCACTCATGTCTCACAGCACCTCCACCCCCCAGCATCCAGGGGCACCCTCCACCAGGCCCCCACTCATGTCTCCCTGCATCCCCACCCCCCACCAGTCAGGGGCACCCTCCACCAGGCCCCCACTCATGTCTCCCAGCACCCCCACCCCCTAGCACTGTGGGGCACCCTCCACCAGGCCCCCACTCATGTCCCCCTGCACCCCCAACCCCCAGCACTGTGGGTCACCCTCCACCAGGCCCCCACTCATGTCTACCAGCAACCCCACCCTCCAGCATCCAGGGGCACCCTCCACCAGGCCCCCACTCATGTCTCCCAGCACCCCTACCCCCCTGCATCCAGGGGCATCCTCCACCAGGCCCCCACTCATGTCTCCCAGCACCCCCAGCCGTGCGATTTGCCTGGGTACGTGTACTCCAGGGGTGCGCAGGTAGTCTCATACGCGATTCCATCAGGGTATGTGTATCATGGGTCCGCGTGAACTTCCACACGCGATACCAGCAGGGTACTTGTATTTCGGGGTGCGCGGGAAGTTTCACACGTGAATTTATAGGGTACGTGTATTTCGGTGTGTGCGCGTGAAGTTCCACACGTGACTCTGCATGTGAGAGTGGGGTACGTGTATTCCAGGGGTGGGCGGGATTATTTACTAGCGACTGGGCCTGGGAGAGCGTGTTACGTGTATTCCTGGGGTGGGCGGGAAGATTTACACGCTCGCCTACAACGCGCCAAAAAATAAAAGGACCAATCCTGAAACACGTACGCCAGCATGAAGCAGGCGTAGGCGCATGTCCCGCGCAGCATAAAAGAGTGCGCAAACAACAAACAAGCCCAGACGCCAGGATGAATATATCGTTCCTAGCAGCAGTGGCCGTGGGATACCGCAGGAGGAGGAGAAGGATAGTCAGGGCCAGAATCTTCACACCCAGAACCAGCCTATTTGGTATGCCAGATGACCAGGTGTATTGGAGGTACAGGTTTCCACCACACATAATACTCGACCTGGTCAGTGAGTGGGAGGATGACCTCACATCACCCACCCTGTGCTCCCAAGCACTCAGCCCCCTGGAGAAGGTCCTCAATGTACTGCACTTCTTGGCTACCGGATCATTTCAGCGGACAAGTGCAGTAGTGGGTGGGGTGTCACAGGTCACGCAGTCACGGTGCCTACACCAGGTTTTGGTCATCATCACTGCACGCCCATCAGTCCGGAGACACATATACCTGCCCAGAACACCTGCAGAAAGGCAGGCTGTCAGCCAGGATTTCTACAGGGTGGCACAATTCCCCAAAGTGCTAGGTGCCATTGATTGCACCCATGTGGCTCTACGTCCCCCCAGGGCATCTGAGCACATCTATAGAAACCGCAAGCACTGGCATTCCATCAACGTCCAGGTAGTAAGTGATGCCAAGGGAATCATCACCTCAGTATATGCCAACTATCCAGGTTCCACCCACGACAGCTTCATTTACAGGATGTCAATCCTAAACCGGGACATGGAAGCTGGGCAGCATGGCGATGCATGGCTGCTTGGTGAGTAGAAATGCCACAGCACACGCATGCATGACAGATACAGAGTAATGCCAATACCCAACTAATGATCCCCAGCACCACCTCCCCAGGGGACAGTGCCTACCCTCTGAGCAAACACATGATGACGCCAATTCGGAACCCCATCACGCCTCCCCAGGTAAGATACAACACAGCCCATATTGCAACACGGGGCATAGTGGAGCGCACATTCGGAGTGCTCAAGTCATGCTTTCGATCCCTTGACCGTTCTGGCGGGCAGCTGTTATACGCTCCCCCAGTAGTGTGCAGGATCATAGTGGCAGCATGTGTCCTGCACAATGTTGCAACACGCCTTGGCCTGGCTGTGGACATGGTGGTGCCCCCACATCCCCAACCACATGCATGCCAGCTGTGCATGGGAGGGGAAAGGGCACGGGGTGAGTCAGCCCGTACGCAGCTGGTGGCTAATTACTTCACATAAAAAGCACACCCTGTGGAGTGCACACAGCCCTGGCACATACCATCTGACAATCAATGATGACTAATTCTGACAATTATGATGAACAAAGGGACAGTCAACTGTCAGAACCATAGCAGCCTGAGATTGTTCATCTGGAAGTGTCACAATGTGTGCATCCCTACCTACACAAACACCACCAATGCAGTGTCATCAAAAGACACACTTCCATTCAGCAAAAATTAATACCCACTTGCAAAATAAAACATGAGAACAGTGGCATGGCCCCCAACCCCTCCCCGGCACGGCCACACAACACACCATGGCATGTCATGCAATGTGAGAGCAAACAAAAGAATCCCCACAACATGCCCCAAGTGTCACCAACTACAGTATCCCTAATGGAAACTGGCCACACATGAAATGCCCACAGTAATGCAGGACCAACAACACACATTACCAAATACTTACCAAGAATACCAATCACCTACACAACCTCCAACCTACCATAAACATGACAGTACGGACTTAAAAAATTGGTAGCCTCACTACCTGATAATGGCAGCACTTTGAACACTTCCAAGTGTACAGTGTTAGCGCCACGCAAGAGTGTAGGTGCACTGCTTACAACATGGACTCCAGTCCCAAAGAAGACCGCCCTGTGAAGACATGAGAAATGGACCTGCAAATTAGGAGGATGAGATGGATGCAGAGGCACATATCAATACACCATGCAGTTTACAAAACAATAACAATATGCACTAGGAATGTATACACAGTATTGACTACAAACTGCCCACACATCAAATGGGAGTCCAACGATACCGTGTAAGTCAATGTCACTTGGGCACACCCTTTGCAAGCCCATGGAAACGGGAAGCAGGAGGGGTGTGTGTCACACAAACCCAAGCATCTGACCCAAATTCAGGACAAGCCTGCATGTGCCCAGCCACAATACAGTGTATGCCCACGGGAGCCACACAAGGCAACACACTGTCCAAAAAATCAAAAATCAAACATTTTTAAAAAAAAAAGAAAAATCAAAAATGCCCAGGGGGGGTGGGGGAGGCCACCCAGGAGGTCCGAGGACAGGGTGCACACCAAAACCCACCTGTGTGGATCTTGACAAAAAAAACACCTCCATGGGCTCATGTCCTGCACGGCTACCCTATTGTGGGAGAATCACTGCTGTCGCTCTCCTCACCCTCTGCAGCTGCATCAGGAGGTGGTGGCACTATGGGAGGCAGCCCACGCAAAGCCCTACTCTGGTCCTCCATGGCAGCAAGCATGCGGGTGTGGAAGGTCTGGTTCTGGAGGATAATTGTGCGCAGGTCCCCGCAGGTCCCCATGAAACAACTCACGGGATGCCCGGACCTCCGCCCTAGTTGCCTGCATCTCAGCTGAGAGCGTACGTGTGAGCCGCTCCAGCTGCTGTTCTGTCCTCGTGTTAGCTGAAGCCTCAAGCTCAACCAGAGTTGCCCTGAGCTGACGGAGTCCCACCCTCAGGGCTTCCCTGCGGCCCTGGGACTCAATGGAAATGGCTTCCCGCAGAGTCTCCAGTGCCGTGCGCCTGTCCCTGTTGGACACCAACATGTCCTCCCTGTGTGACTGGCTAATGGAGTCTGTTGCCTGCTGTAGTTGTTCAATTAGCCTTTCTTGGGGGACAATGGAAGTGGCCACCCTATCCAGGGCCTGAGCCATCATCTCAGTTGATGCTGCCTGTTGGTTTGCCATACCGTATATGGATTGCTCCCATGCGGTATTGCCAGGTGGCGTACGGCCACCGCGTCGGCGGGCACCACACCTGTCTGGGGGAAAGGCGAACTGTGCCTTGCTGTGCCGGCACTGCCTGAGGCTGCAGGACTGCAGGACTGCATTCCCCCTCTGATCTGTTGGCCCAGGAACAGGATCAGATGTAGCGGAGTGTGACCCTGCCTCCGTAACCACCAAAGGCTGACCTACCAACACTGACATCCCCATTGAGGGTTCTACCCCTGTTGCAGGTGGGTTGGACAGTACAGAATCCCTCCCAGAGACACTTACCTGCGACGCAACATAGGTCTCATCATCCGAATTGACACCTGAATAGAGCTCAGGGGAGGTGTACCCAGAGACACCCCTTGAGATGACGGCCTGCAGCAAGTGTGGGTTCTCACCCACCACCACACCACGTCCCTCACTGGTGCCCGGTCGGGCCTGAGACCCCTCCTGAGTCTGCACCATCTCCACAACCCCAGCAGTATCAAGTGCGTCATCCCCTGCAAAGACATGAAAGAAAAGAAATGGGAACAGGCATTAGCAACATAGAACACAATTAGGGCTGAGAAGGAACAGAAACAGTACTTCATTGACACATGTACCACATGACTATAACCCTCCCATGCATACAATGTCACTGCGTATGAAGGGGAGGCAAATGGCACACATTGATGACACCAAGATGGAAGACCAACAAATTTGCTGCATGCTGCCTAGCAGTGCCATCACACATTGGCCTGTGATTGGCATGTCCAATATACATACATGACACATGCCATCACACAGATGGCATGTACCCTAGCCATGTCACACATGTGACAATAGGACTGAGAAATGCTTAGTGAAATTGGTGGAATGCAGACAATCAGCCTGAATGAACACAGAATAACATGTAACTATGTTGTGGCAAGATGACAATTCAAGGGCAACTGGCGTGAGGTTGGGCTGAATGTCTACTGTTGCCAGAAGGGATACTGCAACACCTAAATCCTGGTGCGCAGAATGTATTGGATGAAGAACATGGGTAACCCAAACCACTCAGGCACACACCCCCTCACCTGGCACTCAATCAGAAGCACTAACACACAGGCCATGCACATGGATGACACACACATGCATGTGCACTCACCGGACAATGCCTCGTAATCTGGCAGTTCTCCCACGCCTTGGATCTGTTCCTCCGTGACGTAGGTCCCAGCAACATACTCATGTGGAGTGAGTTCTATGTCCTCTGCCGGAGACCCACCTCCAGTCACTAGAGTTGCGGCATGACTTGAGGCCAGCTTTTTCTTTGCCCTGCGCTTCAGGTCATTGCAGCGCTTGTAGCAATCATTAGCTGTGCGCCTCACGAATCCAAGGGCACTTATGAGTTCCGCAATGGTCTGCCAGTGTGCCTGACGTTGTGCAGGTGTGGTCTTGCATCCTGCAGTAATCACCATTTCGCTGTCATGTGCGGACAAATACTCCACAAGTGCATCAAGTTCGACCCGATTGAAGCAGGGCTTCCTTGGTGGGCCGGACTGTGTAGCCGTGTCTGGGGCATCAGCCTGTACTGGACGAGCACTCTTCCTCTTCCGCTTGGAAGATGGTGGTGATTCTGAGACTCTGGAGACTAGGGGCAGGGGCCCCGGTGGACTGTGGACTAGGAGTGTGGGAATGAACACTCACCATGGGACTTGGTGCAGGCATTAGCTGAAGTGTGATGTAGTCAGGGGGAAAGTCAGCAGGATGGACTAGGACCGACACTGTCCTGGCTGGGACACTCAGAGCTGGGGTGGATGGAGCCACAGCTGCCCCTGCAGCCTCCCCACCCTGCCTACTCGGGGCAGTAGATGACATAGCTGCCCCTGATCCACGTGGGCTGGTGACACCAACGTGCACCGCCACACGTGGCCTAGACCTGCTGACCTGGAAGTCAGGCATGGAGTCACCCAGTGTAACGCTCACCTGATTCCCACGGAGGCGCAGGTCTGGCTTCGAGTGCTGATGCTTCTTCAATGGTGAAGCGCAGGACTCTGAAGATGGACAGGAAGGGCCCTCTTCTCTGGCTTCTCCGGCTCGCAGGAATATTCCCCTGTGCGTAAAAAGGGAGTATTACCTACTGACTGAGTTATGCCCAAGCCTCCCACTCTCTTCCAGCCCTCCACGATACCCTTCCACGATTCCCCGTGAAGTCTCACCTTAGGGTCTGAAAGGACGAGCTCTCCATCCTGCTTCTGACGCAGGGGCGCGTTGAACCCAGTTACTTCACTGGATTGAGGTTGGATGGGAGTTCAGGTAAGCTTGATTATACTGGTAAGGCGCTGTAAAAGTTCTGTTGCAAGTTCAAAAGTTCAAGCTTTAAATAATAATGTTCATTGTCTTTTTTCAGGTGATGAATGAAGATTCCTTTGGAGACTTCTTGCAACAAAGCGCTGATGTTGATGTCTTTTCCCCATAGGTGCCAGGGTTCGGAATGCCGGAGATATGGCGCCGACCCGAAGTGAAACGTGCAGTTCCAGTAAAGATCTGGTAAGTCCTAGATGAGCGCTCAGGTAATGTTTTTGCATTCGCTCATCTAATGTCTTTGGCCCTCATTAGGACCCTGGCGGAGAGGGGTTTACGCCAGCGTAATGCATGGCGTACCTCTCCGCCAGACTACGACATTCCGTAGCGCCATGGAGATTTCTACGCCTGCTTTTTGCAGGCGGAAAAATCCATGGCGCTACGGGACTTGTTGTTAATTACGCCACCATAATTTACGGTGGCGTAATTAACGCCTTCCCCACTCCCATTATACCCTATGGGGCAAAAATGGGAATGGGGAAGGGTAAATGGGGATTGGGGACTTACCGCCCCGCCAACCTCGGAATGGGGCGGTAAGTCCGCCAACCCCCATGGCGGTGTTGGCAGCTCTGCGCCATGGTCCATGGTGCAAATTGCACCATGGACCTCCGCCAGGGTCCTAATGAGGGCCTTTGTCTTTTTTCCCCATAGGGGCCAGGGTCCTGCTTGGAAGCAGCAAGACCCGAAATGATATGGGAATGACCCAACAGGTAAGTCTTAGAAGGAAACTGAGCCTTTCCTATTCCCTTCCTTCTCTCACCTCTTATTCTTGTCTTTTTCTCTAGGCTCTGGGAAGTGGCTGTGTATCCGGATGATCGCTGCTGAAGATGGAGGAACCCAGGAAAGGTGAGTGAAATGCAGCGCTGCAGCGATCGTAACAAAATGCTTTTAAAAATGATGTCTTCCCTTTCAGGATCGTCTGTGATGTCTCCGTGGTGCAGATTAGCTGGTAGGTCTCTTGTCTCCCTTTGCAGGTGACCCAGGATGCTGACAGGCGTGGCTGAAGTCCAGATGCAGGAGCTGACACGGTGAGCATTCAGCTGCGAGGAGCAGAACAACGCGAAGCGTGAGTTGCTGATCGGGTTTGGTTTAAATAGCTTTGGAAGAAGTTCCAAGTGTGTATCCTTCCTCCAATCAGGTATGTATCCTTCCCCGACCACACCCGGGTGGAAAGTAGTCCCACAGGTAAAGTAGTTCCTATTCAGGCCTCAAGAGGGCCTGGATGTGGCAGCATGGTCTGCATCAGGTAAGTGCACATTAAAACACTTGAACACATGTCTAGCTTTATGAGCCTGGCGCCTAAAGCGCCAGGACAGAGGTCCAACATGAGCCTGGCGCCTAAGGCGCCAGGACTGCATCCAAAGGGCCTCAGCTTGGGCCCGCTGGCACTCCCCTGGGGGAAATGATGCCTGCCTCTGGGGTTGCTGGGTCGGACCTGGCTCCTTGGAGGTAGGCATCATGACACCCAGTGCCAGGTCTGGTGCCACAATGGGCAGGTCCAACAATGGCTGAGCAGGGATGGTGTCAGCCACATTACCCTCAACCAGAGGGGGGGGGCATGGGTGTCCCTGACTGGTCACCCACACATGAGGGGCTAGGGGCACCCTGCAAGACCTGGCCACGTCCCCTACCGTATCCACCACGGCCACCTCTTGTGGCTCGCCCACCTTTGCCACCTTTACCGCGTGCTCGCCTCCCAACCATGGCACTGATGTAGTTGTGCGTATGGGAGTTGCAGTAAACTATTGTCCTGGGCAATTGGAGGTTAAAGGGGTAGTGTACTAGATGGAATTCGTACCCTAGTGCTCTATGTGACCCCTGGGTGAAGATGATGGGTCACGCAACGCACAGGCACCCCGAAAAAGGGAGATAATGTGCACGCAACCCCTCCTAGACCACGTGTGTGGAAAAAAAAACCTGCACTACGCTGAGGCACCCAGAAACACAAAAATGAACGTATGCATGTCACACGCAGCCTAGACTGACCTCTGAAGGGGTAGGCAACACACGGGGCAAGCACAGATGTCAAATACGTGCGCAACTCGCTGTCTGCCAGGAAAAATTGCGTGTAAAATACGCGCGTGTGCGCGTTGGCAACACCCCCGCCAAAAGAAGAATTGTACGATGTCTGAGGAGACAGGACAACAGGAGAAGTGAACGCTGTTTGAGGAAACAGGCCCAGGAAAAACACAAGAAGAGAAAAAGCTGTCAGAGGTAACAGGGAGTACGAACTTGGAACGCCGTGAAGTAAATCGCGTGTGAACCGACAAGAAGTACAGATTTCACCCACTCGTTCTCCACGAAAAGCACGTACAAGGAAATGGCGTTCTACACGTACCTATAAACATGCCCACACGTCCAGCGTCACTTCCCATCCTCCAATTACACGCGCTGACACTCTGACGTGCAGTCATTGGACGTGTACCATGCACCCGTGTACTGGGAAACGCCTGCGCACGCATGTCACAGACGCGCATACGCGCTGTTGGCCTTTGGGCCAATGAATTTGCATACTGACGCGCTTACGCGCTAAGGCCCTTTCCTCGAATTACATGCAGACGTGCTGGATTTTCACGTGCCAAATCACTCCGTATGAAGCTGGCCATGCGTAAGCACACGGAAGACCACGCTCCTGCCCAGAAGGCCGAATTAGTGCCCCCCAGAGCCCCGAGCACGCTCCCACTTGCCATCTGCTGCTGCCTGATTTGCATGCTGCCCACGTGCCCTGCCTTTTGCTGCCTGCACATCAGCCAGGGGTGCTGTTGCTGTGACCACCCCTGCTGGAACCGTAGACTCCTGACTGGGATTCCATCGCTCCACAGCCCAGCCCCAGGACCCAGTTGCCCACCCACTCCTGCCTCTGGGGTGGTCATGTCGGGCACTGCAACATTTGGCACCACTGACAACCCCCGGCCAGAGAGGCAGAGGGGCACCAGCTTCACTGCCACCGAAGTTAGTGTCCTGGTAGAGCAAGTCCTGGGGCACTATGATGCCCTCTACGGAGGTTTGCACGCCAACAAGGAAGGACGGACTGGGATCTGGACGGACATCGTGACTGCCATCAACGCAGAGGGGGTGGCAGTCCGCGACTTCCAACATGTCAAGAAGCGCTAGGAGGACTTCAGGTCCAGGACCCTCAACAAGGCCCGGTGCCTCTTGAAGGCAGCGGATGCTAAGGGGCGCCAGGGGCACTTGTCGGACGATCAGATGAGGGTCCTGGAACGCATATCCCCAGCGCTCCACGTCCAGGTCCTTGAGAGCCAGACCTGTCTGGAGTCGTGCGGTAAGTGTACATGCATCATGATTGTAAGATGTGCGTGTGGTGATGTGCCAGTAGTGTGCAGGTTGCACATCTGTTTGTATAGGGCCGAGTATGGATGGGGTGTACAGGGCCGTGAGGCTAACACATACGAGGGCTGTCATGTGTGAGACATGGATGGTGCTTGTGTGTGTAGGCTTGCATGCCAAATGCAGTTGTGTGGGCACACATGTTTAGATGAATGTGTATGTAAGTAGGCATGTTCGTGATGTCACACATGGATGTTGTTTTCAGCTGCATGTATCAGCACTGTGTACATGTGCATGTGTGTGTATTTGACAATGGTGCAACAGTGATGCAACATGGATGCATGTGACAGCGGGATGTGGAAGCCTGATTGGCAGATGTGACATGGATGCCCATCTGAGTACTGCGACAGTTGGCAGAGGTGTACACAAGCATGCAAGTGTGGTGGTGTGTGTGCATGTGTAGTGCACTCCCTGTGTTGCATGTGATGTCTGGCTCACCTTTGCCTGCTCATGCTGTTGTATGTGTATAGATGGTGCTGGCAGTTGCGATATGGCTGTGGTATGGCTCATGTGTGCAAGTTGAAATGACATGTGTGTTGGCGATTGTGATGCCATGTCTGAGGTTTGCCAATGCCACTCATGTACAACTGTCATGTGTGTATGTGTCCATTGTACAGTGCCCTGATGCCTGTGTTTTATTTCTCCCTGTCTGCAGCGTCAACTGATGAAGAGGGCGGAGAAGGTTGTGTGGAGCACAGCGGCGGGGATCGCACTGCCAGCGAAGACGCAAGGCCCGGCTCCCCTCCCAGGTTGTGATCTCTTCGGGGAGTGAGGAGTCCGGTGCCACCTCCCAGGCCGCAGCTGCCGGGGGGAGGTCCAAGAGGCGGAGGTC
The DNA here is from genome assembly GCF_040938575.1 of Ambystoma mexicanum. Lineage (NCBI taxonomy): Eukaryota > Metazoa > Chordata > Amphibia > Caudata > Ambystomatidae > Ambystoma > Ambystoma mexicanum. The sequence goes on along the minus strand of NC_090923.1, from coordinate 785,652,339 downwards.
GGAGTTGGACTCCTCGGCAGCAGAAGGGGCAGCTGGGACCCCACAGGGCCCAACGGGGGAAGATGGCACGGAGTCATCCGGGTTGGTGGGGGTTTGGTGGAGGAGGGGGCCGTGCAAGCAACAGAGACCGGGTCTGGAGGTGGGGATTCCACTGGTGCTAGTGGTGCAGTGCAGGACCAGGGACAGGAGGCAGCACAGGCCGCCGCGGAGGTGCCTGTGTGCAATCCTGTCCCTGATCCTGTCACTGCATCATCTTGCAACAGCAGGGATGCCTACGTCCAGACCCGTTTTCAGGCAGGGGATGAGCTCACAACAATTGGCCTTCCTCTGTCTGCAGACGTGGCTATCCGGGTCCGGGTTGAGCCTGTCCTGACTGGTGTGGCGTTGCGTCAACGGGCCATGCGAGGTGACCTGCTGTCTTTTCATGAGGAGACTGCACGTCATCTCGAATGGCTCGTTGACCGCGTCAGCCTACTGGGACAGGTCACCTAGGCCGGATTCCTCCGTTTGATGGGGCTTGCTCAGACCCTCTCCTCAACTGAACCCCCTATGCGCCAGTCGTCCTCTGTGCCATCTTCCCACCCATTAGTCACCTGGGTGCCCTGTGGAGCTGCCTCTGACGGTGCGGCCAGGCTGGTGGAGGAGGCATCCCTGCCCCAGTCGGGAGTCGGACGTCCAGCAGGGGTGGCCACATCAACGACTACACCTCAGCCAGTGGAGGATGTGCAGGCAGCAGGAGGCAGGGCACGGGCAGAGGCACAGCAGCAGCAGCAACGAGGTGGGAGCCATGATGGCTCGGGGCCTTCGACATAGGAGGGGCAGGCATCGCCCGGAGGGCAGGAGGACCCAGGACAGGAAGTGTCTTCCGTGTGGCAGCGGTTGGGCCACGCCATAGATGCGGAGCAGCAGCGGGCGGAAGAGGCACGGCTCACAATGGTCAGGGCGGAGAACTCCATGCGGAGGGCGCTGATGTGGGCCGAGTGCCTCGAGACAATGCGCATGGAGTTGGAGGTGAACATGTCGACGGCCCTGCAGACCCTCGGGGACATGGAGGAGGACCGCCTCCGGGACATTGAGCAGGAGTTCGATGATGCCCTGGCCCAGAACGTCCCGAAGTGAGACGTCGGACTAGCCCACTGCCCTTGTAAATAGTTCTGTAGTTAGTGTTAGGTTTCCTTTGGTTTTGCATTTTTTTTGGACCTTTTGGACAATGGGCCACATTTATGTATATAGTTTTTTTTATTAGGTAGTGTTATTAGATAGGTTGCATTTCTTCTGTTGGGATCATGGACCCTGGATTGTTTATCTGTATATAGTTGACTGTTGGATTTTCATTTTTTTTTTTAATGATTTACCCATGGAGCAATGGTTTTCAATTTTAATTTTCCATTGGATTTACTTTTGTGGACCGTGACTTTGGAAACCTTTCCTTTGGATTATGATTTGTGGTTTTACATTATTTCACAGACATGCTGCTTTTTTTTTTTTTTAAATTCCCATTTTTGTTTGTTTATTTTAGATTCAATTTATGTTGCTTTTAATACATATTTTTTCTTCCAACTTCAATGTGTAGTATCATCTCATTGGTTTCATGCATATCATGATATGGGTTTTGACATTCACTGACACCCATTGTGTGTATGTGAGGGACATGTGTTCATTTACAAACTTGCAATTGGGGTTCTATCATATAATTGCCATTTCTAAGTGGGTGGATGCAATACTCGGGTGGGTGTTTGGCATTTGGAGGCTGGCCATAAGGACCAGGGATCTAGATTGTGATGACATGTTGGCTGGGGGACATGTGTGGGGGCCTGGTGGAGGGTGCCCCACAGTGCTGGGGGGTGGGGGTGCAGGGAGACATGAGTGGGGGCCTGGTGGAAGGTGCCCCTGGATGCAGGGGTGTGGGGGTGCTGGGAGACATGAGTGGGGGGCTAATGGAGGGTGCCCCGAGATATGAGTGGGGGCCTGTTGGAGGGTGCCCCACAGTGCTGGGGGGTGGGGGTGCTGGGAGACATGCATTGGTGGGCAGTAGTGCAAGGTGACATGTGGGTTGGCTGGGGGACATGGCCATGGTGGATGGGCTGCCTGCGGGACATGTGCAGGGTAGTCCCCTGTGGTGTGGGCCGCCTGCAGGGGCCGTGGAGGGTGTCGGTTGAACAGCTGCGAGGACCCACACGGCGGATTCACGTGTAGGACTGCCCGGCACCCCCGGAATCCACGTAGGCTGCTGGATTCGCGTGTGGAATTTCACTTGCACCTTGGAATACACGTACCCTGCTGAAATCGCGTGTGGATCTTCCTGCGCACCTTGGAATACACGTACCCTGCTGAAATCGCATGTGGAACTTCCCGCGCACCCCAAAATACACGTACCCAGGGCAATCGCGTGTGGAACGTCCCGCGAACCCCGTAATACACGTACCCTGCTGATATCGCGTGTCAGACTACACGCGCAACCCTGATATACACGTACACAGGCGAATCGCACTGCTGGGGGGTGGGGAGTGGTAGGAAGGAGTGGGGGCCTGGTGGAGGGTGCCCCTGGATGCTGGGGGTGGGGGTGCTGGGAGACATGAGTGGGGGCCTGGTGGAGGGTGCACCACAGTGCTGGGGGGTGGGGGTGCAGGGAGACATGAGTGGGGGCCTGGTGGAGGGTGCCCCTGGATGTAGGGGGATGGGGGTGCTGGGAGACATGAGTGTGGGCCTGGTGGAGGGTGCCCCTGGATGCAGGGGGGTGGGGGTGCAGGGGGACATGAGTGTGGGCCTGGTGGAGGGTGCCCCTGGATGGCGGGGGGTTGGGGTGCAGGGGGACATGAGTGGGGGCCTGATGGAGGGTCCCCCACAGTACTGGGGGGTGGGGGTGCAGGGAGACATGAGTGGGGGCCTGGTGGAGGGTGCCCCACAGTGCTGGGGGGTGGGGGTGCTGGGAGAAATGAGTGTGGGCCTTGTGGAGGGTGCCCCACAGTGCTGGGGGGTGGGGGTGCTGGGAGACATGAGTGGGGGCCTGGTGGAGGGTGCACCTGACTGGTGGGGGTGGGGGTGCAGGGAGACATGAGTGGGGCTTGGTGGAGGGTGTCCCTGGATGCAGGGGGGTGGGGGTGCTGGGAGACATGAGTGGGGGCCTGGTGGAGGGTGCCCCTGGATGCAGGAGGGTGGGGGTGCTGGGAGACATGAGTGGGGGCCTGGTGGAGGGTGGCCCTGACTGGTGGGGGTGGGGGTGCAGGGAGACATGAGTGGGGGCCTGGTGGAGGGTGCACCACAGTGCTGGGGGGTGGGGGTGCAGGGGGACATGAGTGGGGGCCTGGTGGAGGGTGCCCATGGATGCAGGGGGGTGGGGATGCTGGGAGACATGAGTGGGGGCCTGGTGGAGGGTACCCCTGACTGGTGGGGGGTGGGGGTGCAGGGAGACATGAGTGGGGGCCTGGTGGAGGGTGCCCCTGGATGCAGGGGGTGGGGGTGCTGGGAGACATGGGTGGGGGCCTGGTGGAGGGTGCCCCTGGATGCAGGGGGTGTGGGTGCTGGGAGACATGAGTGTGGGCTTGGTGGAGGGTGCCCCTGACTGGTGGGGAGTGGGGGTGCAGGGAGACATGAGTGGGGGCCTGGTGGAGGGTGCCCCTGGATGCTGGGGTGTGGGGGTGCTGGGAGACATGAGTGTGGGCCTGGTGGAGTGTGCCCCACAGTGCTGGGGGGTGGGGGTCCAGGGGGACATGAGTTGGACATGTGTGGGGGCCTGCTGGCAGGTGCCCCACAGTGCTGGTGGGTGAGGGTGCTGGGAGACATGCGTTGTTGATCAGTAGTGCAAGGTGACATGTGGGGGGGCATGGCCATGGTGGATGGGCTGCCTGCAGGACATGGGCAGGGGTGCAGGGTGGTCCCCTGTGGTGTGGGCTGGCTGCAGGGGCCGTGGAGGGTGTAGAGGGAACACCTGGGAGGACCCACATGGCCAATTTACGTGTAGTGCTCCCCGCGCACCCCTGATATACACGTGCCCTGATGGAATCGCGTGTGATACTACCCGCACACTCCTGGAATACACGTACCCTGATGGAATCGTGTGTGATACTTCCCGCGCACCCTGAAATACACGTACCCTGCTGATTTTGCGTGTGATACTTCCCGCACACCCCTGGAATACATGTGCCCTGATGGAATCACGTACGATACTTCCTGCACACCCCTGAAATACACGTGCCCTGATGGAATCGCGTGTGATACTTCCCACGCACCCCTGGAATACACGTGCCCTGATGGAATCGCGTGTGATACTTCCCACGCACCCCTGGAATACACGTACCCTGATGGAATTGCGTGTGATACTTCCCGCGCACCCCTGAAATACACATACCCTGCTGATTTTGCATGTGATACTTCCTGCGCACCCCTGGAATACACATGCCCTGATGGAATCGCGTGTGATACTTCCCGCGCACCCCTGGAATACACGTACCCTGGTAGAATCGCGTGTGATACTTCCCCACAACCCTGGAATACACGTACCCTGATGGAATCGCGTGTGATACTTCCCGCGCACCCCTGAAATACACGTACCCTGCTGATTTTGCGTGTGATACTTCCCGCGCACCCCTGCAATACATGTGCCCTGATGGAATCACGTATGATACTTCCTGCACACCCCTGAAATACACGTGCCCTGATGGAATCGCGTGTGATACTTCCCACGCACCCCTGGAATACACGTGCCCTGATGGAATCGCGTGTGATACTTCCCACGCACCCCTGGAATACACGTACCCTGATGGAATTGCGTGTGATACTTCCCGCGCACCCTTGAAATACACATACCCTGCTGATTTTGCATGTGATACTTCCCGCGCACCCCTGGAATACACATGCCCTGATGGAATCGCGTGTGATACTTCCCGCGCACCCCTGGAATACACGTGCCCTGGTGGAATCGCGTGTGATACTTCCCCACAACCCTGGAATACACGTACCCTGATGGAATCGCGTGTGATACTTCCCGCGCACCCCTGAAATACACGTACCCTGCTGATTTTGCATGTGATACTTCCCGCGCACCCCTGGAATACACGTGCCCTGATGGAATCACGTGTGTTACTACACGCGCACCCCTGATGTACACGTACCCAGGACAATCGCGTGTGATACTTCCCGCGAACCACTGAAATACATGTTCCCCGCTTGGGGTTTGCTGTTTGGCAGCCCTGTGAACTGGTCCAGGGTTAGCGCAGCCCTTTGCGATGAATTGGGAATTTTGATGGCTTTTCCTTGCGCGGGGGCGTTCTTGGGGGCGTAACTGGCGCTGCTGCAGGGTCGCTGCGCCACTCTGCGCCACGGCTGGTTTTGGAGGCTGGAATCCATGAATACGCTGTGCGATGAAATGGATTTTATCGCACGCGGCTGGCGCAGTGTATCGCTCGGGGACACTGTGCGCCACTTTTGTGCGAAATTCTATGAATTACCCTGTAAATGTGTACATGGGTAAAGATTGTTTTTAAAGAAATATTGATTTTTATCTTAAAACAACACCTAATGAAATGTTCATAAAGCAACAAGCCACCAAATTACAATTCATCAAGTATCAATAGTATGAGCGTCAAAACAAGATATCCGGGTACACACATGTAAACATACATATGCTATATACAGATTAATGGTATGTTTACATGAGGAGAGTATATAGTTATACACATGATATTACAGTCTTTTGATAACTGTAACACAAAGTAATATACCCTTGGGTCAAAAACAACATGAATAATATTCCACCGAGTTCCATGAATTTACAGTAAAACACATATGTGCAGCGTAGATTTTAAAATATGGGAGATAACACGATGCTTATAGTAATGTTATAAAGAAAGCGTGAAGGCAAAGATAGGGAAATGAAAGGTGACAACACAGAAGGAGCGGATATGGAAGAGGAATAAACGGAAGGAGAACGAAAAGCAGGAAGAACGTAAACAAGAGCTTTAATAGAAGAAGAAAGAAAGAAGTACAGAGAAAGAGAGCTGGGCATCCACCTGCAATACGTAAAAGTGCTAGACCCCCAAATTAAGAACAAACACGCCCAAATAACCTTCTATGGGTTGGTTCCCATTGAGGAGGATCTACAATCATGTTTAGCTGACTCTACCTTTTAGAGAGTAGAAATATCCATTTGCATATGCTTTATCTGCAATAGGGAAACCTAATCATCAATTACACACAGAAATAAATGAGTATTTCATAAGAATACATTGATAACTCCATAGTTGTCGTATGCTCGCAAACCCCCCCTTGTCAGCAGCATTCTGAGATTCAACACACTTCAGTTCTATGTCAGTCTGATGTATGGAGACTCATTTTCTTCCTGATTTTCTAATGAGCATGATGTACTCTTTAGCTTCTCATGGGGGCACAAGAACATTGTGAAAGTTGCACATACAAAAGTGAAGTTATTGAATTGCAGAAGGGATTCTGAAGCTCTTTACTCTACCACATAAACATGGCGAACTTTGCTCCCCAACAATTGGGCCTCATTACGACTGTGGCGGCCACGGTATGAACGATGCCGTTAAGGGACCGGCACCATTCATACCTGGCCACCACATTAACGAGTTCTGCAGCGGATCCCACTGTGCACACCTGGTCAGAGTAGACGTGCAGAGCGGCACCCACTAGCAGAACAGGATGCTAACAATGGACCCGTCATTAACGGGTCTGTTGTTAGCATCCTCCCCATTCCCATTTAGCCCTGTAGGGGCTCAAATGGGAATGGGGAAATACCCGGTCCAGGTCCCGTGAACGGGACTTACAAGGTCCGCAAAGGTCGGAATGGTCCAGTAATTCCCATTTTGCAGGATCCAGGCCCGGACCCAAGTTTGGGGGTAGCCATGCGCTAAAAACGGCATGGCTACCTCCAAACTCATAATGAGGCCCAATGAGTTGCATCTTGGAGAAGTCTACTTTATTTCCAATGTACTGAAATGCACTGGAGTGCAGCTGCTACCATCTTGTCCAGTACACAGTCCATATTTGTTTCCCCAGGAAGCCCTATCAATAAAACCTCTGCATGAAAGGATAGGTCACCCTTCCGTACACAGAAACGGCTAGCACTCTGGAGTGGCTTGAAGAAAATCTTTCTCTGTGACGAAATGAGTGAAAACACTTATAGTAATGGTAGACACTACAGTTTTCAAAGTAAGCCAAATAATACACATTATTTCACATGTACCTAACACAGTTTTGTCCTTTAACAGTACGTACAGAAAATAAGAATAATACTCAGCAGAACATCATGTTCTAATGGAACAACAAACAGACACTGTGGAAAATCATCTACAGCATTTAGAACAAAAAATGTATTAATGTATGACCAATTTAATTATTTTGAAGAACTTAGTAGAAAACCATATCATGGAAAAAATTAAATATCACTGTCCCACGCGTACCTGTACCCCTTCTCCATGTCGCTCACTCAACCATCCCCAAACATGTTCCATCACCAAAAATGTTATGATGAGACCACAATCCCTTCCTCCCCTACCATCCTACATGTAGAAAACCCTAATTCCCCTGTATATGTCTCAATTTCTGCCTCCCGCTCTCTTTCATAATTTATATATTTTTGTATATTAATAAAGTATTATGTATACTGTTCCTATGTGTGTCTGTGTGTTTTTTTTTTTTAAAAGGCCATTTAGGAATCCCTGGATGGTGCGACTGTCTGGGATGTCCGGAATTAACCAAAATGGGGGTGTCCTAAGGACACTATGTCTGTTCGTACTGTCCGCAATCAAAATGGGGGTGTCCGTAGGACACATAACCTGCCCGACGGTCTGCAATTAACCAAAATGGGGGTGTCCTAAGGACACTCTCCCTGTTCGTATTTGTCTGCAATCAAAATGGAGGTGTCCGTAGAACACATAACCCGTCCGCATGTCCGCAAAGTTGTGATGCACCTTTAATTAGTTCGGGACACCAACCTTCTCCGGCGAACACTTTTGAGAATGTACATCTCACCCTCTGGGTCCTACCAACATCGTGCCTGTCTGTAACTATCCGTTGCACGTGTGTCACACTTTTAATTAGTTTGGGGACACAAACCCTGCCTGTAGAACACCCTTGCACATGCGTACAATCGATCCTGCACAATAGTTGTCCTACGGACAACCGTCCCATTCGTGAACATGTCCGCGATGTCATCATGTGACCGCACCCACACTAAGCTTAGGCCCTTGACCGCACACAGCGTCCATGCCCCCGGACACCGAAAAAGCACTTTTTTGAGCAATTCAAGATGTTTTTCAATGAAAATTCACCCTTGTAGAGGTCCCAGACTTATTGAGCCCTTTTTGGTGTTCGCAGAGCGCTCCGCAGCACTCCTATGAAAGGCCACACCCCAGAGCTGCTCCTCATTCTGTCTTTCTGTCCAAGACATAGCACTACTGCAGATTGATCCTTGCTGGACCTGCTTTTGCTCATGCCTTAATTTCTTTTGCAAAATACCAGCAATTAATTTGGCTATTCCTCATTCCTGGCATCTATCCTGATGGCATCCATGGCTGTTGCTGCTGGTGCTACCTCTGTTTTAGCATCACCCCACCCCCTCCACCACCACCATCCTCCCAATGGTCTGGAGAGGGGAACAGGCATAGAGATATAGAGAGTGATGAAGAGGATGACAAGAATGAGGTAGTGGAAGTCCCTACTACTGCCAGCCACAGTGAGTCTTGGGTGTGGAGGCTCTTTGCCACCGTTGGAGGGGTACCCAAGTCATGTGCACTCAAGGTGCACTGCACTGAGTGCAACACTGTGCTCAGTCATGGCAAACCTGGTTTGTACAGTTACGGGACCACTTCCATGCGGCAAAACCTAAGGTCATTCCACAGGGCAGCAATTCGGAGGTCTGTCCCCTTCAATCAAAGTAGTAGGTTGAGTTCCTCTACAACATCCTCTGTTTCTGCTCCAGCAACCAGAAGAGACACTCCTGTGGTGCAGCACATCCCGGAACCAGCCTCACAGGCCATACGCGATGCAGTAGACCCTTACCTTTCGAGGGTAACTGTATTGTGTCTGTACTGCAATGCGGTACTCTGCAGAGGGAGACACTTCAAAGTGCTTTCGAGGCTACGGTCCTGGAGCATGAGAAAGTCTGCCACCAACCTAAGTGAGGCCCACCCAACATCTTCCTCTATCCACCTGCTCTTTCTTATCCCCATGGTTGGTGCCCCTTCCTTACCCTCACTTCCCTTCCTTTCCTTGTGTGTATTGTTCAAAAACACCCAAAAAATACAAAACAACAAAAAACTGTGTCATTAAAGTGGCACAAAGTGGAACCAAATTTAACCACTTCTTTCCGCGCAATCCATGCCAGTGCGCAATCACATGAGGGAATCCAAGATGTGCAACTACTCCACAGCGATCTGCATGCACCTCCAACCAATTTATTCACAAGTCACCCAAAATCCAGACAATCTGCCTTCTGAAAGACACAGCCAGAGCTATTTGCTCTCCTCTCAGGAAACAAACTTTGCCAAAGTCTCTCCTTACACATCACACCCATTAAAGCTTATGACCAGTCCCTTGGTCTGCATAGTCTCATTTGGATGCCTCTCAGCCTCAAAATCCCCATTTGTAAAATGCGCAATCCGTGGACAGCCGCGGTGTCCGCGGACAAATCGTGAAATCTGAGAGAGGGGAATGAAAATTTAAATAGTGTACTCAACTTCCCCTCTGAAAAGAGTCTTTTTTTGTTTTTTTGAAAATGCTTCTAGAAAACAACTTTCGTTTTGTTATTTTTTTCCACTTGTTTTCTTCCTGATGTCTTCACATTATCCCATTAACAAAATCAATATTGTCATTATTACAAGACAACATCCCAGTTCTAAACAAGAAAACAGACATCCCTTTGTTAACTAAACAACTTGCACCATTTTGCTGGGGACAAAAAACATTACAAATGTCCCATACTACCCTAGGCAACATTTCAGAAAAAATTACCTTGGCATTTGGAAGAACAACCATCACTGCTTGCACAAAGTTTTCAAGAGCACTCAACAAACTAGGAGCACTGATGTAGCCCAAATAGAGAGCACCCCAATGCAGTACCACTACATCCGGACAGTTCCACATGGGGAAACTCTTACAAACTCCAACCACTGCCTGCATATTGGAACCAGGCACAGTTGACCACAAAACCTACACTCCTTCAAAACCAAAACTGGCAGCAAATGTTTAGACATAGCATGCCTCTCTAAAACATATACAAACAGATCTCCAACTACCAACACCCTCACTTTTTTCACCTCTGCCATCTTCACTACACGCACAGCCTCTCTTCCTGCAAAGAACCACTTCAGCACATGGTTGGCTAAACCCACAGTCCCCTTTCCATGCTAGATATGCTGAGAAACCCCGGATGTGGCACACCTGTCTGCAAACAGCCGAGGTGTCCACCGACCCCGCAACACAGGGGCAGCGCTTTTACACTGTCCACATCACTGTCTGCACCTCTCTCTCATTGGATACACATAAGCAGTCACACAAACATCTACCAATCACATCCAAGAACTCTACATCTAACTCTGTCATCACAATTCAGCACTTTAAATGAACTGTTCATCACTATGAGTATGTGTCCAGTGATTGCAAACCACCTACAGCTAAAACTACTGTAAAACTCTTCAAGATTTCTCCTTCCAGATTCACCTACATCTACATACATCAATACAAACTACCGGTATGAATATTGTGTTTACAGTAAATTTGCAAATGCATATGAACAGGGTACCTGTGATTCACCCTGCATAATCTGCAAAAAAAGCATACTCAAATTTCTCCCAACTCCTATAATCAAGTTCACTTACAAATTTGTCTGCTTTCCAAATTTAAATTGACCCATATTACTCATTGCAATGTCCAACCTATAATTCTCTTAATTCCTTCTGTCATTTTCACAACCACTTACCCCTTAACACACTATTATAAATTCCGAGAATGCACACAAAACAGGAGACCAGCTTGTATTTTACAAAAGCATTGCAAGCACATCAAATGCATGTATTTAAACAGAAGGCCTGACATTTGCCATACCAAACAAATACAAGTGTACATTCAGAATAGTGCTAATAGGAATGTGTATAAAAAAGTCAAAGAACTACAAGGTTTCCAGCACTCATGGAGGAAACATCTATGCACAAAGAAATTAATGGAATTACACACACAAAAACATTCTCCTTTCAATCTGTACATTCTTCCAAGCATTTTTTCTCACCCTACTACACTACTACAACTTCCACTAATCTATTACCACACTAAACAGTGCAACAGCAACACATACTTTCAAAAGTGCACCTCATGGTACACACCTATAAATACTCCACTAACCCCCTTAGCAATTAAGCGGATGCTCCAAAATCCCCATTCATATACAAAGGTATGCAATTTAACACAGTACAGTACCTCTTCCTAGAAATAATTTATTTTGCAAATGTAACTAATGTATTCTTCAAGTAAAATTCCTGTGACATTAACACACATATTTACTAACTTCCTTCTTTCACAATTGCAGTGAAGACCACACTCCTGAAAACCAGTGGCATCTAAAGTACAAGATAGAACCCAGAAGAAACTTACTCTTTGCATTCAACAAAGAGGAATAATGTCATAATGTTCTAACTGTTACTCAAACACTGTAGTATTCTAGTAGTGTAGAACAAACAATTGAATGAAACCTACAGCATTAGATTCAGTATTACTGATTGCACCTCAGCAGGTGCACACTTTGTATTTTCATCTGAACACCAGTCTAGTAAATCACAAATACGAGAATAGCCTTCCAACCCTGAAGTAACAGCCCATTCCACAATTACACACCTCTACATACATGCCTATCATAATACTAAGACAGTCATGCACAATGCACACATACATTGCACAACGTCCCAACCCACACTTTCTTTTTTTTTCCCACAGACACCAAAGAATGCCTACCAAAAAGCAACTCCATAGAAAGCAACGCAGAACTAGAGCAAATCAAAATAAAAGTGTACAAAATAGGCATCTGCCTCTAGCAGAATGTATACAAAAAATTCAAACAAAACAGCTAATACAGTCACTAAGCAAAACTAAAGCAGCTTGCAGTAAAATAACTTTGACTCCTCTTTCAAAATGTAAAACTAAGCCTAGTGCTAACACGGAACCTATGTGGCCACAAGTAAGCAAACCAAAACAGCTTTTTACCAAAAATGTTCCACCACAGAGTCCTTCAGAACCTTATAAAAACAGGAGAGAAATCATGCTCAACCCATAAAACCTACCACAGATAACTAATCCTGGAAGCCAGAGGCGTAGGCAGGGTAGGGCCTGAGGGGCAAGGACCACCCAAAATCTGTAAATGCCCACTCAGCAACGCTGTGTGGGCCTTTACAGATATTTTTGTCAGTGCAGTGGGGCCAACTACATTAGCATCAGGCCCCATTTGCTAGACAATCCTGGCTACACCTCTGCTGGAAGCTCTCATAGACAGTGCAATCATTCTCTAAAGGAAATTATTTATTTTAGTTTTAAACAGAATGAAACCACTAACAAAACTAAGTACTAAACTACAACAAGGACTTCTCAACAAACGGAATATCAACAAAGATAGCTTTGCAAACATCTGTGCAGGTGAGTGGAGTCACACCACCAGCACAGAACCATAATTCAATGAAGAAGCAAACAAACAAAAGCTAACAAACCCAATTGCCATACATAGCACTGGACGAGAGTATGCAAAGGTTAATAATACCAACATGGAACAAGCAATGCTGCTCACACAAATATCTCCAGCAAACATAGCACCAACTCTCCATTCCACTGAACCAATATGTCGAGTCTAAAAATGCCCATGCCAACAATGTGTAATATAGGCAAAAATTCTTTCACATCTTTACGCCAGTTCCTCAGTCAGTATGTGAAAGGCAAAGACAAATTGAAAATAAAACTATTACAAACTATGGACTCCTGTCCAGTGTGAAAATACACAAGACTACAAGGACATTCATTAGCATTTCTAGACCTATTTGCAAAAGCACCTTGTACCATATAAAAATTATAGTAACACACCATACAACTGTAAGAAATCTCGTTCATAAACTGTACTATGCTAAAAGTCCTGCTTTAGCACTGGCCAATTTAAATAACATTCTTCTACATGGTACAGCCAAAGAACTACTCAAAGAAATAGAGCACATCCAGAGAAATTATTTTGGAAGTGAAACCCACTTACAGAATTCAATATCTTTAGAAGAGTAGCAACAACTTTACAGATGGCAACCTTCTACTACACACATACAAAAAAGAAATACTAAAGTTTAAAAACACATCTGCTGAAGTAAAAAACCATGTGTGTGTGTGTGTGTGTTGCCAGAGGACTTTTTATGAAAATAGCACAAAAACTGTAGACATAATGTACAAAATAGAAGACAATGAAGATTCCAAGTGGTTCCAATTAGCTCTCTAACTTGTATCAGAAAACAAATACGAAATTACTGACCCCTCAATACTTTGCAGATACTGCGCTGCAAAACATGACAAAAACCAAATACCTTCACGTGCTATCACTAATATCTTGGAAATGTTCCCACTACCAAAACCACTGCAAAAACTTAACTTGTATGAGAGCATTATAATTCAAAGTGTGCACCCATTTCAAGCAATAATACGACTTCAACCAAAAACAGCAAAACTACCTCCATCTGAATTACTGAAAGGCATTTGTGGCAAAGTCGTTTATTTGCCATTAGATCTCAAAGAAAATGTACACACTCTGTGAGTGCAACATCCAATAGATCAATCTTTGATTATCCTAATAAATGGCGTACCTACAAAAGACAAACAAATTTTGCAGCAACCAGTGAACTTTCATAAAGTTAGAGAAGCCCTGCAATATCTAAAAGACAACAATGAATTCTACAATGAAATAGACATTGAAGAGAACCTGGGGGAAACCACCGAAATCATTCAAGACTTGTCAGGAACTGGACAATTTCAACTTCTAGATCCTACTACAGAATCCAATATTTTAGACCATTATACAATTCACCCATTGCACTCTAAAAACACCACAGAAGCACTGGAAACATACCAAATGCGGCAAGCCAAATGATCTCCAATCAGCATATGGGAAAAAAGTGCAGAGGTGCAAGCCTTTCCTCTACTCTTTCCTACTGGAAAAGGAGGAAGATATGATGAAAGACTCACACAAGTGACAGCATCAGAATGCCACTCTTTACAAATGTATTCTGAAGACCCCAGATTCAGACAAAACGTGGAATACATATTCCACCTTCTTTTTGAAAGTGAACTAGCAACTCTATGCTACGGAGTTGCACACACATAAAAATCAGGTACACATTTTCAAAATATGTCTGCTACGCAATAACTACACAAAGTACAAGAAAAAGATGAAGGTTACAGTCAAGCATTACAAATCTTTTAGCAAACATGCATGGTACAAAAGAATACTTCTTCTGACGACACGTACAAGTACGATGTATGATAAGAAACATTGGCCCACCCACATGGTTTGTGACATTAAATTGTATGCATGGGAAGATTTACATGATTTTTTACGCATAGCAGACAAAAACAAAATAAATTTAGATATAAAAATAACAGGAGAACTCTTCTCTCTAGATCCTGTAAATGTATCATGATATTTCCATCATCACTTTATTGCCATGCTACACTTCATTTGTAATAAAACAGTTCCTCCCCTCCCCTCAGAGAAGTGTAACACTTCTTTTGGAGAAATGAATACCAAGCCAGAGGAGCACCACACATCCACATGCTTTTGTGGATTAAAGATGCTCCTAAATTTGGTCAGGACGGTGATGCCACTGTTTTGCAGTTCATTCAGAAATATGTCACTTGTGAAATCCCTTCGCAAATTACACATAGTGACCTACATGCACACATTTTACAATTTCAAAGACACAAGTGTGGGACGTATTGTCAGCGCAAATATAAAAATAAAGGGAAATACCACACCAAATGCCGCTTTGGTTCCCCTAGACCAGTTCCAACAACAGGACAAGTGAACAACTTCATGTCTTCAGTTAGACATAGTGTCAAAGGTAAATCACCTAAGAACACATACTGCATAAAAAGAACAGAAGGATCAAAGTACATCAATGATTACAATGCAATCATTACCCTCCTATGGAATGCAAATATAGATGTCCAATACATTTCAGACAATTCCACTGCAGTTGCACAATATATCACAGCCTGAATAACCAAAGCAGAAAAAACAGACCTCTGGGACGACATATCATTTGACAAAACACTGTCACAGAAATTTTACAGTTTAGACATAAAAATGCTCTCCCATAGAAAATGTGGCTGCTACGAAGCCGCAGACCGTTTCACCGGTACTGCCTTGTATGAAAAATCTGAAAATATAGTATGGCTAAGCCTTGGTCCTGCTAAATCCAGAAAAATAGTTCTCAAATCATATGATGACATAGTAACAATGGCCAAAAATGATCCCAACAGCCAAGACATTTTGAAAAACACCTTACTAGACACCTACTACCCAAACAGGAGTACCGCTTTGGAAACCATGTGTCTATACCACGTAGCCCAAAACTTCACATACAAAAATAATATTAAACCAGATGAGAAGAAAGGTAGATACAGAGTCAAAAATTGTGAAGGCAGCCTGGCGAAACTTACCAAATGCAGTCTAATTAAACATATGCAATTGTCATTAAAAACTCATCAACATAAAGAACTGTATTACATGTCCCTACTACAACTTTTTAAACCATGGATAAAAGAAGAAGATTTATTAGATACCTATGTCTTCTATAAAGATGCATTCAAAGCAAATGAAAGCACTATAACAGATATAAACTTTACACAGTACAAAACAATGTTAGACAATGAAAACATTATGTAAATCAGTCCCATAACCTTTTTGTTTTTCTAAAGAAGGTGGGAAAAAATTGCCACTTGAAGAAAAAAAACGTGTCCACGACTTAGGGTCTGCATGCACAATGAGCAATGAACATTCTTCGTCTCCCTTTTAATGCTGTTCTTTCACATTGAAATATCTCCAACTGTCTACATGGGTTTTTATTTCTGTGGCTTTCTTCCTGGGTGGTGATGGATTGGATACCCAGATGGCATTGTCATAGCTGCTGCTCATGATCTCATGATTAGACATGTTAAAATGTCCAACTGGCGTGGAAAATGTAAAATAACAAAAATGACAAATCTAAAAAGACAATGGGGGTCATTACAAGGTTGTCAGTCTGGAAACAACGGTGCCAGTAAGCTTGCCGGCACCGTTGTTTCCGGATCTGCAAACTATGAGTTCTGTGAGTGGGTGCCTTTCTGCCCGCCATGTCTGACGTGGCAGGTGGAAAAGGCACCCGCTCACACACCTTGATGGATGCACCGGTGCATCCGTCCTCCCCATTCCCATTGAGTCCAATGGGACTAGAATGGGAATGGGGAGTCATATTTTCCTGCGCCCAACGATGGGCAATTACCGGTACCACCAGGGCCATAATGCCCCACTAAGTACCCATTGCTGGGCGCTGGAAAAAAATGACTTTGGCAGCAGCCTTGATGTTTTTACCGGCACGGCTACCGCCATATTCATAATGAGGCCCAATGACTTTGGCTTTTGCTGGCAGCACCTTTAATGGGTGGAGGTTGATTCAGCAGAACTACTGATCACAGCTACAATGAACAGGTAAGACCACATGCATGGGGCAGACTATTCAGAAGACGTTAGGTGCTAGTTTGAGACATGGTTCATAGCAGATATCCCTCATGCAGAATTGGTTATAGTTCTTGCAGGTCATGGACAAGATCAGAAGTACAGACAACCAGAAAAAGTGGGGAAAAAGAAAGCCAAGAGGGCACATGATGGTCACACATCTCTGAGTACACCACAGTAGGAAAAAAGTGGCAAAAGAAAAGCACTGAGATCGAGGATAAAAGAAAGCAGATGGAAGAAAATATCCTCACTCAGCTCGGTCAAGGAAAACAACAGCTGGCAGGAGCAGTCCAGTGAAGAGAAGCCATACATGCTGTCATCTTCCAGTGATGATAAAGACAAAAAATCTCTAAAGAAAATGAAGACCAAGTAAAATGAGGAGAACTGAGACGACTTTGACCCAGACGCTCTCATTCATCCGTGGTCATCAGAATGGCAGAAACCAGAAAAAATAGTGGCGTACCTGATGAGGAGGTTGAGAACACCACTGGCCAAAAAAGACTGTAACCAACTATGCAATGAGTGTCCCAGACTACATCTACCAAAAGGAATTGCTGAAACACCTAAAAAAGACATAAGAAGGCTCAGCTGCATGGGCAAGTATACTAAACACATCAAGAAACAGCTTGATGCATGTTGGAAATCATACCAAGATAAATTACTCCACCTGGCTGATGAAGTAAAAGAGAAAAAGTAGGAGCACAGGCCCTAGGTTCTGACAAAATGCGCCTGAGTGCCAGATTGCTACTGCATAATACCAACAGCACAATCACAACAGAAAGGAAAAGAGACATCATAGTATGAATTGATCCTATTGGGAGGAAGCTAGCAACATCAAGGCAGAAGAAGCCAATGGCAAATTGTTTTGCAAATCATTCATCAAAGAAAACCCTAACAAAATGTTTTCATTTTTATCAATTCTTTCAAACTTTGCCTGTCCCCTATTTAAGAAACACTAGTTTGGTGAAAAATAAACATTTGTAACTTGTTCTGTCTTGTTTGATTTTTATATAAATCACTAGCTTAAAAATCTTCGACTGCATATCCTGCTGACATATTTCAAAATATAAATAAAATAAACACTAGGGTTATGTCTAAGCTGGATTGGACATTGTCAATTTCATGGGATATTTGTGAATCACTTGCTCAAACATTACAGGAAAATGCTCAGCACAAAGAAGAAAAGCAAGGAAAAAAGTTATGAGCATGGATATGCTAAATAACCGCCTTAACTCCATGAAAGAATCAGTATGCCCAGAAAACTATCACTGACAGTTGACAGTATTCAAGTGTCAAGTAGCATCGGAGTAAGAGGACATTATTGTTACTTTTATATTATTATTTAGAATTTTAGTGTATTACAATCCTTTGTCTAGAAATGCATTTCAGCAAATTCTCACTTATGTCAGATGTTAAAAGCCATCGGCAAGGCAGTAATGATTGGCTCACATATCCTTCTGATTCCTTTTCAAACACTTATTTTAGAAATGTCACCAAACAAAATATTGCAGGATTATTTTCTCCATGAAGGAGGAATGACAAGAATTCCTGAGCATTTCCTGAGTAGTTAGTAGCAATCACTTTTCTCAAGTATCGAGTTCTTAAATCAGTCAAACTTGAGCAGTACAAAGTGATATGCTTCAGGGTTTTGCTATCCCCCCTTTGAGCAAAATTGACATTCCATATTTGCAGATTGCTTATAGATCAGCATAATCTGCTTGATGGGGTAGAGGGTCAATCTAAAATTTATGAATTGAGACTTGTACCACCAATTAGGGAATTTAATAAGATATATCGGTTTGGAGTCTTGGTGCTTGAGTTTAATCTTCATTGCCATTGGAAACTTATAAGCATTCTTGTCGTCTTGAGTCTTAATCCAATCTTGTTGCCACAATTTCTGTTTGACCTTATCCAGAGTGTTGATGAGTTCTTCCTGTGTGGAAACAAGATAGTTAAAATCAACCATACAACCCCCTTTACATTGGGTCAACAGGGGATTGCTTCCCAGCTTTAACGCATCTCTCAAAATCAGGAATTGTTTAGCTGGTTTGGGTAGCACACATTTCCGATAGAGGGCCAAGGTTTTTCGTACAGTTCTCGCCTGGAGAGAAATCAGACCCTGGTCAAACCTAATAACAGAGGTCGAGGTGAGATTCAGAACTGTAAGGGGGTAATTCATAGAATTCAGCGCACAAGTGGTGCACGCGGCTGGTACACAGTGTGCGCGTGTGGCAGTCTGCGCCAGCCCCGTGCGCCAAAACCCATTTCAGCGCACAGCGTATTCATGGATTTCAACATCCAGAACCAGCCGTGGTGCCGAGTGGCGCAGCGACCCTGCAGAAGCACCAGTTACGCCCCCAACCCCGCCCCGTGCGCCATGAACAGCACACCAATCCCGTACATGGGGCACAGGCCAGTGGACCAGCATAAAGACCCCAACCATGAAAACTTGTGCAAAACTCCCTGCGCACCCCTCAGAATACACATATCCCTCTCGCACTTGCAAATTTGCATGTAAAACTCCCGCACGCACCCCTCAGAATACACGTACCCCTCTCGCACTAGCGAATTCGCGTGTAAAACTCCCCACACACCCCTCAGAATACACGTACCCCTCTCGCGCCAGCGAATTCACATGTAAAACTCCCTGCGCATCCCCAGAATACACGTACCCCTATCGTGCCAGCGAATTTGTGTGTAAAACTCCCTGCGCACCCTTCAGAATACACATACCCCTCTCGCGCCAGTGAATTCGCGTTTAAAACTCCCCGTGCACCCCCAGAATACACGTACCCCTCTCGCGGTAGCGAAATCATGTGTAAAACTCCCCGCGTACCCCTCCGAATACACGTACCCCTCTCGCGCTAGCGAAATCGCGTGTAAAACTCCCCACGCACCCCTCCAAATACACGTACCCCTCTCGCGCTAGTGAAATCACGTGTAAAACTCCACCCTGTGGTGTGGGCAGCCTGTGGGCCCTGCACTGGGGTGATGGGCTGCCTGTGGGGAATGTTGAGGGTGGATGGGCTGCATGTTTGTATTCAGAGGGGTGCGTGTGGATTTTTACACGCGATTCCTCTGTCTGAGCGGGGTACGTGTATTCTGAGGGGTGCACAGGGAGTTTTACACGCGAATATGCTAGAGCGAGAGGGGTACGTGTATTCTGAGGGGTGCACAGGGAGTTTTACATGCGATTTCACTAGCGCGAGAGGGGTACGTGTATTCTGAGGGGTGCGCAGGGAGTTTTTCACACAATTTCGCTTGGCGAATGGGGTACGTGTATGGCTGGGGTGTGCAGGGAGTACCACACACGAATTGGCAGTGTGGGTCCTCCCAGGTGTGCCCTCTCCCCCCTCCCCAGGCCCTGCAGGCAGCCCACACCACAGGGGACTACCCTGCACCCCTGGCCATGCCCCGCAGGCAGCCCATACACCCTGGCCATGCTCCGCATCTAGCACACATGACACCATGCACTAGTGAGCCCTGACTCATGTCCCCCTGCATCCCCACTCCCCCAGCATTGACAGGCACCTGCCAGCAGGCCCCGACTCATGTCCCCCTGCCCGATGATGCCGGCACATCCTCCATCTGCTGGGGTCCAGTTGCTGGGGTGTCCACCCCTGCTGGACCTCCGACTCCCAACTCTGGCAGGGATGGGATCTCCACCGAGCTGGCTGCGTTGGTCGGGGCAGGTCCACAGAGGGCCCTGGTGTCGACTGTGGCATGGTCTCCACAGAGGAGGAGAGGGCCGCCAGAGTGCCAGACACATGTACGAAACCCCCGACCAAGACCCCTCCCAACTGGTCCACGTTGACACGCAGCTCTTCCTGATGACATGCGTGCTCCCCCAGGAAGCACACACATCATCACGAATGTCACGCGTGCGCAACGCGACACCAATCAGGACGGTCTCCATATGGTCACGCGTCCCCTCGTCCGCAGGTAGAGGAGTGTCAGATGACGTGGGCCTCCCCCCTACCTGCAGACACGCCTGGGATGGGGCATCCCTGCTGGTGCATGGTGGTGCAGTCACAGTGTCAGTGACATGACAGGCCCCTCCACGGCAACCTGTGCTGCCTCCTTCCCCTGCCCCTGGACTACACCACTTGCACCAGTGGTACCACCCCCACCAGGCCCCATGTGTGGCTCAGTAACGGCCTCCTCTGTGCAAACCACCAACCTGGATGGCTCCGAACCGCCTTCTGCCTTGCAAGCCCCTGTGGGGGATCACCCACCCCTTCCACTGCCGCCGTAGTGGCAGACGCGGCACCAGTCCCCTCGCTCCCGGATGATGGTAATTCCTGGGAGGGTGACTGGGCCTTGTGTCGCCGGCTGGTGGAGGCATCACCGCCGCTTTGCTCCACAGCGCCGTCTGCGCCCTCTTCTTCACTCGCCGCTGTGTAGAGGGAAACATAGAACACAAGCATCAGGGTACTTTACAATAGTCCCCTAGACAGGAAGCAATAGCACATGAGCGGCACTGTAAAACATCACTTCCATCATGTACCTTCACAACACATGGGTCAGTGCAGGCAACACACATGCAGAAACAGGCATAGCGCATGCAAAGTACATTGCATACATGTCCAAGGAACTGTTGAAACATACGATGGTGGTTTGAAACTCACATGCATCATGGGTCATACTGATCACATGCACACACATCACTGTAGTTTCATCCATCTGGCCTCGTAAACCCCAGACAAATTGGAGACAAGGATAACTAGGCTGCATCAGTGTGTTAGGGAGAATTCTCATTGATGGCTAATTTCCCTCACCTAGTGAGTCCCCCAGCAGCTTTGCTGGACTTCTGGAGTTTATTTTTTTTCCACTTGGTAAGAGTGTGAGCTTTTCCCCCACTCGTACCTATGTTTTGCCATGTGTATTTCTCAATTTTTGTGATTGTGGACTATGGAGTACACCACTTCAGTTGCCCCCTTCTTTTGTGTGTCACAGAGCACCTTCCGTGCAGTGGCACAGGGTTGTCTTTGAGACTTCCCACCGACTCCATTTCTGAGGCTGACTTAAGTCCCCCAGAAAAGGGGAAAGTTGCCATTAACTTTGCCTAGTCAATCTACCACAGATCCAGTACACCCCATCTTCCATGGAGTACTGGAAAGGGTTACTTTGTATCCCTTTTTAGCTGGACCTCCTTGAGCATTGTTTTGCTCTTTTAACATTTAGACTTGGCTGGTGGCAGTGGTATCTACCCTAACTTTTCTACCACGATTATATTAGATAAACGTGGTATTGTTTTAGGCTATTTATTATATTAGCATCAAACATAAACCCACTTGACCAAATTGTCTTTCTCTTGGCTCCGGTCGGGTTTATTCGCCATTTCTTTTTGTTAAAGTCCTTCTTGTGTTTTACTTTGCGCGGAAAACCAGGTTCGCCTTCTTTCTTCACCGTCTTTTGGCAGTTTTCTGCAGAGAAGCCCTCCTCTGGGCGCCTGGGTGTCTGGGTGGGCTGAATGTGAGGGAGGGGTGTAGTCACCCCCTGCACAGGATATCCTAGGAAACCCAAGTCACACTTTGCGATGATTGGCTGAGGTGGTTGTCCCGGCTGGACAACCCCCCTGCTGGGTGATTGATAGCCAGGCTGTGTGAATGTGGGTTTTGCGCATAAAAGGCAGGTCTCTTGGGCTAGAAGTCAGAGTCAACACAGGAACTACAAGGAACCGAAGAGAAGCGAAGAGAATGATGACTGCTGCAACTACCCCGTCCCGGTAAAGCCCTGCTGCAGTCCTGAGCTATCTACCCTTCAACGACTAGAGAACATCCAGTCTGGAGTCTTCTTCCCTTGAGCCTGGTGGGGATAACCAACTCATCTTCCACAGCCAGAGGATCCTCTTCCTTGGTCGAAATTACTGTACATTGCTGTAGTGGTCCGGATAGCCATCTGAAGAGCCTCTCCTGTTTTTAAGGAGCGCACCTTTTATTCATGTTGCTGCTGCCGGCTTCATCCCTGTGTGGTGCAGACCCCCTTCAGACGTCCTCCTTCACCTCGAAGCTCCAGGAACCGTGGGTCTGGGGGAAATCAACAGGAACAACTGCCAGGGCACCAGCTGCACCATTGGAATAAGGTACTGTGTTCTGCTTGAGGAAACAGGGTGAACCCCTTTTCTTCACCTTCAAGGCTTGCCCTTGTCTTCCCTCCTTCTTATACATTTTGCTTCCGAACATTGACAATATCGAAGTACTTTTGTCTACGCTGAATCGTGAACTGTCTGACTGTGTGATCTTCGACAACAGGTCCCCGGTGTCACTTGACCCTGGCTCCAGCTCTTTGACTCTTGAACTCCTGTCTCTGAGTGTTTCTCGATTCTGTCTGCCTAACCAAAATATTGCCTGTGATTTTTGCCTCCAACTCCCTCTAGGTATCTCAGGTGCTAAGTGTGCTTTTGCCAAGGTAGCTTTTCAAGGCACGGATACGCGTTTAATCAGTAGACCGAACTGTCAAAACGTGATCGCAATCGTATTTGCGGTAACATGTTTTGTTCGTAACACTCGTCCATTCAAACACAGGGTACTTACCTTGAGATTTACTGTACAAAGTGAATTGGTTAGTTGTAGTATATTTTTCGTGTTGTTTTAAATCTAATAGAAGTGTTGTGTTTACAACACATGGTTTAAAAATAAATGTACTTATATTTTTCTACCTGAAATCTTGAGTCAGTGTTTGCTTGAGTCACAGTAATTGTGGTCCCTTTGTGTAATCTCTTCTACTGCTCATATACTCTTGAGATAAGCCTGGCTGCTCTTCCACTGCTACCACTCTGACATATTAGTACAGGCTTGTACCAAATGTAAAACTTGTATTGCCACCTGTAGTCTTAATTGTGTGTAGTGGTCCCTAAGGGCACTGCACAGGATTCTGCCTAACATTGGTGTACAGCTGTGAGGATTTCGAAGTAGAGTGATTACACTTAGAGTGCTGCTATTGCTTGGGTTCAACTAACCAAAAGGCTAACACCACTAATTCTATTTAACTAAGAAATCATGTCTAATATGGAAAGCGACACTGAAGAGAGTCTTTTACTCTATACTGCTGAAGTTATGAGAACCATGTGTAGGCATAAGAATCTCTCTGGTAAAGGAAAGAAATCTGAACTGGTTGCAAAGTTAATGGGAAAAAGTCTGGAGAGTGGGTCAGAAGGGCCTACCACTCCAGCAAATGTGGATTTTGATGTTCCTGATTCTGAGAGTGTTACTTTAGAAGAAGTAGATAAGTCCTTGTTAGGAAACCCTACAACTCCTTTGCCTGCTCAGAATGCGCAACCTCTGTCCACAGGGACCCCCACAGGTCCTACACTTACTCCTGAGTTTATTGCACTGGAGAAAATGAGACTTGAATCGGAAGTGAAACGGATTGATGCACAAACTGCCATGAAACATCAAGAGGTAAGGCTCAGAGAAATGGAGCTGAACCATGAACTAGAAATGAAGAAACTGTCTCTAGAAAATGCTTCTCTCCCACAGTCTTCTAGGTCTTCCAGCCCTAAGAGACCCCGTATGCCAAAGGAAATGATTGGTATGTATGAGACTAAACTTGATGATTTGGATTGGTTAGCAATGTTTGAGTACAATCATGGGATTCAAGGTATCTCAGGGAATCAGTTGATTTCTTGTCTTTTCTCTTGGCTCCCCCCTGTTGCAAGTGATGCAGTAACTGAGTTTTGGGAGGAGGATAAGCAGGATTATGAGTGTGTGAAACTAGCGCTAATACCTAGATTTGGGAAGATCCCTTCCCAGTATCTTAAGAGGTTTAGAACCCTCAAAAAGCATGATGGTACCCCTTGGGCTACCTGGGTGTGTAAATGTTTGAAAACCTAGATGGTTGGGTTAAGGGTTACAAAGTGAATACTCATGAAGGTTTGAGGAATCTTGTAATGTTGGAGTCTATTTTTGATGTCTGCTCTCCTGCGCTTAGACAGCACTTGGCTGATTCAAAGGAGATAGATCCTAGGAAACTAGCTAAGTCTGCTGACTTATGCATTGCCAACAGGGCTACTCACAAGGATTATGGGGCTACTCAGAAGAAGGATGAGGGGAAGCAGCCAAAGCAAGACAACAAAGAGAATTCCAATAATTCCAATACAAAAG
The DNA here is from genome assembly GCF_040938575.1 of Ambystoma mexicanum. Taxonomy (NCBI): domain Eukaryota; kingdom Metazoa; phylum Chordata; class Amphibia; order Caudata; family Ambystomatidae; genus Ambystoma; species Ambystoma mexicanum. The sequence goes on along the minus strand of NC_090923.1, from coordinate 785,627,493 downwards.
AGGGCCACAAACATAACCAGGGTAAGCCCCAAGGTAAACCAAATCAGACTAGTGTACCATCTGTTTCCACACGAGATGGAGGTCAGAGAAAACCCCCATTCCAAAGAGCATTTGGGAAATGCTTTGTTTGTGGGTTACCTGGCCATGTGAAAGGAGATAACAAGTGTAAGGGTAAACCTTCAGGGATGAGCACTGTCTCCTTAGCCTTCTCCCAGGTGGATGAAGTACCTATAGCCAGTGGAAACTTTCAGCTACTAGCTGATGAGCCCATGAGAGTCTCAGCTAGTGTTCTTTAGTGTCCTTGGGTCTTTGGGAACAACAGAACCTAAATGTCTATAACTCAATCCCAGATAATACTAAAGAGTATTACAAAGATAGTGTTCTTGTGAATGGTCAGGAAACCCCTGCCATCAGAGACAATGGAGCCAGCATAACTGTGGTTGCTGAATGTTTTTTCAAAGGTAGAGGATGTTGCTAAGGCACCCAAACGCCTAACCAAATTAGCTGGAGGCCCTGTGCAAATGGTTCCCCAGTTACCAGCTCTCATCCAGTGTAATGACATGACTGTCCGAATACCTGTAAGTGTGCAAAGGGACGTACCTGGGAGGGTCCTGTTGGGTAATGACCTTAAAACTCTTGGAGTTGTGTCTAGTACCCCCAGGCCCTCCAGCAGAGGGAAACAGGAGCTCACTAGGTCTGCAAGGGAGAGAACCTTGAGAGGCTCTCCTGGGGACATGATGGAGGAAACTATCATTCTAACTCCACAGGACTTACTTACTGTTATTGCAGGTCAGAAAGAGACAAAGGGGAAACCCAAGTCTGCTAGCAAGAAACCAGCAAGCACTGCTGTGCCCAAAAGGACATCTACATGCCTGTCCAAAGTCACCTTTGTGACTCCTCCACCAGCTGAGGCTGAGTGTGAGGTTCAACCCTGTATGGTTCAACTAGATACTGAGGAATCAGATCTAGAAGAAGATCTTACCCTGGTGGGAGATCTTGCCCCTATTGACCATCCTGAGCTGCAGCCTTTACTGGCAGAAGGTGGACCCAACAGGGAAGACTTCAGCAAAGGACAAAGAGAATGTCCTACAATGGAAGGTCTTCGCCTACAGGCAGCTTCTCAGCTCAATGGGACTGAGCCTGGGAAGGATAGGTTACACTGGGAGGATTGCCTATTCTACAGTGAACCAACTGAGTCAACCCCTGGAGACTACAAAAGACTTGTAGTACCTCTAGTGAACCGACTCCAGTTTCTGCAGTTAGTCCATGAGGTACCTTTGGCTGGTCACTTAAGTTTTAAGAAGACCAAGAAAAGGCTCTCTCTTCACTTCTACTGACCTACGATGGGTACAGAAGTAGACAAATTCTGCAGAAGCTGCCACACTTGCCAAACCTCTTGTAAGAGTGGAGCCAAGAATGTGGCACCATTAGTGCCTCTCCCAGTGGTGGGAGTTCCTTCTGAGAGGGTTGGGATTGAGGTTGTTGGTCCTGTTGACCCTCCCACATCTTAAGCAACAGGTTCATCCTGGTTGTAGTGGACCATGCCACTAGATTTCCTGAAGCCATACCTATGAGGACTGTTATGGCTCCTGCTGTGGCTAATGCCCTACTTGGTATTTTTACCAGGGTAGGTTTACCTAAGGAGGTGATATCTGACAGGGGATTACATTTTATGTCCCACTACATGCAAACCATGTGGAAAACCTGTGGAGTCACCTACAAGTTCTCAACTGCCTACCACCCTCAAACCAATGGGTTGGTAGAGAGGTTTAACAGAACTATGAAGAGCATGATAGGTGCTTTAGAAGAACCCCTTAGAAGAAAGTGGGACCTTCTACTGCCATGCCTTCTCTTTACATATTGATACGTTCCTAAGGAGGGATTAGGATTCAGTCCCTTCAAACTTCTCTATGGCCATCCCGTCAGAGGTCCATTGGCCCTGATTAAGCAGGGGTTGGAGAGTGCTCCTTCCGCCAAGCCATCAGAGTGACTAACTATGTGATAGGCCTCCGGAGGAGAATGTCACACATGATGGCAGAGGCAAGTGATAACTTGAGGGCTGATCAAGCTCTGGTCAAACATTGGCATGACCAGAAAGCTAACATGGTTGAGTTTACTCAAGACCAGCTTGTTCTCGTTATGGTCGCAACAAGGCAGAGGGCCTTGCAGGACAAATGGATAGGACCCTTCAAAGTTGTGGGTAAACCTAGAGAGGTGAACTATCTGGTGGATTTAGGCAATCCTAAGGAGGCTCCCAGAGTCTTTCACACCAACCATTTAAAGCCTTATGTCTCTAGACCTGACATAGAAGCTCTGCTTCTAGCTTCAGCTCAGGAGGAGGAGGAGAGTGAACCTCTGCCTGACCTCCTCAGAGGCTTACCTTTAGATGAGCAAGTGGAAGGAGTTAATCTCTCTTCGAGTCTCACATCTAACCAGCAGGATGAGTGCAAGTTACTGTTAAATCAGTTTGCCTCCCTGTTCTCACTTTCACGAGGCTTGACCCCTTAGGGCCAGCATGACATACACACTGGTGACTGTTTGCCTGTCAAAAGCAGGGGGTACAGAATGTCAGACAATGTCAGATCCCACATAAGGAATGAGGTCAACAGAATGCTTGATCTCGGGGTTATAGAGCCCTCTACTATCCCATGGTCTAGCCCAGTTGTGCTTGTACCAAAGGTAGGATCCAAAGAGTTGAGATTCTGCGTGGACTATAAAGCTTTAAATGCAGTCACAAAGACTGATGCCCATCCTTTGCCTAGGACAGATGAGCTGGTGGACAAACTTGGTGTAGCCAAGTACCTCAGCACATTTGACCTAACGTCAGGCTATTGGCAAATAGCCCTGACAGACCACGCCAAGGCGAAAACTGCATTCTCCACCACAGCTGGCCTCTACCAATTCAAGGTAATGCCTTTTGGATTAAAGAATGCACCTGCTACATTTCAGAGGATGGTCAATCAAGTTCTGAATGGGATGGAGGACTTCTGCATGGCATACTTGGATGACATGGCAGTGTTCAGCCCTACATGGAAAGAACATGTTGAACACCTAGGTTATGTATTGCAGGCTCTTGAACAGGCCCATCAGACCATAAAGGCAAGCAAATGTCAAATTGGTCAGAATTCAGTGGTCTACCTTGGACATGAGGTAGGAGGAGGTGGAATAAGGCCATTGCTTAGCAAAGTACAGGCTGTAACAAACTGGGCCACCCCTACTACTCAAACCCAAGTGAGAGCCTTCCTAGGTCTCACTGGGTATTATAGGAACTTCAAAGAGAACTATGGGACCATAGCTTCTCCCTTGAATGTCATCTCCTCTCCCAAATTTCCTAAAAAGGTCAGGTGGAATAAGGAGTGCAATCAAGCCTTTGAAGGTCTAAAGAAAGCCCTTTGTCAAGCTGTTAGGCAGAATCCTGTGCAGTGCCCTTAGGGACCACTACACACAATTAAGACTACAGGTGGTGATACAAGTTTTACCTTTGGTACAACAATGTACTACTATGTCTTAGTGGTAGCAGTGGCGGAGCAGCCAGGCGTATCTCAAGAGTATATGAGCAGTAGCAGAGATTACACAAAGGGACCGCAATTACTGTGACTCAAGCAAACACTGACTAAAGGTTTCAGGTAGAAAAATATAAGTACATTTATTTTTAAACCATTTGTTATAAACACAACACTTCTATTAAACTTAAATAAAAACCACACGTTAAATATACTATGACTAACCAATTCACTTTGTACAGTAAGTCTCAAGGTAAGTACCCTGTGGTGGAATGAACCGATGTTAGGCACAAAAACACGTTACCATGGATACAATTGCGATCACTTTTTAACAGTTTGGTCTACTAAATAAACGCGTATCCGTGACATGAAATGCTATTGGGGCAAAAACACACTTAGCACCTGAGCTACCCAGAGGGAGTTGGAGGCAAAAATCACAGGCAATATTTTGGTTAGGCAGGCAGAAACAAGAAACACTCAGAGACAGGAGTTCAAAAGTCAAAGGGCCGGAGCCATGGTCGAAAGACACCGGGGCCAGTTGTCGAAGATCACACGGTCTAACAGTTCACAATTCAACAGAGCCAAAAGTACTTCGATATTGTCAATGTTCGGAAGCAAAAGTTATAAGAAGGAGGGAAGACAAGGTCAAGCCTTGGAAATGAAGAAAAAGGGATTCACCCAGTTTCCTCAACAGAACACAGTACCTTATTCCAATGCAAGGTGCAGCTGGTGCCCTGGCAGTTGTTCCTGTTGGTTTCCCGCAGACCCACGATCCCTGGAGCTTCATCGAGAAGGAGGACGTCTGAAGGGGGTCTGCACCACACAGGGATGAGGCCGGAAGCAGTGACACGGAATAAAAGGTGTGCTCCTTAAAAACAGGAGAGGCTCTTTAGGTGTCTATCCAGACCACTACAGCAGTGTACAGCAATTTCGACCACGGAAGAGGATCCTCTGGCTGTAGAAGATGAGCTGGTTATCCCCACGAAGCTTAAGGGAAGAAGACTCCGGATTGGATCTTATCTGAGTCATTGAAGGGCAGATAGCTCAGGATTGCAGCAGGGCTTCACCGGGACAGGGTAGTTGCAGCAGTCGTCGTTCTCTCTGCTTCTCTTCTGTTCCTTGTAGTTCCAGTGGCGACTCTCTGACTTCTAGCCCAAGAGACCTGCCCTTTATGCGAAAACTCCCCATTCACGCAGCCCGACTGTCAATCGCCCAGCAGGGGGATTGTCCAGCCCGCACAACTCCCCTGGCCAATCATGACAAAGTGCGACTTGGGTTTCCTAGGATACCCTGTGCAGGGGATGACTACACCCCTCCCTCAAATTCAGCCCACCTAGACACCCAGACGCCTTGAGGATGGCTTCTGTGCAGAAGCCCACCAAAAGACAGTGAACAAAGAAGGCAAACCTAGTTTGCCGTGCAAAGTAAAACACAAGAAGGACTTTAACAAAAAGAAATGGTGAATAAACCCAACCGGAGCCAAAAGAAAGACTATTTGGTCAAGCGGGTTTATGTTCGAGGCTGATATAATAGCCAAGAACAGTACCACGTTTATCTAATATAATCGCGGTAGAAAGGTTAGGGTGATACCACTGCCACAAGCCAAGTCTAAATGTCAAGAGCTAAACAATGCTCTAGGAGGTTCAGATAAAAAGGGATATGAATTAACCCTTTCCAGTACTCCATGGAACATGGGGTGTACTGGATCTATGGTAGATTGACTAAGTAAAGTTAATGGTAACTTTACCCTTTTCTGGGGGACAGTAGTCGCCTCAGAAATGGAGTCGAAGGAAGTCTAAAAGACAACCCTGTGCCACGGCACTGAAGGTGCGATGTGACACAAACAAAGAAGGGGCCTACTAAAGTGGTGCACTTCAGAGTCCACAATCACAAAAACAGATGGAAACACATAGCAAAACACAGGTAAGAGTGGGGGGAAAGCTCTCACTCTTACCAGGCGGAAAAAATAAACTCCAGAAGTCCAGCAAAGCTGCTTGGAGACTCACTAGGTGAGGGAAATTAGACATAAATGAGAATTCTCCCTAACACCCCCCTCCAGACTAAGGGACAGGAGAATTTAATCCACTCCTGGATGGACCTCATACCTCTAGTCGGTTACAACCATCCTAGAGAGACCATCAGCATTTTGGTGGTGACTTCCTACTCTGTTTTTTAATGTTACAATCAAAGGTTTTCCTTTGTAAGCTATATGACCTACATACCCTTGGAGAGACATCTTTCTTTTTGAATCCATAGGGGATCTGGTTGACCAGTCCCTCAGAAGTTGGTACAACTCCTGAACATGTGATAAGCTTTTTCAAGGGGTCCTTAGAAAGGATTCCCTTAGATCTAGAGTGGCCTCCAGGGTTCCTCACCACCTCCCTTTTGGGAGGAGGTTGGGTCTCAGGCATCTTGGTTGGAGGGGCTGGCGACAAGCAAGGTGCATGCTTCCCCTTCTTCTTAGATGTAACCTTACCTATTTTAGGAGTTTCTCTCCTAACATTAGGATTTGAGTTGGGGTCTTCTGTAGAAGGTCCAACAGCTTGAAGGTTTTTGGCCTTAGACTTTTCTTTTCTGGTTTTCCACCAGTATTGAGAATTACCAGTTCTCTTAGGCCTATAGAGGGGTCAAGTTGGTCTATCCACCTCTTCTTCAGAAGCAGGGGAGTCAGAGACTTTAAAATTGGGGGAACAATGATGGAGCCTGGATTGGGCTCCCCTTTTCCTAACATACTAGCCTGAAATGTGCCTGGGTTAGAGGTCAACTTACTAACGCCAGGGCTTGTAGAGGGGTTCTCTGTAGAGGTTCCCACAGGCTCAGAGTGGTCCCTTAAGGTGGCCTCTCTGGCCAATTTGGTTTGGTTCTGCTTCTCCATACTGGGAGGACTGGGGGTATTGGATACTACTCCTAGAGTTTTTAGATCATTCCCCAACAGGACTCTCCCAGGCACCTCACTCTGAATACTGACAGGGATCCTTACTGTTATTTTATTATACTGAATGAGAGCTGGTAGAATAGGAACAATTTGGGCAGGGCCTCCAGCAAGTTTGGTGGGGCCTGTGGGTTCCTTAGCAACATCCGCAGGACTGAAAAATCCTTCGTCCACAACTGTTCTGCTAGTCCCAGTGTGTCTCATGGCAGGGGTGTCCTGACCATTGACAAGAACACTGTCCACATAATACTCCCTAGAGTTTTCAGGAATGGAGTCATACACATCACTATGTGGTTTCCTACCCAGACCCTTGGACTTTAAGGATACAGTTGCTTGAAGAGCCAAGGGTTCTTCAGCACATAAATGAAAGTGAGCACTAGACATCTGTACTTCTTCCTCTGGGAAGAAGGTTAAGGAGGTAGTGCTGACCCCTGCAGGGTTACCCTTGCATCTGGGATCACCTCTCATATGGTCAGTTTACCCACAACTAAAACATTTACCAAATGCTCTCTGCAATGGGGGTCTTTCCTGACATACCTCTGGTTTGGCACCAGGAGGTACACAAGCCCTTTTTGGTTTACCTTGTGGCTTACCCTGGTTATGTTTGGGGACCTCTTCTGGATGGGAGGTATTGGAATTCTTTTGGTTGTCTTTCTTTGACTGCTTTCCCTCATCCTTCTTCTGAGTAGCCCCAGAATCCTTGTGAGTGGCCCTGTTGGCAACCCACAAGTCAGCAGCCTTAGCTAGCTTCTTAGGATCTATCTCCTTTGAATCAGCCAAGTGCAGTTTCAGCTCAGGAGAGCAGACAGCAAAAATAGACTCCAACATTACAAGATTCCTCAAACCTTCATAGGTGTTCACTTTTTAACCCTTAACCCAACCATCTAAGTTTTTCAAACATTCACACACCCAGGTAGCCCAAGGGGTACCATCATGCTTTTTGAGGGTTCTAAACCTCTTAAGATACTGGGAAGGGGTCTTCCCAAACCTAGCTATTAATGCAAGTTTCACACACTCATAATCCTGCTTATCTTCCACCCAAAACTCCATTACAGCATCACTTGCAACAGGGGGGAGCCAAGAGAAAAGCCAAGGAATCAACTGATTCCCTGAGATACCTTGAATCTCATGATTGTACTCAAACATTGCTAACCAATCCAAAATATCAAGTTTAGTCTGATACATACCAATCATTTCCTTTGGCATACGGGGTCTCTTAGGGCTTGAAGACCTAGAGGACTCTGGGAGAGAAGCATTTTCTAGAGACAGTTTCTTCATTTCTAGTTCATGGTTCAGCTCCATTTCTCTGAGCCTTAACTCTTGATGTTTCATGGCAGTTTGTGCATCAATACGTTTCACTTCTAATTCAAGTCTTATTTTCTCAAGTGCAATAAACTCAGGAGTAAGTGTAGGACCTGTGGGGGTCCCTGTGGGCAAAGGTTGTGCATTCTGAGCAGGCAAGGGAGTTGCAGGGTTTCCTAGCAAGGACTCGTATATTTCTTCGCAATTAACACTCTCAGAATCAGAAACATCAAAATCCACATTTGCTGGAGTGGTCGGTCCTTCTGACCCACTCTCCAGACTTTTTCCCATTAACTTTGCTAACTTTGCTTCCAGTTCAGATTTCTTTCCTTTACTAGAGATATTCTTATCCCTACACATGGTTCTTAGAACCCCAGCAGTATAGAGTAACAGACTCTCTTCAGTGTAGCTTTCCATATTTGACATGATTTCTTAGTTAAATAGAATTAGTGGTGTTAGCCTTGTGGTTAGTTTAACCCAAGCAGTAGCAGCACTCTTAGTGTAATCAATCTACTTCCAAATCCTCACCGCTGTACACCAGTGTTAGGAAGACTCTTGTGCAGTGCCCTTAGGGACCATTACACACAATTAAGACTACAGGTGGTGATACAAGTTTTACCTTTGGTACAAGCCTGTACTACTATGTCATAGTGGTATCAGTGGCGGAGCAGCCAGGCTTATCTCAAGAGTATATGAGCAGTAGCAGAGATTACACAAAGTGACCACAATTACTGTGGCTCAAGCAAACACTGACTCAAGGTTTCAGGTAGAAAAATATAAGTACATTTATTTTTAAACCATTCGTTATAAAAACAACACTTCTATTAAACTTAAATAAAAACCACATGTTAAATATACTACAACTAACCAATTCACATTGTAGTGTAAGTCTTAAGGTAAGTACACTGTGGTGGAATGAACCGGTGTTAGGCACAAAAACACGTTACTGCAGATACGATTGCGATCACTTTTTGACAGTTCGGTCTACTATACAAACGCGTATCCGTGACATGAAATGCTACCGGGGCAAAACACACACTTAGCACCCGAGCTACCCAGAGGGAGTTGGAGGCAAAAATCACAGGCAATATTTTGGTTAGGCAGGCAGAATCAAGAAACACTCAGAGACAGGAGTTCAAAAGTCAAAGGGCTGGAGCCAGGGTCAAAAGACACCGGGGCCAGTTGCCGAAGATCACACTGTCTAACAGTTCACGATTCAACGGAGCAAAAAGTACTTCGATGTTGTCAATGTTCGGAAGTAAAAGTTATAAGAAGGAGGGAAGACAAGGTGAAGCTTTGGAAATGAAGAAAAATGGATTCACCCAGTTTCCTCAACAGAACACAGTACCCTGTTCCAATGGTGCAGCTGGTGCCCTGGCAGTTGTTCCTGTTGGTTTCCCGCAGACCCACGATTCCTGGAGCTTCGTCGATAAGGAGGACATCTGAAGAGGGTCTGCACCACACAGGGATGAGACGGCAGCAGCGACATGGAATAAAAGGTGCACTCCTTAAAAACAGGAGAGGCACTACAGGTGGCTATCCGGACCACTACAGCAGTGTGCAGCGATTTCAACCACGGAAGAGGATCCTCTGGCTGTAGAAGATGAGCTAGTTATCCCCACCAAGCTCAAGTGAAGATGACTCAGGACTAGATCTTCTCTGAGTCGTTGAAGGGCAGATAGCTCAGGACTACAGCAGGGCTTCACAGGGACAGGGTAGTTGCAGCAGCCGTCATTCTCTCCACTTCTCTTTGGTTCCTTGTAGTTCCAGTGGCGACTCTCTGACTTCTAGTCCAAGAGACCTTCCTTTTATGCGAAAAACTCCCATTCACGCAGCCTGCCTTTCAATCACCCAGCAGTGGGGTTGTCCTGCCTGGACAACTAACCTGGCCAATCAAGACAAAGTGCGACTTGGGTTTTCAGGGATACCCTGTGCAGGGGGTGACTAAACCCCTCCCTCACATTCAGCCCACCTAGACACCCAGGCACCTTGAGGAGGGCTTCTGGGCAGAAGCCCGCCAAAAGACAGTGACAAAGAAGGCGTACCTAGTTTTCTGTGCAAAGTAAAACACAAGAAGGACTTTAACAAAAAGAAATGGCGAATAAACCCAACCGGAGCCAAAGGAAACCGGGTTTATGTTTGAGGCTAATATAATAGCCAAGAACAGTACCACGTCTATCTAATATAATCGCGGTAGAAAAGTTAGGGTAGATACCACTGCCACCAGCCAAGTCTAAATGTTGCAAGAGCGAAACAATGCTCTAGGAGGTACAGATAAAAAGGGATACGAGTTAACCCTTTCCAGTACTCCATGGAAGATGGGGTGTACTGGATCTTTGGTAGATTGACTAAGTAAAGTTAATGGTAACTTTACCCTTTTCTGGGGACAGTAGTGGCCTCACAAATGGAGTCGAGGGAAGTCTCAAAGACAACCCTGTGCCACGGCACTGAAGGTGCCAAGTGACACACACAAAGAAGGGGGCTACTTAAGTGGTGCACTTCAGAGTCCACAATCACAAAAGCAGATGGAAACACATAGCAAAACACAGGTAAGAGTGGGGGGAAAGCTCTCACTCTTACCAGGTGGACAAAAATACACTCCAGAAGTCCAGCAAAGCTGCTAGGGGACTCACTAGGTGAGGGAAATTAGCCATAAATGAGAATTCTCCCTGCACAGGGTATCCTAGGAAACCCAAGTCACACTTTGCCAGGGTTGGCTGAGGTGGTTGTCCAGGCTGGACAACCCCCCTTGCTGGTTGATTGACAGCCAGGCTGTGTGAATGGGGGTTTTGCGCACAAAAGGCGGTCTCTTGGACTAGAAGTCAGAGTCGCCACTGAAATTACAAGGAACCAAAGAGAAGCGAAGAGAATGACGACTGCTGCAACTACCCCGTCCCTGTGAAGCCCGGCTGCAGTCCTGAGCTATCTACCCTTCAATGACTAGAGAACATCCAGTCCAGAGTATTCTTCCCCGGAGCCTGTTGTGAATAACCAGCTCATCTTCAACAGCCAGAGGATCCTCTTCCTTGGTCGAAAATGCTGCACACTGCTGTAGTGGTCCGAATAGCCACCTGAAGAGCCTCTCCTGTTTTTAAGGAGCGCACCTTTTATTCACGTCGCTGCTGCCGGCTTCATCCCTGTGTGATGCAGACCCCCTTCAGATGTCCTCCTTCACCTCAAAGCTCCAGGAACCGTGGGTGTGCGGAAACCAACAGGGACAACTGCCAGGGCACCAGCTGCACCATTGGAATAAGGTACTGTGTTCTGCTTGAGGAAACAGGGTGAACCCCTTTTCTTCACCTTCAAGGCCTACCCTTGTCTTCCCTCCTTCTTATAACTTTTGCTTCTGAACATTGACAATATCGAAGTGCTCTTGGCTACGTTGAATCGTGAACTGTCTGACTGTGTGATCTTCGACAACAGTTCCCGGTGTCACTTGACCCTGGTTCCGGCCGTTTGACTCTTGAACTCCTGTATCTGAGTGTATCTCGATTCTGTCTGCCTAACCAAAGTATTGCCTGTGATTTTTGCCTCCAACTCCCTCTGGGTATCTCAGGTGCTAAGTGTGTTAGTAGACCGAACTGTAAAAAATTGATCGCAATCGTATTTGCGGTAACATGTTTTGTTCGTAACACCGGTCCATTCAAACACAGGGTACTTACCTTGAGACTTACTGTACAAAGTGAATTGGTTAGTTGTAGTATATTTATTGTGTTGTTTTAAATCTGATAGAAGTGTCATGTTCACAACAAATGGTTTAAAAATAAATGTACTTATATTTTTCTACCTGAAACATTGAGTCAGTGTTTGCTTGAGTCACAGTAATTGTGGTCCCTTTGTGTAATCTCTGCTACTGCTCATAAACTGTTGAGATAAGCCTGGCTGCTCCGCCACTGCTACCACTCTGACATAGTAGTACATTGTTGTACCAAAGGTAAAACTTGTATTGCCACCTGTAGTCTTAATTGTGTGTAGTGGTCCCTAAGGGCACTGCACAGGATTCTGCCTAACACAGTGAATCAGAACATTGTCACGGACATGTGTCATGCATCCATGGTGTTTACAATTCATACACACACACACTCTACTCAGACACATAGACATGTACACCATACATGTCCTTGACAGCAGCACCCATCTCTCACACCCCATGCATCTTGCCCCGCATGTTGCATTCTAACACATGAACCATCCATGTGGTTCACGCATGACTGGTCTCAAATGCAGCACCATGATGTCCCTGCACACACACATCCATACATGGCCAATGTCACACATACAGACACGTAGCTGACTACCAGCACACTGCAACATGCCCTGTTTCACACAGGAATGCATGGCCAATTACCGCTCGACTCCAGATGGGCCTTCATCCTGAGGATCTGGTGGTGAAGCACTGGGCGAATGCGCTCCAGGACCCTCATCTGCTGGTTGGTAAGCTGGCCCCAGCGCCCCACTGCATCCTCTGCCTCTAAGAGGCACTGGGCCTTCTTTAGGGTCCTGAACTTGTAGTCCTCCCAGTGCTTCTGGACGTGTTTCATGTTGCAGGGTGCCACCCCCTCCATGTTGATGGCACCCACTATGTCCGTCCAGATCCTACTCCATCCTTCCTTGTCGGCACTCGATGGTCTGAAGAGGGCATCATACTGCCCCAGGACTTGCTCCACCAGGTTGCCAACTTCTTCTGAAGTGAAGCTGGCAGCCCTCTGCCTCTCTGGCTGGGGGTTGCCACTGGTGCAGAAGGTGTTGTGTCGGACATGGCGACCCCCAAGACAGGTGTGGGTGGGCAACTGGGTCCTGGGCTGGGCTGTGGAGTGATGGAACACCATTCGGGAGTATTCTGTTCCAGCAGGGGTGGTCACTGCAACTGGACCACTGCAGATGGCAGATGTGCAGGCACCAAATGGCTGGGCACAGTGGCAGCAGGCAGGCAGGCAGCAGCAGATGGCTTGTGGGGGGCTGCTCGGGGATCTGGGGGGCAGGAACATGGCCTCCTGGTGGACAGGAGCGTGATCTTCTGTTTGTTGTCGCGTGGCCAGCTTGATACGGAGTGATTTGGCACGTGAAAAAACTGCACATCAGTTTGTAATTCGAGGAAAGGCCCTTAGTGCGTAAGCGCATCTGTGACGTTATGCGCGCCGGCGTTCCCCTCGTGACGGGTGCATAGTGAATCAGCACGTGAAAAAAATACACGACCGCGTGTGAATGCATGTGATCCGAGGAAAGGGCCTAAGTGCATAAGAGAAGTGATGCGCACGGGCGTGTCCCTCAGCACGGGTTAAAGGTGAGGTCCGGCAGTTCAATTTATGTGCCTTTCGTGGAGACCGACGTGTGTGTTGCTACTTCGTGTTGTTTCGCGCACCATCACAACTTCACAGCGGATCAATGACGTATCTCTTCTTTTGGTGGAGGTATTGGCTACGCGTGTTTTTCATTATCACGCTAGTCTGACGTGAGTTGCGCATGCAATTTTTCCCACTGCGGGTGCCCCTGTGTATCGCGTACCCATTTTCGAGGTCATAGTAGCCTGTGTGTCCCATGCGTACGTGTTTTTCGTGTCCCTGGGTGCCACCGCGTACTGCGGGAGGTTAATTCCACAAATGTGGGCCACTGGTGATTGCGTGCAAGGTTTTACAGCAGTTTTGGGGTGCCTGAGCATTGCGTGACCCGTCACTTCATCACCGGAGTCACATACAGCCTTGCAGGTGCAGGGGTGCTGTTAACATTTTGTATCCCACCCCCTTCACCGCAATTGCCCAGGACAATTGTTGTGTACACCTCCCATTGGCACTACTCCATCTGTGCCGGCACTACTCCATCTGTGCCATGGCTGGGAGGCCATGTAAGGTGAGGGGCGCCTCAGCTGGGCGTACTCCACGTGGCGGGCGTGGTCAGGGGGTAGGGGGGCTCCAGGGTGTCCAGGGTGCCTGCAGAGGGGGAAGAGTCAGGGGTGCGCCAGCTCGGCACAATGTTGTGCCACATGTTGGTGCAGTCATGCCCACCCCCTGCGGCTCCAGGAGATGCAGTTCTTGAATCTGGCACTGGCGCCATGTGACCCGGCAGTCCGTTTCATCGACTGCCACGGGCCCAAGGGTAGTGGTAGCTGCAGGTGCAGTTGTGGACACAACCACCCAGGCTCAGGGTCTGCTAACACAGGCTGCGTTGGCACTTGAAGGGTCCATGGAAGATTTCCAGGAGGTCAGGAGGCACACCGTAGGTGCAGGCAGGGCTGCCCTGACTGAGCACGTGTTCCTAGGGCAGTGATGTCATCTGCTGCCCCGACCAGCCGGGTGTTGGCAAGTGCAAGGGCAGATGCAGCCGACACCACCCCAGTTGTGAGTCTACCAACCAGGACAGTCCCGGTCAATGACCCTGGCACAGCGGATGCTGCTGCGCAGGGTCCATTCCAGGGCACCCAGCAGCCACTGACGCAAGTCAGGGCTTCACTCCATGTTCCACCTGCCACTCGCTCGGCTCATTCTACCAGTGCCACTGCCCATACTGATCAGGGTGGCATTAGCCAGCCAGCGTCCGGAGCAGCGTCCAAGAGGAGGAAGGTTGTACCTGCAGTAGAGGCTGGGACCCCAGACACAGCTACGGCCTCTGGCACGTCGAGGAAGAAGCCTTTCTGCAAGCAGGAACTGGACTTCCTCGTGGACTACGTGCGGGAACACAACCATGACATGCTAGTGGGGCCGAATTGTCAATCTACGGCTGCCCATCGTAATACCCACTAGAAGCAAGTTGCGGATCATGTGAGTGCATTCGGCCATGAGGTGCGCACAGCTCAAGAGTGCAAAAAGCATTGGAATGACCTCAAACGCAGCACTAAGGCGAAGCGTGCCTTTGTTAGGAAAGATTTCGTTATTGTAGGGAACTTTCCTTCCATGTGGCAACCCCTAAACTTTTTGCTATTGTTTTCAACCTGTTTTCTTGACTTTGCCAGAGAAGTGCAGCCTTCTGCCGTACTCCTCTGGGCTTTCGCTCCTTTCTTACGGGGAAACTGACATGCCCTTAAGACAGTCAGTACCGGGGAACGCTGTTTCCCGTAGTTTCTTTTATCGTGTCGCCATTTTAGTGCAACACGACACAAGAGGGCACTGTAAGCTAAGTTACAGCTCTCTTGGGTCTCTAGCCTTCTACAGACCCTAGACACTCTTGTAGGATGGTTTTTGGATCGGTGCAAGTCATTCAGGGACTGGGCTGGTGGCAGCGATCATTTGGTTTATTTTGAGCTCCTTTTGCCGTTCTGAGCACCTTTTTGCCGCGAACACAAAAGGGTGGCCCGGCTACCCAAAATGGCCGGACCACGAGGCTCCTTTGTCTCGTCCACTGTCCGTCTTGCTCCCTTTACCTTCCCCCGGGTCAGGCGACCCGGGGCCTTCCTTATTTGGGCATGTAGTTTCCCGCGAAACACGGTTGCTTTCGCGGGCTTCTACATGTCGTTTGAGTGCCCCCAGGATGTGGGCTGGGCTGTCTGGTCCCAATACACATCCTGGGTGCCAGAGAGTCTAGGGTGGTGTGAATGCCTGGGACCACCGTGGTCCGTGATTGGTCCACGTATGGTATGTGTGTTGATGAGCGGATCTCCCATTGGCTCCCCTCCGTTTTGGCGCGAAGGGAACCGTGGATAAGAGGGAGCTGGAAACACCACTGCCAGGTCGATCTCCTGAGTTCTTACGAACCCAGGGATACAGGAGCCAAGTATCCTGCGAACACGAGGCTGGACCGAGGAATCGCTGGTGACCCCCTGAAGAACTTCTGCTCCTCATTGCTGTCGTCCGGTGAAGCCCTTTCCACCTAAGATCGAACAAGAAGGCCTGTACTGGCGCTTCGACCTATTGGAATAGCAGGACCAGCTATTCCCGGCACCTTCATCAACTCCTGCCGTAAGCCTTCGGAAGTGTCTCTGGGCCATCCAGTTGACTGACCAGCTTACTAAGGAGTCCTGCTCTGTAATCGCCGACAGGTTGGGTGGTATTCTGAGTCCGGGGCACGCTCACACGCTTCGTTTGCTTAGCAACCCTAAGCTAGAGGTGAACGGTGCTCGTTTGGCTTGAATACACCCGGCCGTTCCGTTGCCCTGCCGTGGCGACAAAACTGTGCAGGATTCTTCGATCGGGACGTCTTTTTACTCTGCACGACGACAAGACGTTCCCTGCTCTTCAGAACCTGCCAGAAGCTGCATCTATCGAGGAGAAGCTCGGGCCTGCTTGCTTCGGGGACCGGTGAGTAGATTAGCTAGGATCTGGTCGCCCTCCTGCAGTGCCCCTTGCTTTTCCCCGCTGTAAATACAGCTCCCCTTGTCCGTACTCGCGCCCTACTTCTGCCTCACAGTGGAGGCTGCGCTAGAGTCGCGGACCGTGTTCTCCTTCATTAGGGCACCCTACAGAGCTGTCCAACGTCCTCCGAAGAGCTTCACCTTCTGCCCATTGGCACCGGCGTGTGCAGGTACTTTTGAGCGCTAGGCTCCACTCTTCGTAGGGATTGGACTACCATCTAGTTAGGGGCCTCAGAAGGCGGACATATCACACGCATTGGTTCGCACTGCCTGTTTTCCTTCCCCTGCAGGTGGATAACATATTTCGTGCTGCTAATGCTGTGAAACTGTGTATTCTGTATATATATTGGGTGGATAGTGTATGTGTTGGTTTAATATCGTTGTATATTGCTGCTTTTACTGTGGTTATTAGTTTCAAGGCCTTATAATAAATGTGTATCTATTTTTTATATAAACAACTGTTTGGAGTAGTTTGTAAGCGCTCTTGCTTTATGTGCTCACTGCGGGCTTTCAGTCACCCTCACCCCTCTTGAGACCTAGTCTTGACCGCCGCGATCGCTACCTTGATTGGTCTGGCTTGTCCAGAGGTTACCCTGTTCCAAGTAATTAGGTTGGCCTTCTGAACTTCTGCGCCACCAGGACAGAGTTCAGAAATCCGTCTTAACAAATTGGTGTACAGCGGTGGGATACGACTGAAGGTATCCAGTGTTGCGCACGAGCTAAGGCGTTTTCAGGTTATTCCAACCAGGACACGCAGTAAAGTATTGAATATAACGTTAAAAAGGCCATAGTCCTATCAACAGTATGGAAACAAATACTTTATTAACCTTAAATGCTTCGAAATCTGAAACATTGAAGAAGATGTGTGCGGAGAGAGGGGTTTCCTCTCAAGGCACTAAATTGGAAATGATCCAGAGAATCGTGGCGTGGCAAGAAGCGCAGCTTGACGCTATAACTTCCGAGGACAGTGCAGAAGGTGGTGGGGCTGCTCTCACTGGCAGAACCGACGGTTCTGCCGCTGCACTGATCCATCACGACCACGAGGACAGGGAGGATGTAATGTCTAACGTTTCCTCTGCCAGTGTTGATGGGGAGGCTATGCTTGAATTCAAGAAGCAAGAGCTGCGGTTTAGGCAGCAGGAGCTTGAATTCAGCATAGCCAAACTGAAAATCGACCAGGCAGAAAAACAAAAAGACAGGGATCACCAGTTGGAACTGGCCAAGCTTCAGTTCGCAAATGGGTCCAAGGGTCCTGGACATGGTTCTGGGGCTTCCTCTCATCCACGGTTTCCAAAAGATCTGCTCAGTGTGTATGAGGAACGAAATGACATTATGGACTGGTTAAATGCGTTTGAGTATGCATGCGAGGTTCAAGAGGTTGATAATGCGGATAAGATTGCATGGTTACTCAGCAGACTGCCCCATTCTGGTTGCAGTGCCATTATGGAAATGTCGAAGGCTGAGCGCGCTGATTTTGCAATGTTGAAGCAGACTCTCATTTTAAAGTTTGGGAAGACTCCGACCCAATATTTGAAAAGGTTTAGAGAGTATAAGAAAAAGGAAGGTGGTACTTGGGTGTCGTATGTAGCTGAGTCCCTGAAAAACTTGACTGGCTGGGTTGAAGGTTATAAGGTTTCTACCTTCGAAGGCATGATCAATCTGGTCATGCTGGAACACATTTTTGCTTCTTCTTCCCCGGAGCTTAAGCAGCATTTGGCCGATTCGAAGGAGATAGATCCTAAGAAGCTGGCCATTGCAGCAGACTTATGGGTGTCACATCGAGTGTCCCATAAGGACAAAACTCATCCTTGTAAGCAGGAGGAAGGGAAAAAGTCCAAAGATATGGAGGGTGGGGAATCTGCTAAATCTTCTTCCCATAAGGGCCACAAAAAGAAAAATAAGGGTAAGCCATACGAGAACTCACAGGGCAGCGGAGGTTCGCCTCCGAAACAGAACTCTGGTTATAATAAGCCTCCCTACGTAAACAGACCCAATGGGGCTTGTTTTTCTTGTGGAGCAACTGACCATGTGAAGGGGGATCCCCGTTGTAAGGTTAGACCTTTGGGGGTCCACTCCGCTAATCTGGCCTTCTCCTCCTACGAGGAAGAAGAGATTACAGGAGCATCCTTCTCCTCAGACTCATTTCCCAGCGGAATAGAGGCTGAGGTAGTTTTAGTGTCCCTGGGTTCCTGGGAGCCTAAAGTCGCAGAGGCGTATGCTAGGATTCCGGATAATACCAAGCACTACTTTAAAGACAGTGTGCTGATCAATGGAGTGGATACTCCAGCTCTTAGGGATAGTGGGTGCAGTCGAACTGTAGTGGATTCTACCTTGGTAGACTCAGAGGAAGTTGCCAGAGCTCCTCTGATGCCCACTAAGTTGGCTGACGGCCCCCTCCGTATGTTTCCCGTGATCCCTGTTAATCTAACTTTAAATGGTACAGCAGTTAGGATTCCAGTGAGCATTCAGAGAAACGTCCCGGGAAAGGTCTTGTTGGGCAATGATCTCAGAGCTCTAGGGCTCGTAGGAGACACTGCCGAAAGACCCTACACACGGTCTCAAGCACGGGCAGCATTGGCCAAGTCCAATACGCCGCCCCAGCCGAAGGGGAAACCCAAGGCGAAAGGAGTCAACAAGTCCCGACGGGGGAAAGAGAATATTCCCCCGAGCTCGCCTACCACTGCGGTGGAGGGAGTTGGTCAATCGCCCGAGCCTGACGAGGAGGTGGCGATGCCTGAAGTGTTCGACCCCAACGACTATCCTGAACTAAAAGACTTGTTAGTTGAAGGAGGTCCTGATAGGGACGACTTCAGTAAGGGCCAACGTGAGTGCCCATCTCTGGAAGGCCTAAGGAGACAGGCCTGCTCCCAGCTTGAGGGTGAACCTCCTGGGTTGCAAAGGATTTACCAGGAAGGTGGACCCCTTTATAGTGAGCCCACAGAGTCTACAGAAGGAGACCATAGGAGGTTGGTGGTTTCCCTTGCTGTTAGGCCCTTCCTCCTGCAGTTGGCGCATGTCGTTCCCCTTGCTGGTCACCTTGGTATGAGGAGGACCAAGCAAAGGTTATCCATGCACTTCTACTGGCCCAAGATGGGGGAGCAAGTAGAAAGTCACTGCAGGAGTTGTGCCGCCTGCCAGTTGTCTGGTAAGGTTGGTGCGACAATCCAAGCTCCGTTGGTACCGCTCCCAGTTGTGGGGGTACCATTTGAAAGGGTAGGGATCGACATGGTTGGTCCCCTTGACCCGCAAACATCCTCAGGCAATAGGTTTATCCTGGTGCTGGTCGACCATGCAACCAGGTATCCTGAGGCCGTCCCATTTACCACTGTAACTGCCAAGCCAGTTGCAGAAGCTTTACTCGGCATGTTTACTAGGGTTGGCTTCCCTAAAGAAGTTGTGCCGGATGATGGCAGCAACTTTATGTCGAAGTATAGGCAGGCTATGTGGAAAGAATGTGGGGTCACCTACAGGTTCTCTTCTGCATACCGCCCCCAGACCGATGGTCTGGGGGGGCGTCTTAACAGGACGTTAAAAAGCATGATTGGGGCTCTGGAGGAGCCTCAGAGAAGAAAATGGGATCTTCTTGTTTCATGCTTGCTGTTTGCCTACCGAGAGGTACCACAGGAGGGTGTTGGCTTCAGCCCCTTCGAACTTCTGTTCGGTCATCCCGTACGGGGACCCTTAGCCATCGTCAAAGAGGGATGGGAGATGCCCACTCCCCCTGTTGCTACCAATGTAGTTGATTATGTGCTAGGGCTCAGAAAACGGATGGTACTTCTGATGGGCTTGACTAGTGATAAATTGAAGGCAGGGCAAGCGCTGGTGAAACATTGGTACGACCAGAAAGCTTCCCTCATCAACTTTACACTTGGTCAGCAAGTCCTGATCATGAATCTCATAAGGCCTCGAGCTTTACAGGACAAATGGTCAGGCCCTTACCCAGTGGTGGAGCCCCTGGGTGAGGTTAACTATTCAGTGGACCTTGGAAGGCCTGGACAGGCTCCAAAAGTGCTTCCCGTGAATAGGCTGAAGGCTTTCGGCCCAAGCGTCGAAATCGCAGCACTGCTACTGGCTTCAGATGTAGAGGAAGAGGAGTCTGAACCTCTCCCCGACCTGTTCCCAAGCAGTCCTTCAGTTAGCTCTTTTGAGGGTGTCCGAGTGGCCCCTCACCAAAATGGACAAGGCTTAGTGGTTTACCTTGGACATGAAGTAGTTGGAGGGTGGAGACAGCCTCTATCCAGTAAGGTACAAGCAGTACAAGACTGGCCTACCCCCACTACGCAAACCCAAGTGAGAGCCTTTTTAGGACTCACGGGGTATTACCGCAATTTTGTGGCAGACTATGGCACCATAGCTGCTCCTCTGACTGCCCTCACAACTCCGAAGAAACCCAAGAAGGTAACTTGGACTGACGAGTGTGAGAAGGCCTTCAATGGCTTGAAAGACTCCTTGTGCCAGGCCCCTGTGCTCAGGGCCCCTGATTATCAAAGACCTTTTATCGTGCAGACGGATGCCTCTGACACTGGGATAGGAGCTGTACTATCACAAGTAGATGAGAAGGGTAAGGAACACCCTATCGGTTTTATTAGTCGCCAGCTTAAGGACAGAGAGCTCAGATGGTCCACGGTAGAGAAAGAATGTTTCTCTGTTGTGTGGGCCCTAAGGAAGCTGCGGCCCTACCTCTATGGGACCCACTTCACTGTGCAGACTGACCATAAGCCGTTAAAGTGGCTAATGAACATGAAGGGGGAGAATCCAAAGTTGCTTAGGTGGTCCATAAGTCTACAAGGCTTCGACTTCACTATCGAGCATAGGCCAGGTGTCCAACATAGCAATGCTGATGGGTTGTCCAGAATGTTTTACCGACCTGAACAAGAGACTCATCCAGGGGTGGATTAGTTCCCCCTGTCCATAGTCTGGGAGGGGCGAGTGTTAGGAAAGATTTCGTTATTGTAGGGAACTTTCCTTCCATGTGGCAACCCCTAAACTTTTTGCTATTGTTTTCAACCTGTTTTCTTGACTTTGCCAGAGAAGTGCAGCCTTCTGCCGTACTCCTCTGGGCTTTCGCTCCTTTCTTACGGGGAAACTGACATGCCCTTAAGACAGTCAGTACCGGGGAACGCTGTTTCCCGTAGTTTCTTTTATCGTGTCACCATTTTAGTGCAACACGACACAAGAGGGCACTGTAAGCTAAGTTACAGCTCTCTTGGGTCTCTAGCCTTCTACAGACCCTAGACACTCTTGTAGGATGGTTTTTGGATCGGTGCAAGTCATTCAGGGACTGGGCTGGTGGCAGCGATCATTTGGTTTATTTTGAGCTCCTTTTGCCGTTCTGAGCACCTTTTTGCCGCGAACACAAAAGGGTGGCCCGGCTACCCAAAATGGCCGGACCACGAGGCTCCTTTGTCTCGTCCACTGTCCGTCTTGCTCCCTTTACCTTCCCCCGGGTCAGGCGACCCGGGGCCTTCCTTATTTGGGCATGTAGTTTCCCGCGAAACACGGTTGCTTTCGCGGGCTTCTACATGTCGTTTGAGTGCCCCCAGGATGTGGGCTGGGCTGTCTGGTCCCAATACACATCCTGGGTGCCAGAGAGTCTAGGGTGGTGTGAATGCCTGGGACCACCGTGGTCCGTGATTGGTCCACGTATGGTATGTGTGTTGATGAGCGGATCTCCCATTGGCTCCCCTCCGTTTTGGCGCGAAGGGAACCGTGGATAAGAGGGAGCTGGAAACACCACTGCCAGGTCGATCTCCTGAGTTCTTACGAACCCAGGGATACAGGAGCCAAGTATCCTGCGAACACGAGGCTGGACCGAGGAATCGCTGGTGACCCCCTGAAGAACTTCTGCTCCTCATTGCTGTCGTCCGGTGAAGCCCTTTCCACCTAAGATCGAACAAGAAGGCCTGTACTGGCGCTTCGACCTATTGGAATAGCAGGACCAGCTATTCCCGGCACCTTCATCAACTCCTGCCGTAAGCCTTCGGAAGTGTCTCTGGGCCATCCAGTTGACTGACCAGCTTACTAAGGAGTCCTGCTCTGTAATCGCCGACAGGTTGGGTGGTATTCTGAGTCCGGGGCACGCTCACACGCTTCGTTTGCTTAGCAACCCTAAGCTAGAGGTGAACGGTGCTCGTTTGGCTTGAATACACCCGGCCGTTCCGTTGCCCTGCCGTGGCGACAAAACTGTGCAGGATTCTTCGATCGGGACGTCTTTTTACTCTGCACGACGACGAGACGTTCCCTGCTCTTCAGAACCTGCCAGAAGCTGCATCTATCGAGGAGAAGCTCGGGCCTGCTTGCTTCGGGGACCGGTGAGTAGATTAGCTAGGATCTGGTCGCCCTCCTGCAGTGCCCCTTGCTTTTCCCCGCTGTAAATACAGCTCCCCTTGTCCGTACTCGCGCCCTACTTCTGCCTCACAGTGGAGGCTGCGCTAGAGTCGCGGACCGTGTTCTCCTTCATTAGGGCACCCTACAGAGCTGTCCAACGTCCTCCGAAGAGCTTCACCTTCTGCCCATTGGCACCGGCGTGTGCAGGTACTTTTGAGCGCTAGGCTCCACTCTTCGTAGGGATTGGACTACCATCTAGTTAGGGGCCTCAGAAGGCGGACATATCACACGCATTGGTTCGCACTGCCTGTTTTCCTTCCCCTGCAGGTGGATAACATATTTCGTGCTGCTAATGCTGTGAAACTGTGTATTCTGTATATATATTGGGTGGATAGTGTATGTGTTGGTTTAATATCGTTGTATATTGCTGCTTTTACTGTGGTTATTAGTTTCAAGGCCTTATAATAAATGTGTATCTATTTTTTATATAAACAACTGTTTGGAGTAGTTTGTAAGCGCTCTTGCTTTATGTGCTCACTGCGGGCTTTCAGTCACCCTCACCCCTCTTGAGACCTAGTCTTGACCGCCGCGATCGCTACCTTGATTGGTCTGGCTTGTCCAGAGGTTACCCTGTTCCAAGTAATTAGGTTGGCCTTCTGAACTTCTGCGCCACCAGGACAGAGTTCAGAAATCCGTCTTAACAGCCTTTAATTACAACATGACTCTGGTGACTGGCGGTGGGCCACCACCTGAGGAGGAAGACCTCACTCGGCACGAGGCACTCGTTGCAGAGTTCATACCAACAGGAATGGTCGAAGGAGTGGGAGAGATGCCGGACTTTGATGCCCTGTCCAGTGAGTGTTGCCGCCTGTTGGTGGACGACATGTGTGTTTTGCTTGTGTGATGTGTTGTGCTTGACTGCCATTGCATGTCATGCGTACATGGTTTTCATGTGCAAGTCATGCAATGCATCACTGATGCATGCCTGCTGTGCAGGATAGTGGACATGTAGAGCAGACGGGAACTGTCCTCAACACCACACCTGCACCCTACTCACATGCTAGTCATCTAGCTGCCTACAGTCCATGTTCCAGCTCGATGGCCCTTTTGCATGTAGCCTGGGGTGTGTTTCCTCTCAGCACTGGGACTATGTCATTGCATGACTGACGTGCATGTGTCCTCTGCATGCATGCGGGTACTCCACATGGGCATGCTCCCTTGCCCCTCCACCAACCCTGCACCCCAGTTTCAACATTGCACAGGTGTCATCATGTTGGTGTACTGCAATGGCCTGTTCAAGACTCCTGTGTACATGCAAACTTCCACCAGCCAACCTGCCAGACACATGCAGTTAGTTGCATCCTCTGCACTTCATGCAGGGTGTCTCATTTGGACTGTGCAGATGGCAGATGCTGTGTATTCCATGCATGCTCCTATGTGTCCTGACTGGATGATCATTGTAGTACGTGTCCAGGACATTTTTTTGCTTTTGATCATCCACTCCATGCCCACTCTGGCTCAGTCCTGCATCACACACATGTTTAGGGTGTCACAGTCACAGGGCACAGGCCACCCCCGTTTCAGGCCCACTGACTCTGTTCAACTGGTGCAGCGGCTTCTGCACACATGGCTGTACTACTGAGGGGTCACCATCTGTCCTGCATTCTGTCCCATCATCATCTGCTGTGCTGTAAATTGAGTCAGATGATGTAATTGATGCTAGCCACCACTGTCTGCCAATACACAGGTCTCTAGTCGCCCTTTCGCTGCCATGCAATGCATCCCTAAATTTTCACTTAGGGGGGAGGTTTGCTTGTAGCCATGCAACACATTGCATGCACATTGCATGTGATGCCTGAACTTGCCCTTGCACTGCCTTCAAGTTAATTGATATACATCATGATGTACTTGTTCATGTTGATAGTGGATAACGTACACATGTTCTGCACTGCATCAACCCACTTCAGAGCCGTTTTACACCGTTCTACATGCCTAGTCCCTGATGCTATGTCAAAGTGACCTGGCATGTATGCCAGGTTCACATTTGTGTGTGACATGTCTGCTTCTTGTGTTTGCTGTCTGTGTGATGTCTATGTGTGTGTGTGTTATGTGCTTCTGACATGTGTACTAATGTACATTTTTCTCCACTTTCCAGATGATGACACAATGGAGCCAGAGGATGGTGTTTTCATGCCAGACACAGGTTTGCTATCACACCAGCAACCCGCACAAGTGGGGGTCGTGGGGTGGTAGACCACGAGAACCCACATGTGTTACAGACCATCTTGTCTGTGGCTGGCAATGAGTCAATCCCGGATGATCACTCTGATGTCAATGTCCAGTGGATGTACATCGGGTCCATTCGTCTGGGATGAGTGATTCTGATGTCGACGCTCCTCTGTCCGCGACACCTGCACTGAGGGGCCAGATGGTGGTGGGACCTCCGCCTGTGGTGGATCGGGACGCAGGGTCACCCTCCACACCAGTTGCTGATGTGCCTGGGGCATCACGTCGATGGGGGAATATAGTCCTGCAGCCGCGGGCGGTGCCAACCCAACAAGGACATCAGCGCCTTGGGCCCCGCAGGTGTTAAGCCCAGCAACGCGGTGGCCGCACGCCACTGGGGTATACTGAGTGGGAGCAAGTCATGTTTGCCAATTCACAACACCAGGGGACAGCAATTAATAACATCGCTGAGAGCATGGAGCGTGTGGCCCAATCTGTGCTACCCCCTGCTAGGCAGGTGGAACTCCAGCAGCGGGCGGCACAGTCCACGGCCCGCTCGCTCAGGCTGGGCATGGCGGCCTCAGACAGGGCATGCTGGGCTGAAATGGTGTCTTTGCATCAAGGAATTGCTGCTCATGCACAGGCACACATGGAGGCCCTGAGGGTTGAGTATGATTCCCTCCCATCCACTCTGGGTGTGCTCTTAATGTCCCAGAGGGAGCGGTCAGAGGAGAGGTTTGCGCAGCTTGAGCGTATGATCTCGGCTGAGCTACGTGCTTGCCAAGAGGTGCATCAGTTGTCCAGCTAGGTCACGCAGGAAGAACTCTGTGTTACACGTGCTACCTTGCAAGAGGAAGCATGCGTATCACGAGAGGTTCTGCATGCTGACCTACGTGTCATCGCTGCACAGAACCAGGCTCACCTGTCCGGCAGACTTACTGCCGACGAGGTGCAAGCTGCACCTAGGCGTGGTTGGGCTCCTGTACCACATCTATTTTTTCAGGAAGAGGCTGACTCAGACGACGAGATATCTCCCACACAGGTTGGGCTGTGCAGGCGTTGAGCTCATGGAGGTTTTTTTTTGTCTCAACATCATTGCATGTGGGTGTTGATCTGCACCCTGTACATCCCCCTTCTGGCTGACCACCCCTTCCCCCCCCCGGGACGTATGTGGCCTTTTCAGATTTTTCATTTTAGTTTAGTTAGTTAACATTGTTTTTGATAGTTAGTTTAAGTAGGTAATGTAGGTTTTTTATAGTTAGTTTAATTAGTTATAGTTAGTATAGGTTAAAATTGATTGTCTATTGTGCATTCATGTGACATTGTGGTGCTTTTTGGCTTTTGAAAGCATCCACTGTCTGTTCCAGCTGGGCCCTTCAAGCTTGTCTTGTGTATGTGTTAGCAGCTTGGGGTCCTGACGCACATAGGCCACTCCTGCTTCCCTTATCCATGGGCTTGCAAGGATGGTTCGGTGTTACAGTCATTTAAACAAGGGCTTTGGACTGTCATAGCTGTGGCCTGTCTGCTGCTGTACTACTTGTGTTTACACCCCTAGTGGGGATTGTGGGGTTTTATCCACGGCATGTCTGTATTAGATTTCGGTGGGTTCATGATTGATGTGTCCATTAATTGATGAACATTTTGTTGTATGTATATTTTCTTTCCTGTACATGTGCTTGATGCACTTCATGCTGTAGACAGTGGCCGGAACCCTTTGCCTGTCAAAGTCACAATAATGGTGGGAGGAATTCTGATGTAGGTCTCTGACATGGCCCAGTCACAAACAGCATGAAGAGACACACACAGGGAACTTTCCAGCGTTAATTATATGTTTTGTGCCCTTTCTGCGGGAGAATGAGCCTCCAGACCACCTTTGCCAGCAGACATGGGGCATAGTATGACAGTCAGCTGGCCACGTTTGGTGGGGCAGACATGCGCATGTGTGCGCAAGCAGTGCCACAGGGCTTGTGCTCAGACGTCCAACAGAAGCAGACGTGTTTCCAGGAGCTTCAGGCAAGGTGAGCAGCACAAGGGGGCCACAACACAGCCAACATTCCACCAGGCCACTTACACATGCATGCTAAGTAGCACCACTGATGGGGAGCTTTGACAGATATTGTTGTTCAAGCGCACAGTACAGCTAAGATGCGTTGGGGACAAATGGCAAGTTGCTTTCCAAACTGTCAGGGGCAAACGCAGGGGCTGTCTCACATATCCTCCAGTCCCCCCTGCTCCATAGAAGCAGAGTTATTAGCGCAGTAGCGTTCCTAGCCAGAAACTGATGCAGCGCAGAGGGACACCCAGCGAGGCACAGACTTGTGTGCAGTGCATATCATTTGCATGTGCAAATTGACACGTGCTCTACCTATTGAAATTTGCGGATGCCAGAACACAACTTGTACTAAAGTCGCACCTCGCTATATGCGTCTAGCTGCTCACCCAGGGACCATTGTATGATGTGTGATTCTTGACGCATTGGTCTTCCATTTCCCGCGCACCCATGTGCGCCTGCCTTACTGCATTCACAGTGTATGAACCATCATGGGTACAAAGCAGCAGACAAGAGTGTTTGTTTGTGAAGGAGTCACTTACTTTAGGGCATGTATAGTGTTGTGTGTGTGTGTTGTAGACACACACAGATTAGTAACTCACACTCTCTTTGCAGCATTGAACTGCTCCTGTTACTGGACCAGGGAGTGCATAAGCAGGAGGCCAGCATTCACCCCAGAGATAAGTCTCTCTTTGGCTTGCATTTAACTCATTTGGTACAATGTGCATGATGAACATATTTTGTGTGATTGAGTATGTGTTATTGTGAATAGTTGTGTTTTGTATTTTCCCTACTTTCCCTTGACAATCCTACTCCCCTCTCCTGCCCATCTTTCCGGTTATCCTGAATACCAATGCCTGTCCAAACAACATATCCCTGGCACTCCTTCCCCACCAGGGTCTCAGAGGCCTGTGTAAGTTTGACCTTGCAGGCGCCCAGACCACGGAGGGGGTGGTTGGCTCGTGCCACTCCTGAGCCTGGACACAGGAGCTGTGACACTACCCATCAGTTGTTGCATCATCATTGCATATTATGTACCGAACATGGTACCCATCCTGTTGGAGCACTGTTGAACTGTGCTACCTTGGTTGTTCTATCATTTTGATTAGACATGTGCTTGGACATTTTCATCTACTTCAAGTCATCTACTGGAGACTCTTCCGGGGTTTTTTGGTGCCTATAGGCTTTTTCCCTGGTTTGTGGGTTTGGCTCTTTGGAGTTCTCTGCAATTTGGTATTTTTGCAGTCAAGGTGCCTCCGAGGGTTCTGGACCCTATTTACCCGCAAGGTGGAACATGGAGACCGAGGGGTAGGGTGATCCTGTGGCCAGGTAGACTTGAAGGAAGAAGGCTACATACCCCAAACACAGTTGTTCAGTAGGTCATGGTGATGTGTGAATGGAGGGCCTTTTGTTGTTGGGCAGTTGGTTTGGGCTACAGTGTTTTTGGCACTCTCACATTGTAATTGTCGGGTTTCTTGTACATGATGTGTTCTGCTGGTCAATGCCTGTTCCTGTGTTGTCTTTACTTTTCAGGTGTGAGGGGATTCGTGTGGTTTGACATGCTGGGGTTTACACATGGGCAATGTTCACATGTGATGTGTACAGGACACTGAGAGTCACTTGATTTCACATGCATGTATTGAGTGCAGGTCCCTACTGAGACACACAGTTGCACAATGATCCACCACATGTACAACCACCCTTCCATTGCCACAGGTGCACACAGATTGCCTTCTGGGGCCCACTGTGTCCCTGCAGCACATGATCTATGACCATTTGGGGATCATGTACATGCATCAATTGGTTATTTATCTAATGAGTCCTTTCCATGTGATGCTCAAGGTGTATCTGCAACATAATGGCTGCTCACTGTGCTGTGTGCTGAGCAGTGTGTTGCAGGAGACACACACAGCACACGGGTTCGGGAGTAGGGATTTTGCCTTGCCCAATGTGCATGTGAACTGGCATTCAGTGTCATGTTCATGCTACGACTGGTGGAATGCATTTGTGTATGACTTGGTGTGTGTGGGAGGTTGTTGGTCAGACATTTCATTTGATTCCATGTCAGGCGTCATTGTCTCGAGTCACTTTCTATTTATCACATGTCACTTCGTATCTTATTGATCATGTGTTGGGCTTTTACTATTGCTTGCCATGTCATGGTGTGGCAGGCAAGGGTTATGTGAGTTGGGAGGGTTTGGGTGACATACCAGGGATTGTTATGGCCTGTTTTGCAGGGGTGTGTGATACACACCTTGCATGTGTTCCTTTTGGTCACACAGGATTGGCTAGGTTTAAGTAGCTAGGGATGCACACAATGTAGCACTTCCATGGCAACATTCTCAGGGTGGTATGTTTGTGACAGTTGACTGTCTCTTTGTCATCATCATCATTGTCACCTGGTATGTGCCAGCCTGTGTGCACTCCTCAGGGGTGGGAGTTTAGGTGAAAAACTTGGCCACAAGCTGGGTCCGGCTGCCTCGCCACGTGCCTTATCACCTCCCATGGGCAGCGCCTGGGCCTGTGGTTGGGGATGTGGGGGCACCACCATGTCCACCGGTACACCCTGCCATGTTGCAACATTGTGCAGGACACATGTTGCCACAATGATCCTGCACAGTACTGGGGGTGCATATAGTAGCTGCCCACCAGATCGGTCATGGGAGCGGACGCGTGACTTGAGGACTCCGAATGTAGGCTCCACTATGCCCCTGGTTGCAATATGGGCAGCATTGTATCTTACCTGGGGTGGTGTGGTGGGGTTCCTGATTGGCGTCATCATGTGGTTGCTCAGAGGGTAGGCACTGTCCCCTGGGGAGGTGATAATGGTTGTGATTATTAGGGTTTGTGTATTTGTCTGTGTGTGACATGCAGGCATGTGCATGTGCATTTGTTCTCACCTAGGAGCCATGTGTCGCCATGCTGCCCAGCTTCCAGGGCCCGGCTCAGGGCAGACATTCTGTATATGAAACTGTCATGGGTGGAGCCAGGGTAGTTTGCATAGACAGAGGTGATGATTCCCTTTGCATCGCATCCGACCTGCACGTTGATGGAATGCCAGTGCTTGCAGTTTTGATAGATGTGCTCAGTGGCCCTAGGTGGACGTAGGGCCACATGGGTGCAATCTATGGCACCGAGCACTTTGGGGAAGTGTGCCACCCTGTAAAAGTCTTGGACCACAGCCTGCCTTTCTGCGGGTGTTCTGGGCATGTACATGTGCCTGCGGACTGATGGGTGCGCAGTCATGATTGTCAACACTGGGTGTAGGCAGTGTGACTGTGTGTCCTGGGAGACCCCCCCCCCCGGGATGGCAGTAGTCTGCTGAAATGACCCAGCGGCCAAAAAATGCAGGACATTGAGCACCTTCTCCAAGGGGCTCAATGCTTGGGAGCACAGGGTGGGGGATGTAAGGTCATCTTCCCACTCCCTGACCAGGTCTAGGATGATACGAGGTGGAAACCTATACCTGCCATAGACCTGGTTGTCATTCATCCCAAAAAGGCTAGTCCAGGGGGAAAAAATGTGGGCCCTGGCTATTCTCCTCCTCCTGTGGTGTCCCACGATCAGTGCTGTGACAAATGGGGCATTCATCGCAGCTGTATATACGTGTTTGTTGTTTGCGCGCACTTTTATACTGTGCGCGGGGATGCTTACGCTTGCCTTCCTGTGGCGGATGTGTTGACGCCTGTGCACCTCTTTTAGCGTGCATGGGTTTCCGGTATTCGATTCCATGAATACGTGTTGTTCACGTGCGTGTGAGCGTTCCGTCTATTTCCCTGCTGTACTTCCCCAGTTACGCCTTCTTTTTCACGTGTTGTTCCCCATTCCATGTGTTACACCCCATGTCCCGTCCCCTTTTTGGTGTGTGCACCAACGTTGTGCGCTTTCCCTGTGCGCATCGCGCACAGCGTTCGGGATGTTGCAATGATGTTTGTGCCTGTATGTGCCACGCACAGATTTGGCACACATCCAGGGGAAAACACGCACAGGCCCTTCCTTGAATCGCACGCGTGCGCGTGCGCTTGCTTTTTCACGCTTGTGCCAGCTTGCGCCAGCTTGCGCAGAGATTTTCGCCGCAGATTTGTTCCATGAATCGGCCCCTAAGTATTTTTCTCCAGACAGTTCCCTCCAAAGATGGCCATAGCTTCCAAGGTTTAGAGGGGAATCCCTCAGTTCCATATATCAGCATAGGATTAACTTTCTGATTGTAAAAAGTCATTACAGGCAATATTGGGAATGCTCTAATTTTTTTCTGGAGCAGCCTAGCTTAGCTCACAAAAATTCTCAATTTTGCTTTCAAACCAATTGGCGTGGCAAGCCAATCATGCTATTGTTGATCAACGTCCGCAAGTAGGTCACGTCATAGGTTCTCCTCAAAGGTGTTTTATTCACAAACTAATTGAATTTAGGAACTCTGTGGTCTGAGGGTTGTGATAAGAATGACAACTAAAGTGCCACATTTCAATTCCAAGAAAAAATGGAGGATGTCACCCTAACTGTTTTGTAAGCTCTCACACTTACCGTATGTATGCTATTGCAGAACTAAGCCTTGCTTTGAGTTTATCAAATTTAATAGCAAAATTGGAAAATCTCTCTTTTAGCCAAAATGTGATGCAAGCAACTCTTAAAGCTGTACTTATCACTCTGCTCCTAAAGAAAGTCTCTCTTGATTTAACACATATTTGCAATTTACATCCTATTGCCCATTAGCCTTGGATGGATAAGATCATTGGAACATTGGTGGCCTTACAACTGCAAGATACTATCAAGCAGAACTGTATTTTAGATCCATGTCAATCAGTTTTCCGCTCTAACCATGCGAAGGAATCTGCACACGTCAGCAGCCGATTTTGGTAAACATTCTTTATTGGTGAAGATTGATCAATCCTCAGTGTTTACTATGCCATTCTGCTTTCCTGTCTGAAGACCTTGATAGAGATGAAAGATTCAACCCTACCATAATTTAGCTAACAGATAGAAATAAAATGGTTAAAGTTATCCCTTATGTGTCCAACCATATCCCAGCAGTTTGTGGTGCCCCTCAGGGATTCCCCCCTGTCTCTGTCAGGAGCTTGTCGGTTGTGCACAAGACAATGGATATAAGTTGGAGTACACACTGTACTGTAGAGGTGATTTGGGAGGTAACACTTAGAATACAACAGAAACAGGGTACATATCCAGCTGATCTTTGTGGAAACATGTAGTCACAGGAACTATATTGACAGAAGCCAGCTGAAAGCAGAGTGACACAGAGAGAAAGAGATGGTAAGCAATAATCCTGGGTAACACAGATACGTCAGAATAAAGGGTATCCTGGAATATGATAAATTGTTTCCAGTAGATTAGGGAAAGCCCTTGAGATTGGTTCCATCAGATTTCTCTTAAGGACACTCATGCAGTGATGTTGGACAGGACATGCAGATGTGATGGTTGTACTCAGCATAAGGATAAGCAGGAGACCAAATTCTGAGGCATGTAAAACTCCAACAAACTAGACTAAGGCAAACAAGGTATTTCTCTTATCTGGTCTTAACTGGGATGAACCCAAGGGTCCCACTGTATATGGATACAGAGCTAAAGCACAACAGTGGACCAATTTGCAGTGAAGGTGGAACAGCAGAGTGAATTGATCTAACCATGTAGAGTAAAGACATAGAAAAGAAGCAAAGAGCAGAAATTGTAGAGTCAAGCTGTAGACATAAGCTACACAAGCCCTAACCTAGAAGGCATATGTAAATGCTGATATAGAGGAAATCATGGACCAAGAATCAGAGCAAATATCAGGGACAAGCAAGTATCTAGGAAACCTAGTGTTCTTGAAATATCATGAAATACAAAGCATTAGTTACAGAAAAGATAGCAGGTTGCTATAAACTCAGTGAACGTGTTTTCAGGAATGTCAGTGCATTAGTCACAGACAAGACAAGAGATTGCTGCAAACTTATTGGGTACATGGTACACTAAAGAGCAGGTATTTAAACTATGCACCTATATATAGCAATGCAGCAAGAAAAAAATAAACAAGACAACTGATACTCTCCGGGTTGCTGCTAACTTAGAAATTGGATGGAAATGGAAAGCAGAAGAAAATGACAGTGAAGCATGAAACTTAGATTGCAGAGAGAAACAGAGGGGGTAGCCTTGGCAGAAACAATGTGAATCTGAGAGCTAGGGGGTTCTCACAGCAAACAAGGTGTTTGAAGAAAGTCAGAAAAACAGCACAAACACTGTCAGAACAATGACTGGCTTTAACAGAGGACAGGAGCTAGAAAGCAGGATTTAACATTCAAATGCATGACAGCAAGAACAAGTTCAAAAACTGGCCTTAGAAGCACAAAGCAGGAACTCCCAGTGATGGCAGTTGATAGAACAACTGTCACTGCTACATGTGAGCTTCTGAAAGCCCTCCCAGCTCACAGCCCAACAGGGTGGGGCTAACTGCAGCCTGTGTCCATTCAAGGCCAGTCCGGGATTCGGTAGGCTGCAGTACTGTATTGTAATGTAGGTGTCTCCAGCTCTTGGCAGCATAGCTGACATTAGCTTGCAACAGGTGGATGTAATCGGGGCCGATCCAGCTCTTAGCATTTTCATGCACTGAATGTACTTAGTCTGCCTCCCCCCAGCCCTCTGCCTCTTGGAAAGCTTACTTCTACCAAAATGCATCTGCTTGTTTAACCCAAATCTCGGAATGGAACGTTCATTTAGTTTGGGCTGAAATTGAAGTTGTAGAAAAGGTAAATAGATGCAGATGCAGTTTGTAGGTTTTAACATGGTAGTTATGATATACATAGAGTCTATGATTTTATGTTATCCAATATTTATACTCTGCCCATCACCACTGTAGTGGCCTTATGGCACCTGGCCTTGTCTGAAAGGTGGCATATTGTTGCCCTGCCAGAGTGTCAGTAAACCTTAGTCTGTGGAAAGGATGAAGTGGTAGGAATACTTCCCAAAACGCTTACACTCACACACAAATGTGTTACAGGGCATGTCCCCATCTATCTCAACAAATGCCTAAACCCTTAAGCTACAACCGGGACCTTGAGATCCACTGCCAACGTACTTCTACATATACTGCATCTCAAAAAAACAGCAGAACTGGTAGCTCTAGTTTCCCTATAGCAGCCCCCAGAATCTGAATTCATTGCCAGCCAAGATCATCAACGTGCCATCCCTGTTTAATTTCAAGAAACCACTCAAAACCTGGCTCTTTAATAAATACTAACCTCCTTGCCTCCTCTACCTTGTAAATACACTGTTCCGATGTAAATTTATGTAAATTCTTGTATATGCAACATCTACGTCTAAGTATTCGTATCATTGCTCTGTAACTTGTAAGATCAAGTATTCATGTAAATACGCTGTGGTACCTCCAGGTTTGGGTGTACAACACATGTAATAAATAAAAATAAATAAATAAATAAATAAATAAATAAATAAATAAATATATAAAGAGAAACTAGAAAATAGAATGTCCAAAAACAGAGAGGAAAAACAAGTGGGATGAGCTGGAAGGGATATGGCTGTTGAAGTAGGAATGTTTGTTTCTCAAATGAGATACATTATTGGTAAGCAGAAGTATAGGACTCGGGAGAGAACAGATTTTATTGTGGTGTCAATATCTAGAACCAATGAAGCATTGTACTTGATGTAGTTAGATGGTGGGTGGTTGCATGATGGACTTGTGAGGTGCTCAAGCACACATGAGTAATGTGCAGGCTTTCAACAGATTAGTTTGACAGGAATCTTGGCACCATTGTGTTTGGAAATAACATGGGGTAAGCAGTAATGGAGAAGCAAATTAGACATGATAGATTTGTACACAGTAATATTAGGTTCTGTATGCTATGATCTAGGTAATTTAATACAATGACAATCATAACAAAATAGCTTAAGCAACCACCTACTTATCGAGGAAGACAATTACAGTGCCGAGCAGAACATTTAGAGTCATTTGCACGATACAGTCCAACATTCACTATGTACATAAGAGCATCATGCTCCAGATCAGACTGAAAGCAACTGCAGGGTAAGGTGCCTTCTCATTATTGCTCATTCTGTATCCAAATGACAAGAAGATCTATTAACTACTCCTTTAAGGCAGCACAAGACAATCATATAACACATAGTTTACATTTGTTGAAGCAACAACATCTGGTGTTTGTTTTCCTTGCTTCTTTCAAGATTTCTATACAACATATGGTAACATTTAGATGTCGGAACCCAATGACCTCAGGAGCCAAGCTACTGAAATTGGCTTTGTGAGGTGCTGGGTTTGTCAATTGGTGACTCTGCTGGGTTAGCAGGTTGTGTACGGTTGGCAGTTTTGGGTACCTGGATGCAAAGCTGTGCCATTTGCTTTTTGCGGATGAAAACAGATCGACTGTTGGATCCCCCCAATGTGCAAAAATCTGTTTGTGTGTATGCAGCAATGCTATGTGACAGGCACGTATGGTCCTAGAAGTCTCCTTCAATATTTAATAGTTATCTGCAACCCCTTAATGTCATATGCGGATAATACACAGATATGTATCAAGGTGCCTGGCTCCGCTAGGACTTTTATGCACCTAGATAAGTGTTTCAGGGGGGTTTGTAAATTGATGATTTTTAATGGACTTTAGTTACATTCATCTAAAACAGAAGTCATGCTATTAGGGGCCAAACACCTTCTAAACAATCCTGCATGCTCAGGTACATGATGTAGTATAGCGTCTTTTTTCGACTTCCTACTTATCAGACGGACCCTTTGTTTAATTCCTTAAGAGCTTCAGCACACAGAGGTTTGTGCTCTCAAATTACCATCTGGATTATCGTAATGCCTTTGGAAGCATTTCAAATAAACTCTTTCATGTGGGATGTATTGCCCCACTAGGCTCTGTCCTGCAACATCACTGTGCGCTGCTTTCACCAGAACCAACAGAATGGCCGCAAAAAGCCCTGTGCGCAGGGAAACCACGAAAATTGGATGCCAATCTACTTTGCCTATGTCAGTGGGGAGGAGGAGACCACACTGCCAAAACCTGGCATTGGGCTGCCCACAGAGGGAAATGAAACTACCTGAAAAGGCAGTGCTTCATTGCAAGGAAACCCAGAAGTGCTCCAAAATCCGTTTTTCCTTGGCTGTTGAAATTGCATAATCATGGTTCCCAAACATTAGAAAAGATCCAACATCCTCGCTGGGTGTTAATCATCACCTTATTTAAGGAATCCACATAAGCGCACTATGTCAGGAAAAGCAGAATCCATCAGCGAATATCCACATTAAAAAGTGTGCTTGTTTGTGGAAATCTGTCAGAATATGGGTGCAGTACCACTGGCCGACTGTATCAAAGCTGTCATTAAAGTACACTGGCAGTTTAAACTTGTACATTAAAATCAAACTGTTGAAAAGAAGTGACTTGCAATCAAAAGCAATATAGGTTGGCACCATTTAATCTCTATGTTTTAAAAAGACAGATCTGTGTGTATATTTTTGAAAATGTAGGTTTATTTTATCAAAGAAAAATTTAAACAAAGTGTGTTAAAGCAACCTCTGATGCCAGCCACAGAACTTCAAAGGCAAATTCCACAGCGTGCCCCAACCAAAGGGTGCCTTTCTTGTGCTCTCTGCCCCAGGAACTCTCAATCGGATGTTAATGAAGGGGGAGGAGATTTGCTCTCCTGCTCTGAGGAGAGACAATAGACTTCCTGGACTGAAAGGGTTTGCCTGCCAGCAGGAAGAGAGGCCTGGATTGATCTTGGCCCAGCAAAACTTTGGGGGCGGGCCAGACAGATATGTGTATCCTTAAACCACAAAAAGTATCTTTTTTGAAAAAGACTCACAGAGAACTGTGCAAAATTGTAAAAATCTGTAAAATATAGGGTTGTTAACATGAAAATTCCGGTCAACTTTTGAAACTACTCAGAACTCTGTGCTATGTTCAGAGACATGACTACAGAAATTGTGATTTTGTAGCAGTTGTGATGATGCTAGAAATATGAAACTTCACAGGATTATGCCCAGATGTCATGCGCATATATGTAGAAAAATGTGGACAAATCTGACATTGGGTACCTAACCAAAAGCGCAAAAAACTATT
This sequence comes from Ambystoma mexicanum, assembly GCF_040938575.1. NCBI lineage: Eukaryota > Metazoa > Chordata > Amphibia > Caudata > Ambystomatidae > Ambystoma > Ambystoma mexicanum. The sequence goes on along the minus strand of NC_090923.1, from coordinate 785,590,793 downwards.
AGATCTGAACCGAAGCTCTCACCGAGATGGAACTCAGGCGGATACTTGCTCCACTAAATCTGTGGTGTAAATATGTTATTGCTAGCTAGTTGGTAATATTGTAAATATGCCTTATATGAAAAATAGATTTACTCTGCAGAAACAAAGGGGAGGGTCTCCCTGGATTGTAAAATACAGCATCATCATGGCACCAGATTTCCTTCTCAAATCAGGGGAGAGGACAGACCCTAACCAATAGGATTCCTAGAGGGTGTGCCTAGCATAATTCAGCCTACCCACCCCTTTGGGAAATACATACATAGAGACAGCTTAGAACCTACACAGACACACATTCACCCATCAACTGATTACTGGCGAAGCACTCTGCAGGAGAAACCTGTATCCAAGGCTCCAGAACTTTGAAAGCAGAGATGCTCATTTCCAAAGCTGAACCCTTCTCAGCTTGGCCTTTTAAAATCCTGAAACTAGATCTTACCCCAGTCTTCCAAGGGGAACACCAAAACGAACAGCCTGGATGTGCTGTTTCTGCTTTCTTTCCAATAACTCTTGCTAGAATCCAGAGATCCAAACCACTAGAGCAGAGCTGTAACCAGATAGCTGCAACCCAGAACCAACCCGTCAGATCCAGTCCAGAGTGCCGTGCAGTGTCCAAAGTGCCGTGCTAAGTGCCGAACCCGAGCGCCCTGAATCCTGTCCGGGGGGCTGGCAGAATTCCAGTCCAGAAATCTTTGACCAAATCCCTGACGGGTCCATTCCAAACAGTAGTAGTGAGAATCTATAGCATAGAATTGCCCCTATCATAAGTAATCCTATCCAAACCCATTCTATCATATCCAGAACTGCATTGTAGAAATGTTTGTGTCTTTCCTAAATCTTTCTCTCATTCCTACAGTCCTTTGATAATGGTAGTGATAATATCATCTTTGTGCTAATATATTTGCTGAAGAAAGACAAGTGTCTCGGCGGGCAAAAGCCAGACAGAGGCATTACTGATCTGGTGGCTGTACCGTTGGGTATCCTGTATCTTCATAGACTCCCTAGTGTAAAGAAAATCTTGGTTGTACATTCAAAAGCGCATCTTTCATTTGAAAATCTTGACTCTTTCTGAGAAAAACTGACCTCTACTAAAACCTTCATAACTTCCGTACCGTGCATGCTAGGAACGAAATTTAAGTGTCAAATTGAAGCTAACATCCTCAGCTTTCCTTCTCATTTTTCTGCAATTGCACTTTTCTCGCGCGGAAAAGTTTGCCGCAAATCATTTGTTTGGCTCAATTTCATCACGTGTAAAACAGCTGTTCCTTGCATCCGACCTCAGAATTATGTGTTCAATCTGCTAGTTATTCGATAATCATTGCTAGTGTTTATCTGAAACTATACAAAGCGGCTCCCACTAGTTTTGAATCCAATTTAGTGAATTCAATCAATTTTTCAGTGTTTTTAACCATTCATTCAAATCCACATTCAAAAGCATTTGACCCGTTTGCAATCATTCCTGTTTCTCTATGAGTTTGCTGGGGGAAATTGGGATTAATACTGTATTTGTTGAAACCCGTGTTCTCTCCTTACATCTCTTTATACTGCATATTGGGGGGATTGAGTAGTGTGCAGGGGAAAGAGTGACATTGCATTTGACTGAACCCACACAAAGTACTATTCTATGCTGCATTATTTTTCCTATCCATACTCCTTCTGATTAAAGAGATTGTTGATTGTAACATCACCCCATTGGAGATCCTTGTATAAATATTAAATAGTGTGATGTATATATTGTGCAAATCCATAAAATAAATCTTTTAACTTTGCAAACAGCCTGCTTCCTGGTTCAGTGAGACCGGGGGGGGGAAAAAGAGAGGGGCGTGATATAAGGGTACATCATTCAGAAATAAAAGAATTTATAGACAAAAATATGTAATTAAGGGTTTCAATTGTGTATCCCACGCTAGGCATTGACTTAGGTGGAGTGCTGGGTTGAAATCACTTACAATCATAAACTTCAAATAAAACAAACGTGACCTCATTTTCAGACTATCCAAATTATCTTCTATCTCTGCTCTTTGGAAATACCTTAATTTCCTCTAAGATTGACAATGCACCTTTTTAAGATCTGTCACACATTTAGGTGCATTCATAAACTGGTTATATCTTATTTATGCTCTCACATTCTGCCATCACTCCACATTGGAACATTGCGGTGAGAGAATATGCTCATGCTTATTCTCCCCATTCTTGTTGTTTCTGCTGTGGCAAGAGCTGCTTTGTGGTAATTGAACCGAAATTCTGGAATCAGCTGCTCCTGGACATTTGCTTATCTGGTCCACCTTGTCCATTTTGTAAACAACTCAAAACATTGCCTTTTCAATGATTGGGTCTCCACTGGTTATGCCTTCCTACACTTGTTACATCTGCAACCAGATGCAGGTCACCTGCATGGAACTGTGAGATATGTGTGGTACAAGTCCCACAATACAATGACAATACAATATAAAAATACACGAATTATGAATAATCAGATCTTTTAATAACTCATCCATGCATGCAGTGACACAATCATATGTCACTGCATTCAGAATATTCTTGCAAATCTCATTATACAGTTCTTATTAATGGCACATATCCATGTAGATAATTATTTTATTTTAAAAAGTTAGTTGCATTTTGATAATTCTTACAAAGGAGGGATCTATTTAGTAGCTAACACATCCGGTTATGAGAAATCAGGTCAATATAATCCTGGAGGAAGGCCCAGTGGGACATAACTGAAGGGAACCTTCCACAAGCTCTAGCCAGTCCCAAAAGTATCTATCAAATAATGCTGCAAGGTAGGAGATTACTCGGTTTTTTCTTCATTACATTTTTATAGATAAACAATCAAATTATATTCTTAAACAGAGGCGATTGGCAAGAGAAGGTGAGAATTTAGATGTTATCGGAAAGTATGAAGAGAGGGAGAAGAACAGAGTCTGAAAGCAAGAAGGGAAAAAGAATGGAAATGAGAGGAAGCACCGGGTGGTTTGCAAATAGCGAACATATGAAGATGTTGAGAACGGAGAGACCATGTAGGGAAGTAGGGAGAGATGAGAGACGAAAGATAGGAGGGGGCAAGGACATTGTAGCATGTAAATGTAATATAGAGAAAGAGGAATAGGAGTCTAGAGTTAAAGGGGGAAAGGGAGAAAGTAAGATGATATGGAGAGAGAGGGGAACGCGGTGGGAGCTGAAAAAAGAAAGCAGGTAGTGGAATTAAATAGCGAGCAGCGAGGAATAAGGTTGGAACAAAGAAGACCAATAAGAAAGGTGAAGCAGTAGTGATACATTTAGCAGCATGAAAGGAAAGGAAAGAAAAGGATGAATGTGACAGATGTTAAAGAGATGCTAGTGCACAGTGGTAGAGATATGATGAGAGAGGGAAAGAGCAGAATCAAAGGTAATGCTAAGATTATGAAAAGTCTGTGAAAATGAAAGAGTGGAAGGAGGAAAGAAGAGAGAAGTGGGGAAAAAGGAGGGGGGAGAATAGGGGAAAACAGAACTTCTGGTTTTTGAGGGGTTGGAGTATAGAGATCAAGAGGACATCCACGATTGTACAAAGGAAAGACGGGTAGAGACAACAGAATGAATAGACTAGGAGAATGAAGAAAATCGGAATGTCATCTCCATAAAAGTGTCAAGATAGGCCAAAATAGGCCAAAGTATTTGATATGTCAGCCAGATGAATTCTGTACATAGTGAAAAGGAGAGGACTGAGAACAGACCTTTGTGGAATGTAATCAGGAAAGGGTTCAGACCGAGTAGGAGCATTTGGAAAGACACAAAGCAGGACAAAATAGAACCAGATAAACCAACAGAGCAACTGGCATTTAGTAAAGTAAGGTGATTGGTGGTGTCAAAGTCACCAGAAAGAACCAAAGAATAAGAAGAATAGAGGAGGCTTAATTCTGATCGGTAGAACAAAAACAGACTTGGTAGGTTGACGAGTGAAGATTAAGGTAAGAATTAATTTGAGAGTAAACAGCTCTTTCTAAGAGTTTAGAGGGAAAGGGGAGAATAGAAATGGGGCTCATATCGGAAGAAGAGGAGGGATCAAGTGAGATTTTTTAGAGAGGGTTGATCACAGCATGTTTGAAAAGATTCAGAACATAGGAAGAAGAAAGCAAGAGATTAATGGTCAAATTAAGTTAAGATATTAAATGAGGATACACCATGGGAGCAAGAAATGAGGGAATAGGATCTAGAGGAGAAGCACTGGGATGCACGAGAAAGACGGGGAAAAGTGTCAACTTCAATGAGGGGAGAAAAACAATAAAACATGGGTGGAGGATTCTAGAGAAAGGGGAGATAGGGTGGGAGAATTAGAGATGATCAAAGGTTAGATACTTTAGACGTGAAGAAATCAGCCAAATCAGTGACAGAAATTTTAGTTCAGATAGAGCGGTAAGGGGCAGGAGGAGAGAGCAGCTTATTGACCAGTTGGAAGGCACACTGAGGGTGTGGGGAAAGGGATAGTGTGAGACATAAGAATAATTTTATTTGTGTTAAAGAGTTAAGTGTTATAAGAACAGTGAAGGGTGCACAGCTGAAAAAGATGGTAGGGGGAAGGTGTTTTCTTGCAGAGAAGTTAAGCTTTGTGTAGTGATGAAGGGGTTGAGAGAGAGAAGAGATGCAGGGAGCCAGAGCTGTCAGGGTTAAGGAAATGGACAAATGTGGTGAGAAGGAAAGAGTGAATCCATAGTACAGGAAAGAGCATTGTGATGATGTATGATTAGAACTAAAGGAAGAGAAAACATCAGTAGAAAGAAGCATAGAACACAGAAAGTCGAAGTAGATTTGGAAAAGAGGTGGAGATCTCAACAGGAAAAATTGGATAGAGATGGATAGGAAAATAAGTTGGAGGAAGCTGGGAAGAAAGAGAAATAAGAAAAATATCATGTGAGTAAATAGGGTGAGAATGAATAGAAGAAAGGGTAAGATGAAGACAGCACCGAGAGATGTGGGAATGAGAAGAATTGAGAGAGAAAGAGAAGAGGAATCCAGGAGGGAAGGGAGGGGATGATGCATGAGTGGAAGATAGATATCATTTAAAGTTGATAAGTAGAACAGGGAAGAAAGAATCCACATAATCATAAAAAGTCGAGAGGGGATCTGGGACCCAGTAGATAGGAGGAAATTCCAAAGGATGAGGTTTGGAGAAAAAAGACAAGTGGTATTTTGGGAAAGTTCATGAGGAGTGGTAAAGTATTTCAGTGCCACCGCCCCTACAAAGAGGGTGAGTGGAGAGGGATAATTGCGTAGCAGGATAAAATAAAGATGCAAGCATAGCCATATTAAAAGTAGTAAACAAGGTTTCAGTGAGAAAGAGGAATTGACAATTAGGGCAAAAGAAAAGATCTAGAACATTGTGAGATTTATTACAGAGTGAACATGCATTCAAAAGACAAAGGGAAATGATTGGAACATGAGATGTAATAATTGCAGGGTAGATAAGATTGGAAGGACACTCAGACGGAAGATGAAAGATGTGAGGGATGATATTTGTGGTGAATTTCAATGGATGGAGTAATTTAGTTTGAAAGGTAAAGAGTGAGAGAACAATCAGAGACAAAAATAAAGTAAGGGGCAGCCCCATGCTCGTGCATGGGGATACGACTAAGCAACATTTGTGAGGTTGAACCTGATAAGAGAGTTTGCTGCTGCTGTCCCAGAATCACACAAGGAACGGAAGCCTCTAAGAACACAAACCTTTACAATTGTTTGGAACCAATACTCTTTCACAAGTCTAACATTTTGCATTTAAATCAATCTAAGAATAGGTGAACTATATTAGAGCAACATATGTCTTTACAGTCAATGCTTGTTAATGGCTACAAAGAAAACAATCTGAATCATTTTCTTTCCAACCTCATTCTGAGAACTGTGTCAAGTTTTGATTTCATGGGAGGTGGTGATCACAAAAGAAAAATCAAATGTTAATCTGTATGTCTATATTATCTGTGATTTAAGCTTACTACTTTGACTATTCATTCTTATTAGTTTGTCCATGTTTGGATGTTTGGTGCAAATTGGAATAAAAACATAATTGATAAGATGTAATTTGTTTATTTGTAACATGCGTATTTCCTCAATTGGAGAAAGACGGACACGACTGTATCTGGGTGCATGTGTTTATTAAATTGGCAGTCACATAAAAGAAATATTTACAGGAAGAGTTTGGTTTTAAGCTTCTTCTCAAATAGGAAAAAGGAGTAAATATTTCGGAGATCAGAAGGTAGTGAGTTCCAAACACAAGGACCAAACATGGTGAAACAGCTATCACTCATGTGTACAAAGTGTGATGGAGGTACTATTGGCAGATTTTAATCAGAGGAACATAGAAATCGTGCTCTAAGTAAGTAGGTTTCAAGCCATGGAGACACTTAAAAATGAGGCAGAGCATATTAAAGAGGATCCTCTGCTGCACTGGAAAACAATGAAGTTTTCTACTATAAGAGGAAACAGGTGTGATTTTGTCCAGAGTAAGAGAAGTCTGGTGGCTGTATTTTGAGCAACTTGCAAGTGATGGATTTTATTTGCTGGAATCCCTGAGAGAATGGTATTACAGTAATTGAGTTTGGAATGTATCATTGATCTGATTACTGCCGGTTAGTCTTTTTCTGAAATGATGGAGAAAATGACTTGCAGAAGTCTAAGCTGGTAGTAAACAGACTTTACTGTCTCACTGACCTGCTGATCACAGTTTAGGTTGGACTGCCAGACAGAGCCAAGATTTTTGAGTTTGTGTGTATAGGATGTAGGACTATCAAAGGAGCAAGGGAATCGATGCCATGGGTCAGCCACGATGTGTTTAGTGCCAACAAGAATAATCTCGGTTCTAGTAGGTTTTATGTGCAACATATTTGACCTCATCCAGCCTGTTTTTCTGGTGCACAGTCAAATACCCATTTAATTGAATCGGAGGAGCTGTTTATCAGTACATAGATCTGTGTACCATCGGCGTAAGAATGGTACAGTAAGTTGAATTTGGAGAAGATGTTCAAAAGTGGTTGAATATATATATTAAATAGCAGAACTGATAGGAACGATCTCTGTGAAACACTACAGGGAAGAGTAGAGGGCTGGAGTAGATGAGTTCCCAATTTGACCTGTTGGGTCCAGTCAGCCAGAAAAGAGGAGGACCATTTAAAGGAATAATCCAACAGGGGGCAACCTTTACCAATCCGGATTTAAGAATGTTAAAATCAACGGTGTCCAATGGCGCAGAGAGGTCGAGTACAACCAATAGACTAAGGTCAACCGCCTCAGCAGATCTCAGAATGTTGTGCCAGATAGCAAGGTGTGATGTCTCTTTCCCATGGCGGGGCCTCAAACCTGATTGAAATAAATCAAGAAACAATGATCTTCCAGGAACCTTTGTAGTTGAGAGGTTGCAACACTTTCATGAATCTTTTCTGGCCCTGCAATAGGGTGATAGTTATGAAATGTATTGTGATCTTTAGCAGTTGGGGTCACAAAAGATCCTATGGGACAATGTCATGGAAAAAGAGGAATTTACAAAGCAGGTATTGAACTTGCTCAGAAACATGTAATTTAGCCAGTAATATAGTCATAATTGTGATTTGTGGGTTTTAAAGTTGTAATTAGAGTGGATATTCCCTCAGTTGCAACTGGCGACCAATTGAAAGTGTGCATATCAAGGGATATCATATGGTGTTAGAATCCAATAAAGAGATGTGGGCAGTAGAAATGGGTGCATCAATATTTGAGACAACAGGCAGGTTGAGATATCCTTTGTGTAAACGAGATGGGTGTATACATTTTGAAATACTCTAGGAGTCTTCCACAGCACGTAAGTTTAGTGGACCATCTTTAACTCCTTGATTTATTTTATCATTGTAAATACAACAAAATATTCAGACTAAAAAACAGCATGCTTTATGTCCCAGATTGAGGGTTGGGATTGTTATATTGGGGGTATACAACATCAGTGACATTATTCCATACATGAATGACTAGAAAAGTAAATATATTCCATAGATCTATTTCATTACAGTACCTTTGGAAACGTGTATCCTCCTAACTCGGTGTCCTGAATCAGTTGGTGGACGACGGACAATGGAATAACATCACTGTATCTCTGTATTTCATGGATGACAGCCTGCATTTATGGCATCTCTTTCCTGTGCTCGATGCGTGGGCACTGAGTGGGTCCAACTACACAATCTATCTCCTCCTGTGCCTTTTCTGGAAATAAATGAAATACTTAGCTGCAGTTTGATCCTCTCAGCATGCTTTAGTGTTTGAGAGGACATTGTTGCTGTTACAAAAAACAAATATAATATACTCAAAAATAAATAGGACATAGGGAAGCATATATATCTCATAGAAATTTGCATAGAACATAAGATGAAATGTGTACAGCATACAAGGAAACAATATTAATGCATTGTGAAATAGTAAAATCGCAGACGGAATATTAATTTATGTTATAAAATGAAAAGAAAAACCCTGCTAAGTGGGAACGTTATTTCATATTCTGAAATGTCTATGCTCTCTACTGAAAACAACGGGGGTGATTTCAGAATGGGTTTGGGCATTAAATGATAGAGTCAAATCAAGTTATAATGCTTTTATGACTTCACTTAATGCTCCAACCAAATTTTGCTGCTGACACATGGCTGAGGAGTCCCGCAAAGCAGAGATGACATCTGTGCACGTCTGCCTTCCTGGGTCTTCTCTGAGTACTTTTTACACCTGCCTGAGATTTTCACACAGTTATAAAACGAATGTGTTCTATGGAATCCACCTTGCAATGAGCAGGCGTTTCGCATAGGAATCCATTACTACACAATATATGACTGTAAACTGTAAACTGTAGGAGGCATTTACTTTTCTCAAAGCGTGAAGTGAAAGTAAAGTGTAAAGGTGATTTTGCCTAGTTTTACTTTATACTTTTTCACTCTGCCTTTCAAAACTTGAAAACTGCATTAAGGGGACCCCACAGCACTTAAGTGCAAACGTCGGTGCCCCCAGCATGCAATGTACATGTTTTTTTTAAATTACCCCTTATATGATTTGTGTTAAAAATGACATATTATACGATGGAAACATTTTCTAGATATTGAACTCCTTACATTACTTTTTACAATTTGTATATATCTGGACTGAAATGTACTTAACATAAACCAAATAAAAACTCGTATTGATTGAATTGTATTTAACAAACAATGGAATAAATTCACCCTTTTGACTGAAACCAAGGACATGTTTATTCTGAATGAATCGAACTGTTTTGTAAAAAATGATGGTCATATGGTGAGATTATTCGTCAGTTATAAGACCCTGTTCCCCTCTGTGCCCTTAGCACCTACACTCGGATTTCTGCTGCTGACTATAACTTTGGAGCAGCTGAGACCAGTTTAATTTTACCATGCAATGTGCTATGCGAAGCAGGCAACATACCTCCAATGCACTCCAATTTCTGTTAAAAGACATCTTCCCAAAGCAGCACCTTCCACATATTCTGATCAGAGCACCCCAATGCTGAACAGTGGTATGTAGTAGTTTCATCGACTTCAGGAACGTTGTGTCCGATATAATTGCACCAAAAATATCAACAGAATTTTCAACTTGCTCAACTGTCGATTTTGAACAGCTCACTGCCTGCATTTATGATATTCAGTAGGGTGCTTAATTTCCAGATATTCATAATTTGATGGCGGGGAGCTGCTACCTTTACACTGTAAAGTAAAATAATCCCTGCCGCCAAACTTTGATCATTTGGACTCTGCAGTGCCAAGTGGGTAAACGTTGCTTGGCATGCAGGGATGCCATGCAGCATTTAATTTTGTTTGTGAGCAACGCTTGCAATGCTCGCATGGCAAGCAGCGCTCGCAAATGAAATAAAACCAAGCATGTCAGCGAGCGTTTCATTTCAAATGGGAACACTGCTTTTGAATGTATGGTAAGCAGTGTTCCCAATTTAAAGTAACCCCTCCACAACATGCTTGAATGTCAGGGAGGGATTAATTTCAAATGTACATGCTCCATGCCATGCTCTCATGGCAGGGTGAATGTACAATGGATCCCTATGCGGTGCGCCTGCTTTATGCTGATGAATACAGCAGGTGGACCCCCATTGGGACTCTCCAGCATCTGCCCTGGCATTTAAATCCATGATGGCGTAGATGCTGGAGCATTTGTATGGTGAAGAGGAAGGAGGTGGCAGAAATGCACGTTGAGTTATGCCACTCCTCTCCACCATACAAATGATTGAATATGAGCCGTAACTTGAATTCAAGGTGTAAAAGCCTTACGCAAGGCTTTTGCACTTGCATTCACGCAAGGGCTCATGTGAACATTAGGTGTTTGTTTCCTGTGCAGTGAGCTTAGTTTTGAAATTGCCTGTAGATGGCAGCAGTATCCTGCCCTTGCTAGTCTATTTTTCATGAGACACTTTTTGTTTTCTGTCCAACTTGTGCAGTAAGTAGTTTTGTTTCCATGCTGGTTTTTCTTTGTTTCTTAATTAACAGTGACGATGTACTGCTTTCAACTCGTTTAAACATGTCTTTCATTCTTTGAATCCCTGTCAACAAGCTGGATACATGAACACACTGCTCAATGCCTCTGTAAAGACCAGTAGGGCAAAGAATAGGTAAGGCGATGATTGGAAGGCAATGCTTTTTGACAAGACAGAGGGGCTCATTTTTTAGGGTTGCCTAACACATGGAAAATGTGTGAAAGCCTTATCATCATTGTAGAAACTTTATTCTGAAACAATATTCCATTAACATCATACAACATTCATTATAATAACATAACAAATACACTGAGATAAAACTGTTTAAAACATCAAATAACATTGATATAGAATGTCTCTTAGTACTCAATGTGTTAGTGCACTATCCTAGAGAAAAACATCTCTTTTCCATGTACCCAATGGATAGGCAGAGACTGCAAAAGTAACATCAACAACATGTTTACTTAAGTGTTCTTCAGCAGTCATCGTTGTCACACCCCTGTCATACAGAGATGGTTTTACATGTCTTCTCCTTATGACATCATATTGTTAACAGGTCAAAAGAAAATGCTACACTTTCCCTCACAGAAGGGCATAGGGGGCACATAGTAGATAGATTGCCGTCCCACTTTGCTTTAACTGGAGCAAGAGGTACATTTCCAAGGAGCATCTTTATAAATAAGGTGAGTTTCAGGCGATCATCTACAAAATTTAGATACTCGTTCATCCTAAACACATCTTTGCTCATCAGGTACTGTAATATATTTTGTCCTATTGGGGTAAATTTGGGGTTTGGCGGTATTTTCTTACAGTAAAAATATTGCCGGTAATTTGGCAATAAATTAGTCTGGCATTTATATTGGGTTTGGTATCACACTATTTCAGTGACCATACCTTGTTAGCTTATATTGGTGGTAATTTTAGCTGTATTTTGTTTTGTGGTATTTATACCTGTGGTATAGTGGTGAGCATGGTTTTCTTTTTATACCTCCTAGTTGTCTGAGGAGAGCTCCAGACCTATGCACTGGTAGAACCCAATGATTTTATTCAAAGTACCACCTACAGTTTGTGGCTGGTATCACTGGCTTATATACATCCAGTAATCTATGTGCCATTAGACATTACTGGCTTATGGACATCCAGTAATCTATGTATCATATCAGATTCCTTTCCATCAGCATGCAAGGAAGGCACACACACACAAACCTGTCTTATCACTGAATATTATTAACTTCCTCTGGGTTGTTATTTTACCTGCAGTAGTATATTGGCAAATGCATTACTGAACAGATATGAACCTCACCTGAATACTTCACATATATATAAATGAATTCACAAATGCAAAAATGACACCGAAATCCCATTTGTTTTCATATACACTTATTATATTATATCTTATTCACACATTATTAAGTCTTACCATGGGTACATTGCATCGTCATCTGGAATACAAAAAAAAAAAGAAAACAAAACAAAACAGAACAAGCAAGTCTTTTGAAACATGGATTAATGATCCCACATTCTGAACATGATGAAAAATAAACATGCACTGACTTACTGCACTGTAATAACCTCAGCCACTCATATGGCCCTCACTTGGCACATATTTTACCAAGATTAGTATTTCTTTGAAGTTCCCAGCATGACCTTGCTATATTTGCAAATGCAGGCCCAGTGTTGCCGCAAAATGTTTCAGTAATCTTGTGTGGGGAGCACTAGCGAGATATCTCTCAGCCAGCGCTCTAACCCCTTGGAACACTGTCAGTCTTCCCATCCCAGCCTGAACTAAATTGCCCAAGAAATCGCCTCTCCTTCCCCTTTTGACGTTTCTTGTCTGCCTATAATTTCCCCAATCAGGTTAACAAGAATGTGTTCTGTATCAACCCTCATGTTTAGAGCAATGAGGGCTTTAGGCCTCCCTGAATAAATGTTTCATTCTGTTTCCTGCTGCATCATTCCCTCTGCTCTCCACAAGTTACAAAAAAAACGCCAGTGTGCATTTAAAAATGAATTACAGCAGTGCCACTAAAACATGGATGTTCACCTCATTTTGCATATGAGACTGCATTAAAATGTCAGTTATATAACTTAATGTAGTCTCCATGTATGAGGTATCCAAAAAATGGTGTACTTCATTATTTGACCAGGCAGCCCTTAGCTTTTCTATGCGTGCATTTCATTCTCTGCAGTTTCAAGTTGGGCTTGGCTGTGTTGTAAAACCTGTACTTTGCATGCCACCAACAACACATTTACAAGTCACATTGGCAAAAAAAATTAAAAAAAAATTAAAAAAAAAAAAAAAAATATATATATATATATATATATATATATATATATATATCGAAAAGACAGAGAGGAAAAGGGAACCGCACTCTCCGCGGACAGAATAAAGGTGCCCAAGTAAACAAAAATGAGAGCAGCTCACAACGTAGGAATGGTCATAAGTTTAATTTAATGGGTAATACAAAAATAAGATAAAAACACGGCCGGAAAGGCAGCAGCAAAAACAGAAGCAGGACACCTAGAGGCACGACCCGCACACAACGCGATTCACACTCAACTGAGCGATTGATCACGTAAGGGAAAGAAGGACCAGAGCACTCTCATAGCTGGAAAGTGTAGTCCTATTGCTATGTCAATGAAACTGTGAACGTGCCTCGAGGGATGGAAAGGGTGGCAGACATGTTTGAATGGAGGGCAGGAGTGGCCAACAATGGGAGCAAAGGTAAATTCCAATGTAAAGAGACAAAAAATAGGAGTGTCTGATACAGGGCAAAGTGCACAGAAGGGACAAAAAAACATTGGAATTGTAAGGGACCCAAAATAATAAGGTCAGTACCACAGGTCCATGCCAGTCACACCCACAGTTCCACTATGAATCAAATATAGTTTGCAAGTTCAATGAGGAAAACCCCCATACTCATAATCTCGATACAATTGGTAAAATGAAGATACTGCATGGAATGCAAGAATAAAAAATACATAAATGACAATAGATAAAAACATAAGGCGACCATTTCCCAACCCCTCATGCAAGTGTCTAGAAGCTAGACATAAATATGACAGTGTGACACAGGCAATGGTTAAGGTAAAGTGCAAGTGCAGACAAGAAATAGCAGCATAAACATGTGCAAATAAGAAATAACATGATAGCAGCATCTATGTGTGCAAAATTGCAAAATACAGCACTGGCTCTATATATATATATATACATTCAGTGAAAAAACTTTGTTAAAGGGACGTTATGGTTAAGTTGTGCTACTAAAAACAGTTTCATAGGTTTTTAGTAGCACAACTTAACCATAACGTCCCTTTAACAAAGTTTTTTTCACTGAATTTCATAGGTTTTTAGTAGCACAACTTAACCATGACGTCCCTTTAACAAAGTTTTTTCACTGAATTTCATAGGTTTTTAGTAGCAAAGCTTAACAATAGTAACTTTGACTTTATGTACATGTAATATGGAACATACTTAACCACTTCTACTGAATGTAATGTCGGCGAATATTTTTGATGTCCGCGGACATAATCAGACAACAGTTCGACTACCTAAAAAGTATGGGGGGGTATGTTTAATTGTTATATTACAACATGATAACATTTAAAAAATTCGCAAAGTAGTACACATACATATTATATGTAGTAATACATAAGAAATGTAACCCATATATGTAGCGCACTAACCATTCATTTAAATGCAATATATTCTAAAATGGAATCTACCAAGAGAAGATAAATAGGCTTCCAACATAATTACCTCACAGACACTCCACAACTAAGACCAAGACCAGACCTACAGAGTACTCAGAACATATGTTACCTGAAATAGTAAGTGTACATCTTCATAAGCTTTCTGTATTAGATTAAAAAAAAAATATTATATATTGTTTTTTTCTCACAGAAATGTCTAGTACTCTGGAATGGCTAGAGGAGCACTTCCCACATGACGAAATGTCAGAAAATAGTGAAGCTAATGGTACACACTTTACAATATAAACCATTTAATTGTTATTATTTTATATATATTTAACATATATATTTCTTTTTGTACAGAGCATACCAAAATAGAAAATATGTCTTAAGAAACTGTTATGGAAAACACGCTTGACAGCTTAAAAGAAAAAATTGATTTATTATTGAGCAATTTTAATAATTTGAAAACTTTTGTTGAGGATCATTTTAAAACAAAAACCTCATACCATTGTCCCACATGTACTTGTCCTCCCTCACCATATCCCAGTCAATTATCCCCAAACCCTCTCCATAATCCAAATCGTTTTGATGAGACTTCCATCCCTTCTTCACCTGATACCAATCATGTTGAAACCCCTAATTCTCCTGTTTTTGTTTCTGTTTCTGCCTCACCTTCTCTGTCATAAATTTTAATATATGTGAAATAAAGTAACATTTTTATATTGCGTTGTAATTACTTCCCATTTTTTATTTTTTTAAAAACAATGTAGATGTCCGCGGACAGCGCGGGTGTTCTGAAATGTTCGTAAATAAACGAAAATGGAGGTGTCCTGAAGAACACTGTAGCTGTCCGTACTGTTCGCTAGCAAGTTGAAACTGTTCTAAGAACACAAGCGGTGTCCTGAAATGTTCGTAATTAAATGAAAATGGAGGTGTTCTAAAGAACACTATACCTGTCCGTACTGTTCGCTAGCAAGTTGAAACTGTTCTGAGAACACAAGCGGTGTCCTGAAATGTTCGTAATTAAATGAAAATGGAGGTGTCCTAAAGAACACTATACCTGTCCGTAATGTTCGCTAGCAAGTTAAACTGTTCTAAGAACACAATTGATGTCCTGAAAAGTTCGTAATCAAACGAAAATGGAAGTGTCCTAAAGAACACTATATATGTCCGTAGTGTTCGCTAGCAAGTTTAAACTGTTCTAGAACATGCGCGATGTCCAGAAATGTTTGTTTGATGTGTGACGCACTTTTAATTCATTCAGGACCCGAACACTGTCCGTAGAACATCAACGTGCATGCGCAAACCAATGTCCGTGCATTTGGTGTCCTGCGGACAGGAGCTTCCTTCGTGGACCTGTTCGCGAAGGGATCATGTGACCGCGCCCATGCTGATCGCGTGTTCTGAATGCGGACACTGTTCATGTCCCCGAACAATTTAAAAGTACATTTTCGAGTAATCCACAATATTTTTCCATTAAAACTCATCATGGCACAAGTCCCACATAGTAATCCTGAGTTTCTACATATTTTTTGAAACTTTTTTAACCCTTTTTTGTGTTCGATCTGTCCGCGGACAGCGCGCATGTCTGCAAACTGCGTACAAGCACCCCTATAAAAGACCACACCCTAGAGCTTATTCTCATTGTGTTTCTGGCTATTCTTCAGAGCCCAGCTATTTCTCCAGCAACTTGCTGATTCCACCATCGAGAGGGCATCCCTGGCTGCAGAACTGCCACCTGGTGCTGCACTGCTTCAGCACCACCCCCACCCCCTCCACCACCACCACCTTCCCAAGGGCCTGAAGAGGGGAACAGGAGTGAGGATGCAGAGGAGGAAGAAGAGGATGATGAGAATGAGGTAGAGGAAATCCGTACTACCGCACTAGACGTGAGTCTTGGGTGTGGCGGTTATTTTCCATTTATGGGAATGGTCCTAAGGCTTGTGCGAACCGTGTTATCTGCAATGAGTGCAAAATGATACTCAGTCGTGGGAAGCACGGTTCGTACAGCTTTGGGACCACGACCATGAAGCGACACCTGAGGTCATTTCACTCTGGGGCTATTCGCAAGGTCGTAGTAGGTTGATTTCCTCTACTTCATCCTCTGTTGCTGATCCTGTCACCACAAGGACCACCTCTGTGGGACAGCGTCTTCCTCAAGCTGCCTCACAGGCCATACAGAATTCTGATGACCCTTACCTTTCGAGGGTCACAGTTGTATGTATGTACTGTGACACAGTGCTCTGCAGGGGGGAGCGACTTCGGAGTGCTTTTGAGACTATTGTCTCAGAGCACGAGAAGACCTGCTCACTACCCAAATAAAACCCACTCTACATCTTTCTCTCTCAGCTCGCCCTTTCTTATCCCTGTGGTTGGTGTCCCCCCCTTTACCCTCCTTTCCCCTCCTCTCCTAGTGTGTCGTGTCTAAAAAACCACAAAAATAGAAGTGAAGATAAATAAAGCAGGGCCTTTGTATTTCTTAAAAGTCCACGGGCAGTTCGCGAACATTAAAAAAATTGGGGTGCTACCCTATTGTTACCATTGCATTTTTCTTTGGGAGGAAGTGGTGGCTCTGAAAAGAGCCTTTGGGAGGTGTTTATATGTCAAAAATTATAAATACTTAACACCTACTTCAAAATGGATGCTGTATTTCTAAAAAAGGTTGCAATGCATTTTGTACATTTCTCAGAAAAATCTGATTGCGAGCATAAGTAAGATGGACTCCATCTCTGCGAAAAATGTATGTACTACGAAACATAATATTTTCACTGTGAAAAGAGGACATGCCAACATCTCTTAGAAATGCACAAACAGCCTTATTAACATTGCGCCTTGCTTTTTCCATTTGTGGACCAAATGTAGAAGAACGAAGCCACATTTGTCTCTGCGCAATCCGTGAAAATATTACTTGAGAATTAGGAAACATGTCCGTGACTTTCCCAAGTCCTTCTTTCATAGCAAATTGCAAAGAAATTCCAGACACATGTCCTAAACTGTTCTCTACACAATAAATTACAATTATGTCTGGATGTTGCTTTGGTTCCAAAGTAGCACAGAGAGGTAGCAAGTTCAACCACTTCATTCCACGTACTCCATGCCAGTGTACTTCCACATGTGGAAATCCAAGATCTACAGCTACCCCACAGCTTTTTGCATGCACCTTCAACCAATGAATCCACGAATCTCCCAAAATCCAAACAATCTGTTTTCTGAAACACACAGCCATAGCTATCTGTTGTTCTCTCAGCAAAAAGAGTATCTGAGAAACTCTCTCCTGGCACAACACAGCCACTAAACTTTCCTGACCAATCCCTTTCACTGCTCATTCTCATTTGCATGACTTCTGAACCCAAAAATCCCCGGATGTAACTCCCGATGTCCGCGAACTACCGCCATGTCCGCGGACATATCGTAACATAAACAGCCCTTCTACCATTTCCACTTCACTCTCTGTGCCATTCCCTCATTGGATGTAGCCAAGAAATCACATGACCATGCACCAATCACATTCAAGACCTCTACATCGAACTGCATCAACATAGATCAGCACTGCAAATGTACTGTGAATCTCTCTGAGTACAAGTGTCATATCATTGGCAAGCACCATCTACAAGAAATACTGTACAAGTCTCCAAGATTTCTACTTGCAGCTCCATGCATATCCATTTGCATGAACACAAACTACAGGTATGCATATTTTCTGTACAGTACATGAACACATTTTCAAACTGACTTTCAGCTTGTGTAATCTGTAAAATGAATCTACTGTCTTTTTTCCAATTTCCTAAAATCAACTATCACTTATAAACCTTTATACTATTTACTTTCTTTATACACACACTATCAAATCATGTTAAACTAACATTTTTTAAATGAAATTTATAGACTACATATATTCAAACAAAATTGCATGCATGCACACTCTATTTTCCAATCTCAAAAAATAATACTTATACAATTACATTTATTTATTTATTTATTTATTTATTTGATTACTTTAATTTAAGCATAACATTAAGGCACTAATTACCTAGAACAGCTTAGTTATAGAAATGGTGGTATTCAGTGGTACATTATGAATTTCACAAGACATACTAAAGATGTTTTGTTTGTTACAGTTACTCATTGCAATACAATTTGTTCATTAAGAACATATCATATGTATTGAACTGGTGCGACGTATCTTATGTGAATAAGATAGTTTTAATGGTTTTAAGGAAGGCACTGAGGATTTCAAATAAAAAATCAATATCTAAATTAAAAACAATGCTATATACAAACAAAATTACTAATTTGTTTCTTTTACAATTGCAGTGAAGACCATTCTCCTGAAAAGAAGCAGCCGAATTTCAAGAACAAAGAAGAACTAAGAATTAAACTGCTCATTTTAGAAAAGAAGTGTGTAGAATATCACCATAATATTTGTATTATTACTCAAACATACTGCAAAGTTAATTCATGCTATTTCTGTGCCTAAAAATAGAGATTGTGCACCATTCTGTCCAAAAATCCCCATGTCTTAAACAGCGATTTACAGCCAGAATGGCGCACAAATTCCTACTTTTGGACACACAAATTACCCAACTCAACCGCAAGAATTTTCATATTATAGAACAAACAACTGTTTTTATTGTATACATTAGATTTACTATTTGTACTTCTCCACACCACTAGTTATTTTTTTCTGTCATCTGAACCTGCGTTTAGTAACATATTAATTGAAGAATACACATCCCTACTAGTTGTAGTTCCCAATGCACAATCAGACACCATTACATACATCATCTTACTCAAACACTCATGCACACAGCACACATACATTGCAGAACACACCAACCCATACCTTCTTTATTTTTTTCAACAGACCCTAAAGAATGCCTACCAAAAGTCAAGTCCGTAGAAAACAACACAGAAATAGAGCAAATGAAAATAAAAGTGTCCAACATAAGCATCCATCTCTAGTAGAATTAGTAAAAAAAAGTTGAAACAAAACAGCTAATACAGTCATTTAGTGAAACACTAGAAGTTTCAAGTACAAAAACTTTGCCTCCTGTATCAGAATTTAAAATAAACCAAAAAACAATTAACAGAAAATCAGCTATCACTACAGATAAAACTACTTCTTTACATTTTAATATAGTGCAAAGTAAGCATACCAAGAAAAGTATTTTAGCCAAAATGTTCCGTCACAAAGTCCTTCTAAATCTTATAAAAACAGGAGAGAAATCAGGTTCAATGCTTAAAACCTATCGAAGGAAATTAATTTTAGAAGCGTTGATAGATAGTGCAGTTCTTCTCAAAAGAAAGTTATTTATTTTAGTGTTAAACAAAATGAAACCACTAACAAAACTAATATCTAAATTACAAAACAGACTTCTCAATAAACGAAATGTCAACAGAAAGAACTTCTTAAGTATCTGCAGAGGTGAATGGAGTCACACTACAAGCACAGAACCATACTTTAATGAAGAAGCGTACAAACAAAAGCAATCAAATACAATTGCCATACATAGCAGTGGTCGAGGTTATGAAAAAGTTAATAATACCATAATGGAACAACAAGTACTCCTTACAAAAATATGCCCTGAAAACTTAGAATTACCCCTCCATTCAACTGAATCAGAATGTCAGTGTACAAATAGCCATGCACGTCAATATGTAACATTCCTAAACAATTTTTCAAGTCTTTACGCCAATTCCTCAATCAATATGTAAAAAGCAAAGACAAAATCAAAATTAAACTACTGCAAAATATGGATACCTGTCCAGCGCGCAAATACACAGGACTACAAGGACATTCCTGCATTACAGGACCTACTTGTAAAACCACCTTCCATGATATCAAAAGAATATCAACACATCATTCAACTATAAGAAATCTAGTCTATAAACTGTACTATGCTAAAAGTCCTGCTTTAGCACTAGCAATATTTAAATAACATTCTTCTACACGGTACAGCGAAAGACCTACTTCAAGAAATTAACTATATCCAGAAAAAATATTTTGGAAGTGAAAGCCATTTACAGAATGAAATAGCTTTAAACCAAATTAGCAACAATTCTACACATGACAACCTTTTGCTAAACACATACAAAAAAGAAATGCTAAAATTTAAAAGTACATCAGCTGAAGTACCAAACCATGTATGTGTATGTTGCCGCAGAACTTTTTATAAACGTAACACGAAAACTGTAGACCTATCATATAAAATAGAAGACAATGAAGTTTCTAAATGGTTTGAATTAGCTCTCTACCTTGTAGCAGAAAACAAATACGAAATAAGTGACCCCTTAATACTTTGCAGTGCACTACAAAACTTGACAACAACCAAACTCCTTCATATGCTATCACAAATAATGTGGAATTATACCCACTACCAAAACCCCTACAACAACTTAATTTATATGAGAGCATCATAATTCAAACAGTACACCCATTTCAAGCAATAATACGTCTTCAACCTAAAACAGTAAAATTACCTCCCTCTGAATTGGTAAAAGGCATTTGTGGAAAAGTAGTTTATTTACCATTAGATCTAAAAGAAAATGTGCATACTCTAGGAGTGCAACGTCCAATGCAGCAATCTTTAATTATCTTAGTAAATGGAGTACCTACAAAAGACAAAAAAATATGGCAACAGCTGGTAGATTTACATAAAGTTAGACACGCCTTACAATATCTTAAAGAGAATAATGAATATTACAAAGAAATTAATAATGAAGAAAACTTGAAAGATACAACTGAAATAATTCAAGAAACACAAGAAGATGGTCAATTTGAGCTACTAGATCCTGCTACAATATCAAATACTTTAGACCATTATACAATTCATCCTTTGCACTCTAATGACACCATAGAAGATGCACTGGAAACGTACCAAATGCGTCAAACAAAAGGATCACCAATCAGCATATGGGGAAAAAGTAAAGAAGCACATGCTTTTCCTCTACTCTTTCCTACTGGCAAAGGAGGAAGGTATGATGATAGACCTATTCAAATATCAGCTTCAGAATACCGCTCATTACGGATGTATTCTGAAGATCCCAGATTTAGACAAAATGTGGAATACATATTCCACCTACTCTTTGAAAGTGAACTAGCAACTTTATGTTACGGAGTTGCACACATATTAAAATCAGGATCCCACTTTCAAAATATGACAGCTACACATTATTACAAAAAGTGCAACAAAAGGATGAGGTTTTACAATCAAATATTACAAATCTATTAGAAAATATGCTTGGTACTAAAGAGTACTGGTTTCGACGTCATGGAGATGTACATTGTATGATCAGAAACCTTGGCCCACCCACTTGGTTTGTTACATTAAGTTGTGCAGAATATGCTTGGGAAGATTTACATGATTTCCTATGCATATCAAATAAAAATAAAACAAACATAGATATACTAACACCAGGAGAACTTTGTTCTTTGGATCCTGTTAATGTTTCAAGATATTTTCACCATCGCTTCATTGCTATGCTATATTTCATTTGTAATAAAACTGTTCCTCCCCTTGGAGAAGTGCAACACTTCTTTTGGAGAAAAGAATACCAAGCCAGAGGAGCACCACATATCCACATGCTTTTATGGACTAAATATGCTCCTAAATTTGGTCAAGACAGTGATGCCACTGTTTTACAGTTTATTGAAAAATATGTCACTTGTGAAATTCCATCAGAATCCACAAATAGTGATGTTCATGCACAAATTTTACAATTTCAAAGACAGAAATGTGGCAAATATTGTTGTCGCAAATACAAAAGCAAAGGGAAATACTACGCCAAATGCCGATTTGGTTTCCCTAGACCAGTTACAAATACAGGTCAAGTGAACAACCTCATGTCTTCAGTTAGACATAGTGTTAAAGGTAAGTCACCTAAAAATACATATTACATAAAAAGAAAAGAAGAAGAAAAATATATCAATGATTATAATGCAATCATTGCCCACTTATGGAATGCAAACATAGATGTGCAGTACATTGCAGACAATTCTACTGCAGTTGCCACAGCATACTTAACCAAAGCAGAAAAGACAGAGCTCCAAGACCTCTGGAATGACCTGTCATCAGATAAAATAGCGTCTCAGAAATTATACAGCTTGGGCATAAAAATGCTCCCCCAAAGAGAATGTGGATCATATGAAGCAGCTGATCGTTTAACTGGTACTGCATTGTATGGTAAATCTGAAAATATAGTATGGCTAAGTCTTGGTCCAGCTAAATCTAGAAAAAGAGTTCTAAAAACATACGAAGATATAGAAACAATAGCCAAACATGATCCCAACAGCCAAGACATTTTAAAAAACAATGTATTGGACACATACTACCCAAACAGAAGTAATACTTTGGAAACCATGTGTCTATACCACATAGCCCAAAACTACAAATACAAAAATAATATAAAACCTGATGAAAAAAAAGGTAAATATAGAGTGACAAACTGTGAAGGCAGCTTAGTTAAACTCACTAAACCAAATGTAATTAATCATATCAAATTTTCATTGAAGACTCCTCAACATAAAGAAATATATTACATGTCCCTGCAACAACTCTTTAAACCATGTAGAAAAGAAGAAGAAATACTAGAAAACTATGACTCATATGAAGATGCTTTCTGTTGGGTATTTTGTGGATATTTGGGGCTTTGCGGTATTTTCTTACCGCCAAAATACCTTTAGCAATAATCACTCTCTGTATTCATATTGGGTCACACATGACAATAATACATTGCATTATTTCAGAATTCAGACCTATTTAGATAGTATGCGCGGTAGTTTGCGTGGTTGGTTGGTATAGTGGTTGGTTTATTTGTGGCCCCAATATCCAACATCCCTTGTTTTTTATCTAGATTGTTCTTGATCACTAGAGAGACCCCAGGCCTACATTGTAGGGATACCACATTTTCAGTGTTAGTGTTGTGTGCCACCATGGGCTATTGTGGTATTTTTGTGGTAATTTCCACTACCTTATATACGGTAGGGAACTATGTCCAGAGAGTCTCTCTTCCCGTTGACTCATGTACCTCCTACAGGCTATGCTACAAACAGTCACTCACAACTGTCCATACTGAATAGAATCATGCACACATCTGCCTTAAAATGACAATTGCACTGTTTAAAAATCTACCCACGTTTAAACCTTTGCCCATGCAAAATGAAAGAGAGAAATAATACACACTAGCTATCTGTTTTCAAATATTTTTGTATTATAGAAATTTCTTTTAAACACAGTTTAACTTTTTTTACAGAAATAAATGAAATGGTACAACATTATTTGTGATAAAATGAACAGAGAGCTGCGAGAATATATTCAATTGGTAACATTAAATATGCTGATAAGAGACTGAGACTCCCTTTAATACACTGACTGAACAGCTTCGCGCACTTTCGCACAGCTCCCACTCGCTTCTGTAATTACCTTATCTGTTCAGCATGAGTTTTCTCCGGCTATTCTCTCTCTGAATTTGGCTCCCTTGAACATCAACCCCAGTGAGAACAAGCGTCTGCCGTTCTCAAACCGGGGTTATTGCCTGGAACAACAGCTTTTGCAGCAGGAATGCCCCAGCCAGGAAAGAGATCCTTCTCCCAGCTCTGCCAGATGTCGATTGTTCTCCTCCTCCCCTCAAGCTTCTCCAGCAAAACTAATCACAGCCTCTAGCATGATACTTGCTATGACGCTGCTCCAATCAGAATCAATCATGTCATCTCCTCCCTCACTACACAATGGCTCACTTTTACAGTGGCAATTGTAACAGACTTATTTCCTGTTCCTTCGAGCTCTTTGCTTCCTTTAGTTAAGTGGACAGAGCAGCAGAGAAAAAAAAATGAATGTGCGTTTAAAAGTTCACTTTCAGAGTAGGCCTAATTCTGCAGTGGAGACACATTTTTATTAGTGAGTTATGTTAAATGAAGTTTTATTAGTCAGGTTAGTTATTAATAAGGTTAGTTATTAATTTTCAAATGTGTCTCTTGCAACATAGGCATTTCAGGTGAAAAATAGTGTGCATTTTGAATGTGCACATGTGTGCTTTTAACTGTAAAAATAGATTTGCATCTTATATGTAAAAATCGTTTTTGACTGAATAGCCTGTCTTTACTTATATGTCCATGTTACTCTGGCAACACATATAGCAATGCACCACACCCATGTGGTGGTGCTGCATCAAAAAAAAAATGCTACCTGTGCAGTAGTGCTGTACTCTGTGCTGTAACACGCCAAATATCCTTACATAGCTTTCAAAGCACATGAAAGCACTATAACTGATGTAAACTTTAAACAATACAAAACAATGTTGCACAATGATCAGCAACACGAAGAAGAACTCCAGGCCCAACTAGATAAAGACACTCCTGACAGTAGTCAACCTTCTGTAACAGGAAGCCCAGAACCACTGGGAGAACCACTAATAATAAATGAGGCAGAATTAGCTATGACAGAAGTAGAAAACACCATGTGTCAGTATGAAGATAAAGAAGACTTAACTATAGTACAATCAAAACTAAACAACAAACAACGTAGCATTTTTG
Organism: Ambystoma mexicanum; assembly: GCF_040938575.1. Taxonomy (NCBI): domain Eukaryota; kingdom Metazoa; phylum Chordata; class Amphibia; order Caudata; family Ambystomatidae; genus Ambystoma; species Ambystoma mexicanum. The sequence continues at coordinate 785,566,059 of NC_090923.1, read as the reverse complement.
AAGAAGTAACAAAACAAATTGCACATGGTTTACAACATGAAGATAAAGAATGTTCCTGCCATAATTATAAACCTATACTACTGTACGTCAGTGGTGAAGCTGGTTCTGGCAAAACATTCCTAATCAAAATCATCAGTAAATTCCTTCAACAATTGACAAACAACAAACTGTCAGCTGTTGTCACTGCCCCCACAGGTTTAGCTGCCTACAACATAGGTGGTGTCACTTTACACCGATTACTACTATTGCCAGTAGAACACCAGAACAAATTAGACTATTACAAACTTTCTGCAGAAGCTGCAATGGAACTATGTAGAGTATTGAAACAAATGAAAATGCTACTAATAGATGAAGTGAGCATGGCCTCCAACCTAATGTTGGCTTTGATTCACCTCAGATTACAAGAAGTACTGATTATTATTTTCAGAGATCTTCTTCAAATGACACCAGTAAAAGGTGAGCCTATTTTTAAAACATTAGGACACAAACTCTGCCATACAACTGTTGGCAGCATTGGAAATGTCAACCTTTGGCAACATTTCCAATACAGAGAATTAACAGAAAACATGTGGCAATCTGCAGATCTCACTTATGCCAACATCTTAAAAAGTATCAGAGTTGGTATACTCTCTAAAGAAGCAGAAACAATATTGAAAACCCAGCAAATTAATACACTTTATGGTGATAATGCTTGTGCTACAGATGTTATGGAACAATTAGCCCACACAAATGTCAATTGTATGTGCTTAATGCCAACTCTTGCAAGCTGTTTCAAATTCAATGAAATAATGTTAATTAAAGAAATGCAACCAATAATGTAAATTAGTGCCACAGACAAACTAGATGTACATGGTATGACACTACCTATGTGTGACCAAGCCACAAGAAGACTAAATAGTTTAGAAAAATCAATCTCAAACACGGCAGGCTTAGAAAAGATATTAAAATTATCCTTAAATTGCAGAGTAATGCTTAAACGTAACCTTGACGTGGACCAAGGACTAGTTAATGGAGCACTGGGGACAGTTGTTGGCTTTCAAACATACCCACGTGACAACAAAATTCAGTTTGTCAATATACTCTTTGACAAACTTTCAGAAGTTAAAAGGATAGGACGCTCAACAGCTCGATTCCTTCTCTTCAAAGACATGTATGTACGCAGAGAACAATTTTCTCTAACTCTTGCATACGCAGTCACGATTCATAAATCACAAGGTCTTACCCTAGACAAAGCAATGATAGAAATTGGTAACGCAGTCTTTAAAGAAGGCATGTGCTACGTAGCACTATCACGCTTACGGACACTTGACGGTCTATTTCTAATCGACTTTGATGCAGGTAAAATAAACACTGATATTCCTTGCATTTTAGAATACAATAGACTTTCCTCACTATACACTCCCCATCTAAACACATATTCTGTTCCACAAAAAGTAAAACATTATAGAAGAAAAATAAATCAAACAGAAAAGCAACAGGATGTCACTGCAAATCCTCCAAAGAGAGTAAAAGAAAGTAATACTTCATCAAGTACCACAAGCAAAAAAGAATCAATTAGGGAAAGTAAACCAGGTACTTCAAAGAAGGAAGACAAACTCTAAAAAAAGCAGTCAGATACAGAACTACCTGGTCCATTTAAACTCTCAAATATAGTTAGTGTAAGTTGCTACGCAAATGTAGCAATGAATATCCTATTTCAATTACCACCAATTGTTGACAACATTTACTTACACAGTACAGACCCATTGTGTTTGCAAATGTTAGTACTTCACAGAAATGCAGCAAACAATCCTGACAACACGTATAGTGTTTATGGAATAAGACAACAATTGGACTACTGTGCTGGAATGGTGAAATTCACTATAAACTCACAGGAAGATCCACAAGAATTTCTAATGTACTTACTACAAGTACTGGAAAACAAAAACACACCTATAAATGAAATCTTCCAGATTTCATACATGTGGAAACATACATGCACTCTCTGCAACAATGTGACACAAGAAGAAATCCCCAATGAACGCTTCGTATATATATCAATACCTACATGTGAATCCATTCCATTTCAGCAACTTGTACAAAATGCAAACCATGGTAGATTATGTTCTACCTGCAATTCAGATAATCGCTCCTCGTTAGTAATACAAACACATAGTAAATACGTAATACTAATGCTTCTACGTTACAATGCAGATGGTACCAAAAACAACTGCAAGCTGACAGGATTCACACATGGTCAAATATCACTTGGTAAGAAAACCTTCACAACAATAGGTATAATCTACCACACAGGAGCCACAACCAATTCAGGGCACTACACTGCATATATAAAAAAGAAATGTGGATGGTTTCAATGTAATGATAGTACCATTACTCTAAAGCAGAGATTACCAACGAATCTTACAAACGCTTATTTAATGTTCTTAAAACCAAAATTTGATAACTAAACTGTACTTAAACCTCAAGTAAACTTGTAGTAAAAAATATAAACTGTTAGAATATTCCAAAAGCTATCTAACTGCCCAAAGATTCTACAACAATTAATCACATAAATGAATACCACTAAATTAGAGTGAAAAATAGACAATTAGAATGCGCCAATTGGTATCTAACTGTCCCAAAATTTAACAATATCCAAACAGATAAATCAATACCACTAAAATATATCATAAAATAGACAGTTAGAATACGCCAATTGGTATCTAACTGTCCCAAAATTTAACAATATCCAAAAAGATAAATCAATACCACTAAAATATATAAAAAAATAGACAGAATACGCCTACTGGTATCTAACTGCTCCAAAATATCATAATATCCAAACACATAAATAATATGTTACTGCTCCAAAAAAATGCAACAACCCAATATATAAAGCATTAGCCAGAAACAACAAATGAACACTGAAAACAAATTAACAAATAAACTGTAGCATAACAGAAATGTTTAGTCCAACATGGATTTTTTTTTCTCCCACAGACCCAATGATTTTAGCAACGAACACAGAAACTGAGCAAATTGCACAGTACTCTGGTTTGTAATCTACTAGACATGAGGGTCCAAAAGAAACAAATGTTGATTATACAATGTAAAAAGTCATTACAAAATACTAATACTAACATGCTATTTTCTTTTATCACAGAAATTAACAATAAATACATGTACTCCAGTTACTAAACCAAACAGTAAGTATATTATACACTCTATGCCCTGGCCACAACCATCACAGCATATCACACCCATAGTATCTTATAACTATGTTCCTTATAAATTTGTTTTTGACCCAAAGTTATTAGCAACTATAAATGTGATATGCTGTGGTGGTTGTGGCCAGGGCATAGATTGTTGGGTGCATGGCCAAATGGAAAAACATTTCTCCTATGGCCTATGGAAACTTTTAATGTCTGCGGACATTACCAGTGTTCTTAGAACACTTTCAATTTGCCAGCGAACAATATGGACAGCGTCTTCAGAACACCCCCTACGAACATTTCAGGGCAACGCGAAAGTTCTTAGAACACCTTCAACTTGCCATCGAACAATACGGACAGCGTCTTCAGGACACCCCCTACAAACATTTCAGGACACCGCAAGAGTTCTTAGAACACTTTCAACTCGACAACGAACAATACGGACAGCGTCCTCAGGACACCCCCTACGAACATTTCAGGACAGCGCGTGTGTTCTTAGAACACACCCCCATTTTGTTTATGTGCGAACATTTCAGGACAATGCGAGAGTTCTTAGAACACTTTTAACTTGACAACGAACAATACGGACAGCGTCCTCAGAACACCCCCATTTTGTTTATTTGCGAACATTTCAGGACACCCCGAGTGTTCTTAGAACACTTTCAACTTGCCATCGAACAATACGGACAGCGTCTTCAGGACACCCCCTGCGAACATTTCAGGACACCGAGACAGTTCTTAGAACACTTTCAACTTGCCATCGAACAATACGGACAGCGTCTTCAGGACAACCCCTACGAACATTTCAGGACAACGCGTGAGTTCTTAGAACACACCCCCATTTTGTTTATTGGCGAACATTTCAGGACACTGCGAGTGTTCTTAGAGCGTCTTCAGGACACCCCCTACGAACATTTCAGGACACCGCGAGAGTTCTTAGAACACTTCAGGACAACGCGTGTGTTCTTAGAACACACCCCCATTTTGTTTATGTGCGAACATTTCAGGACAACGCGAGAGTTCTTAGAACGCTTTTAACTTGCCATCGAACAATACAGACAGCGTCTTCAGGACACCCCCTATGAACATTTCAGGACAACACGAGAGTTCATAGAACACTTTCAACTTGACAACGAACAATACGGACAGCGTCATCAGAACACCCCCATTTTGTTTATTTGTGAACATTTCAGGACACCCCGAGTGTTCTTAGAACACATTCAACTTGCCACAGAACAATACGGACAGCGTCCCCAGAACACCCCCATTTTGTTTATTTGCGAACATTTCAGGAGACCCCCAGTGTTCTTAGAACACATTCAACTTGCCACAGTACAATACGGACAGCGTCCCCAGAACACCCCCATTTTGTTTATTTGCGAACATTTCAGGACACCGCAAGTGTTCTTAGAGCGTCTTCAGGACACCCCCTGCGAACATTTCAGGACACCGCAAGAGTTCTTAGAACACTTCAGGACAACACGTGTGTTCTTAGAACACACCCCCATTTTGTTTATGTGCGAAAATTTCAGGACAACGCGAGAGTTCTTAGAACACTTTCAACTTGACAACGAACAATAGAGACAGTGTCTTCAGGACACCCCCTGCGAACATTTCAGGACACCGAGACAGATCTTAGAACACTTTCAACTTGCCATCGAACAATATGGACAGCGTCTTCAGGACACCCCCTGCGAACATTTCAGGACACCGAGACAGTTCTTAGAACACTTTCATCTTGCCGTCGAACAATACAGACAGCGTCTTCAGGACACCCCCTACGAACATTTCAGGACAACGCAAGAGTTCTTAGAACACATTCAACTTGCCACAGAACAATACGGACAGCGTCCCCAGAACACCCCCATTTTGTTTATTTGCGAACATTTCAGGACACCGCGAGTGTTCTTAGAACAGTTTCAGCTTGCTTGCGAACAAAACGGACACATATTGAGTCCTCAGAACACCCCCCATTCAGTTTATTTAGAACATTTCAGAACACCTGTGATGTCCGCAGACAAATCAAACACAAAAAGAATGTCTACCACATAAAAAAGCACAACATTTAACCTATCTCATACCCTTCCATCCTCCCCAAACACTTCTACACACCAACACACTCTACTAAATACACATTTTGAACAAACTTTCACCGCGCTGTCCGTGGACGTCCGAGAATCCAAGATGTGGGTGCTACCGACAATGTGACGTGCTTCACGTTTAACCCTGTACAATCAGTGAACACGTCACATGTCCGCGGACATCACGCAAGCCGATTGGACAATCAGGACACTGTCCGCGGAGCGAACAGGGAAGTGTGTCCGTGGACCGAACACAGATATCACTAATTTTTTTTTACCTACTTTTTGGTCATTTTAAAAAAAAACTACTGGATGGATTTTCACCAAATTTGCAAAAGCACGCTTTCGGGACCAAGCCGCTACTCTTGGTCCAAATTTGGTGAAAATCTGTTCAGCGGTTTGGCCTGTAGGCGCGAGCAAAACATTTTTCCCATTCAGCCTATTGGAAAAAAAAAGTTTTGGGACCCCCCCTATAACTTTGCCCCCCCTGGACGAATCCTCACCAAACTTTGCAAAGAAATTCAGAGTGGGCCATATACTTTTTGTGCAAGGTTTGGTGAGGATTCGTCCAGGGGGAGCGAAGTTATAAGCCGCCCAAAAAGTGCTCTTCCTATGGAAACAGCAACTTAACCATAACTACATGGCCACTACCGTGGCCATGTAATATATATGTAATATTACTGCTGGCAAAATACCACTACATGCTGGCAATAAAATGCCATTGCACTTGCAATAAAAAAAAATGCCATTACATTTGGTAAAATGCTATATATGTCCTTACAGTACTCATGGCCCATAGAACGGTTTAAGCACTTTGTGACATATTCACCCCATACAAACTGAGTACAGACATCTACACCAGTTGCGTTATGTGTCACATTAATGTTCTCAGGGTTCTCAGGGCTCTTCCAGATCCTGCTTATAAACAAGCTCCTTTATTTGCCAAAACTACCCAAGAGAGTGCACATTGTTATGGGACAACACGTCTTTCAGTGCATCTGAAACCCTTTCGCTCAACCAAATGCACACCCATAGTAAGATTAGCTGGAGAGCAATGAAATCTAAAATACAAAGAAGGCCTAGTTCCATGTGTAAAGGCATATTGGGGGAGCTCCCCCGGATCCATAGCAGCCTTTTCCAAAAATATGTTCTTTTACAGCAAAAGCATTGGCCTTATTTGAGCCCCAAATGTTTGCTCCATAAAAAGCACCAGCCAAAACATTGGCTCTATAGATTTTCACAGCCAGAGCCTCATAGTTACACTTTGCTTCATTGGCAGTGGCCAAAATGTCATTGTGTTTTCTCCCCAGACTCACACCGACCTTGATCACCTGGTTTTTCCATTACCCATCGTTGTAAATCTTAACACCAAGATAATCAAAATTGCTAACTTATTCAATCTGCACCCCATTAATATCTGGTAATATGTGGGACCAATGCCCACGGTTTCTAACACAGCTCATGTATTTCCTTTTGGTGACATTCACTCCCAAACTTTTTTGTTGACAACATTTTACAAAGTGGGAAACCTGCTTCTTTAATCCTATAGATGTATGTGTGAGGTGTACATCATCAGCAAAAAACAAGATTCCAATTTTCTCTCCTGCTAACATGGGGCATCCGATGTAACCATTGGCAAATCCTCAAGCAATCGATCAACAAATAAGTTAAAAAGTAGGGGAGCAATTGTACATCCTTGCTTTACTCCTTTTTTTTACCCCTAAGATGTTAGTGGTCTCCCCCCATAAATCTCATCTTACTCTGGCTGTGGAGTCAGCATAGAGCTTGCTAATTCATTTCAATAGACCCAACAGGATCCCCTTATCAAATTAAACCTCCCACTAAAGGTGGCCTATAGGTCGACAAATAGGAGGTGGAGGATGCCCTTATTTAGCTTCACACACTTATCATAAATTAAGCTTACTCTTAAGATTTGGTCAACCATTCTCAAGCCCTTTTCAAAGCCCACTTGTAAATGGCTCACTGCATCCTGCTCCACAACTCAGCCTTCCACTTTTGTTTGTAAAATGTTCCCAATGATATTGCCCTATAGTTAGAGGGTCGCCACGTTTCCCCTTTTTAAAAATAGGTACAATTCAGCAAGACACCAAACCAGTCTGCAAGATTGTGTTAAACAGCTTGTGCAGGTGGGACACCCACATTTCTGGCTTGCTTTTATATAATTCTTCCAGCATATAGTTAGGGCCTGGGGCTTTCCTTGCAACCTAGCATCCCACGGCCTGGTTCACTTTGTTAAGGATCACCCCAACCGATGGAATATCTATACATCTAAGACTAACACTGTTAGATGTTTCGAAATGACTAGCAAAATGGTGCCTTTTTTCTTGGTATAATCCTGAGAAGTGGCCAAACTAGGCTCTTTCTGCGATTGTTTCTTGCACAGAATGTTGCTGTGTACTAATGCCCATTGTAACAATTCTCCAGAATTCCTTTGCATCTTTATTTAGAAGGGATTTTTTTTAGAGAATCCCAGCCCTTTTTTCTTAGCTACGATTCTCTTGTAGTCCTTTCTAAATATATGCATTTCATTTCCCACCCATGGGGCTCTATTTTGTAATGCTTCCATTAATTTAATTTTGGCGGCCCTACATTCCTGATCGCACCACCCCTCTTTTCGTAACTGAAGGTCTTTAATTTGCTTCGCCAGTTACGTAAGCCATTTGCTGACGATAGACAGGATTCTATCAGCCGACTTGAAAATAGCATTATCATTCTCAGGCCCAGCAGCCCTTGCAGCTTCAAACTTTAGCATCGCCTGCTGGTATGCCTCACTCAGGCTATTAGCTAATGCTGTTTCACCCCATCTCAATCTTCATCTATTATTGGATATACTGATTCTCTGAGCAGCATTGGGTTGTGCCTTATCTGGTAGGTGGACGAACAGGGTCAGGCCTAACAGGTTGTGATCGCTATCCCTTCTCCTGGTATTTCGAAAGATTTTACAATGTCCCAGTTATCGAGGTCTAACAAGGCTTAGTCAATATGCCTGTTCATGTCACCATTGTTATAAGTTGCAGAGGGGGGCACATCCGGCAATACCCAACCATTACAAGCCCGCAAACCTACTCTGAAAAATAGTTTGGCTGTTTGCATGGTGCATTTTTACACAGGTTTCTATAAAGGGGCAATACATTCTGATATTCACCAGATGGCATCCTCTTCCTCTGTAAATTTAGACAATTACTTGCAGGGCTCAAATTGAAAGTTCATATCACCTACTGCAATGCTTTTCAATTTACTCCCATGCTTCTTCTCTCCTTCTAGCATCAGCCCCTCCAATCTATTTACCTGGCACCTCCTCACTTCTGCCCACACCAGACACCCTGGAGCCAAAGGTAAAGCGAGCAAAGAGATCAAACCTGGTTTGGCACGCAGAGTAAATCTCAAGAAGGACCTTTCCAAGAAGAAATGGCGAAAAAAGAAGATGGGACATTTTGACAAAAATGGCACCCTTGGGGGCTTTACTGCAGCTGCAACGGCAGCCCGCGGTAACAGCATGCCATCCATTGAGGAAAGGGTAGCATACAATTGTTACATGAGAAGTTATGCAAAAGGGATACTAGGTAAGCCCTTCAACACCCTATGGTAAGATAGTGTGTGCTGGGTGTTGAAAGTTACAAAGGTAAGTAAAGTCAATTTCACTTTACTGCTCTTGGAAACAATAGTTTATCAAAGAGAAGGTATTTAAACCTTTGGGAAATCTAAATGACTTCCCTGTGCCACTGCACTGAAGGTACTGTGTGACACAATTTAAAAGATGCCTAAGGAGTTTATCAGACTCCATAACCAAAAGAAACAGTCCAAGATAACAATAAAATACATGATAGTTAATGTTAGAGTTAATGTTAAAGGACATTTGTACCATGCACTATTACCACCGGAGTGGTCCCCTGGCGCTCTGGTGGCTCTGAAAGAGGGGAAAGGGAAGGTGAGTTAGTGTGAGGAAGCTGGACAAGTGCAAGAGAGCAGTGATGTGCTGTTGACAGCCTCAGCCCGGTGGGTCCGTTGGCTGGGTCTGGGGTGTTTGCGGCCAGTTTGCGAGTCTGTGTTTTTGTTTTGTTGCAATGTAGTGAAGTATGTGCGGTTTGTTGAGCTATAGGTTTGTGGTTGTGTTTGGTTTGGAGTTTGAGAGGTGAAAGCAGAGGGGGAAATTGTTAGTGGCTTGGTTAGTTGGCATTTCTGTCTCGAGGTGAGGCGCTGGGTTTGCGTAGTCTGAACTCCCCTTCCAACAACTTCCTTCCTAAACATGAGCCTTACCTGGCAGTATTTTCTACTCCTACGGCCATTGTACCTGCTAAAGTCTACAACTCAGTTCGAGTGTGGTGATTGCTAACATATAGAAACTAGTGTGGAACTTGGTAACAATTATGGGTGAATGAGGAAGTTGGCTCGAATTGGCTGGGGTTGTTGATTCTGGCTTAATGGTGTCATTTGTGTTTTATTTAAATTACTAATGCCTGTCTAGTTGTGGTAGGAGTTTTCTTAGTCGGTTCTGGGTGTTGTCAGTGTCCTCCTAAGTTTAGTCATTCTTTTTTCTTTTCTGTTTTCAGTTTGTCGGTGATGTTGAAGAGCCAGGTTTTAGTAATTTCCTCAATTTTAGGTGATCTTTGGTGTTATTTCTTTCGGGATGTTCTAGGTTTTTGCGGCTAAGTGGTAGAAGGAGGTGCCTCAAGTTTTTCTTTTTTAAGGTATGGTTTTGGTTCCAGACGGATTTCGTTGCTTGACCTGAGGAGTCTTGTTGGCTTGTAGATTGGGGAAAAAGAGTCTCTCTCCAGGGGAAAAAATCAAGTCCTTAAAATCGAGCAAAGTTGCTGGGGGTGTTTAAGGTAGAGAGGAAATAGCAAATTTCTGAGAATTCTCCCTAAGTGCAACCGAATGGATAGCCACATGTTACACCCTCAGCACGCCCCAAGATACAAACACCGCCTAGACGTCCACGTAGAGAATAAGAGGGGAACTGGTCGACGCAGACCAGGATACTGATCCAAGGGATAAAACTTCGACTGCCTCCTCGTCCCCAAGAAGAACTGACCACACCAAGATGCACCGGGTAGTCTGGGTCAGCCTTCACCTCCAGACAATATCTGAGCTTTCCATTCCATAATGTCCAAGGCATGCCAGGAGCTTGGCCTAATTCCAGAAGAGGAGTTTCCTCTTCGACCCTATGGGAAAACTCAGGAAGGCAGTCTTTTCCATACCCATTCTCCATCATATGTGGCAGGAGGGCCTCTGTACTATGAAACATCCTTTTAAGGAGCCTGCATTTAAAGGAAGATTGGAGCAAGTTTAAGGCTCCAGATAAACTGAAGTGCTTCACTTTTTGTGCCTCACTTTGCAACCTGCGCCAGAGTCAGTGTTCTCAGAAGCAGCAAGCCGCGAGGCTCGAACACAGCATAAGTGTGCTACTCTGCCATACAACGAGACTTGGAAAATGGATGCCTTTGGAAAGAAGGTTCTCACCATTTTGGGCATCAACTGTAAAAGCGGGCAATAGTCACTCGATATAATTGAGAGATGTGGCTTCGTCTGGCCCCTTTATTGGAACTGCAGAGAAAAGAGGCTATGCTGCAGCTGCGAGGAGGCCTCTAATTACAACATCAACATAGTTGTAGACCTTGCCAAAAACTGGGGTTAAGCAGATCAGCAACGGTGTAGTCTTTGGAGACCAGGCATGGCTACGCTGCACAGACTTTGCCCAAGAGGTGCAACACAAGGTTATCGATATGCCATTCAATGGGGAAAATCTATCTGGCGACAAAATCAACAAAGTCCTTACGGCCATCAAGGCAGACTCTTGATGCGGGTTAGACCTCTCACTGCCCTTCGTAGCAGGAGGTCCTTTCGCTACTTTTGAGGAGTCTCAAGCAATGTATGATTCTCATGCTCCAGAGACAGCAAGAGCTATAGTATGCCTGGATATTATGCTCAGGGCTACAAGCAAAATGATCAATCCTACTAGCGCAATAGAGAATACCAAGGGCAAAGAGAGCATGCATCTACCACCTTTCAGAGAGGTGGGCAGAATAAGGCACAACAATGACTGCCGCAATGGCCATCAGGTGGGGGGAATGTGGCATTCTACCTTGATGAGTAGCAAACAATAACAGACACGTGGGTGCTAGATGCTATCCAGATCTGCCACTTGTTGGAGTTCAAGTGCCCACAAATCCAGATTTCCCCTATAAAGGTATCTCAGCCAAACCATGTCTTACGGCACGAGATACGTCTCAGCAAGAGGAAAGAGTATACACAAGGTACTTTGTTGTCAAAAAACCAGATGGCAAGTGGTGCTCTATTCTGGATCTATGAATACTGCACAAGAACATCAAAAACAAATTCAAAATGGTAACACTCCAAGAGGTCATAAAAGCCATTCAGCCTCAGGAATTCCTCACAGCCCTAGACCTCAAAGATACATACTTATGTGCCAATACATCCAAAGCACCGAAAGTACCTCAGATTTGTAGTGGGCAAAAGCCATTTTCAATTTCAGGTACTACCTTTTGGCCTAAAATCAGCACCCAGAACATTCACAAAGTAGCAGCCTTCCTCCGGAAGCAAGGCCACCACATTTACCCTTACTTGGACTATTGGTTAGTTCAGGATCAACAAGCCTTATAATCTCTCAACCAGACGCTGCTCCAACAGTTGGGCTTTACAATAAATTATATAAAAATCTATACAGTTCCCTCAAGGAGATTGCTTTTTCCTGGGTGCACAATTCCTTACAGGCCACAATCTGGTCAAGTCTTCTGCGGAAAGAGTCAACAGATTGATAACTCTAGCAAGTTCATTCACACTGAATAAACTAGTCAATCTGCTCATACATGGCTCTTCTGGGAACCATGTCCTCCTGCATTCCGCTGATACCCCACTGTCTGCTTCACATGCGGCCAGGGCAAAGGTTTCTTGTGACCAGATGGTCCCAAATCCAAGGTTCCTGGTCAGACAAGGTATCCATCTCCCGGACTCAGTCAGACACACTGAAATGGTGGACATGCCCCTTCAACATCGCAAAAGGAATGCCACTGATGGAACCAAATGTCCATTTTACCATTGTGACCGATGCCTCCATGGCGGCATGGGGTGCTTATTTAGGCCAGGACCAGGTCAAAGGCCTCTGGTCCCCCTAGGAAGCCTTACTACACATGAACGTATTAGAATTACGAGCAGTGCACTGGGCTCTGAAATCCTTTTTTCCTCTAATGGAGAATTCAGTGGTGCGGGTCCTCACCGACAACACAACCGTGTTTTACCTACGGAATCAAGGTAGAACGATATCAGGCACCTTATCCCCGGAAGCACAGACCATCTGGCACAACATTCTACTTCAGATCCTCCACCTGCCTGGGATGCAGAACATGCAAGCAGACACCCTCAGCAGGGACTCACTCGCAGAGACACGAGTGGCAAATGCACAGCATCCAGATAGACAAAATGTTCTTTAAATGGGGTCATCCCCCTCTAGAAATCTTTGCCAGCCCAAACAGTGCCTGAAATTTTCCAGCAGAATCTGCATCCAAACTCTCTAAGGGATGCGTTTTCGATCCCTTGGAACAGGGTGTTTGCCGAAATGTTTCCTCCTTTTCCTCTCATAAGGAAAATGATATAGATGATACACCAAAATTGTGGACGATCAAATTCATCTAGGTTTTCAGGGCAATTTCTATCTCAGAACAAAGGGATGATCTTTCATCACAACCCAGGCTCTCTCGAGTTAACAGCGTGGCTATTCCGAATTTGGTCATTTGAATATCCCTCAACACTGCCAGCACATTTTAGCAGCAGCTAGAGCCCTGGCTAGCGACATCTCCTATAGCCAAAAATTGAAAAGGTTCTGTGCATGGTGTGCATAGAAACCTAATCTGCAGCAACTAGCTGTAATACCTCATCAGCTCATTATCTGGTGAAATTAGCTACGGGGGGTCTAGCGGTCTCTTCCATCAAAGTGCATTAATCAGCGATATCCAGGTTTACAAAGAAAAGATCTTCCCTGCTCTACAGTGATAGGCTAATCATACATTTATTAAGGCTTTTTTTCGTACCTTTCCACCAAAGAAAAGTATTCCACTTGTATGGAGCCTGAACCTGTTCTTAGCAGGATTTATGAAGCCTCTATTTGAATCGTTGTCAACAACCCACATCAGGTTTCTAACTTGGAAGGTGGCTTTTTTAGTGGCCATTATGTCTTCTAGACATTTTTCAGAGATCCATGCATTGGTTCTGGACCCTCCGTATCTACGTTTCATGAGACAAAATGGTTCTCTCCACTAACCTGCATTTCATTCCTTAAGTACCATCTGAGTTTCATTAAGTAGCTACCATACCTCTACCCACCTTCTTTCCAAATGCCACTTCACCAGAAGAAAAGCCTCTGCACTCTCTGGATGTCAAAAGGGCTTTCAAATATTACTTGCATCGCACAATCTTTTAGAATGACTAAGACTGTTTGTAGCTTTTGGTCCATCCAACAAAGGAAGAGCCATATCAAAACGCGGCATTTCAAGATGGGTTTCATCTACAATCTCTTCTGCCTCTCTAAAGCCAACAGACAATCGATCCCCAGAGCGCATTTCACTAGAGCCATATCTGCTCTCTGGTCTGAGGTACCCATCGGCAACCTGGGCGGTGCCCCACACGTTCACCAGGCACTACTGCTTACACCGGCAACACGCTGAGTATGTGCAGATGGGACAGGCAGTCCTACAATGAATGTTCCAGTAAGGTAAAACCTGCAGCTTCCGGGGGTGTTTCCTTTGTCTTCTTGAAGATGTATTCTTTTTGCATTAACGCAGACAACTTTAAAGTACCTAATCCGTTTTTTGCCTGGTTTCCACCTCCGAGCATTTATACTGCTACAAAATCTATTCACAGCATATGAATCCATGAAAGAGCCAATGCTGAGAAGGGAGTAGTTTTTGACCTGTAACTCCATGTCTCCAGTATTGGTATCTTTAATGAATTCACATGCACCCTCCAGCCAGCTATCCCCGACCCCTCTCCAGGCAAACATCCTTTAAGGGACATACTCCAGCTGGAGTGGTTAAAATCTGAGGGGAAGCTGCTGGTGTGGAGCTATACACTCCACATCCCATTGGTGTTGTTGAAAGCTCCCACAACGATGTTGATGGGACATCACTGTGTCCCAAAAAATTCCTAGGATGAGTCAGTTCTCCAGTATCGGGTCTGGCATGGATTAACATGCTCATGACAACGGAATATTCACATGCTCATGAATATGGTCCTGCCGTCCCCAGTGCACAGCCACAACGTGCTGCTCGCCCCCCAGGCCTCCATTTCATGGACCCCTAGCCCAGGTGAGTGTGCTCGCCAGAAATCCCATGTGCGCCCAAAAATTCTAAAATGTGCCCCCCCCCCGGCCCGATCGCATCCTCCTGCTCCCTGCTTTCTGGATGCACTGTGATCCCGCCTCCCGAGCCCACCCCGCGTTCCCACTGGTCCTGCCGTCCCCAGTGCCCAGACACAACGTGCTGCTCGCCTCCAGGCCTCCATTTCGTGGACCCCTATCCCAGGTGAGTGTGCTCCCCAGAGACCCCATGTGCGCCCAAAAATTCTAAAATGTGCCCCCCTTCGCCCGTTTGCATCCTCAGACCCCATGTGTGCCCAAAAATTCTAAAATGTGCCGCCCCCTGGCCCGGTCGCATCCTCTTGCTCCCCACTTCCTGGATGCACTGTGATCCCACCTCCCGAGACCGCCCCGCGTTCCCACTGGTCCTGCCATCCCCAGTGCCCAGCCACAACGTGCTGCTCACCCCCCAGACTTCCATTTCGTGGACCCCTACCGCAGGTAAGTGTGCTCACCAGAGACCCCATGTGCGCCCAAAAATTGTAAAATATGCCCCCCTTCGCTCGTTTGCATCCTCAGAGACCCCATGTACATCCAAAAATTCTAAAATGGCCCACCCTGGCCTGGTCACATCCTCCTGATCCCCACTTCCTGGATGCACTGTGATCCTGCCTGCCGAGCCCGCCCTGCGTTCCCACTGGTCCTGCCGTCCCCAGTGCCCAGCCACAATGTGCTGCTCGCCCCCCAGGCCCATTCCCCCCTCCTCCTTCCTCCCAACCAGCACCCGTGACCGGATTGGCTGTAAGATCGTTGGTGCAGAGATCTATGGGCCGCACTGCTCCTCCCGCTCACCTTCCCCTGATTGGTCAGTCCACCGGTCTTAACAGAACCACTAAGGGCAGCCCTCTGACTGGGCAGCCCCTGCGGCTAAGGGCCCAAGGCAAAGGCCGGCTCCTACAGTAGCGGCTCCACAAAGTGTCTGCAGGTGTCAGCAGGGGGAGCCAGTGAAGCCAGCAGCAGACAGACACCAACAAAACTGTAAGTGTGGTATGGGTGGGGTGTAGCGCAATTACTCTACTCCAAAAAGCCCCTGCCACTTTACCTTACCTTCCCATAATGTGAACTGCCAAATAATTACACCCTGCACACCTAGAGAGATCCGAGCACCAACCTAATTCAAGGCTGGACTGTAAATGTTGTCCTGCATAACATGCTAACATACTTGCATTACTAACTAGTGCCACTCTCTGAGACAATAGTGAAATTAGCCAGTCTTATATTGAGACGGGTGTAACAATGTTAGCATATCCCACTCTTAGCTTGAATTGTGACTAATAGTATGCATCACATTTAGGCGGAATTGCGAAAGATAGCATGTGCCCTAATAGCGTCACTGTGTTGAAGTTGAGTCTGGAAAGTGTTCCCAACATCATTGAGTCTGCCCTAGTGGCTTCACTATGTTGGGGTTGAATCTAGAAAGTATGCCTAATAGTGTCACTGTGCTAGAGTTGAACCTAGAAAGTATGACCTAATAGCGTCACTTTGTTAAAGTCGTTCCATGTGATATAATTGCGGCAAAAATTGACGTGGTAACAAAATATCGCGGCAAAAATGCCACCATTTTTGCGCCACAGTCCATGTAAAGCATGCAGGGGACACCCCCGTAACCCCTGGACCCATTATACCATTTAAGGGGAGCGAGGGACACCCTCGCAACCCCCGCTTCCCTTAAATGGTATAATGGGGCACACTTTTACCGGGTCAAACGGTGGCATTTTTGCCGTGGTATTTTTTTACTGCAACATTTTTGCGCGATTATATTACCTGATACTGTTAAAGTTGCATCTAGAAAGTATTCCCAACATCATTGAGTGTGCCCTAATAGCATCACTGTGTTAGAGTTGAATCTAGAAAGTATTCCCAACATCATTGAGTGTGCCCTAATAGCCTCACTGTGTTAAAGTTGAATCTAGAAAGTGTGCCCTAATAGCGTCACTGTGTTAGAGTTGAATCTAGGAAGTATGCCCAAATTGTGTCACTGTGTTAAAGTTGAATCGACAAAATAAGCCCTAATAGCGTCACTGTGTTATAGTTGAATCTAGAAAGTATGCCCTAATAGCGTCACTGTGTTAGAGTTGAATCTAGAAAGTATGCCTAATAGAGTCACTGGGCCTCATTTGAGTAGGGCGGTAAGGGTTAACGGTCACCGGTAACGAGACCGGTGCCGTTAAACCCTTACTGCCCTACTACGAGTTCCCTTTGCAGGTCCTTCCTTAACGCCTGCTTCTAGCAGGCGTTAAGGACGAGATCCGCAAAGGGACTTTAGTGCTAATAACGGTACCGTAATTTACGGTACCGTTATTAGCGCCTTCCCCATTCCCATTGAGCCCTATGGGGGCTCAAATCGGAATGGGGAAGGGCCCTGGTGAATGGGGAATTACCGGTCCCTCCAACCTTGGAATGGACCAGTTATTACTCCATTCACCAGGGCGGAGTCGGAAGGATTTTGGAGGCAGCCATGCCGCAAATAGCGGCGTGGTTACCTCCAAAGTCAGAATGAGGCCCACTGTGTTAGAGTTGAATCTAGGTAGTATGCCCTAATAGCGTCACTGTGTTAATGTTGAATCCAGGAAGTATGCCCTAATAGCGTCACTGTGTTAAAGTTGAATCCAGGAAGTATGCCCTAATAGCGTCACTGTGTTAAAGTTGAATCTAGAAAGTGTGCCCTAATAGCGTCACTGTGTTAGAGTTGAATCTAGGAAGTATGCCAAAATAGCGTCACTGTGTTAAAGTTGAATCTAGAAAATATGCCCTAATAGCATCACTGTATTATAGTTGAATCTAGAACGTATGCCCTAATAGCATCACTGTGTCAGAGTTGAATCTAGGAAGTATGCCCTAATAGCGTCACTGTGTTAATGTTGAATCTAGGAAGTATTCATAAATAGTGTCAATGTGTTAAAGTTGAATCTAGAAAGTATGCCCTAATAGTGTCACTGTGTTAAAGTTGAATCTAGAAAGTGTGCCCTAATAGCGTCACTGTGTTAGAGTTGAATCTAGAAAGTATTCTCAACATCATTGACTATGCCCTAATAGCGTCACAGTGCTAATTTTGAATCTAGAAAGTGTGTCCTAATAGCATCACTGTGCTAATGTTGAATCTAGACGGTATTCCCAACATCATTGAATGTGCCCTAATAGCGCCACTGTGTTAAAAGTTGAATTTAGAAGGTATTCCCAACATCATTGAGTGTGCCTGGTCGCATACACTTTACTAATAACCACAATATCACACTACTACGCTTACTCTCTCCTATACACCACCATTCAACTAGAACACAGAGGTACTATGACACATTCGGTAAAGCTGTTCTCATACTAACATGACTCATCAAACTACCCATCATCCTAATAAAACACAGCTAGCTAGCACATACCGGCTAGTTTAGGCGTCAGGCCTAATGCAGCCAGTATTCAGACTGAACACATTCAACTGATCTCCTCAGCACCACACCTACCTCTAAGAAGCAGCTATCATGCAACAACCACACCAGCTGCACACATGCCCATGCACTTTACGTCTCTCTCTCTCTCTCTCAACTGACTTGAACTGCGGTTCCCGAGGGCATTCAACCTACCAGCGCTTTGAGATCATACCAATGATAGATAAGGTGCTATACAAATGCAAAATAACATAACATAACAACATGTCCATACCCTTGCTACCATAAGGCCTATTGTAGATATTCAAAATGCCAAATGTTAACTCAGGATTAAATTCAGCAATTAAACATTGCAATTCTTGAGAATTTGTCTCCACTTTAGTGACATATGCATTCAGTGCAGCATTAATCCAAACACATAACCCTACGCTAGGCCATCCTACCCCACTCCTAGGTCTAATAGCCGCAATCATAAATGCAGAAAAACCTTCACGTGTACACTGCTCTGTGGCCATGTCTCCTGAAAACCTACTCTATCATATTCTCTGATGTGATTTATCCATTCGGGATCCTCCATGTCTCCGGGGGCCTGCAATATTCCACAATGTCACGTTCACCTCCTTTGATGCACACCTGATCTTATTCGGGGCGTTGACTTCATCCAGACCTCTGTCTTGCATTTGGGGTGGTGGTCTTCCCTTTGGTTCGATTTTTTAAATCAGTCACTTGGAGAGACCTTGCATCTACCGATAGTAGTTCTGGCCTTAGAGAGTCATTTTGATATAATCCAACCCGCTTAATGTAAAGACTTTAACGCTTTGTTGCTTACATTACCCCCTTCTTTCATTCATTTGTATGGCAGAGATGAGGGGTGGAGTGCAACTTGCGTTTCTGCCACTTCTCTTCCTCTCTGCCATACAAATGCTCCAGAATTTGTGCTGGCATACATTTTTATGCTGTTGCAAATGCTGGATCTGACTATGCATAAAGCAGGCCGACCCCTTAGGAATCCATTGTAAACAAATATATATAAATGCTGTCCGACCAACATGTATTTTTCATTGTG
Source organism: Ambystoma mexicanum (assembly GCF_040938575.1). NCBI lineage: Eukaryota > Metazoa > Chordata > Amphibia > Caudata > Ambystomatidae > Ambystoma > Ambystoma mexicanum. Next base: position 785,546,950 of record NC_090923.1, on the reverse strand, counting down.
AACACTGCTTAGCATGCGTGCATGGTAAGCAGTGTTCACAAATATACATTAAAACGCTCTCCGATATGCAAGCATGTCGAAGAGTGTTTAATTGCAATTGTAATTGTGAGCGTTGCTTACTCACTTTGTACTTTTGAGTGCAAATGTGAAGGACAATAGGCATTGTGCACGCTTGGATAATGCCTTTTGCGCTATATTTGCACCCTGCAGTGCAAAGGACTTAAATTTGGCAGCGGGATCCGCTTACATTAAAGCGTAAACGTAATGAGTCCCCGCCACCAAACTACATTGGTGCATAATGGGTCAGAGTGGGAAATGTAGGTATAAAACTATAAAAGCATTATGTATCCATTTCCCACTCTGCCACATAGAACATGAGACTGATAACCTACAATGCTGCATTTATAGTTCGACCCCTATTGAGGAACATGTTTCTGCAAGGCAGGTAGGACGAGATACCACCCGGCTTGCTCTGGGCCTTCCACTCAGCTTGCAAGAGGCAGGAAAGCTACAGGCTACAATGCAAGGTGTCACAAAGGGACACACACCATGCTGCATTTCTTTATGATGCACCATAAATATCCAACATTCTTGGCATGCTGAGCAAAATCAAATGTTGCTTGAAAGACAAACTGTGTATCAAAAGTAGTCTCATTTAATGGTGGACATTTCAAGCTTCGCAGTACCGCACAGCAGTGTGTGAAAACAAGGAAGCCACTTATACCTAGCTGTAACGCTTCAATAGTGTTTAGTAAGGTTTTGCAGGTAGAGTGGAAGAAGGGAGAGGAAATACATTACGTATTTCACAACACGCTTGTAAAGCCGTTCTGTTTTAAACAAGTCCTATGAAATCCACCTGCAATTAGCGCTTGTTAAAAGCACGTGGATTCCACAGGAATCCATTATTAAAGGCCATTTGCAAAATGTGTAGCTGTAATTCAATTTTTTACAAGACAGAGTACACAATATGGGGAGTAAAGGTGATTTACACATTTCTTAAAATACAAATATCTGACCTTAGATAAAGGTGGGAATAATAACAAAAACATGGTTTAGATTTTCCAGATCATACTCAGATTTGCAGAGGTGACACAGTCGTTTTGACCTTGTCAATCCAATTTGGGGTCTGATATTCTATAAAGTTTCCAGAAGATTTAACCTGAATTTTAAAACAAATGTGACACAGTGCTTTCCAAGGAAAAAACCTAGATCTGCTGATATGTAACCATAGTTTAAGGCCCTTTCAAATATAATCTTGTAACCTAGCATTATGGCGAATTAACGTCCAGTTGCTTGCCCGATCCCATTCAATCGCCTATTTCTTAAGATTTTTTAGATTAATCACTAAAGCACACGCGGCGTTGTATACAAAATGTATAGACTTGAAGAACACTCATTCACTTCCTATAAATTGATGACAGACTAAAATAAAAATGTTGAGTGGCCTTCTTTAGAGCAAATTTGATATCCCCGTTTTGATCAGTAAAGATTTTGAGATGACACACTGCTCTTCTGATTTTAATTGTGGTATTAAGAGATGCTAATCCCATTTGAATCCTAATCAGGGGCAAGGGGGTATTCCTGGGTAAACCCAGTATTGTCCACCACAATCTACCCTAGATAAATCAAAGCTTCTCGCTATCAGTGAGGTGAGAACATCGGTCTCATACGAGACAACAGGGATGCAATTTTATTCATATAAGATTATGATAGTAACTAATGAATAAACACCCAAATTTCTATGAAGACATCTGAGTTACGGCCCCAGCCCCTTTGCTTTTTGCCTTAGTGAGACTAGAGAATATCTCGAGACCCATATATCTTCTTTCTCTTATTACCCTGCATCAGCTGATTATATACAAAACTGGAGAATGTGTTTGGACTCTGGAGAATTTATTTTTATTTGAGGAAATAGTTTTTACTTGTGTGGCATTATTAATTAAATGACTTTTTTATTGCAAAATATTTCAAATCAGTCAAGGCTCACTGTACACATACGTGAATCCTGTCAGCAATTATTTTATCGTCTGCATATGATTACAATAGCAAATATCTATTTCCCAATTTTGCAATAAAAACATGAGCCTTTTTAGGGCGAGATTCCAAATCAAATAAAACTTACAGTAGTGGCGCCAACAGGCAACCCTGTTTTACTCCTATGTATGTAGGCAAATAGTACATCAACAAACCATTGGTAACCAGCCTTATCCTGATCGAGGTATTCTGAGGTAATCCTTTAATACACTTAAGGCTAACCCTTATGTTGCAATTTCAGAGCAGACACTTGCGGCAAACCATGTCAAATGCACTTAAAAATCAATAAATGCCACATATAACGGTGCGTTCCCTTTATTAAAAGCATCCTTAACTAGAGTGTTTAATGGGGCCATGTACTGTGGAAAGGTTTTGTCTAAAACCAACTTGAGACTCGCTGAGTAATGCATTTTGTTTAACCCTGTCATTCATTTTCACCAAGTGATTTACAGAAAGTTTTGCAGAGGTGTTCTATTGTGCAATTAGACAATATGAATTTTGTTCTGATCTTAAACCGTTTTTGAAAATGGGAATGATTTCAGCCAGTGGTCGAAGTGAGTGAGACCAGTCGGAGGCGGTGTTCAACTATTTTATTTTTTTACTGATAACAGTCCCACTACTTTTTGCAACCGTTTTCACCATTTCAGAAGTGTTATTTGTGATGTTAAAGCACACCTCTCCATTTTACCACCATCAGTTACAGCTAGCTGAAATCTGTTTCAACTCAATTGGCTGTCAACCAGCATGACTGCAACCAGTGGAAAATCTATTGCACGTTGCTATATTCCTTCCCACTCTGTTCCCTGCCGGAGTGACAGTCCCACTACTTTTTTGGTACACTTCTATCACTGATTACAACTTTCTTCCATGCACTATAATTTTGTTCTATAACGGTAAGGCAAAAGCAGCCCATGTCCACGGGTATTGGGGCTAATGTGATGTTTTCGAGGAAGTTGGCCCGGAGCTCTCGACCATTTAAACAGCTAAAAAGTAGAACAAGGTTGTCAAATCCAACAAAGGTCGATAACATGGAACACTGTTTATGAACAATTCTTTTTTTGTTATTACCTTCCAAAGTTGGATTTTATATAGTCAGTTCATACTTCTTCTGCAATGGGCATTAACTGTCGATGATCCTCAGTGTTTAATGACTCATTCGGAATCTTCCCAAATGCCTTCTCAATAGAGTTACATGTTGAAGACAAAATCTTTTCTCCTTCGGTAAACTTAGGGGAGTGAACCACTTTTTATAAACTGTTAAACATGTTTTTATTGGGTGAAAAACTCTTCCTCACATACAATGAAATACCTGGGGTACCTCAGCACCTTTCTGGGGACTTTATTTTAATTAAGAATGATCATATAATCATAGTTTTTGCGAGACATACCATGCAACGCGTAAACGAACAGCTGGCAGGGACTCGTTTTGTGAAAAGGTTTTTGAGTCCCCAACAGAATGTGCCCTGAGTATTACTGAAAAGCTTGCTCCGCTGACACTTTTGGAGTGAACCAAAGTTCTGTTGAAATACGGTCGTCAGTTTAGTGAGAAAAGGCCATTACATTTTTGTTCAACCACTAAGCAATGTTCCCTGAGAATGTAACTTGAATCACTTAGTGGAGTAATTATAATTATTTTTCACGAGTGGACACACTTCCGTGGTTACAAATAAGAATGGGGGATCGCTAAGAAGAAAATCCATCGTAGTGGAGGGCAGAAGGGAAACAATTGTAATGTGTCGTTTTAGAACATTCATTATGGCATGGTATGGTATGGTAATGTTTATTTCTAAAGCACCTGTATGTACACAAGGCAAGAGTTTCAAGGTGCTCAACGGTAAATCTAGTTAGGTTGCCTGGTATAATACAAGATTTTAAGGCATATATCAAACCATGGGCCAGATTACAGAAACTTTGCACTGCTGCAATTGCAAAGTTTGCACGGTATTAGCACTAGGGCAAAGTTGGCCCTATTTTTTAAAAACAATTGGATACATTAGAAAACTATTGTACCATGACAAGTGCAGTTTGGCATGGTATAAGCACCAGAGCAAACATTGCACTGTATTATTGCAACAGGACAATGTTTGTATTATTATTATTATTATTATTATTATTATTATTATTATTATTATTATTATTATTATTATTATTATTGCCCTAGTGCTAATACAGAACGGTATTAGCATTAGGGCAAACTTTTCTCTGGTAAAAAATGTATCTTTTTTGCACTAGTGCAATTTTAGCTCTGGTGCTTATGCCATGCCAAACTGCACTTGTCATGGTGCAAAAGTTTTCTAATATGTCCCAGTGTTTTTTTTTTTTTTTTAAAGGGAAAACTTTGCCCTAGTGCTAATACCGTGCAGACTTTGCTCTTGCACTGGCAAAAAGATTCTGCAATCTGGCCCCATATGGGGAAACAAACGTTCTACATATTGTTGTTGCCATCGCTAAAATGCAGCCCCTAGTATTGTGTCTGCCCAATAAAACTATAGAATAATCTAGTAGTGGAGCAATGCTTCTGCACAATGGCGCAAGGTTGGTTTACAAATTGGGGGTGTGGTGTGTTTCTCAAAAGCAAATTAACTGGTCAAAGATTCTATTCTGGTTTTCAAATTTTCTGTTTAATATTCAAGCATAATACTTACAGGCCGATTCATGGAATAATTAGCGCGGCGCAAGTGGCCAAAAACGTGCGATTCGCAGTGGAATAGCGAAAATCACAGTGGAATAGCGAAAATCGCACGAAAAGCAGCGCACATCGATTCATGGAAGGCCGTGCGCGAGAAAACCATCGGACGTGCGATAAGAAAGTGCGCGGCGCACGTTGGCGCACAGGCCATCTAACGGCATGCGCCAGGTCACAGCAAAAATCGCACAGTCCACAGCGAAAATCGCACATAGCGCGGCGCACGCAACAAAAGTAGGCGGAACACGGGGCGTAACACTCGGAATGGGGAACAACTTGCCAAAATGTGGGCGTCAAGGGGGAAGCACAGGGTAAAAGTGCGCAGAACGCCCACACGCCCGCCTACAACACGTATTCATGGAATAGAATAGGTCAAAAAAGCGCACGCTCAAACCAGCGCACAGGCACAAACACGACCGCCACAAGAAAGCAGGCGGTAGCGTCTCAGCGGCTGTAAGAAATGTGCGCCAAAAGGTGCGCCAACAAATAGCACCCATATACTGCCATGATGAATGTCCTATACTGTGGCCCTCCAGGACAAATGAGGTGCAAAGGGGTACCCACAAACACGGACACGCTGACAAAAAATACGTGTGCGCGGGAAGTCTCACACGCGATTTGGCCGGGTACGTGGATTTCAGGGGTGCGCGGGAAGGTCCACACGCGATTACAGCAGGGTACGTGCATTTCAGGGGTGCGCGGGAATTTCCACACGCGAATAGCCTGGCCGCGTGTATTTCAGGGGTGCGCGGGAAGTTCCACACGCGATTACAGCAGGGTACGTGTATTTCAGGGGTGCGCAGGAATTTCAACACGCGAATAGCCTGGCCGCGTGTATTTCAGGGGTGCGCGGGAAGTCCCACACGCGATTACAGCAGGGTACGTGTATTTCAGGGGTGCGCGGGAAGTTCCACACGCGAATAGCCTGGCCGCGTGTATTTCAGGGGTGCGCGGGAAGTCCCACACGCGATTACAGCAGGGTACGTGTATTTCAGGGGTGCGCGGGAAGTTCCACACGCGAATAGCCTGGCCGCGTGTATTTCAGGGGTGCGCGGGAAGTTCCACACGCGAATAGCCTGGGCGCGTGTATTTCAGGGGTGCGCGGGAATTTCCACACGCGAATAGGCTGGGCGTGTGTATTACAGGGGTGCGCGGGAAGTCCCACACGCGATTACAGCAGGGTACGTGTATTTCAGGGGTGCGCGGGAATTTCCACACGCGATTTGGCTTGGTACGTGTATTACAGGGGTGCGTGCGAAGTTACACACGCGATTAGGCTGGGTGGGTCCTGTCACCCTCGACGGCCCCTGCAGGCAGCCCACAAAACAGGGGACTACCCTGCACACCTGCTCATGTCTCCCACCACCCCCACCCCCCCAGTCACCAGGGGTACCCTCCACCAGGCCCCCACTCATGTCTCCCACCACCCCCACCCCCCAGTCACCAGGGGCACCCTCCACCAGGCCCCCAACCATGTCTCCCACCACCCCCACCCCCCCGCCACCAGGGGCACCCTCCACCAGGCCCCCAACCATGTCTCCCACCACCCCCACCCCCCACCATCCAGGGGCACCCTCCACCAGGCCCCCACTCATGTCTCCCACCACCCCCACCCCCCAGCAGTGCAGGGGCAGCCTCCACCAGGCCCCCACTCATGTCTCCCACCACCCCCACCCCCCACCATCCAGGGGCAGCATCCACCAGGCCCCCACTCATGTCTCCCACCACCCCCACCCCCCAGCAGTGCAGGGGCAGCCTCCACCAGGCCCCCACTCATGTCTCCCACCACCCCCAGCCCCCACCATCCAGGGGCACCCTCCACCAGGCCCCCACTCATGTCTCCCACCACCCCCACCCCCCAGCAGTGCAGGGGCAGCCTCCACCAGGCCCCCACCCATGTCTCCCACCACCCCCACCCCCCAGCAGTGCAGGGGCAGCCTCCACCAGGCCCCCACTCATGTCCCCTATCACCCCCACCCCCCCGCCACCAGGGGCACCCTCCACCAGGCCCCCACTCATGTCACCCACCACCCCCACCCCCCCAGTCACCAGGGGCACCCTCCACCAGGCCCCCACTCATGTCTCCCACCACCCCCACCCCCCAGCAGTGCAGGGGCAGCCTCCACCAGGCCCCCACTCATGTCTCCCACCACCCCCACCCCCCACCATCCAGGGGCAGCCTCCACCAGGCCCCCACTCATGTCTCCCACCACCCCCACCCCCCAGCAGTCCAGGGGCACCCTCCACCAGGCCCCCACTCATGTCTCCCACCACCCCCACCCCCCAGCAGTGCAGGGGCAGCCTCCACCAGGCCCCCACCCATGTCTCCCACCACCCCCACCCCCCAGCAGTGCAGGGGCAGCCTCCACCAGGCCCCCACTCATGTCTCCCACCCCCCCGCCACCAGGGGCACCCTCCACCAGGCCCCCACTCATGTCTCCCACCACCCCCACCCCCCCGCCACCAGGGGCACCCTCCACCAGGCCCCCACTCATGTCTCCCACCACCCCCACCCCCCAGCAGTGCAGGGGCAGCCTCCACCAGGCCCCCACTCATGTCTCCCACCACCCCCACCCCCACCATCCAGGGGCAGCCTCCACCAGGCCCCCACTCATGTCTCCCACCACCCCCACCCCCCAGCAGTGCAGGGGCAGCCTCCACCAGGCCCCCACTCATGTCTCCCACCACCCCCAGCCCCCACCATCCAGGGGCACCCTCCACCAGGCCCCCACTCATGTCTCCCACCACCCCCACCCCCCAGCAGTGCAGGGGTAGCCTCCACCAGGCCCCCACTCATGTCTCCCACCACCCCCACCCCCCCGCCACCAGGGGCACCCTCCACCAGGCCCCCACTCATGTCTCCCACCACCCCCACCCCCCCGCCACCAGGGGCACCCTCCACCAGGCCCCCACTCATGTCTCCCACCACCCCCACCCCCCCGCCACCAGGGGCACCCTCCACCAGGCCCCCACTCATGTCTCCCACCACCCCCACCCCCCAGCAGTGCAGGGGCAGCCTCCACCAGGCCCCCACTCATGTCTCCCACCACCCCCACCCCCCACCATCCAGGGGCAGCCTCCACCAGGCCCCCACTCATGTCTCCCACCACCCCCACCCCCCAGCAGTGCAGGGGCAGCCTCCACCAGGCCCCCACTCATGTCTCCCACCACCCCCAGCCCCCACCATCCAGGGGCACCCTCCACCAGGCCCCCACTCATGTCTCCCACCACCCCCACCCCCCAGCAGTGCAGGGGCAGCCTCCACCAGGCCCCCACCCATGTCTCCCACCACCCCCACCGCCCAGCAGTGCAGGGGCAGCCTCCACCAGGCCCCCACTCATGTCTCCCACCACCCCCACCCCCCCGCCACCAGGGGCACCCTCCACCAGGCCCCCACTCATGTCTCCCACCACCCCCACCCCCCCGCCACCAGGGGCACCCTCCACCAGGCCCCCACTCATGTCTCCCACCACCCCCACCCCCCAGCAGTGCAGGGGCAGCCTCCACCAGGCCCCCACTCATGTCTCCCACCACCCCCACCCCCCACCATCCAGGGGCAGCCTCCACCAGGCCCCCACTCATGTCTCCCACCACCCCCACCCCCCAGCAGTGCAGGGGCAGCCTCCACCAGGCCCCCACTCATGTCTCCCACCACCCCCACGCCCCACCATCCAGGGGCAGCCTCCACCAGGCCCCCACTCATGTCTCCCACCACCCCCACCCCCCAGCAGTGCAGGGGCAGCCTCCACCAGGCCCCCACTCATGTCTCCCACCACTCCCAGCCCCCACCATCCAGGGGCACCCTCCACCAGGCCCCCACTCATGTCTCCCACCACCCCCACCCCCCAGCAGTGCAGGGGCAGCCTCCACCAGGCCCCCACCCATGTCTCCCACCACCCCCACCCCCCAGCAGTGCAGGGGCAGCCTCCACCAGGCCCCCACTCATGTCCCCTATCACCCCCACCCCCCCCGCCACCAGGGGCACCCTCCACCAGGCCCCCACTCATGTCACCCACCACCCCCACCCCCCCAGTCACCAGGGGCACCCTCCACCAGGCCCCCACTCATGTCTCCCACCACCCCCATCCCCCAGCAGTGCAGGGGCAGCCTCCACCAGGCCCCCACTCATGCCTCCCACCACCCCCACCCCCCACCATCCAGGGGCAGCCTCCACCAGGCCCCCACTCATGTCTCCCACCACCCCCACCCCCCAGCAGTGCAGGGGCAGCCTCCACCAGGCCCCCACTCATGTCTCCCACCACCCCCAGCCCCCACCATCCAGGGGCACCCTCCACCAGGCCCCCACTCATGTCTCCCACCACCCCCACCCCCCCGCCACCAGGGGCACCCTCCACCAGGCCCCCACTCATGTCTCCCACCACCCCCACCCCCCCGCCACCAGGGGCACCCTCCACCAGGCCCCCACTCATGTCTCCCACCACCCCCACCCCCCAGCAGTGCAGGGGCAGCCTCCACCAGGCCCCCACTCATGTCTCCCACCACCCCCACCCCCCACCATCCAGGGGCAGCCTCCACCAGGCCCCCACTCATGTCTCCCACCACCCCCACCCCCCAGCAGTGCAGGGGCAGCCTCCACCAGGCCCCCACTCATGTCTCCCACCACCCCCACGCCCCACCATCCAGGGGCAGCCTCCACCAGGCCCCCACTCATGTCTCCCACCACCCCCACCCCCCAGCAGTGCAGGGGCAGCCTCCACCAGGCCCCCACTCATGTCTCCCACCACCCCCAGCCCCCACCATCCAGGGGCACCCTCCACCAGGCCCCCACTCATGTCTCCCACCACCCCCACCCCCCAGCAGTGCAGGGGTAGCCTCCACCAGGCCCCCACCCATGTCTCCCACCACCCCTACCCCCCAGCAGTGCAGGGGCAGCCTCCACCAGGCCCCCACCCATGTCTCCCACCACCCCCACCCCCCAGCAGTGCAGGGGCAGCCTCCACCAGGCCCCCACTCATGTCTCCCACCACCCCCACCCCCCCGCCACCAGGGGCACCCTCCACCAGGCCCCCACTCATGTCTCCCACCACCCCCACCCCCCCGCCACCAGGGGCACCCTCCACCAGGCCCCCACTCATATCTCCCACCACCCCCACCCCCCAGCACTGTGGGGAACCTGCCAGCAGGCCCCCACACATGTCCCCCTGGCCCCAGGTCCTGACGATACACAATCATGGCAGTAATGGCCAGCATACCCAGCACAAACACCCAGGCAAGGATTGCATCCACCCACATAGTGAATGCAATCACATGACACAACCCCAATGCCAAGTATGCAAAAGAACACATGTCCGTCACACACACATACACAATGGGTGCAAGTGAATGTCAAAACCCATATCATGACATGTAACAAACCAATGAGAAAATAACACAAGTGTAAGAAAATATAAAAAATGTATTAAATACCAAAAATAAGTGAACTTTTCAAACATACAACGATGTGGCTAAGTAAATAAATGGTCCATGTCCGAGAACAAAAGTGATAAACAAAAAAACAAAGGAATAAAAAATTAAAATGAATTTGTCCAAAGCAATATCATGTCATAGGAAATTAATGAAAAACCATTACGTCATGGTGAAAACAATAAGAAATTAAAAAAATGTATCTCCCAAAAAAACAAACTATATACAGGAATGTTCCAGGGTCCATGAGCCCAACACCAAAAATGAAACCTACCACTAACTAATGTAAAATATATGTACAAAAAAGTGGCCATTGTCCGAGCGGTCCAAAATAATAAAAATAAATAAAGGAAACCTAGCACTAACTAACTAAATAACTATATACAAAGGCAGCGGGCAAGTCCTGCGGCTCACTTGGTGATGTTGCTGGCCAGGGCATCATCGAACTCCATGTCGATGTCCTGGAGGCGGGACTCTGTCCTGGCCCCGAGGTCTCGCAGGGACAACCCCATGTCCACCTCAAACTCCCTGCGAGCTTCCTCGAGGCACTCAGCCCGCCTCAATGCACGACGCATGGAGAACTCCGCCCTGACCATGGCGAGCCGCTCCTCTTCCGCCCGCTGCCGCTCCGCACCTATCCGCTGGCCAAACTCCTCCCACACGGAACACACCACCATCCCAGGGTTGCCCTGCCCTCCGGCCGATGCCTGCCCCTCTGATCTTGATGGCCCCGAGCCATGATGCCTCCCACATCGAGCCCGCTGCTGCCTCCGACGCCACTGCCTCTGCCAGCACGACGGCATCCAGGCTGATGGAAACCACCGACGCCGTCGTGCACGTGCCCTGCCCGATGATGCCGTCACATCTTCCATCTGCTGGGGTCCACTTGCTGTGTTGTTCACCCCTGCTGGACCTCCGACTCCCAACTGTGGCAGGGATGGGATCCCCACCGAGCTGGCTGCATTGGTCGGGGCAGGTCCACAGGGGGCCCTGGTGGCATCTGGGCCGGAAAACGGCAAGGAGAACGACCGGTGGATAGCCTGCACAGAGGAGGAGAGGGCCGTCAGATTGGCCAACACATGCAGGAAACCCCCGAACATGGCCGATCCCAATTGGGCCACGTCGGCACGGTGCACTTCGTGATGACGTGCGTGCTCCTCCCGGGAAGCACGCACGCCATCACGAATCACAGCCGTGCGCATCGCGACCCCAATCAGGACCTTCTCCACGCGGCCAGTGGTTACCACGTCCGCAGGTGGAGGGGAGTCAGGTGACATGGACATCCCCTCTACCTGCGGACGGGCCTGGGACGGGGCATCCCTGCTGGTGCATGGTGGTGCACTCACAGGGTCAGGGACAGTGACATGCACAGGCCCCTCCACGGTGACCTGTGCTGCCTCCTGCCCCTGGCCCTGGACTGCACCACTTGCACCAGCAGGGATGCTCCCACCAGGCCCCATGTGTGCACCAGTGTCGGCCTCCTCCTCCTCTGTGCAAACCACCAACCTGGATGGCTCCTCACCGTCTCCCGCCGTAGCAGGCCCCTGTGGGGGCTCACCCACCCCTTCCGCTGCAGCCGTGGGGGCATCCCCGCCGCCTTGCTCCACAGCGCCGTCTCTGCCCTCTTCTTCACTAGCCGCTGCGTAGAGGGAGACAAAGGACACAAGCATCAGGCTACTGTACAATGGTCCCCTAGACAGGAAGCAATAGCAGATGAGCACCACTGTCAAAGAACACTTCCATCATGTCCCTCCACAACACATGGGTCAGTCCAGGCAAAACACACACAGTAACAGGCATGGTGCATGCCATGGACATTTCCATGCATGTCCAATGGACTCTAGAAACATTGAATGATATGTAACTCACATGCATCATGGCTCATGCATATCACATGCACACACTTCACCTCAGTCACATCCATCTGGCCCCAAACACACCGAACACAGGCGAAACAAGGGTAAGTTGGGTGCGTCACTGAATCTGTGCATTGTCACACACATGTGTCATGCATCCATGGCATGCACAAGTCACAGACACGCAGGTCAGGCACACAGACATGGCTACCATATATGTACCTGGCATCAGCACCCATCCTTCACCCCCATCCATGTCCAGGTACAGAGACTGGCATGCTCTCATGTCCAAAATCTGCATAGGGCTCCCCATGCCGCATTTCAACACATGCAACAACCATGTGGGTCACACATCACTGGTCGCACATGCATTACCATGATGTCCCTGCACACATACATGCATACATGGCCCATGGCACACATACAGGCAAGTATCATAGAACCAGCACACCGCAACATGCCCTGTCTCACACAGTAATGCTTGGACACATACCGCTCAACTCCAGACGGGCCTCCCTCTCAAGGACCTGGGCGTGGAGCGCTGGGCGTACGCGTTCCAGGACCCTCTTCTGGATGGAACTCATGCGGCCCCGGCCCCCCTCCACGAGGCGCTCAAGTCCTCCCAGCGCTTCTTGATCTTCTGGACGTTGCGGGTTGCCACCCCCTCCGCGTTGATGGCAACCACACAGTCGGCCCAGATCCTCTCCCATCCTTCCTTGCTGGCGCGGGACGATCCAAAGAGGGCATCATACTGCCCCAGGACATGCTCCACCAGGACACCAACTTCGGTGGCAGTGAAGCTGGTGCCCCTCTGCCCCTCTGGCCTGGGGTTGCCACTGGTGCCAGATGTGGAAGTGCCCGACATGGCAACCCCAGAGGCAGGTGTGGGTGGGCAACTGGGTCCTGGGGCTGGGCTGTGGAGCGATGTAATCCCAGTTGGGAGTCTTCAGTTCCAGCAGGGGTGGACACAGCAACTGGACCCCTGCAGATGGCTGATGTGCAGGCACCAAATGGCAGGGCACGGTGGCAGCAGGCAGGCAGGCAGGCAGCAGCAGATAGCACGTGGGAGGCTGCTCGGGGCACTGGGGGGCAGTAACTCGGCCTTCTGTGCAGGAGCGTGGTGTTCCGTGTGTTTTCGGGTGGCCAGCTTGATACGGAGTGATTTGGCACGTGAAAATCCTGCACGTCAGTGTGAAATCCGAGGAAAGACCCTTAGCGCGTAAGCGCGTCAGCACGCATACGCGATTCTATTGGACCAGAGTCCCTCAGCGCGTAAGCGCGTCTGACGTGACCCGCACGGGCGTTCCCCACTCAGCACGTGATGACGGAACACACGTGGAAATACTGCACGTCAGAGTGTCATCGCGTGATTGGCCTATGTACGTGTATTTCATTGCGTGTAATTGGACAAAAGTGCGCGTACACGCGATTGGCCTATGTACGTGTATTTCAGGGGTGCGCGGGCACTTACACATGCAAGTACATCAGCGCACCTGTATGGCTGCTGCGTGGGAATTTCCACACGCTATTGGAGTGGGAACTAGATTCCAGGGGTGCGCGGGTCACACGCTCGCCTAGAACACGCGCAAAGCATTAATTTGCGCACTTTTCAAATAACAAGCCAGATGCCAGGATGAACATACCGTTCCTAGCAGCAGTGGCAGTGGGCTACCAAAGGAGGAGGAGGAGGAGAGTCAGGGCCAGAATATTCACACCCAGAACCAGCCTTTTCGGGATGCCTGATGACCAGGTGTATGGAAGGTACAGGTTTCCACCACACATAATACTGGACCTGGTGAGTGAGTGGGAGGATGACCTCACATCACCCACCCTGTGCTCTCAAGCACTCAGCCCCCTGGAGAAGGTCCTCAATGTACTGCACTTCTTAGCCACTGGATCATTTCAGCGGACAAGTGCCATAGTGGGTGGGGTGTCACAGGCCACCCAGTCACGCTGCCTACACCAGGTCTTGGACATCATCACTGCACGCCCATCAGTCCGCAGGCACATATACCTGCCCAGAACACCTGCTGAAAGGCATGCTGCCGCCCTGGATTTTTACGGAGTGGCACGATTCCCCAAAGTGCTAGGTGCCATCGACTGCACCCATGTGGCTCTACGTCCCCCCAGGGCATCAGAGCACATCTATAGGAACCGCAAGCACTGGCATTCCATCAACGTGCAGGTAGTATGTAATGCCAAGGGAATCATCACCTCAGTATATGCCAACTATCCCGGGTCCACCCACGACAGCTTCATTTACCGAATGTCCACCCTATGCCGGGACATAGATGCTGGGTGGCATGGCGATACATGGCTTCTCGGTGAGTATGTATGCCACTGCACATGCATGCATGTTGGATACTGAGCAAGGTCACAACCCCACCAATGATACCAATCACCACCTCCACAGGGGACAGTGCCTACCCTCTCAGCCCCCACATGATGACGCCAATTCGGAACCCACCACGCCACCCGAGGTAAGATATAACACAGCCCACATTACAACCCGGGGCATAGTGGAGCGCACATTCGGAGTGCTAAAGTCACGCTTTCGCTCCCTTGACCGTTCTGGCGGGCAGCTGTTATACGCTCCCCCAGTAGTGTGCAGGATCATAGTGGCAGCATGTGTCCTGCACAACGTTGCAACACGCCGGGGCCTGCCCGTGGACATGGTGGTGGCCCCACATCCCCAACCACATGCACAGCCGCTGCGCATGGGAGGGGAAAGGGCACGAGGGGAGGCAGCCCGTACACAGCTAGTGGCTAATTACTTCACATAGTATTCACTCCCCTGTGGAGTGCACACTGGCCTGGCACATTCCATCTGACAATCAATGATGACTCAACCTGACACTGATCCTGAATGTCTGGAGATTCAACCGTGAAAAGCATATCAGCCTGAGATTGTTCACCTGGAAGTGTTACAATGTGTGCATCCCTACCCACACACAACACCAATGCAGTTTTGTGAAGGAACACATTCAAGCAGCCAAAATTAATACCCACTTGCTAAATGCAACAAGAGGACAGTGCCATGTCACCCAACCCATCCCCAGCACCGCCACACAACACACCGTGCCATGTCATGCTATGTGCAGGTAAACAAAGTAATCCCCACAACGTGACAAGTGTTGCGATGTACAGTGTCCCCAATTGAAACTTCCTACACCTGAAATGCTCACTGTAATGCAGGACAAACAACATACTTGAGCACGTACTACCATAAACATGACTTCAGTAATGTAATAAATCAGTTGTCTCACCACCTGGATATGCCTGCACTCCCACCACTTCCAACTGAACAGTGTTGGTGCCATGTAGAGTTGTAGGTGCACTGCTGCCAACAAGGACCCCATCTCCAGACTAGAGGGCCTTGTGTAGACATGAGGAAGGGACCTGCAAATTGGGAGGCAGACACAGATGATGAGTTACACATCAATGCAACATGCAGTGTACAACACAACAGCAATATGCACTAGGAATGTATACACAGTATTGACTAGACTACCCACACATGTAGTGGGAGTCCAATGTCACCATGTACTTCAATGTCACTTGGGCACACCCTTTGCAAGCCCATGGAAACGGGAAGCTGGAGGGGTGTGTGTGACTCAAACCCAGGCATCTGAACCTAATACATGGCAAGCCTGCATGTGCCCAGCCACAATGCAGCGTATGCCCACAGGAACCACGGAAGCCAACAATGTGTCCCCAAAAAATTGGGTAAAATATAAAATTAAAAATAAAAATTTAAAAAATATAAAAATAAAAATAAAATCAAAAATGGCCATTAAAGGGCCTGGGGGGGTTGGGGAGGCCACCCAGGAGGTCCGAGGTCAGGGTGCACACCAGAAACCACCTGTGTGGATCCTGGAAAAAAAAAACACCTCCATGGGCTCATGGCCCACACGGCTACCCTATTGTGGGAGTATCACTGCTGTCTCTATTATCACCCTGTGCAGCTGCATCCGGAGGTGGTTGCACTATGGGAGGCAGCCCACGCAAGGCCCTACTCTGTTCCTCCATGGCTGCAAGCATGCGGGTGTGGTAGGTCTCGTTCTGGAGGATGAGGGTGCGGAGGTCCCCATGCAACAACTCACGGGATGCCCGGACCTCCGCCCTCGTTGCTTGCATCTCAGCTGAGATCGTACGGGTGAGACGCTCCAGCTGCTGTTCTGTCCTTTGGTGTGTTGAAGCCTCTAGCTCAACAAGAGTCATCCTGAGTTGATGTAGCTCCTGCCTCAGGGCTTCCCTGTGGCCCTGGGACTCTATGGAGATGGCCTCCTGCAGAGTCGCCAGTGCCGCCCGCCTGTCCCTGTTGGACGCCAACATGTCCTCCCTGTGTGACTGGCAGATGGAGTCGGTTGCCTGCTCTAGTCGCTCCATCAGCCTTTCAGGGGGGACAATGGAAGTGGCCACCCTATCCATGGCCTGAGCCATCATCTCGGATGATGCTGCCTGTTGGGTAGCCATACCGTAAATGGATTGCTCCCATACGGTATTGCCAGGTGGCGTACGGCCACCACGTCGGCGGGCACCACACCTGTCTGGGGCAAGGCGGACTGCGCCTTGCTGTGCCGGCACTGCCTGAGGCTGCAGGACTGCATTCCCCCTCTGATCTGCTGGCCCAGGAACAGGATCAGATGTCGCGGAGTGTGACCCTGCATCCGTAACCACCAAAGGCCTAGCTGCCAACACTGACATCCCCATTGAGGGTTCTGACCCTGGTGCAGGTGGGTGGGACAGAACAGATTCCCTCCCTGGAACACTCACCTGCGACGGCACGTAGGTCTCATCATCCGAGTCAACAGCTGAGTACAGCTCGGGGGAGGTGCAGCCAGAGACACCCCTTGAGAGCACGACCTGCAGCACTTGTGGGTTTTCACCCACCAGCACACCACGTCCCTCACTGGTGGTTGGTCGGCCCTCGGACCCCTCCTGGCTCTGCACCATCTCCACAACCCCAGCAGTATCAGGTGCGTCTTCCCCTGCAATGACATAATGACAAAGAAATGGAAACCCGCATTAGCACCATGGCACACAATGAGGGCTGTGAAACAAGAGAACCAGTACTTGATTGACACATGTCCCACATGACTAAGACCCTCCCATGCATGCACCCTCACTGCGTATGAAGGGCAGGCAAATGGCACACACTCATTACACAAAGATGGAAGATGAACACATTTCATGCATGCTGCCTGGAAGTGGCATCACACATTGCCCTGTGATTGCCAGGTGACACACACATGCCATCACACAGATGGCATGTGCCATTGCTATTGAGTGTAGATGGAGAGGAGGGCAGCACTTATTCATTCTGTCCAGTTCCCACATGCAATAGCTTTTCTAATTCTGACAGGTCTGCTTTATCACCTGGAGCTGCCAGTCCAATATGGTCCAATTGCACAGGGACATGTGTGAACATATGATATCCAGGTAACAAAGTAACTCCACTTTACCATGGCCATGCCATACATGTGACTAGAGGACTGAGGAATGCCTAGTATAAGTGGTGGAATGCATACAATCTGTCTGATTGAACATAGGAAAATAATCAACAATGTAGTGGCAAGGTGACACTTCAAGGCCAACTTGGGTGCTGTTGGGCTAGATGTCTACTGTTGGCAGAAGGGATACTGCAATGGCGAAATGCAGCTGCCCAGGATGTCTTGCATGAAGCACATGGCTGACCCATTCGACTCAGGCGCACACACTCTCACCTGGCACACAAACAGATGCCCTCACACACACACCATGCACATGGATGACACACACATGCATGTGCACTCACCGGACAATGCCTCGTAATCAGGCAGATCTCCCACGCCTTGGATCTGTTCCTCCGTGACGTAGGTCCCAGCGACTGACTCATGTGGAGTGAGTTCCATGTCTTCTACTGGAGACCCACCTCCAGTCACTAGAGTTGCGGCATGACTTGAGGCCAGCTTCTTCTTTGCCCTGCGCTTTAGGTCATTCCAGCGCTTGTAGCAATCATTGGCTGTGCGCCTCACGATTCCAAGGGCACTTACGATGTCCGCAATGGTCTGCCAGTGTGCCTGGCGTTGTGCAGGTGTGGTCTTGGATCCTGCAACAATGACCATCTCGTTATCATGTCCGGACACATACTCGACAAGTGCATTCAGTTCCACATCCGTGAAGCTGGGCTTCCTCGACGGACCGGACTGTGTAGCCGTGTCGGGGGCATCAGCCTGTGCCGGACGAGCACTCTTCCTCTTCCGCTTGGAAGGTGGTGGTGATCCTGAGTGTCCTGCGCCGCTCTGGACACTAGGGGCAGGAGCCCTGGTGGGCTCTGTATCAGGTGTGTGGGATTGCACACTCAGCATGGGAGTTGGTGCAGGCATTGGCTCAAGTGTAATGGTGTCATGGGGAATGTCAGCAGAATGGACTAGGACGGACACTGTCCTGGCTGGGTGTGTGAGAGCTGGGGTGGATGGAGCTGCAGCTGCCCCTGCAGCCTCTCCGCCCTGCCTACTTGGGGCAGCAGATGACCTTGCTGCCCCAGATCCACGTGGCATGATAGCATCAACGTGCACCAGCGCACGTGTCGTAGCCCTGCTGACCTGGAAGTCAGCCATGGAGTCAGCAAGGTCTGGTGCCACAATGGGCTGGTCCAACAAGGGCTGAGCATGGATGGTGTCAGCCACTTCAGCCTCAACGGGAGGGGGGGAGGGGGGGGAGGGGGGGGATGATGGGTGCCCTTGACTGGTCCTCCACACATGGGGGGACAGGCTCACCCTGCAAGTTACGACCACGTCCCCTACCGGATCCACCACGGCCACCACTTGTGGCTCTTCCACCTTTGCCACCCTTACGGAATCCTCGCCTCCCAGCCATGGCACTGATATTAATGTGCGTATGGGAGTGGCTGTAGACAATTGTCCTGGGCAATTGGGGGTCAAAGGGGTTGGGTACCAGATGGTAATTGTACCCTAGTGCTCTAGCACGGCTGATTGTAACCCCTGGGGAAAGATGACAGGTCACGCAACGCACAGGAGGCCCAAAAAAGGGAGATGACGTGCACGCAACCCCTCCTAGACCACGTGTGCAGAAAGAAAAACCTGCACTACGCTGTGGCACCCAGTAACACAAGAATGAACGTATGCGTGTCACACGCAGCCTAGAATGACCTCTGAAGGGGTAGGCTACACACGGGGCAAGCACAGAAGTTGGATACGTGCGTGACTCACCGTCTGCCAGGTAAAAGAGCGTGAAAAATGAGCGCGTTTGGCTGGCTAAACCCCCGCCAAAAGAAGATGTATACGCTGTCTGAGAAGACAGGACAACAGTAGAAGGGGACACTGTTTGAGGGAACAGGCCCAGGAAACCAGTACAAGAGGAAAAATAGAGAAAAAGCTGTCAGAGGTAACAGGGAGTACGAACTGGAAACGCCGTGAAGTAAATCGCGTGTGAAACGACAAGAAGTACAGAATTCACCCACTCGCTCTCCACGAAAAGCACGTACAAGGAAATGGTGTTCTACATGTACCTTATATACAGGCCCACACGTACAGCGTCACTTACGCGGCGTGTACGTTCACCAATCACACGCTTTGTCACTCCTGCGTGTAGATCCATTTTCACCAATCACACGCTTTGTCACTTCTGCGTGTAGATCCATTTTCACCAATCACACGCTTTGTCACTTCTGCGTGTAGATCCATTTTCACCAATCACACGCTTTGTCACTTCTGCGTGTAGATCCATTTTCACCAATCACACGCTTTGACACTGGGACGTGTCACGCAACAATTTCCTGCACGTGCAGGTGACTATAGGCGCGCATATGCTGTTGACGGGTTTACGCGCTAAGGGCCTTTCCTCGATTCACACGCTGACGTGTGGGATTTCACTCCCTATCAGGCTGTCCACGCGTTCACACACGAGAGACCACGCTCCTGGCCAGGAGGCCAAATTACTGCCCCCCAGAGCCCTGAGCACGCTCCCACCTGCCATCTGCTGCTGCCTGACTGCCTGCTGGCCACGTGCCCCACAGTGCTGGTGGGTGGGGGTGTTGGGAGACATGGGTGGGGGCCTGGTGGAGGCTGCCCCTGGTGGCGGGGGGGTGGGGGTGGTGGGGGGCATGGGTGGGGGCCTGGTGGAGGCTGCCCCTGGTGGCGGGGGGGGTGGGGGTGGTGGGAGACATGGGTGGGGGTCTGGTGGAGGGTGCCCCTGGTGGTGGGGGGGTGGGGGTGGTGGGAGGCATGGGTGGGGGCCTGGTGGAGGCTGCCCCTGGTGGCGGGGGGGTGGGGGTGGTGGGAGACATGGGTGGGGGCCTGGTGGAGGCTGCCCCTGGTGGCGGGAGGGTGGGGGTGGTGGGAGACATGAGTGGGGGCCTGGTGGAGGCTGCCCCTGGTGGCGGGGGGGTGGGGGTGGTGGGAGACATGAGTGGGGGCCTGGTGGAGGCTGCCCCTGGTGGCGGGGGGGTGGGGGTGGTGGGGGGCATGGGTGGGGGCCTGGTGGAGGCTGCCCCTGGTGGCGGGGGGAGGGTGGGGGTGGTGGGAGACATGGGTGGGGGCCTGGTGGAGGGTGCCCCTGGTGGCGGGGGGGTGGGGGTGGTGGGAGACATGGGTGGGGGCCTGGTGGAGGCTGCCCCTGGTGGCGGGAGGGTGGGGGTGGTGGGAGACATGAGTGGAGGCCTGGTGGAGGCTGCCCCTGGTGGCGGGAGGGTGGGGGTGGTGGGAGACATGAGTGGGGGCCTGGTGGAGGCTGCCCCTGGTGGCGGGAGGGTGGGGGTGGTGGGAGACATGAGTGGGGGCCTGGTGGAGGCTGCCCCTGGTGGCGGGGGGGTGGGGGTGGTGGGGGGCATGGGTGGGGGCCTGGTGGAGGCTGCCCCTGGTGGCGGGGGGGGTGGGGGTGGTGGGAGACATGGGTGGGGGCCTGGTGGAGGGTGCCCCTGGTGGCGGGGGGGGTGGGGGTGGTGGGAGACATGGGTGGGGGCCTGGTGGAGGCTGCCCCTGCACTGCTGGGGGTTGGGGGTGGTGGGAGGCATGGGTGGGGGCCTGGTGGAGGCTGCCCCTGGTGGCGGGAGGGTGGGGGTGGTGGGAGACATGAGTGGGGGCCTGGTGGAGGCTGCCCCTGGTGGCGGGGGGTGGGGGTGGTGGGGGGCATGGGTGGGGGCCTACTGGAGGCTGCCCCTGGTGGCGGGGGGGGGTGGGGGTGGTGGGAGACATGGGTGGGGGCCTGGTAGAGGGTGCCCCTGGTGGCGGGGGGTTGGGGGTGGTGGGAGACATGAGTGGGGGCCTGGTGGAGGCTGCCCCTGGTGGCGGGGGGGGTGGGGGTGGTGGGAGACATGGGTGGGGGCCTGGTGGAGGGTGCCCCTGGTGGCGGGGGGTGGGGGTGGTGGGAGACATGGGTGGGGGCCTGGTGGAGGCTGCCCCTGCACTGCTGGGGGTTGGGGGTGGTGGGAGGCATGGGTGGGGGCCTGGTGGAGGCTGCCCCTGGTGGCGGGAGGGTGGGGGTGGTGGGAGACATGAGTGGGGGCCTGGTGGAGGCTGCCCCTGGTGGCGGGGGGGTGGGGGTGGTGGGAGACATGAGTGGGGGCCTGGTGGAGGCTGCCCCTGGTGGCGGGGGGGTGGGGGTGATGGGGGGCATGGGTGGGGGCCTGGTGGAGGCTGCCCCTGGTGGCGGGGGGGGTGGGGGTGGTGGGAGACATGGGTGGGGGCCTGGTGGAGGGTGCCCCTGGTGGCGGGGGGTGGGGGTGGTGGGAGACATGAGTGGGGGCCTGGTGGAGGCTGCCCCTGGTGGCGGGAGGGTGGGGGTGGTGGGAGACATCAGTGGGGGCCTGGTGGAGGCTGCCCCTGGTGGCGGGGGGGTGGGGGTGGTGGGGGGCATGGGTGGGGGCCTGGTGTAGGCTGCCCCTGGTGGCGGGGGGGGTGGGGGTGGTGGGAGACATGGGTGGGGGCCTGGTGGAGGGTGCCCCTGGTGGCGGGGGGTTGGGGGTGGTGGGAGGCATGGGTGGGGGCCTGGTGGAGGCTGCCCCTGCACTGCTGGGGGGTGGGGGTGCAGGGGGACATGAGCAGGTGTGCAGGGTAGTCCCCTGTTTTGTAGGCTGCCTGCAGGGGCCGTGGAGGGTGTACAGGGAACACCTGTGAGGACCCACCCAGCCTAATCGCGTGTGACTTCCCACGCACCCCTGTAATACACGTACCCAGCCAAATCGCGTGTGATGATTCCCACGCACCCCTGTAATACACGTACCCAGCCAAATCGCGTGTGATAATTCCTGCGCACCCCTGTAATACACGTACCTGGCCAAATCGCATCCCTGTAATACACGTACCCAGCCGAATCGCGTGTAAGACTTCCCGTGTACCCCTGTAATACACGTACACAGCCAAATCGCATGTGATAATTCCCGCGTACCCCTGTGATACACGTGCCCTGGCTAATCGCGTGTAAAACTTCCCGCCTACCCCTGTAATACACGTACCCTGGCCAATCGCGTGTTAAACTTCCCGCGTACCCCTGTAATAGACGTACCCTGGCTAATCGCATGTAAAACTTCCCGCATACCCCTGTAATACACGTACCCTGGCCAATCGCGTGTTAAACTTCCCGCGTACCCCTGTAATACACGTACCCTGGCTAATCGCGTGTATAACTTCCCGCCTACCCCTGTAATACACGTACCCTGGCCAATCGCGTGTTACACTTCCCGCGTAGCCCTGTAATTCACGTACCCTGGCTAATCGCGTGTATAACTTCACGCGTACCCCTGATATGCACGTTACCCACTTTGCGTTCCTTGTTTGGCAGCCCTGTCAACTGGTCCAGGGTTAGCGCAGCCCTTTGCGATGATTTTGCGATTTTGATGGCTTTTCCTTGCGCGAGGGCGTTCTTGGGGGCGTTACTGGCGCTGCTGCTGGGTCGCTGCGATACTCTGCGCCACGGCTGGTTTGGGAGCCTGAAATCCATGAATACGCTGTGCGCGGAAATCGGTTTTAGCGCACGTGCCTGGCGCAGTCAATCGCACGCGGACACTCTGCGCCAGCCGCTTGCGACACTTTTCTGCGAAATTCTATGAATTACCCTGTTAGTTCCTTAATGTTCAAGCATAATATTCAGTTCCTCATTGCAGATTTGCTATTTGATATTCAAGGATAATATTCAGCTGCTCACTGATCAAGCATAGTATTCTGTTCCTTATTCGTGTTAAGCCACATTATTTGTGTGGCTCATGAGGAGTGGAAAAGAGATAGTCATATAATTTCATTTCATACAAAGCATCTCAATTAATATTCAGTCCACCACTCAGCATGTAAAAGGCCTATTAACTTGGTTCTACATCCAAGACCCATTTCAGGTAATTATTTTACCTTTAGAAATGTATAACAATATTTGACAGACAGTATGTATCCATGCAGGGTTATCACACCTCAGAAAAAGTACATTCCATTAAAGCATGTAACAACAAAGGAATATTTAGGGCGAGTAGGCACCAGTAATTAATTTGAGTTGTAGCATGTATTCCAGCAAGAACTACTTTAAACAAAAGATTGTATGAGTTTCCTCATAACTTTACTTTATATTGTATATAAAACACAAATTGTTAATGGCATCAACTCACTGAGATGCATCCAAAATCAAGCGCTCTGCAGTTAATGTTAGGAACCATGCAGGCATGTTTGCTACCATACAGGTGGACATGAGTGCTGCAACAAGCTTGAAAGTAGGTGACCTGCATGGGATATTGTAAGAAAGGGGACTGCCTCATGGCACTAAGGTTAATAAAAAAATATATGAACCAGAAACTTCCTCCTGCTCCTGTTTCTCTTGTGACTAATAATAGTCAGATCCAAGTAAAACACATACCTCAGGAGTTCCTAACTGCTTCCACTCCAAACAAGAGTAGATATTATGCATACATCTGTCAATTTGGTGCTATACCTCACTCGCACTTTTCCTGTTATTTATACCTACTGGCATTAACACAGTATGTGTATATTTTGACGCATTCAACTTGGTTACCTGTCCCTGTCTGGCTCATTTAATCAGGTTAGTGATACGAGATCCACATCAGTACCCACAGTCTCTAGTAATTTAGAGCACATAGACCGTTTTTTACATTGTTGCCCTCTCTCCTTTTTAAATTGTAGATTGTGAAATATGGGGTTAGAAGATTCTGTCCTGACAAAGGCCTGTTTCTACAAACAGAGAACACAACTTCATGGATGTGGACTATCTCAATTTAAAAGGCCGAAACGCAGTTAGTTGACAACACTTTGTTTATCCATTTTCTTACTATAAGAGAAAAGAAGGGTGATAATCAACGAGCACCTGACGGAGACAGTGCTGGGTACCTAAAGGAAAAGACTGCTAAGGAACACAGAGACAATATAGAACTATCAGAAAGTGTAACAAACACAATTCTGAAGTGTCACCATCACAAATAGTCCTGGTGTATTTAGATTTAGGTAAGAGGAGTAGATGTGATTCCATCCTTTGTTCCCTGCTATATCTTTGCCAAGACACCACTCTGAAAAAGAGGTTCCTATACCTATTTGAACCTCTACAAAAATGGACATAGTATGAAAAACTCCATGGTATTATATCGTAGGCCAAAAATTAACTAACCCAGAATTAATGCAATTATGTGTAATGTAAATTGATTTGTCTTCATGTTTTTTATATGTTCATGAAATAGTATGTATAGGCAACCACAGGAATTTTGAATAAAACATGTATTTTCTATGAGATACAGTGGTGTTTCTTATGTAAAGTGGTCTGTGGGAGTGGAAGCAGTTAGGAACTCCTGAGTTATGTGTTTTGCTTGGCTCTGACTTTTATTAGTCACAAGAGAAACAGGAGCAGGAGCAAGTTTGTGGTTCATATATTTTTCTCATAGATAAGTACCTTATATACCATAGGCCCCTAGAAAATAAAAAAAATCATGAGGTATGACCTATTTTCTACAGTAAGGTTAAGAATACTTAAATGTTGAAAAACCACCAGGCTTTTAAAGAAGCTAGGGGGTGAAGGAGTTCTAGGGCGACATTAGTGATCATCTGTGAGTGAGCCGGTTCTCCAAGCAGAGATCTGGAGGGAGATCTTTATCTTCAGCAAGAGGTTCCCTCTGGAATAGCCTCCCTGCCACCCTCTGACTTGAGCCTGATCTCCTTAATTTCTGGAAACTCCTCAAGACTTTCCTCTTCTCTTCCTTCTCTCTCCCTCTACCCTGCAAACCTATCTTCTGCTCGTTCCCTCTCTCCCTCCTTTTTCCATACAGCTTTTGCTGACTGGCTGCCTGGTGCGTCTCAGAGTCTCACAGCTCCCTGAAAGGCCTAGGCACAACCTTCCCAAGTATCTAGACCAACCTTATGAGGAAGATGTGCAAGCAGAGTTCAGGGGTGCATCCCTTTAAACCCTTCAGCCCTTTAAGCCATCTACCGATTGTTGGTACTGCTGTGATTATTCAATTGAATCCCCAGGAAATGCCATTCATGCCAAACGAAGGCTGTCATTCGCAGTAAAACACCAGTAAAACACCAGTAAAACACCAGTAAAACACCAAAAAAGTACCTCACAAGCTTTAGAGAGCTCACCAAAAAGGGCAGTCAAACCATTGAGGCATTTGCACATCAGTGTGTGAAATATCTAAACGGATTGGGTCAAAGTTAAAAAAGTTGACACTTTTGAGGGCATGTTTAATTTGGACAGTATCACAAACCTTATGAAGTATGCAAAGGCGGCCAACAGGTATGTGACTACTCGAGTTCACAAAAAGGCTCTAGCGACAATATCCAAACCAGATGACAAGGGGAGTGATACAAATGAGCCAAAATAGGGTAGGGCAACATTTCTCCACCCTCCTGCTAAGAGAGGTCCCTGAAAATGTGAATGTAAATTTCAGTAACAAGAATCATTCACTCCCAGAGCAAGAACCGTGAGAGCACAGTAGCACTGGAGGATCCACGTTCACAGCCCAACAGGGCAGGCTCGTGTCTGGAGACCAGAGACATAGGAGGGGAGATCATGCATGCAAGGTTAGACCGAAGGCAGCTGTAGTTAGTGCTACCCTGATGTAGGAGGAGTACATACTAAGTGTGTTCATAATAAGCAAGGGGCTGACCGAATGTTACATAGTGTCTCTGAGCGATAAAGGTACTCTATTTCCAACAGAGGTCCAGATTCCTGCTTATACAAGATCTTCTTGGATCATGTATTCACAAATGGAAATTTTGTCCCAGCACTTTGTGATACTGCTGCGAATATCACCACTGTCTGACAACGGTGGGTGTGAGAGGACTAGATCATCCCTGGTCCTGCCAAGCTAGTTAGGGGGTTTAATGGCCTTACCCAATGCTCAATGGTTCTCATGGAGTTCCGTTGGAGAGGGGAAACCTCCCTGCTCTGTGTCGCTGGCAAGGATCCAATACTTGTGGATTGTCTGCTAGATATTGATTGGCCAGATAAACAAACCCTTGCAGCAAAGACTAGATCTAGGTCCAATGAAGCTGCACGGAAAGCATCCCTGGTATATATGGCTCCATGGGTGCTTCCAGTACTGCCCAGTTCAGAGTCCACAGAGGAACCTGGGCCTGTCGGAGAGGACATAATGGCCATTGGAGTGCCCACTGCAGTGGTACCAGACTCAGTAATGTCATGGTTCCATAGAGGCATACAACCAAAAACTGGGCTGAGGATACAGTGGCTTCAGACCTTAAGAGTGCACCAGAACTCAGTATCTGTCCTCGGCTACTGGTCCCAGCAAAGCTGACATTTTCCGAGCACAGCACAACTGTTCCACTTTGGCAGATCTGCATGAACAGACAAACATGCTCAAGGGGAAGCTCCTGAGATGTTTAGTGTGTACTGTGATAATGTTATACTGTACAGTGAGGCAGGGGGCAACAGGACATTGGTTGTGCCCTAGTGCCACACATGGTTCCTACTAGACTTGGCTCACAACATTCCTCTGGAGGGTCATTTTGGAAAGACAAAGACAGCTGACAGGCTTCATGCCCATTATTACTGGCCCCAGATTGGAGTAGAAATAAGAGCCTTTTGTCATGATGTCTACCCCCGGGCATCAGGACCAAGGCCCTCAGCTCCAGGAGCAGGCATCCAGACATTTGTTTAAACCTCAGCAGCCCCGGCTAGGGGCTGTCTGGGTTCAGTCCTGGCGCCTTAGGCGCCAGGCTCATCATAGAAATCAGTCCTGGTGCCATAGGCGTCAGGCTCATAGACTTTACTTACCTGATGCAGACCATGCTGCAAAAGAGTCCAAGCCTACATGAGGCCTGGATGGGACTATTTTGTTACAGGGACTATTTTTTACTCGGGCGTGGCTCTAGGGAACTTCTTACCTGGAACTACTTTGGAGGCTATTTAAACCACACCCGAACAGCAGCACATGCTTCGTGTTATTCTGCATCCAGCAGTGTGACGCTCACTGTGCCTGCAGCCAGCATCCAGTCTTCTGCCACGCCCGTGTGCCTGCAGCCAGCATCCAGTCTTCTGCCACGCCCGCCTCGGATCCGGAGCTCCTAGAATAAAGAAGAAGAAAAGGACAAGGTTAGAAAACAAACTTATTTCAAATTCCTCACCTAATTCTGGAACCATTTCATCTCCGGACCTCGAAAGTACATCAGTCCTGCACGTGTCGCTTTGCCAGCTCCAGCACGGCGCCATACTCACCAGTTCTCACAGCATCTTTCGATCCGGCACTGTCTCCATCATTTCTTCGCCATAATCCGGCACCTAGGGGACACAAGAAAAAACAAGGTGAGCCAAGGGAATCAACAAATACAACCTCTTACCACCATAGACTTACCTGATTTACCACCGGCGGTATTATTCCATAACTCTCCACATTTTCATATGCTGCATCTGTAAAGAGGTAGAAAAACAACACGTTAACGCATGCAATAGTTACCGGACAGCGTTGGGTAACACAGACTCTTACCTGAACACCAGCAGCAGCTACGAGACCTTCTTCTCACGAACTCAGTTGCAACTTAAGGAAGGAAGGGGACAAGAGTGAACATCGGGCACATTGAACTCTTTGAACTTGATACTTACCAATCCCGCCAGGGACTTCAGAGTCAATACTTACCGGAACTCTCCCAACGCCTTCAAACCAGTGAAGTAACTGGTATCTATGCGCCCCTGCAAGACACGCAGGATGGAGAGCTCATCTTTTACGAACATAAGGTGAGGTTACTAAGGGGATATCGGAGGTAATTAGTGGGGGACAGTGAGAACAGTTGGGAGGCCATCACTAAAACCCACAGGTGGTTAATCCCTGTCTCCACTTGCAGGAAAATACTTCTTCGGGTCCAGCAGACAAGACTAGGCGAGCCAGTCCAGACAGTCATCTCTGCACTACGCATCACGTTGAAGGAGACCGCAGCTGTCCGGGTCCGATCGACACCCCTGTGGGGTCCAGGTGAGCGCAACACCTTTGTCCAGTACTGCCTCACTTGCCAAGCATCTGGTAAGTCTGGCTGACCCAAAAGGTCCCCTTTAATTCCACAACCAGTGATTCAGAGGCACTTCAAGAGACAGCTATGGACATTGTTGGCCTTTTGGATCCCCAAACATCCTCACGGAAGTAGTACATCCTAGAAATGAGAGATCATGCCACTTAGAATCAGGAGGCTGGACATTTGAGGAGAATCAAAGCTTCTGTGGTTTGGAAGGTCTGCATAAGGATATTCTCTTGTGTGGGATTCCCTAAAGAATGTATTTCCTGCAGGGGATCCAACTTTATATCTGCATATATGAAGTCCATGTGGATGAGTGTGGATTAACTTACAATTTCCCCTCTGCCTTTCACCCACAAATAGGCTTGCTAGGTGGCTTGAAAAGGTCCCTGAGGAGAAAGTGAGATATTATCCTGCCATCCCTTCTCTTCTTCTACTAGGAGATTCCAGTGAACAGTGCTGGGTTCAGTTCCTTCGAGCTCCTGTTTGGACACCCTGTTACAGGTCCTCAAAGTCTCATGTGTGAAGAACAGAAAGGCAATGCTAAACTCCTTCCCATGACATAGTGGAATATGTACTTGGCCTCATTTCCGGAATGGTCAGGTAAAGAGAACAGAGTACCAAGCACCTGATGGTCAGTCATGAGTTAATGAATGACTGTGATGACTCGAGTGGGCCCATGGCTCCCCTTCATGATAAGTGAGTACTTGGCTATTTGCTCTAGAGCGAATCAGTGAGGTCAACTCATTGATACCAGATGCATCAGGTATTTTATGTCAACCGTCCAATGCCCAATAAATCCAGGATGACTTATTGAGGGGGTCACTGATGATGAGACAGATCCATTCCAAGACTTGTTACACACCGAGTCCAACTGACAGGTTTTTGGGAAGTTCATATCTACCCAGTCGTTACTGAGCAGCATTTACAAGATTGTCAGCAGCTACTTTACACGTTCACAAGGCTGTTCTCGCTTACTTCAGGCAAAGTAAATTGGTGTAGCCATGATATCAATACTAGGGACTGCAAGCCAGTGAAGAGTTGGATTCACTAGTTGTCTGACAAGGTCAAGAACACCATCAAAGAGGAAGTCTCCAAGATGTTGGATTAAGGGGATATTGAGCCATCCCATAGCCCCTTGGCTATTCCATGGCTACTGGTCTATAAACAGTCCAGTAGCCTGAAAACTGAAGTCTGCTTTTGTGTAGACTACACAGGGCTCAACTCTGTAACAAAGACAGATGCACGCCCCTACAATAGCTAGGGTAGAAGAATAATTGACAGAGTTGGTGCTGGATCAAGCAAAGGCAAAGTCAGTATGTTCCACTCCAGAAGTGCACTGTTAGTTTACTTTTATGCCCTTTGGGGTAAATAATGCCTCTGCCACCTTGCAGACAATGTTAAATCATTTACTGTCAGGACTGAAAGACTTTGGTGTCGCCTACTCATGTGACATTGCAGTGTTCAGTGATACATGGGAAGGCAATGCATTACAAATGAAGCAGGTGCACCCACAGATTTGAACAGCATAGAAATATGAATGCATTAATGCAAATAGGCGAGCAATAGAAATCTGATGTATATTGCACACCATAACAATGAGCCCATGCTTCAACCCTCACATTCCATCTTTGCTTTGTTTCCACTCTCTTTTCTACAGAAGAATGTACTTAAAATGTACTGCAAAGTAATTCATGAAACTGTACACAATCACTTGTAAAAACCTGTGTCTAATTGCAATAAAGTAAGAATACCCATTCTGAATTATGGTGTGCTTTGTCAACACGATAGAGAGTTAATGTGGATTTTACCAGAAGACCAAGAGGGTTTCTAATACTCTGGTATAAACCACGAATCTGTTAACTTGCCCAGAGGAAGCCATTGGATTGGCCAAACAAAAAGTGTGTGCGCCAAAAGGTTATTGTTGTCTCATAAAGAATCTATACTATGTAGGATCTGATCTGACCTATCTTACTGAAATCCATGGTATAGATGTAACGTATGAATATGATGTAATATTCACAAAGCAATTATTTTATTAAAACCGCTCTCAGTGAGACTAACAGACATTTTGTAAGTTTCTATTTGATATAAACCAACAGGCACTGGGAATACGTATGATTTTCCTGCTTCTAAATAAGGCACCACATTGTCTCACTGTAAATTAATATAAAATGTAGAATGACACCATAATAATAATCTTTTTAACATCAACATGCTGGAAGTTTTCAGTGTTACTGTATATGTTTGTCCAGTTCATTCCCTTAACTTCTGTTACCAACAAATCTCACCTTCATAAACTGTCTTTTCTTGAGTAAGCCGATGCCTGAGCAAATGAGCTAACGAACTTGCAGGATTGCACGAGCATGCTCAAAAACACAGCATGCAATATACATTACGTTGTGTCAAAATCCCAATTGTCCAGACATGCCTTGGAAACACTGGCCATTTATCACTACACGTATGAACATATCGTTCTCTCCTTTGCAGATCCATGATCCGCCGAACAGCACTGCACTATATTGGAAAACATGATCTCCACACTTCATCAACATCTCCTTTGTGTGCAGCAGCAGATCTATGTGATCACTGCGCCCCCGCAACTGCGACGGCCGAAAATGCCGACACCAGTTACGGCGTGGCGCAGTGATCACATGCATCACTGTGCCTGCTTCCCCCGGCCTACATTACCCCTCCCAACCCCCCCACTCCACTCACCTCACCTTTAGGGCAGCACACGCAGAAGTGTGCCGCCCGCCCCCTGTGATCCCTGCAGCGTCAGCTCTTCCCACTAACGCAAGTTAGAGCTGACACTGCAGGGTGCTTTTTATTTTTTCTTTTTTTTTCTTACGTGTCCCCCGCTTTCCCAAATGTTAAGCATGGTACACCCCCGCAACTCCTGATCCCCGTTACTGCGCCCAGGTAGAGCGGGGACGCAGTAAATGTAACCCTCATTTTGTGCTCCTCCAAAGTCGCAGTGACTGGGGGCGCACAAATGAGGGCGACATTTTCATACAATACCTGCAGCAGCTATTTCACACTTTTCCATTTTCTCTTCACCCACTTGATCCTTTTCTTTCCTCCAGCAGTCTGTGGACTGGATAACATTACGGGGGCACTGTACACACTCCATGAAAAAGCCTAGGCACTCTCAAACTAATATGGTGGCAATTGTGTGCAGTATAAAAACCTATGAACTAATTAAGTCCACTGTCAGGCGCAAAGTGCAGCTTAGATGACTGCATGTGATGTCCGGAGCCATTAGAATGGAACATGAACAAGCTAAGTGACAACAAAACAAGGATTGCAAAGCCAATAGATTATGTATGCACATTGGAAGATGATGTTGTAAAGCCCAACGGAAGCCCAATGCTAATTATTGTACGTGTTTCCATATTTACCAAATTTCAAGGGTTCTGTTGTGATGAATTGGATCATCTTAACTTTGTCTTTACTAAAGCCGTTTCACTGAATGTCAGGGGTTTTGTTACGGTATATCATGCTCTTTGGCTGTGATAACTGTCCACTCTGCAACAATTACAATGAAAGTGTACCATGTTGCCTCATAGGTTTTTCCTTTTCATTTCTGCCGTAGTCTCCCCAGAAAGGTTCCTGTGGAAATATAACAGCCATACCAGTTGCAGTATAGTGTATTGCTGTGGTAAGCATTCCCACAGAAACGCAGCATCTGTCTGTTACCGAGAAAATAGGAAAACACTTGAAAATTAAAACCTTTTACACATCCCTGCTGCAACGCTCCATGTGCACCTCTACTCCTTTTCAGGTCCCTCCTAATGCTGCCAAATATGTTCTTCCCTCTTGACTCTCTCCTAGTATCCCATTTCACCCACTCTTTCTATGGCACACCTTTTTCCAACCGTCTCTTTCGTGGTTCCTGTGGAAATCCTGTGTGAGTACCACAGAATTCTTGGGGTAAGACAAAAATAATCTTTTCAAAATAGCCACTTATTTATGTGGTCCTTTTTCCCCTGCCCTGATCTAAGCCACCCCTTTTCCTCCAAATATAATTTTGAGCCATTTTCTTTTTTACTTTCCCTGGCGATTAATACAGGAATCGCTTGCAACGAGCAAAATAAAGTGATGCGTTTTCATTTCAGAAATATTTTTTGGGAACTGGAACCACCTTCTCTTTCATTTTTTAAATTTTTTTAAAGGACTTATTAGTGATGCTTTATGAACTACTTGTCTTGTATTTGGCGCAAATCCATCCAGCGTTTTTTTGCGGTGCACATGTTACATCCAATATCGTATTTCTCTATGGAAATACAAATGGGAGCAAGCCGAAAATAGCTTTTTTAACCATTTAACACATTCAGAACCATTACAAGTAAAGACGTGCGTGAAAAAATGCTGGTAATGTGCTGGTCATTCCCATTACCCCAGCATTACCACAACATGGTACTGGTGGTAAGGTGGTAGATAAACCTCAAGCAAAAAGCTGGAGGTAAATCCGACACCTTACCACCAAAAATTCGTAAAATCGGCAGAATTACCAGCAGTGGTAATTTTGCCGAAATCGCCATGGAGTCCTAAGTACTCCAAACATAGGGATTTACACCACCTTACTGGCAATTCCGTTTTGCAGTATATCAATGGATTTACCACCAAAATGCTGCCAAACTTGTAATGAGTGCAATTGCGCCTAAATTTCCAATTTTGGCGATCCCATGCCATACATGTTATTTAGAACATTTGAGACAAATACATCCAGTGAGTCCGACGTTATTACCAACAGAAGTTTGGGAAAAGTCGTCAAATATTTGGCAACAATTGTGAAAGCAAAAGAAAATATCGAGGCTGAGTACCTTCAAAAGAAATACACCAAACGCAGGTTATAAAGATACACAGATCGTTATTCAAAGTAAGTGAACAGTTTTCAAAGAAACACAGCGAATACCAGCACGTTCGGTGTGGGAAGTGAATGGGAGTGTACATCAGAATAGTCGTGCCTTTTATTCAGTATATTATCTGATGTTCAACCCACTTGCAGGTTAACCATTTCCATGGGCTAGAGGTTCATGCCGAGTTCGTGCCCTAATTTATGCAGCTATACATTTAAGGGTTATCCTTAACATATTCGCAAACAAGTTACAATAGCAACAGTGAGTCTTCGGATTTCACATTGATCTTTCACATATATCTTAAACAATATAGTCAAACAAGTATTCAAATTGGATGCTCGAACAGTATTGTGCACAATATACGTTCATGGATAAGTCTCGTTGGTACAGGTAATCCTTTATACACAGGTCAACGAAGGACAAGGTCTCAGTACATGACCCAAACATTTGGCCTGCAGGCAGTTTACATATTAACTTGTTCACAGAGGTCAAGACGGCCATGTTGCATTCAAAACGACACTGTCCACCATTTTAGAACACAGGGTGACTTCAGAGAGAGAGTCTAAAATGGCAGATGAACCTAAAATGGCAGCTTACACAGATCTAAGGTCAGGACCTTGCAACGTGGATTTCCTCGCAGAGCGACTTGGCTTAGGCCAATATATGCGGCAAAAGTGGCACGATATAATTTCCCGTTCGACAAACCCTCCTTTTGGCCTATGCCAAGCGCTAACCTATATCTAGTCATTTTACGAACAACTCCACGTTTCAGTGCCCATACACCCTGAATCACCATCGGAAATATCAATTGCCATTAGATCGGTTACCAAAATTTCTTTTAGCACATATTCATTGGATTTCTTGTCTGGGGCGTATACTTTGCGTCCTAACGTACCCATCGCCTGTGCGCAACATCCCCCTAGCATCGAACATATACCAGGAAGACACTGTATACAGCAACAAGACACTGTATACAGCAACAAAAGAACAACAGAACTTCCAAAATTATCAGCAAGACCGAAAGTACCTTCCAACCCCAAGATCGCAAGAAGTCCCAGAACCAAGCGCTAATATCCCAGTTTCCCTCGGGAACATGCACTTCTGAACTTAGGACATGCAGATTCTGCATTGCCTTGAAGATAGTTGGGGAGGAATCTGGCACGAAAACACAGCAAGCAGACCCCACTAATTTACATACCCCTCCGCGTTCAGCCAGGATGACATTTAATGCCATCCGGTTCTGAAGTGCTACTAACCTTATTGCTTTCTGTTCTAGAGTCATATTATAGAGTATGTCAGTGGTTCGGTTGATGGTTCTCTCCAGTACTCACGCTAGTCTCCTGATATCCTCTGAGTTCATTTCCCCAAAATGGCACAAAAGTTTTTGCTACGTCTCCCAGAACTTGTGCTGGAGTGTCACCATTCTCGTCCTGCCGTGGACGAGACTTTAAAACCTCTACGGTACTGGCTATGAATACCCCGGTAACAGGATCCATAAATAACAAGTTCCCTGCCAATCCCTCGGTAACCATGGAAATGCTACATTACCGCAAAGTAGACAGATTCGCCTACATACAAAGGTCTGTCTTCCCCAATGAAATTCGCAACGTTGGCGCAACCTTTAAAATCAACCATTGACTGAGTACCATTCCTCTGTATGCAGCAAGAAACTGAATCGGGGCTATGGTTAACAGTGTAAGAAGGAGGCGTGGCATCCTTATTACCTATAGGAGCCATTTTAAAGGAAATCAAAGATTGGAAAGGACGAGACAGTCTATCAGAAGGCCTAATAGAAGCAACGTTAAGATTACTCCTATTCGAAAAAACCGAGCATCCCAAGGGAGTCAAAACATGTTTTTCAAACTGATTCAAATTAGTCCCATCGAAGTTCCCTGAGATGCTATCATTCCAGCGTCCAAAGAATAGTGCTCTAAGAGAAGCATAACATGCAGTTGTCAAAGGTAAAGGATGAATATACCAACCTAGCCCCCTATCCCGATGTTGCGGTAAATGCGAGC
The DNA here is from genome assembly GCF_040938575.1 of Ambystoma mexicanum. Classification (NCBI taxonomy): domain Eukaryota; kingdom Metazoa; phylum Chordata; class Amphibia; order Caudata; family Ambystomatidae; genus Ambystoma; species Ambystoma mexicanum. The sequence goes on along the minus strand of NC_090923.1, from coordinate 785,511,619 downwards.
AAACCCAACAGTTGGACTTATTAAAGATGGCATGTGTAGAATTCATGATGAGTAATAGCGTATTATTGTAATATCTCTGTCTATGCTGAGAATCCCTAGGAGATAGAGTGTGCAGATGCACAAAAGGAGTAGAAACAGTAGGTACATTTTCAGTCGGTAACACTTTTTCAAACGGGTGTAATTCTTCTAGATACCAGAAGCCTAAAACAATGACTATTATGAAACCAATTAACATTATCTACAAACAGCAATACGTTTTTGGGGCCCATGTTGCAGTCTGTCCTTTTTCGCAGCTGGTCACATGTTCACTTATCAGTCCTGTACGAGCGGTAGCGGTGGCAGGTATTGTAGTCTTCAAACGAACACGCCAATGTTTTTAGCTGGCGACCTCCAGGCCGAGCGTCTTCTTAGTCCTTCCACAAACCCTAGCCAACAGAATCCCTGTGTCGATAATAGATCGGGGCAAAAAGGCAAGCCCTTGATGATTTTCCTCGATCGCACAGCCGAACCGTGCAGTAGGTCTATTTATTAGGTCGCAGATCGTACCTCGTGCTTCCTGGTACTGAGTGATCTGAGAACACTGTGTCGTCACTTCCCGTTGGAAGCGGCATATCAAGAACAAGAGAGGATGCAAGATCCGGAACAACAGCTTCCGGAGACAAAACTGTTGGAGAGTGTGGAGACAAAATGGCTGTTTCCCCAGGCCCCACGGGCTCAGAGAGAGTCTCCGACGCACTCTCGATGCTGTTTACTGCTTCGGGATCGTTGATTGCAGTACTGATGAGGGGTTCTGTTTCTTCTGTATTGTATCGCAATGGGTGTGGAATCTTCTTGGTGTGGGTCGCATGGATCCAATTTTTCCTGCCCGACACCCGCACCGCCGTCTGCGTGACCAGCAGGACTTGGAAGGGGCCTCGTCACCGAGGTGCAAGGCAAGACGATCGCTCGAATGCTTTTATGAGAACCCAGTCACCGGCCCATATGCTGTGACCGGGGCCCTCGTATCGTACAGGTAAAGCCTCTTGCACCTGGTGATAAATCAAATACAGGTTTTTAGTCAACTGGCTACAGTAATCTGAAAGAAGTACATTTTCTACATTTCGCAGTGAACGATTTTTCAGAAGGTTCCAGATATTAGCAGGCCTCCTCATAACCACCTCAAAGGGAGAGAGCCCAGTCTTAGTTTGAGGGGTCGTACGCATGGATAACAACACGATCGGTAAGGCGTCGGGCCATTTTAATTTGGTGCCGGCACATGTCTTAGCGAGCTTGTTTTTGATGATGCCGTTGTGTCTTTCTACTAGTCCTGCACTCTGAGCGTGTCTGGCCAAATGGAACCGTTTATCGATCTGTAATCCCACGCATATCTGCAGAATTACAGCAGCGATAAAATGTGGACCATTGTCCGAACAGATGACTCTTGGTAGCCCGAACCTAGGAAAATATTCTTTTAACATAGTCTTTGCAGCAGTCATGGCTGTAGCGTCTTTAACAGGAAAAGCCTCAACCCATTTGCTAAAAGCACAAATGACAACTAACATGTATTTCAAGTTATTACATCGTTCCATTTCAATAAAATCAAAGTGTATAACCTCGGAGGGGACAGAAGGTGGACCAAAACTTCCGCTAGGAGTTGACGTTCCCTTTCCCACATTATGCTGTAAACAGATCATGCAGTTTTGGACAAAACGTTCAGCTACCTTAGAGATGTTATCATTTACCCATACATTTTCCAACATTTTTGTAATCTTGCGGGCACATATATGTATAGGGCCATGGACCATAACAACCATCATCATAATATATGCGTCAGGAAGTAGCCATTTTCCTTCAACTCTGTCCACCCAACACCCATCATCATCAAGTTTCCCCAAGCCCTCAGCCCACTTTTTAGACCCTTCCTATGTTGCATCGGCTTGGATATCCCTCACAGAATCGATACTCTCATCCATAGTACAGGCATTTGTGGCTTCCCATGAAGTATATATGTTTAAAGAGATATCAGTGGCAGTCTGTTTAGCTATCTGGTCAGCAAAAGCATTCCCTTTTCCTATATCATCTACAATCTTTTGATACGCTGCGCATTTTACAATAGCTAACTGAGTAGGGAGTGCAAGCGCTGAGAGTAGCCGTACTATCAGGGAGCCATGCTGGATCTTTGTACCATGTGAAGTTAAAAACCCTCTTTCTTACCAAAGTGCTGCAAAGTTGTGAACCACCCCAAAGGCATACTGACTGTCAGTGTATATATTCACGGTAAGCCCTTTGGAAAGTTCGCAAGCTCGGGTCAATGCTATAATCTCTGCGGCCTGCACAGAGTTATGCGTGATTCTCTTGGTTTCCACAACCTTGCTCAACGTAGTGATTGCATAAGCAGCTGTGGATGTACCATCCGGAAGTGTGAAGCAGGAGCCATCGCAAAACAGCTCCCCTTGCAGATTGTTCAAAGGAGTATCTTTTAGATCAATTCTACCCTTTGTCTCTTGTTCGGTAGTGTAAAGACAGTCATGTGACTCTTCGTCACTGCAAGCAGTACCTCGCGGGAAAGGTAAGAGTTCAGCCGGACTAAGAACACAACACCTCTTAATTTGTATGTGTGGTGCAAACAAGATCAATTCATATCTTGTGAACCGTGCGGAAGTGAGGTGTTCGTTTCAGTTCTGTTCAGTAGAACATCTACAGAGTGAGGTACCATCAGGGTTAAAGCATGGCCTAGAACCATTCCCTCACTCTGTTTTACAGACGCAGCAGCAGCAGCGACAGCTCGCAAACATCTTGGCAAAGCGCATGCTACAGGATCAAGGGCGGAGGAAAAGTAACAGCCTATTCTTCCCTCCATGTTCCTGCGTTGACACAGCCAAAGCACATCAATCACATTCATGCACAAACAACACAAAGGCCTTTTCATAATTTGGGGTGCCCAAAACCGGTGCCGAGCACAATGCAGTCTTGAGCAAATCAAATGCACGCTGGTGCTCCATGTTCCACGGCAATGGCAAAGAAATGCCCTTCTTCGTCAGAGCCAACATCGGCTTAATCGTCATCGAGAAATTGGGGATCCACTGCCTGCAGTAAGAAGCCATTCCTATGAAGGCTCTAACTTCTTTCTGCGTATTTGGGACAGACATGCCAGAAATGAGTTTTATCCGTTCAGGCGTCAATCTTCTTCCCTCCTTCGACAGGAGATAGCCTAAATAGGCATCCTCCTGACAACAATATTGAAATTTCTTGAGCAAAGCTTTATGTCCATATTTAGCCCGGTGAATAAGCAACAACACAGTCCCCTCCTAACAAGCGCTTTCTGAGTCTGCAGCTAAAAGCAAGTCAACAACATATTGAAGCAGTGTACAAGTAGAGGGCAACTCAATGGTATCGAGTTGTTCTTTCAGAGCCCTTCTCTAGATTCTAGGACTTTCTGTGTAACCCTGTGGTGCACGGGTAAGTGTGATGGAGCCTCCCCCTAAGGTGAACGCGAACAAATATCTACTGTCCTTTTGTATAGTAATACTAAAGAAAGCATTCTTTAGATCCACACACTAAAATGAGTAGCTGAAGCCGGAATCATAGTCAGTATCGTCGTCACATCAGGCACAATTGGAAATTGTGGAGCGACGATCTTATTGATGGCGTGTAAATCAATTATGAAACGAAAATGAATTGCATTATCGCCTTTTTTATATACGGGCAAAATCAGACTATCGCATAAACTACCTGCAATTTCCTCAATCACCCCTCGATGTACAAAATCAGAGACGATGCATTTCAAAGCTTGCTCCCCATCTGCTGAAATCTTATACTGCGGAATGCACGGAAGCTTCACTCCATGTTTCAAAACAATCTTAACAGGCTCAATTTGTAAAACGCTGACATCATTGTCATCAACTGCCCATAAACACTCCGGAATATCACTAAATTCCCGTGGCAAAGGTCTAGTCAAGAATTGGGAGACAGAAAGTTGCTGTGGCGAAATCATCAAACGCACTCCATCAGAGGAACAATGAATTACCGCTTTTAATTACTTCAAGAGATTCAACCCCAGCAAATTCTCTCCACAATTCGAAGTCAAAAGAAATGGACAATGGTCCGTAAACGGACCCAAAGAAATAGGTACCGGCGAAGAAATCGGACAGACAACTGGTGTGCCAGAAAACCCTAGAGAAACATTGGTTTGCCCTGACAGTGGAATGTTTGGAACCAAAGAATGATCAATGAAACATTTCTGTGCCCCTGTATCTATCAAGAATAGATGTTTCCTATTTCCCACTATCATTTCAACGTAGGGACCTTTCTGATTAACGGGAATAGGCATAGTTTCCAAACCCTGCTTCGGACAATCCCAACGAAACAGAATATCGTCGAAAGGAAGTTCTTCAGAGAGGTAAGCGGCAGAAGGATGATCAAATATGTTTCTAGTATCCACACTTGGTGCCTGATAATCCTGTGAAAAAGGTTGCTGTGAATCTTGTGAAAACTGACCTCTACCAGGGCCCCCTACAACTAGGCGACCTCTGGGTTGTCTACCCATATTTCCAAATGTGTTATTTGACCTCTGTCGAAGGACCGGGCATTGTGCACGCCAATGACCCTCTTGCCTACAATAGGCACACTGGTTAATGTTTACAGGACCCAAGGGCACATTTCCTTGTGGAACATACTGACCTCTAAACTGTGAATTACCCCCTCTAGGGCCTCTAACTATTTGCTGTAATAATACTTTGGTCTTCAAATCACCTTTTCTCTTTTCGACTCTTTCCTTTTCATTATTGACACGATTCTCATAGTACTGAGCCATGTGCAGTACTTCTGATTGAGACTTCGCTTGCCAAGCGCTCTCAGAGGACATAATTTGCGACTGGATGTCTGGTAACAATCCACGCACAAATTTGTCTACAAATAATCTGTTCCCAGACTCGGTGCTTAAATCTTGTGCACTGAAATCCGAGAATAACTGTTCGAACTGATTAAAGAACTCGGTAGCACCCTCAGACTTCCCTTGGACACAGGCGGTAAGCTTGTCCCAAATAATTCTCTTTTCGGGAATCATAGTTTTCAATTTTGCAACTATTCTGTCAGGCAAAGTTAGTATCACCTGAGGCGGTCTTTCGCCAGCTGGCCTTTCTCCATCAAGTCTAATTATGTTAGCCCATGTAACTCATAACCCTGCTACATCATCTATAGTCCTAACCTGTTTCCACAAATCTACGGGCAGGAGTACGGGAAATAACAAATCAATACCACTTAAAGTGATTATTGAGAATTGCAAAACAGACTGTATTTCTTTATAGAACCCTGTCGGATTTTTCCTAATGTCGGGAATAGATTGCCTAATGGTATTTACTTCCTGTCTTGAGAACGGGACATGAACGAACTGAGACACATAATGTGCAGGTATTTCCACAGCAACTGTACCCGCTACAGCATTAGCGGGAATCTCAACTTTTGGGACACGTGTCGGAGGAACCTCTCTCATAGACAACTGAGAAGTAGGCAACTCCGAATGCTTACTAAGCAACAGAGCCAAATCGAGCGCTAAAGCAGCCGAAGAAGTGTCAAATGAAAAAAGCTCTCTTGTAAATACTTGATAACTCTGTGGGACAACTAATCTTTCTTTTTACACACTCATCCTGTAGGTATTCTACCATTACCTGTATCACTTTCCTTTGCATTTCTGGCGTATACTGACTATACGTGTCATATACTTCAACTGGGGTTATCGACGAGTCCGAGATCCATCTACTTGCGTCCTTCATGCAAATTCGCATTTCCTCAGATATCAATTTGCGACAAGGAAGGAACCGTTTCTGCACATACATACTATCTTCATCCTCATTCTGTAACCTTTCCAACTCCTTTCTATATTCAAATACCCTCTAAACATGCTCTTGTACTTTCTCCACAGTGTCCCTAGAGAACGCTAAGGTGTTCAGATCCCTCAACCCTTGTGGGAGATCTGAATTGTTTAATCTGTCCCACATTACACATAAATGGATACCTAATCCCTCAATAAAAAACATTTTCTCAGAAAAATTGTCCATATTAAAAAGTGTGGCAAAAACATTAGCTTGATCATCCCTCTCCATACAATGCTTAGCCCATGCAATCAATTCACGTTTCTTCTCTGGGGGTACAGTATTGCGAGTGACAACCCTTGATCCCGCTCCCTGATCTACTACAAGCGATGCAGGACCACTTGGAAGAGGGAAAGTAGGCATGTTCAAAGGAGGCGTTGTCACTGGTACAACAGGAAAGAGAGGAGGAGCAGGTGGAGGAGCAGGTAGAGGAGCAGCAACAAAAGGAGGACCAATGACTGGAGGAAGAGGAATGACAGGAGGAACGACAGGAGCAAGAGGAGGAATACAGCAGGAAGAGGCAAAGCAGCAGGAAGAGGAACATACAGAGGTGGCGCAGTGGCACCAGGCCTTCGTTCATTTAGCAATTTATCGATAAATTTGTCGGAAACATGAAAGTCTTTAGAAGGATAGATTTTCTGGATACCAAGTGAGAAAGCCCTATCCATATTTCTTTTTCGGCGTTCGTTTTATGACGATGTGCATGTTTTTCTCTACTCTTAAGCTGCTGCAAAGCTTCTTTCTTCCAATTTTGTAATACGTCAAATGCTGCAGATCTAGCCTTTTTCTTTAATAATATAGATTCTAAGTATTCAATACGAGGAATTTCAAAACTACCATGGGTTGGCCACTGAAGTTCGGAAGCATGTCTAGTTTGTCTGTGCCAAATATCATTAAACACTATACTACCAATGCCATGCTTACAGTACATATTACACGCCGGCGACCCCTCTTGTGGCGCCAGACAGCTAAATTCCAAAGATTGTGTGTCACTGCGAAATAATGCCCTAAATCAGGAAGACAATTTCACAGGCATATCAGAATACGGTGTTACCTGGTCAATAATTGTACCTGCAAGTGCAATGCTCCAAAACAAATTATCAGGATACTTAAGAATCGGGTCACAACTCACCTGATCAAGTCTAAGGAGGTCCGATCGGATTACAAAGTTTTTCTAACGAATTTTACCTTGTGTTTGGTGATTTCGGCAAATCTGCCCGCCTCGATATGTGGACTCTTGTCAAGATGCCGACTCGGACCGCATGCTCACCACCCAGGGATCGGACCGTGCAGCGCTGCTGAGGTGTCGCGTCTCATTCAGAAAGGGGCCCCTTTTTTTCAACACCGTCCGATCCCGGTCCAATAGCAGCATCAACCTTCACTGGCATCAATCTTGAGGGTCCCTATTCGGGCGCCATCTGTGAAAGCAAAAGAAAATATCAAGGCTGGGTACCTTCAAAAGAAATACACCAAACACAGGTTATAAAGATACACAGATCTTTATTCAAAGTAACTGAACAGTTGTCAAAGAAACAGAGTATTGGATAGCTATCGGGCCCTCAGTTCACCACAGCGAATACCAGCATGTTCGGTGTAGGAAGTGAATGGGACTGTACATCAGAATAGTCGTACCTTTTATTCAGTATGTTATCTGATGTTCAACCCAATTCGCAGGTTAACCATTTCCATGGGCTAGAGGTTCATGCCGAGTTTGTGCCCTAATTTATGCAGCTATACATTTAAGGGTTATCCTTAACATATTCGCAAACAAGTTACAATAGCAACAGTGTGTCATCGGATTTCACATTAATCTTTCACATATATGTTAAACAATATAGTCAAAAAGTATTCACTTTGGATGCTCGAACAGTATTGTGCACAATATATGTTCATGGATTAGTCTCGTTGGTACAGGTAATCCTTTATACACAGGTCAACGAAGGACAAGGTCTCAGTACATGACCCAAACATTTGGCCTGCAGGCAGTTTACATATTAACTTGTACACAGAGGTCAAGACGCCCATGTTGCATTCAAAACAACACTGTCCACAATTTTAGAACACAGGGTGACTTTAGAGAGAGAGTCTAAAAAGGCGGATGAACCTAAAATGGCGGCTTACACAGATCTAAGGTCAGGACGTTGCAACGGGGATTTCCGCGCAGCGCGACTTGGCTTAGGCCAATATATGCGGCAAAAGTGGCACGATATAATTTCCTGTTCGACACAATCACCACACAATGATATACATATATTAGAGTTTTGCTCAGGCATTAAACCAATGGATTGCACCTGTTGTTAGCACGTGATAAAAGCATGAAAATTGCATAGTTTCTGAAATAGAGAGTACACATGAAGAGTAAAGGAGAATTTTCTTAGTTGCACTCATCACTTTTAAACTCTGTTCTGTAAGTGTTTAAAATTGCATGCAGTTAGCCAACAGCTCTTAAATGCCAGTGCTGGTCCCTTGCATGCAATTAACATTTCTTTTAAAAAATGGCCCACTTATTTGGTGGTATTTCCTCTATAAATACCACAACACGGTAAGAGTTACTTCATGTGCTAATTCATGCAGATTATAAAGTTATTCCCTATTTTGGAGTACCTTAGAACTCATTGGGATATTTATATTACTGCACACAGTAATTGTCACACGAGATAATTCTTGCATTAAGTAATGCTTTTGTGTGGCCATAACAGTTTTTCAATAAGCAAGTATGCATCACTTTATCAGTAAAAAAAGAAGGGGCTGAGTCAGCCCCATCATTGTATATTGAGGAATACAGTTTAGGTACAGATCTCAGTGACAATCACTCAATTTGATATGCTGCCTTTCCAGAGATGTACCTCAGTCTACTTTAGCCTATTTTCTTTGCCCATCACCCTCCCATGACCTCCCTTGCACTTCATCATTAATGCCCTTCACCTCCTTACAATTAACTTTCAGACCTCTGCTCTCCTTTTGCTCCATCCCTTAATCACATCCCTTTCCTTACCCCAAACTCAATCCCTTCCTTTATTCCTACATTAATTCCTTGCCACCTCCAACTGCCTATCACACTCAGCACATTCTTCGCCCTCTACCCTAGGCTGCTCTTGTGGGACTATTATCCCCTGCCAGACATGACACGCAGGTGTGATCACGATCTTGCTGGTAATTGCGGATTTGGTGTCTGCACTAAAACAACAGAGACTTAAGGATGTCATGGGGACGTGGCTTTCATTGTGCTCCCAAGATGGACTTTCCCAGTACGTCAGCTGCATACTGCAATTCATGAACGTAGTGACGACTGCGAGGGGAGTGTATCTAGGAGCTGATGGTGGAGATAGAGGAAGGGGGTGTTTATATTTTTGTCTGGGAGACTGGTTATGTTTTGAGTGCATTTGTGACTGTGTAAAGTATACGTGGACAGTTGTACCTGTGTTCATGCAATGGTGCATGTATGTTGTTCTTTTGTATGTGTGTCTTTTGGAAATGACAATATAAAGCTGTAAAAGACTCACTATCTAGTCTAATAATAAGTAATGCCTGAACTTCACATGTGATTGTTAAGCGTACCCGAAGGTCAGCACCACAAACAATAAATGTCCCTGTGTGAATGAGAGGGAGAAAATCCTAGACCACATGTTCATACTGCCGACAGATAATATTCATATTTGAAGGACACACTAACCCTGAATGTCACTGTTGCCACCGATGCAGCACATACACCAACGGGCTGTTTACGATCCTTAGCAACTTATCACGATTCCTTGTTGCTGAGAAAGTTAAAGTTTGTCTTCAGTGTCACCATGTAAGAATGTTTCCTGTATGTTGGGCTTATTTTATGATCACTGGTGTGTTCAATACAAAAAGAGTTTTCTGGCCCTTGAATAGCACCCATGGATGTTACTGTGGTGGTTATAGTAATGGCTGTGGAGTCCGGCAGTTAGTCCAGTCTGCCCTGCTTACCTGCTCAACGCTGTGTTTGTTTAGTGATTGTGCTCGAGGACTTTGGATTACACTGTACCTTTAACAACCAGTACATTCTACAAGAGGAACACATGGCGTGTAGCGCCAGAGCATGGAGTCCGGCAGTGAGTCCAGTCTGTCCTGCTTACCAGCTCAACTCTGTGTTTGTTTGGTGATTGTGCTTGAAACCTGTACTTTCTACAAGAGGGACGCATGGTGCATGGCACCAGCGCGTGGAGTACGGCAGTGAGTCCAGTCTGCCCTGCTTACCTGCTCAATGCTGTGTTTGTTTGGCGATTGCGTGGCATGGAGCACCGGTGCATGGAGTCCAGCCGTGATTCCAGTCAGCCCCACGCAGCCCGACTAGCCGTGTGGCCATGATGCAGGCTCTGCTAGCTGGGAGTATGGGCTGTACGACTCTGTCTGCTTTGCCAGTGACTCTTTGGCTGCCAAAGCAAAACGGTAATGGCAGACTTTTCAGGACAATTGACACGGCAACAGCAGTTGCAGCATCATTTGGATGACGGCTTTCACGAAATGCAGGTGGGTGAGATGCCAGTAGAAGCGAGTTTCGTGGTGGTTGAGCCGGTGTCGGCTGGAAGTGACTGTAGCATCCCGGCCCCTCCTCTTACTCCCCTTCTCACCTCATTGCCCGCACCTTGCACCCCAAACACGCCGCCTACCTGTGAATTATATGCACCTGGTGCCGTGCAGAACATCTTGCTTGAAAGTGGAAATGCATTGCAGTCTACCCCACTGACCCGGAAATATGATATGATATTAGATATCACTGATGCAGAATTGTTGGAAGCCGGCCTCTTTAATGAGGGTGTAACGGAATCAGGTAACTTGCTTGCAGATATTCACATTACAGCAAACGGAAATAACCAGCTGTCAATAGGTAAAGCCCAAATGGTTGATGAAGAATCGGACAGTGCTGCTGGGGGTGTATTAGACGTAACACATGCCCCAGCACTAATGTCTGACTTGTTGAACGGACAAACCTATTACAGAATTTTACTAAAATATCCACGCTCAGTGTGCCGTGGAAGGAGGCAAACAAAGGAAAAGATAGCAGTATGTTACTACCCAATGAAGGCAAGCCTGCGGCGAACTTTCCAAGGTGTGCAACACAGATGATAGGTGACTGTTTTGTTGATGTATTCCACTCTGTTAATACATTTGCTTAACTCCACACATCTATGAGCTGGCATGAAGCAGAGCATGTGATGATTCCTACAAAATCGTATCAAGACCTGCCACGAGAGAGGCACGTTTAGCTGAGCGCTCTGAAGACCAGAGAGTACCTAAACGATAGTTGTGGAATCTCTACGCGTCATGAGGAACCCAGCGACAGCTATGGAGCCCCCAAGCTGTAAATAGGCATGGGTAGGGCAGAGCAGTTAGCAAGTTACAGAGGCAGAGCTGATGAACAAAGGCTACAAAAGAAAATTACGTTAAATGGGAAAAAAACACAGTTTGCGAAAAATTGTGGAGAAGCACTGCACCAGTTGAATAGTGACAAAAATCCTTTAAGCCATGTAAATGGTGTAAAGCAGTGGAAAGTGTACGTGGCAAATATAGATTATCCTCGTTGATGACCTGGAAACAAACAATAAAAGTCAGCTCTCCATTGCAGTGGGTCTGCAGATCCACAATAATGTGATGGCAGCAACAACCATCTCGATGGAACCATTTGTCAAATTGTATGAGTCATTGAATGATACCTTAAAGGATCATGCAACCCTCCTTACCATGATCAACTCAAAGCTCATATTCCTAGAAACATTCACAGAAAAAATCCAACAGAGGCTAGACGGAAAAGCTGAAACATCTTGAAAATGGCACAATAGGCTAATGGAAGCAGTAACTGACTGCACCAAGTGGATGATTCACAATTTCTATAAAATTTCCCCCAATGTAGAGGTGAAAGACTGCCAGTGTGCAAATAAGAGTTACAAGAAAGTGGCAGAATGGAAGATTGATCCTATTAAAATCACAAAGGAGATTATCGACTTGAGTGCTGATGCAATAGAGGCAGAAGGCACAGGAAAGACCTCTGATAAATCATTGAATACGAAAGGTCTCTTTAACAATCACTGTCAACCACTCACACCTACGAATGATCCTTGAAAAACAGCTGCACCTGCTGAAATAAAAGTAAACCGTGTCAATGTCCCGTTAAGGAAGTCGAATTAAGTCCCTTCAAATGCAATTGACATCGTTCCCTGCACTTAGATAATTAAACAAGCAACAACGATCAAAAATAAACATGATGACCGATGACCGAAGCCGACTGCAATTGCCATTTCCATCAAAGGTAAAAAATGTCCCCCCAATCTTTGACATTTTCTCCAAATCAGAAAAGTTTTTACCCATGTTGGTGGCAAGTAAGAGGAACCACAACACAAAGGTTCTGCAAAAGGACAGGAGAGCAAGATATGTGCCCCTAAGAAAGGCAAATCCAATGGATCGAGAATGTTAATCAGAAATGTAACAACTTCGCCCCAGCTGCATTATTTCAGCGTGTTGACACAAGGAAAAATCAAGAAAAGCATAATCAATCACAGATGAGCGAGATCTCACAGTATGACCCTTTGGATTTGATCACCATCGCTAAAAAAAGGCTGAGAATGGAACTTGAAGTCTGTGAAGGAAGCCAGACAAACACCATTGATTATCTGGCGAATTTATCAACTTACTCGGATGAAGGTGAAGAGTGGAAGAATACCCTGCAAGATTTGTCTCTGGCCATGGAGCCTGAGGGTTTACCCAGGGCAGAACTAAGTTGGCAAAAACAATACCTAGAGGAGGTGAAAACTCACCTTCAAGGGATTGGAGCCGGAAAAAGCAAACTAGATCCGAGATTAAAAAATTGACAGGCTTCTTCGTTCAAGCGCACTAAGTACAGTAAGCATGAGGATGATGATGTGACCGAGTTTGTTCTAAAACTAAATCCAAAAATTACATCAGCACAAGTTCAAAGGAAAGGTGGCAAATTGAAAGCTGCTAGTTCCCCAAGAGGGGAGAAACAAAACATATCCAGGAAATTACAACTAGAGAACGTTTTATGGAAGAAAAATAAAGTCAACCTAAACAGACAAAACATAATGAAGCTCCTACATTGTGTGCTGTCCCTAAGAACTATAAGATCTGATGACATCAAAATTTTAGAGTATCTGACAGAATCCCGTTGCAAACGGGTAATTCTACATGTGTCTTCACAATTGATAGTACGTACCTTATTAAATGCTTGTAGCGAATTGCTCTCACTTGGATACAAGTTAACCAATCATCATCAACATGATAGCAAACAAGCGGAGAAAGTAAAGATCGTAAAATCAACAAATGAGAGAAGCTTGACAATGAACAAAGGAGAGAAATTCTCAAAGAAAGACACAAAGAAAGAAATGTCAGCAGAGACTCCAATAATCACCATGAAATACCAACTGAACGAAGGAATGTATGGAAGGGAAGACATTCTGACCACCATTAGCAAATAACCCATAGCATAGTTGGAGAAAGAGTTAGCGACAGCATCTATGTGGTCGAAGATGGGTTTGGTGTACCCATTGTACAGTGTAGGCCATAAGCAAGATCCTTGTGGGACACGGCATGCAGTGGGAGTAGGGGCTGCAGTGGCCTCTCCGGTGAAGACTCTGGAGGGTTTGTTGGCCGGGAAGGAGGAGATCCATTTGGCAGCATCATTTGAGAAGTGGGCAGAGGTGGAGAGGGCTTGGCACAGAATCTCAAGGTCCACGAGGTTGAAGGTGGCTGAGAGATCAAACAGTAAGAGGAATGAGTGGGAGCCCTGGTCATTGGCAACATCCAGTTGATTCTTGAGGTCTAGATGGGCAGTTTCTGTCCCATGTTTTGGATAGAAGCCTGATTGCCGAGACCCTAAAATGTGGTAGTGTTCAAGATGAGATTGGATTTGCAGGTATGCGACTGTGTCCATGATTTTTAGGAGGAAAGGAACTGTTGTGATGGGTCAGTAGTTTGTGGGGACTGCTGGGTCGAGTGTGAGTTTTTGAACAGCACGGCACTCCAGGATTCTTTAAGGGAAAGCGGGATCGTAGTTATGTATTTATTTGTGTATTTATTTCTTTGTTAGGCGCCGAAAGACTGTAGTCATCGGGGCGCTGTGACATTCACACAAAAGGATGACCATCAAAGACAAAACAATGTGGCTGTAGGAAAGGTGGGAGAGGTCACTCGAAGAGGAGTGTTTTTAAGTTTTCTTCTGAAAACGAACAAGGCCTCCTCAGATCTCAGTGTAGAAGGAAAGGAGTTCAAGAAAATCTTCCCCATCACATTGGTGTACTTATACTCAGGGCAGATAATCTGCTTTTTATTAGATGAGCGAAGGATTCTGGTCAGGCAGTACTGTGGAATAGTGTTTTTAAGTAGGTAGGCGCTTGTCCAAACATACACCTGTGCACCAAGGCTCCCATCTTGAACAAGATCCTTTCCCTGATAGGGAGCCAATGAAGACTTTGTCGATGCTCTGAGATGTGTGCATGCTTGGAGACCTTTCAAATAATGCGTACTGCATCGTTTTGAAAAACAAGAGCTTAAAGCACCAATCAACAGGGCATTACAATAGTCTAGCCTGGAGATGATAGTAGCTCTTGCTATTGTAGCACTGTTCCCTTCAGAGGTGAAGGGGCTATTATTTCTGAGGAGATGGTAATTACAGCTTTGACTCAGCAGATTAACATGAGCCTAACCTCCACCTGGACCCCCAGAGTTTTTACCTTGGTTTGGACTGGTATGGTGGTAATACCAATTCTAAAACTCAGAAAGGATGGGCTCAGTTCCGGCGTAGCCTTTCTAGAGCCATAAACTGAAATCTTTTTTTTATTGTCATTTAGGACCTCATTATGACACAGGCGGTAAGTTACCGCCTGGGCCGTGACTTTACCACCATGGCGTAAACTACATTTACGCCATGGTGGTAGGCGGACTTACCGCCCCATTCCAAGGTCGGCGGGGCGGTAAGTCCCCAATCCCCATTTACCCTTCCCCATTCCCATTTTTGCCCCATAGGGCATAATGGGAGTGGGGAAGGCGTTAATTACGCCACCGTAAATTACGGTGGCGTAATTAACTCCATGGTCCCTTAGCGCCATGGATAAATCCGCCATGGCGCTAAGGGACCTCGTACTCAGGCGGTAAGGGTCGGCGCTGTTTACGCCGCCGTAAAACCCTTACCGCCTGAGTCGTAATGAGGCCCTTAGACAACGCCAATTGGGAAACATCCAGAGTTCTAACTGCTGATAAATGTTAGTAAGGGCTTTGCTGTATTTCAAATGATCCCTGGTAGACTCTAAAACCAGCTGGATGACATCACCATAATTGGTGAAAATCACACCCAGGTTGTCCAAAAGAGAACAAAGTGACCTTGTCTAAAGTTTAAACAAGATGGGTGATAGACTGGCACCTTGGGGAACTCCGCAGCAGATAGGGGCCGATGGTGACATTGCTAGACCCCACTGGATTTTGGATTTGCATCCAGATAAATAAGAGTGGAACCAGTCAACCACCCCCTGGGAACATATTCCCAGATGACTTAAGGAGTGTAAGAGGCATTGATGGCCCACTACATCGAATTCAGCAGAAATGTCCAAATGGACCAGCAGACCCACTTTGCCCTTTTTGGTTATTCCTAGCATGTGCGATTGCAGATCTTGTAAGGCTTTCTTGGTACTATACTGAGGTCGAAAGCTGGATTGTCTATCATGTAAAATGTTGCTGTTCTCCACGAAAGCTTGGAATTGGACACAGGCAAGTTTATCTAATATCTGGCAATTTGTTATGGGTCTGAGATTACCTGTGTCCTTTGGATCTAAGTTGTTATTTTTAATAGTGGCGTGACCACAGCAGTCTTGATTGACTTGGGGATCCTGTCATCTTTAAACAAGGCATTGACGATTCTGGTCAAAAAGGGGGCGAACAGGTCTCTGTGTTCCTGGATTAACTTCGGAGGGAGATTGTTTTCTGAGCCTGATGTAGGGTGCATGGAGGAGAGAAGATTCTGCATGAGGCGAAAGAAGTGTTGATGATAGCAGCAAAGAGGGGAGAAAGGGTTCTGCACATTCTTTGACTAGAGCGGCTGGGTAGGCATCACCGTTACAATTAGAAGGCTTAAGGCCTTTGATGATATTGGCGAGGGTGGTGGTGCTGACAGTTTTGAATTGGAAGGGGGGATGGTGGTGGGATTGAGTGTGGATGGAGGAGGAGGGGCAGATAGTGGGGGACATCTAGTACAGATCCCTGTTTGGCTCTTATTTTAGCTTGTAGTTTAGAGATTTTTCCTGAAAGGGTGTGTTGGATGCTGTTGCACCAGGCATCATCTTTTGTGATGGAGACGGGGGGCGCGATGGGGGACTCTAGTTCCTTGAGACTAGTGAAGGGTTTGGGTGAGCTTGATCTGGCTTTTGAGATTCTCTCATTGTAGGTGCTTGCTTTCGAGGTCAAGGTGACTTGTTTATAATGTTGGAAGGTGTTCGAGAGGAGGTTTTTTTTTAGCATTAGATGGCACTTTGCGCCATGCAGCTTCTGCCACACTTTTGGAGGCTCTGGCAGAGCAGAGGCTGGGGATGTACCAAGAGTTGAGGTGTTTTGTGTTTTTGGCTTTCTTTACTAGAGGGGCTAGGTGGTTGACAGTGGTGCGAAGCAAGATGTTGTAATGCTTCATTAGGATGGTGGTGTCTGGTGTGAGAGGGATGGCTCTGTTCAGGAGGGGATCATCTGGTTACTGGTAAGGTAGCGGGTATTAGGTTACAGACAAGAACAAACAGAAGGTAATTACATAACAAGAGTGCAATAGAGTTCAGGTGGTCACAATGGAGTAGCCTAACCCCATGTTGTAAGGCGGCTACGTCACAGGGTGCAACAGGGTCCAGGTGGGCACATTCGTGGAGCCTAACCCCATGTTGCAGGGCGGGTGCGACACAGAGATGCAGACAGTCAAATCAAGCGGGCACATTCGAGGAGCCTCACCCCATGTTGCAAGGCGGCTGCGACACAAAGATGCAGAAAGTCAAATCAAGTGGGCACATTCAAGGAGTCTAACCCCATGATGCAGGGCAGCTGTGACACAGAGATGTAGAAAGTCAAATAAAGTGAGCACATTCGAGTAACCTCACCCCATGTTGCAGTGCGGCTACGCCACAAAGATGCAAAGAGTGGATATAGAGTTCAGGTACACAAGCACATACATACAAAAGGGGGGAAGCTAGGTACAATGTTCAGGCACACAGGCACATACATACATACAAAAGGGGGGGTCAGCTAGGTACAAAGTTCAGAGATGTTGCTGTTGTGGTCCACGAGTCAATCTACGATATGACCATGCAAGTGGGTGGGTTTGATGATGAGCTGGCAGCAGCCTAGAGCTTCTACCGAGTTGGATATTGAGGTGGCATTTGTGTCAGAAGTGTCGCTAAACCCCAGGTTGATGTTTGCTAGGAAGAGGAGTTGAGTGGTGGACTTGAGGTTGGATGAGATAAGTTGGATCAGGTCGTCCTCAAAGGTGAGTGTTGGGCCTGGTGGGCAGTAAATGAGGTGGATGGTGGTTGAGGCATTCATTATGACCCTGGCACTAAGGGGTTAACGGCGCCGTAAAAGGCTGCGGTGCCGTTAACCCCTTAGCGCCTTACCACGAGGTCCCTTTGCGGGACCCGACCTTAACGGCTGGTCTGGACCAGCCGTTAAAGTAGGGACGCGCAAAGGGACCTCGTGGGTAATTACGGTACCGCATTTTGCGGTACCGTAATTACCGCCTTCCCCATTCCCATTAAGCCCTATGGGGCAAAAATGGGAATGGGGAATGGCCATGGGGAAATGGGGAAATACCGCCCCGCCAACCTTGGAATGGGCGGTATTTCCCCATTTCACCATGGCGGACACGTTACGATACCGGCACCAACCATGGTGCTAATAGCGCCATGGTTTAGCGCCGGTATTGTAATGAGGGCCATTGTATGATTATTGCAATTCGACAGACAGTAGTTCAGAGCTGGGTGGGGGAAGAGTTGATAGTGGGCAGTAAGAGCGAGCTCTTTTGGATGATGGTGACTCTGCCCCCCTTTTAAGCCCTCTGTCACAGTTGTACATGGTGTAGCCTGCTGGGATGGCTATAGCTAGGAGTGGGCTATAGGTGGGGCTAAGCCAGGTTTTCATTTAGGGTCAGGAGATTGAGGTTTTCCACTGTGATATGGTTGAGGATCTCGTGGATGTGGACTGTTAGGGACCTTGTGTTTAGGAGGGTGCAGTGGAGAGCAGCGGAGAGGTGTGGGTGACTGTTGTCTGGGGGCCTTCCTGAGCAGCATGAGAGGTGCTATTGGAGGCGCTGAGGGGTGGTGTGCAGCCCGGGCTGCTACGTTTTTGGAGATCAGCATTGCGCACCTCTGCGACGAGTGGCAAGGTGTGAATTGTGGGGTGGGTGGTATGTACGCCGGGGGGCTGTTCGCTCAATGAGGGTAAGAGGGCGTATTTGGATGCATTGGGATCTTATTGGGCCTCTAAGGTTGATGGGCGGTTGGATGGCATATTCTATAACTATTTGGGAACTAGATTCCATGAGAACCTTAGGTGAACCTCAAAGGTAGCCAAAGCAGGTATCAACATTGGAAAGTACTGTGGGGCAACAAACTCCTTTTTTAAAAAAAACATAGGAGTGGTGCAATCTCCCAGGCAGTTGAATTATATCAAAAGCAGGCAATACCAGCATCCATCTTCATTGCAGAAATCTGGGGTTATGGTAGTACACGGTCCCTCAACAAAAGTGTAAATATGTTTTTGAGAAATCTGCTTCTGCTATCACAAAGTTCACCTGCTGCCTTATTACACTTGGAATATGATATTGGTCTGATATGTGACTTAGTTGCTCTCAAACCAGTCTTTTACTGGATTAGACTGTGGAGTACAGATAGACTGGGTAAGTACAGAGATGCATTAAAACATCTATTAAGTCTGGACGGGGAGTGTACACTCTGGGTTGCACATGTCAAGGAGCAACTAATTGGGTTAAACAAGTCTGTATTATGGGAAGCTACTGGAAATATTGACACGTCTGCCTTAGCCAGGATTAAGAAAGCAGCAATTGTAAGGAAAAGAAATTACTGATGGTAATGAGGCTGCTGCAAACCTTAAACTGGGCCCTGCATTCGTTAGAGCAAGACAGATGTTAGCTTTGAGAGCTACGTTAATTACATACGTTGAGAGATCTTTGTACACTCGATTTAGGAGGGGAACATTACCCCTGGCCTGCTTCACCTAATCTTGGGTTTTGGGGAGATTGGGTACTTGACCTTTTTGTGATCTAGGTGTGGAAACGGTTGCACAATTTTTGTTTACCTGCGTAAAGAATTGAAAGCTTTAAGAATCCAATACATAAAACCATTATTTAGGGTGATCAGTATATGAACTACCAGTGAAGCACTAACATTTTGTAGAGATTCAACTGCACATTATACGGTATTTTCAGTAGCCCATTACGTTCATAGGACTTGTTTACTTAGAATCTAAATACTGGGAAAGATGAAGGAGGACTGAAGGGAATCATTCCCTTGCTGTAAGTCTGTTGAGAATTGTGGTATCTGGTTAATTTTTGTGCTATTATAAGAGATTGTGAGCTAGCTCCCCACCTGATATGAATTGTCAAAGGCTCTACACCACTTTTATCTATTTAATCTATTTCGATTTTAAGGGATGAGTTTATTGATGAGATGTGATAGAAAAAGGAATTCTTTCTTACGTTTTAATCTTTTGAGAATGGAAAATGAAATGATTTTGTATGTATATTTTGATGTGTTTGCTACTTTATGGTTTTATATCGGTAGCGGCCGTGTAGTTATGGTTAAGTTGCTAAACCCATAGGAAGAGCACTTTGTGGACGGCTTATAACTTTGTTCTCCCTGGACGAATCTTGACCAAACTTTGCAAGAAAAGTACATGGCACGCTTTGAATCCTTAAATCAAGTCTGGTGAGGTTTCATCAAGGGGGGGAAAAAGTTATAAGGGGTCCCAAAATCTATTTTTTTTCCATAGACTGAATCCAAAACCAAAATGTCTCACGCCAAACCGCCAAACCGCCAAACCGCTGGACGGATTTTCACCAAATTTGCGGCAGGAACGGTGGCTTGGTCCCAAAAGCGTGCTTTTTGTAAATTTGGTGAAAATCCATCCAGTAGTTTAAAAAAAAAAAGCCAAAATGTAGGTAAAAAAACTACTGATATCTGGCTCGCTCCGCAGACCCATTTCCCTGTTCGGTCGGCGAACAGGCATATGATTGGTCTAGAGGGTGACGTAATGTTCATGGACATCGGATGCGCCCCCTGATTGGATGGTGAAAAGAGTGAAGTGCGTCAGATTTTTGGAACCGCCCGCCATGTTGGATTTGCGGATTTTGGCTGATGTCCACAGACATGGCGGTAAAAGCATATAATGTTGTGATGTGATGTGGATGGGATGGGATATGGCCAGAATAAGCCAACAAATTGGTGGTCTTCACCATAAAAGTCTGCAAACAGTCCTGTGAAGTTCAGGGACACTTCAGATGTTCGGGGGCAGTTCTTGGATGGCTTATAACTTTGGCACCATTCAATGAAACTGCATGAAATTTTGGAATTCTATACCTGATACTAAAAGGCTTTGCAAAGTTTGATGGGATTCTGTGAAGTCGGGGCAAAGTTAGAGGGGGGGTCCCAAAATAATGTAAAGGCTTATAGATGTGGTGCCATTTGACGAATCTGTACAAAAGGGTGCAACACGATTTAAAATCAAGATATAAATCTTTTTGTAAAGTTTGGTGGGATTTTCTCAACATCGGTTACATTAGAGGGGGTTTCAACTTTTTTAGATGGCTCATAACTTTGTTGCCATTTGACAAATATGGACACATCTTTTCAGAAAGATTATAGACCCAACCTTGAATGTTTGTGTAAAGTCTGAATGGATTTTGTCAAGTTGGGGGCTAAGTTCTATGACTATTGTATGTTGCGCTATAAATGCCATATCATATCATAGCATACATTATGACACTTTTAAAAAAAACAAACATGGGTTGATTTCAAGCAAACTTGTGTAAGGAGCATTGGCAAGGACCTTAAAGATAATAGGTTTTACAAATGTGCCTGTTTTTTTTTTTGACAAGTGTCATAATGTAGGTACAAAAAATAGTGATATACCTTTGGTGACTGAGGTATAGCATGTGGCCATGAGCATTGGCCAGGTTGTCCGGGTCACAGTATAAGGTCATGACCCAGATAATCTGGCTACTGGCCTTGACCGCAAGGGATGAAAAATTGTGTTAAAGTTGCCATGTCCACCTAAGTGATAAAGTTATTCGAAAGTAGGATAGGTTTGAAAGGGAAAAAAAATTGCTTGTGGAAATATGGTCATAGGGTTCTTACTTCGCCATCTTCCGGATGCCATGGTAAGGGAAGAGGGGCTCTGTACTGAGCCCCACCTTCTCTTTCCATGGGGGCCATCTTGGAAAAGGATTTTGCGGAAGAAGTAAAATCAATTTTTTAGCACCCTGTGTTCCTGCTTTGGGAACCAGCGGTGCGAACAGCCTTTATACGCCATTGCAGTGGCTGCAATGGAGAATAATGGTACGGAGCCCTCATTATTTATTTATTTATACCTCGCCGAAGCCCGCAGGCCTCAGGGAGCACACAGGCACACTTCGCTTGGGCTGATAACTTCGGCTGCGGGCCATTATCCCTGTTTCAGTCCGTGGAACGGGGGATGAACTCCACATTATTCCCATTAGGATAATACAAAATGCAAATGGAAATGTTGGAAAAACGTATTGAGTCTATGTGTGGTCACATGGCACTGTCCGGAAGGGCCAAACGTCAGACATTTGCAGACATCGACGGAAGCAAAAACAATTAAAATGATGCTAGAATGTGGGAAATGGCAGAATTTTAAGGCGAAAGATTGTAAATTGACACAAACTTTGCTATATTGGGTAAGTGTGATATTAGTAAATTGTAGGAAAATATCATGCACTGGTAAAAACCCATGGATTTCTCTGAAAAAAACTTTGTTAAAGAGATGTTATGGTTAAGTTGCACTAATAAAAACCTTTGAAATTCAATGAAGAAACTTTGTTAAAGAGATGTTATGGTTAAGTTGCATGAATAAAAACCTATACAATTCAATGAAAAAACTTTGTTGAATGGACTTTATGGTTAAGTTGCACTAATAAAAACCTATGTAATTCAATGAAAAAACTTTGTTAAAGGGATGTTATGGTTAAGTTGTACTACTAAAAACCTATGAAATTCAATGAAAAAACTTAGTTAAAGGGATGTTATAGTTAAGTTGCACTCATAAAAACCTATGAAATTCAATGGTGCACTAGCGAAAATACCAGCTGTTTTATGCCATTGGGGCTCTGAGTTACCTCCAGCACTTGGCTGGGTATAGGTCTGGTTACTCCCACCAGCATAGTTGTACTGGGTCAGTCCTGTAAAGTTGTAAAGTTCTGGTATACGTAAATTCTGGCACTTCATTACAATGAGGCCCTAATTAGTTTTCCAGTACGGATGGTCTAAAGTACTGATCAGTTTCCCCATGACAAATGAGCAAAATGCCAGGGAAGTGAAGCTGAACACTTCAGTTCTCTGTAAAAAGTCAGGCCTGGTTAAAAAACGAAAGCAACACGTTTAGGGGTCCATACAATATGTAGGGAAAGTTGCCATAAAGGGATATTTTCCTAACAGGTCTCATTATGAGTCTGGTGGTAATTCTTCCATAAATTCACTGGGCCTCATTACACGGATGACGGTAAGGGTTTACTGGTACCGGTAAGGGTACCAGTGCCGGTAAACCCTTACCGCCTTACTACGAGGTCCCTTTGTGGGTCCCTACCTTAACGGCTGGTTTTACCAGCCGTTAAGGACGGGAGCCGCAAAGGGACCTTAGAGGTAATTATGGTACCACAATTTGCAGTACCGTAATTACCACCTTCCCCATTCCCATTGAGCCCTATGGGGGCGTAAATGGGAATGGGGAAGTGCCATGGTGAACGGGGAATTACCGCCCCCATACACCTTGGAATAGGGCGGTAATTCCTCCATTCACCATGGTGGACTCAGTAAAATACCGGCGGCAACCATGGCGCTAACAACGCCATGGTTACCGCCGTCCGTGTAATGAGGCCCACTGAATTACCACCAAACGCCTTTACTGGTAATGCCATTCAATGCTGCGGGCTTACAACTGAGTGATGAGTGGTGGAATGGAGGTGTAAAACTCCATTGTTGAGGTCTATACGTGATGTTGGTGGAATTTCCAAGAGCTGTAATTCCACAGTGGTAATTCCAGTGAGTTTATTTTGTACCTTAAAGTGGAGAATTTACCCCCAGCTTGATGCTAGAGCTAAATCCTACACTTCAAGGTGAAACTTAGAATACAGTAGTGTGGTTAAGATGGTGTTAATTCCATTACCATCAAAAAAGGGTCAGTAACAGAATTAATGCAACATTTTTACAGCACCGCCAAAGGAGCAATTCAGCCCTTTGTCTTTTAAGCAAAGTGACGTGCTGTCACATCCCTTCAACTTAAGGGATACAAAGATGCAAGGTGTCACCAAAGCAAGTGATGGTGTGTTCGTTTCAGATTGCCACATTCATGCCGTCTTAATTATTAAAGGACAGAACGGTTATGAACAAATGTGTAATATTGTGGGGAGCCTTAATAATAACTGCATGCAGAAATCTGGGGTGGAATACTTCCTTAATCATAATGTGCACATCTGCAATTTTATAGAAAGTGGTAAAGTGCAGATAGAATCCTGTTCTCCTTTACTGATTCACAGAGATGTACACGTTTGAACCCGGAAACAGCTATCAGCCAATCAAATGGCTGCAAATGCAGGCAAGAGTACACAGCATTTCTCCATCCACCCGAGGCCGTTACCCTGGTGCACCAACTTGTATGTTTTGGGGCAATAGTCAGCCCTGTTGCCTCCCACCACCTTTAGCCTCAAACCCCAAGCCATCCTACACCCTTCCCCCATCCCTTTGTGCCCCGGTCCTGGCGTTGTTTCTAATAGAAAAGAGTCTGTCTCCCATGAAAACAAAAAAAGACTATTCGCAGTCCGGATGGAGCCCTCATTGAGGCTAGAACTGCGGGTCACTACTGGCCTTGTACACCCCCCGACGCAGCACTGATAGTTATATTAAGCAATTATCATACAGGTCTCTTTATGAAATAATTACTGAGTATTGCCAGGGAAAGTAAATTGGTAAGAAAATAATCTGTAAAGTTATTCATGCCTTCAATTTAGTATTTGTGTAGAAAGATGAATTCTGCTGCGGAAGTAGCGCTTCATAACATGTGCTAGCTCTGGGACAAGGCACTGTGATGCCACAACCAAGTATCATAAGTTATTACAATTGAAAAGAGATGACATTTTCTTTTGTATACGGATATTGATTTCACAAGCATACTGCAATATACGCCCTTATAGGTATTTGTGGAGCACTAACATTTGAAAATGTCTTACGCTTTGCCATCATAAAAGCAGTAAAACAATGTCACAACAACTTTCTCACTTTCAAATTAAGGCCAAAACGGTGCCCTCATATTTTTCCAAATGATACACTATACCCTGAAAAACAAGGAAAGTACAGCATATATAGACAGATACATCGGATGTAAACGTATATCCAGCTGCAAAAAAATAAGTTTTCAAAATCTACCCAATGAGCTTGTACCAATTTAAAAGCACATTATTATTTTGCGAGTGCAATCCATAACACACATTCTTATAGCGCTGCCCCTCACCACATCATCCCATCCCATGCAATGAAGCATCATACCATACCATATAACATCTGTATCATACCAGACCATAGCAACATTAGTCTGCACTCCAGCATGGCCTGGGGGATGATGCAGTGACCAAATCACAGTTGAATTACTGTAACAGCATGCATACAGAACCCTCAATTGGGCTCTAACATTAGCTGCAGTTAGATCAGAATGCAGTGGTGAAGTTATTCGGGGGTGCCAAGAAAAGTGGGCATTCTTAGGATTTGAGGAAATTCCTACCCTTGCTCCCATTTCTGCCTGTATCAATTTCCATTTATCTACTGAGTGAGGAACTTCTTGAGTGGGGATCTCATAAGGTGTACTCTCGCGACCCGTATGTTAGTGCTATTAAGGTTGGCAATGGTTTTCTTATTTTATTATTTTATTCTTGTGTTGCAAGGATGTAGGTCAACACGGAGACATAGAGTCCCTCAGCTCTGTTTGTAAAGTAAGCAGTAGTTTGTTTGTGCCTACACCTCTTTGCGCCAAATTTCTGATGTAAATGAATAAAAGTACGTAGTCAAGTTTCTTCAAGTATATTTTCTTAATTTATTTGATATATGTTCTGCCCATATGGATTACACGTGTTTCGGTGTTTCATTGGCGCCTTTTTCAAATCCGGGCTACAAAATTCTCTTGCTCATGCCTCAAGCATCGGGGGTCCTGTTTTGGTTCTGGCAAATCCTTGTTCATAAAGAGTTACAGATTGCTAGTCCCTCTTTCCTTTTGTTCATTTACAAAATTCCCATTTCTGCCTGTATCAATTTCCATTTATATTGAGCCACTCCAGGGGTGGCTCGTCCATTATGAGCAAGGGGACGCCGACCCACCGGCCCCTTAGCACATTATGGAGAAGCCGAGGAGCCATCCCAGTATAAAGACTGAGCGCTCCCTCAGCTGCTTTTTGCATCTGAGGGAGTGTTCCAGGGCTGGCTGAACTGTCAAAAGGAAATGTGGTTTCCCTTTGACAGTTCTCTTCTCCAGCCGCAAATGCTCAATGAGCCTTGCAAGGATGGGTGCGTTTTGCTTCCCTATCCTTGCATAGATCATTGGAAATGGTGGCTGGGGAACGGCATGTCTGTGTATGCGAGGGGGCACTCCTGCGCCTACCCGCACATACAGACATGAGGGGTGCTTCATAACCAACACTTCGGCTCCTGCAGGCATAGGCAGGAGTCAAGGAGCTGGCTCCTGTTCATGCTACAAGGGAGCTGGAGCGCTGGCAGGAAACAAACTTCAGGACAGGCCGGGCAGAAGGTACGTTTATGTTAATTATTTAAATATGTGTATGGATGCATGTCTGCATATGTTGTCAGTGTGAGGATGATGAGTGCTTGTGTCAGTGCATGCTGCATGTGAAATGAATGTTGTGTGGGGTGTTTATGTGTGTTTGTGCTGGGCCAGGGAGCTGATTTGTGAGAATGGGGGTGAGGAAGTTTGTAGAACAACAGCATTTAAAAAATACCATTGTTGTGCACAGCCTCTCCACTCCACTGGCCAAAATCAGCACCTCTTCTGTGGAGCTGGGAGGTGCCGGGGACAGGGATGGTATTTTATAACTGCACAACTATCATAAATGTCCAATAAAACAAATACCATGCCTGACTCCTTTGCCCCAGCACCTTGCATTCACAATTATGTGCATGCAAGGTGCTGGCGGGCACAGAGGTCAGGCATGGTATTTATTTACTGGATATAATAGATGTTCAGTAAAAAAAATATCATGCCTGCCCCCTGTCCCCCACCAGTGCCTTGCACACCCACAATTACGTTGTGTGTGTGTGTGAGGTGCTTGGGACCCAGGGTGCAGGCAAGTCATTTTTCTTTTATGGACATTTGTCATAGATGTCCAGTAAAAACATACCATGCCAGACCCCTGTGCTTCACAGCAATCACATTGAGTGTGTGTGTGAGGAACTGGGGGGCCCAGGGGAGAGGCATGGTATTTTTTACTGGACATCTATGGTAGATGTCCAGTAAAAAATACATGCCTGCCCCCTGGACCCTTAGCGCCTGGCATACATACATAATGCAAAACAAAAGAGGTGATGGCTGGAAGGTTTGGAATAAATCTTAACGTCTGGCATTGCTCTGGGCAACCCTCCAGATCATCGTTCTTCACCTGCCAAGCCATTACAAAAGGGGAAAGACCATATGGAAATCAGGATTGGTCCCACCCTCAAAGGGGTAGTCCAGCCCGAACTGCTAGGTCACATCCATTCTACACTGGACCACAAGCATCCCCAGACATGTTGCAGCCTTGTTGGGCATCATCAGTGAGGAGTATCTTGAGTTTCTAGGCCCAGCAGGCACGGGACCCATGTCTGGGCATACCCAGGATCCCCCTTGTTATTTGCATTTTAAGTAACTTTGGGTCTCACCGTAAGTTACTGGGGGAATCCAGACGTGGTCCCCTTGCTCACTATTCTTAGAGAGACACAGCTCCACCCTACTGATGAGGTCCAATGAGACCGAAACACGTGTCTGGGGTTGCTGTTGGTACGCTTATTCAGAGGAGAATTGCCCAGCATTTCGGTGCTGGACTGCACCAGGGCAGGACAAAACTGATATGTTTTTGGATATTTCTCCTCTGTGAAAGATAGTGAGCTAAAGACTCTGGGTAAGGCTCTCACAACCAGGACTAATGTCTGGCAGAGGTCCTCCCAGGACCCCCCTTGTTATATAATTTATAATCACGTTTAATGTGTGCGTGTGTGAGGAGCTGGGGACCCAGAGGATGGGCATGTCATTTTCTTACTGGGCATCTATGATAGATGTTCTGTAAACAATAGCATGACTGACACCTTTGCCCCCAGCGCCAGGCATACACACATTCACTTTAATTGTATTGGGCCCTTCCGCAGAGCTCCCAAAACCTGGCTGTTTACTTAACTGTGTGAGCTCCCCCTTGATCTGCCATCCTTCACTCTGAATCTGTCTGCACAAGTGCCAACTGGCCACATGTAAATGGCACATGTAACAGCGCTTCAATGCTTCCGTGTTTTTGTGCACTTTATAAATAAGTAAATAAATAAGTAAATAAATAAATAAATACATAAATATGTAAAAACAATTTGTGCGTGTGACGTGCTGAGGTACAGGGGTCAGGCATGACATTTTTTTTTTATTGCTGAGTATGCCCAGTAAAGAGGACTAGCCCCTGGGTTGTCTAGCATCTCACATGTAACCTCATGCTTGAGCCCTACGCTCCGCTGTGTCTCGCATGCACACATAAAAGAGAATCTGTGCATATGAGGAGTGGACGGCTCAGGGGCAAGGACTGACATTTATTAATGGGCATTGTTAGGGAGATTTCTCACACAATGCTAAAATCCCTCTACCTTAGAGCCCTCCTGCTCTTTTGCTATATTTATGGGCTTTGAACTTTTCATTTTAATGTGTTTTATTTTTCCTCCATGGCTTCATTTGAGGTTATGTTGGTAGCCTCGAACTCAAAACCGGTAATTCACTTTTATTTTAACGTGGTTTCGGTCAAGTTGTTTCACCATATCTTTTTGTAAAGGTCTTTCTAGTTTTTTTACTCTGCTCGCGAAACCAGGTTTGGTTCCTTTGTTCGCCGTCCTTTGGCAGGCTTCTGCACAAAAGCCCTCCTTAGGCCCCTGAGTGTCTGGGTGGACAGGATGTGAGGGAGGGGTTTGAGGCCCCCTGCACAGGGTCTCCTTGGAGACCCAAGTCACACTCTTGTTTGATTGGCTAGGTGGCCCCCTGCCAGGACAGCCACCCTGCTGTGTGTATGACAGCCAGGCTGTGTGAATGGGGGATTTGGTGCATAAAAAGCCAGTCTCTGGTACTGGAAGCCAGAGTCGCCACTAGGAGAGAACCAAAGAGAAGCTGAAGGAAGGCGACAGCTGCAACTACTGGGCACCCGGTGAAGCCCTGCTGCAGGTCTGAATAGCCTGAAACTTCGACAACAGAGGAGATCTGCAAGGAATCTTCTCCCCTTGAGCTTGGTGGGAACAATCAGCTTGCCAAACAACAGACACCGGTCCTCATCCGGGTCGAATTTACTGTGCATCGCTGCAGTAGATTGGATAGCCAGTGGGAAGAGAACCAGTTTGGGTTTTAAGAAGAGCACCTTTTATTTGTCATTTTACTCCGCTGCTGGCATCTTCCCTGGGCAGTGCAGGACCCTCCAGCCGTCCTCCTTCTTGTCACCACAATGGAAGATTCAGGAAACATAAGCCTGCAGGAACTGCCATGAACACCTGCCTCAGCTACAGCATTCTTCTTCTTTAAAGCTACTGTGCAAATTCGGTCATTCGTCCCGCCCGACCGCGGTGAAAGCACGGGAAATCTTTTGCCTCTCCGAAGGCTCGTCCTTCTCTTCTTCTTTAAAGGGATGGTCTAGTAAAAAATGTTATTTAAAAAATAGATAGGCAACATAAAAAAAAATAAGCACTCGGAGGAGCCTGAGAAACTTGGAAAGAAAAACCACAGCGTTTTCCAACACAACCGCGTTGTTTCTGCTTTACCATTTGGGGCTCTCGGGCGACCGCAAACATAAATACAACGTTTTTAAAGCTGCGGTTTTATTTCTAAGTTTTCCGGGCTCCTCCAGCCTGGAACACTTAGAAAAAAAAACGCAGCTAGTGCTTATTTTTGGTAAAAAAATAAATAGCACTTACCGAGATTCAGCTGCAGCTTTCCTGCTCTGGTCTCCGGTCCCCGTCCTCCGCCTACAGCACTAATGAAGAGAAAGCCACCCAGCGGTAGCCTTTGTTTACTACAGCTGGCTGGCTTTTCCTTCATTAGGGCCGCAAAAGCAAAAGCCAGCACAGGAGGGACTCCATTTCACAAAATGGCTGCGCCCCTGTGCTTGCTTTTGCGAATTTTGAGCTTGAATAGCTCAAAGTTTTACATAGGAAGTTTTAAAACGGAGAATGCTAGTATTTTTTTTTATGTTGCATATCTATTTTTTAAATAAACATTTTTACTAGACCATCCCTTTAAGTAACTTTTCCTCTGACCAACTTCGCTTTGAACTCTTGGCAAAGACTTAACAGCAAACTACTTTGAACTGTGTGATCCTCTGCAAAGACTCTGAACCATTAACATTGGCCCAGACCTATTGACTTGAATTCTAGTTGTAGTAGCCTTTTCTAGATTGCCCTGCCTATAACTTGTTGGTGCTATTGATTTTGGATAACCTTGTCTTTTCTCCCTTTTAAATAGCTGGAGTGCCATTTTGCTCACACTTCATTTTGAGCTTAACTTGTCCAGAATTGAATGGGTGTTGTTGTAGTATATTAACTCTGTGATTTTCTGCTGCTTTATGATAGTGAACTGTTTTATAAATGATGGTGTAAATAAATGAATATTCTTTTACTCAGAAACCTTGAATCAGTGTTTGTTTGAACCATAGTAATTGTTGTCCTTTGTGTAATCTCCTGTACTGTTCACTTTATTCTTGATATAAGTCTTGCTGCTCAGCCATCGCCACCACTTGACTGTGTAGTACAGGCTTGTACCAAAGGTGAAACTGTTCTTACACTTGTAGTATTAATTGTGTGTAGTGTTCCCAAAGGGTGCTGCATATGATTCTGCCTAACAGGCCTCTATGCCCATAGAAGAATACAATGGAATTAACCTGGTGCCCCAGTGCCTCACACACATCTGCCCCCTAATCCCCTAGCGCCTTGCATCTCACACATAATCACATACATAATGAATGTAATTATGTCTGAATGTGAGGGTCTGGCGCACCACAGTGGCAGGCATGGTATTTTCTACATGTTTTACTTGGCAAGGATGATAAAGCAAGCATGACAAGTGTTATTATGTAGCTAGACTCGCATTTTTAATGCAGCCAGTCCAGCCATTTCTTATTGTAGTATGACATTTTGAATTGGGCATCTTTGGTAAAGCAAGCGTAAGTGTAACTAGACTGGCATTTTGGTGCAGCGAGTTTGGACATGTTTTCAAACTGTGGCATACATTTTTAATGGTAGAGCCAACTGGAGTATGTTTTTACGTTGGGATACTGACATATATTGGCTGAACAAGCATGGACTGGTTTTTTGATAGGATCAATACTGGCATTACTCGCAAAGTATACATGAGTATGTTCTTATATGGGAATACTACAGTATTCTGGTTCAGCTAGCATGGAAATGTATGGACACCATCAGTGTGACCATTTTTTATAATGGTACATATTGTAGTTAAATACAACATGAAAATACTTGGAGAAATGCTCCTGTGGACTGTTGGGGACTTGCATCTATTGGATTTTCTCACTACAAAACCAATTACAAACTTTTGGGCTTTTTACACAATTTTTCAAAAAGATGTGTTTAAAATGCACCTTTTGAACCCATTATTTAAAATTAAAATGTCGGGGAGAGAACCCTCAAACCCTCCTTGATTGTCTCATGCGCCCTCACTATACTCAGTCGCTAGGGTTTATCTGCAATAAATATGTATGCCCCTCCACTTAAAAAATCCACAAGCCACCACTGTGCCACTCATTATTTACCCTTAGGCTAGTCTCCATCATACCTTCTGGAGAAAATAGCTCATTACTCTTTAGTACAGAAGCTTTGTTCAGACGATTTACCTTTCCTGAGTCACCCCGTATTACAAAGGCCACATGGGAAAAAGTGATTGTAGAAACCTTTCCCACCAGATCTATGATGATTCAAAGGGACCCACAAAGCTTCCTATTCACATATTTGTCTACATAAGTGAATGGACCCATGTACACAGCTCCTAGGAGCTAGAGTAGTGCCATTTCTCATGTCTCCTGTACAATACGTCCGTCTTTCTTCTTCATTAGGCCAACTCCAATTTTACGCTCTGTGTTCCTTATAATCACTCTAATTCATGAGATCAATTGTGTAGATTGTAAAAGCCTTGTTGTTGAGATGGTAATGTTATCCAGATTCTTTAATAATGGCTGCCAGACTTTCATACATCCTTAGTATCTCTTTAAGCATTGCTCTCATGATGCAGTAATCTGCAAATCCATATACAAATGTATAACATACTAAAACACCTGTTCATTATTTCCCTTACACTGTAAAATGTGCAGCTACTTTGTGTCTCCATCCTACAAAAGGATCATTCATTCTAGATGCATTGCTTGTGCAACAGATTATGAGACGCTCAGTAGACATAGTGACATTTGCAACTAGATCATTCATTTTTGTGGAGCAGACAAACGCTAGTCAGTCCACCTTTAGTAGCTGAAATGTCTCAAGGAATATTTATGTTCTACCAAACGGGAATCCTTGTTTTTAGTGCTTCTGTATTGTGCTCTGATTTCACATCATTTGGTTTATTCTTGCTTATCAAATCTTACCTTGAACCTTGGGGTTTTTCAACAGATGTATCAATCCAAACCTCATTGTGGTGCTGATGGATTCTATGCCAGCAAAGTAAATCATGAGTGCAGACATTACCATGGTGTCCCAATTGAAAACAGTCGCTGGATTAGATTTCTCCTGAAAAAGTATTAATGCAGTGTTAAAAGGAGAACAGTGCAAAAGATTCTGTTTCACTTTCTAAAATAGAAAATTCTGCAAATGACAAGTGGTCGCTGATCACTACTCTGCCTGAACATCTGTCACCCAAATGGGAAATGATCACATCCAATTCAGGCATCCCTGTGGATAGATGGGTGCAATTCAGCTGCAACCACCTAACTGGGTTTGATGTTGCCATTGATGAGGTATTTCGTCAGATACTCACTCCAAATATGAATGATATGGCATTTATAACGCGCCTATACACAAGTGTTTCAAGGCACGACGAGGCAAGGGGGGGAGAGAGGACAGACAACGGTGCTACTAGGCCAGGTGTCTTTCAGATCGCGCAAGTGCATGGGAGGGGGGAAAGGAAAAGTGCGGGGGGGAAGGGAGAGGGGAAAGTTCAGTACATTGGAAAGTGGAATAAATAAGATAAATAAGACAAATAAAACAGCCAGCAAGTAGCAACTGCAAGGAAGTGCAGACATAAGTGCTGGTAGGGGTACTGAAGGGATACAGAAAACGGTCCCCAAGTGCAGGGGTTGCCAGGGAGGCAGTGCAGGTGGGCAATTGACGGGCCTGGGCTAGATCAGAAAGGGTGGCCAGGAAACCAGTGCAATTTCAGTCAGGAATTCAGCAGGGGAGGGGAGAAGAGAAAGCAGAAGCAAAGAGGAAGGTTTTGAGGTGTTTCCGGAACCAGAGATGGTTCTCCTCAAGTTTCAGGGAGGCAGGAATGCTGTTCCAGAGAGAGGCCCCTGCCGAAGAGAGTGATCTGCCACCAACTCGTAGGGGCTAACCCTGAATAAAATTTAGCAACACTCCACTCCAGCATCATAGGTACACTGAATCCACAAACCAATGTAACAAAGAAAGCCAGATAGCAAAGTATCTAACTTAACTTGAAAGGTATTTGCCCTCTCTAAGATAGGAATTGCACAGATCGAAGACTAAAGCTGGCCAATGAGAATGCAGAATCCAGGGAAGGTGCCTCAGTTGGGCTGCTAAAGATGCACATACATTGTCCCACTACAGGATTAGGACCCCCCCCCCCCCCCCCTGAATACGTGCAGAGCCTCTGTGATTCTTCTTTTCAAATATGACAGAGATTTGGCACACATTTGATAACAACTTAAATGCTTTGATGTGTCCTTCCAATAGTCCTACTTCCCAAGAAAGAGACACTATTCAGTATTCGTTCTTTCCATCACTTGATGCACTGCACTTAGGTTCGATAGAAAGCAAAAAGGAGCAAGCATGAACTAACCGGTCTGGTGCTCCACATCTTCCTGTCCGGATGTAGTCACCCCAAAACATCACAGTGATCAGTGAGATGATGGCTGCCTCCCATTTCAGGGCATAGTCTTGGCATACAAGAAAAACACAATTACCACTCCTTGCTCAAGTAACCTTCAGTGAGACAAGAGTTCCGACCAACACAAATATGTTGGAACTCGCATAACCAAGAATGTTATTGGAGGGCAATGCCACCCATTACCTGGGGGATATTTTAAAACTAAACTTCATTATCATCATGTCTGATTCAGAACTATGAGTTTGACTTAATCACAATAATCTTACTTTAGAGAATATGTATTCTTGGCCTAGATGAGAATTGACTAGAGGTCCCTATCTTGTTGGACCTCCCGATTGATTAGTATACAGTTGACAGGCAAAGACCACTCAACTGGATGGGTGTATTTTCTTATAGTTCTGGAATGGAACAAATCCTTCCTCAATGATCACTGCTAGCAAGTCTATTGGGACATATCGATATCCCGTGTCAAGAGATTGACTTGTGGGGGATAATAGAGGTCTCTCGATGGTCTCCCTGCTTTTAACCATATACATGCAACCATTTTAGCACTGTATCAAGCACTGACCTAAACCATCACAATAGCTAAATCACACATGTGCTTATTGCGTAGCTTTTGTTAGTTGATGAGCTCTGAAATTAGGCGCTCCACTCCAATAGAATTCTTCACTTTAGCCCTACAGTGCCCTTTTTAGAGAATCACTCACAAAAAAGCTCTCATATAGAATAGCTAATTGTTCTTAACCTTTGCAATGTTCTGACAATATATGCCCCACATTGCCAAAAACCTCCCTATGATATCAATCACTCTCCAAAAATGTCTCATGTTATAGCTCATTCTCCTGAGCTATACATTTTACAGACGACCATATTCAGAACAATGAGGTCTCTCATCTTATCAGATCACCCTTTACCTCCTTTTGAACCTGCTTGCTTTACATATGGAAAAATGCAAATTTTACATGTTTAACTTGCTGAAATCTTCACGTGTGTGTAGCTATGGAAATATAATGGCATTCACCCTCAGAAAAGGACACTATCAAATTCGGTCAAACAGTTTGAAATATATTTTGACTGTTAGCCTTGTCCAAATAGGGTGCAACGACATGGTGGTCAAAAATGTGACAAACATTGTGCCAATTCAAACAGCCTGTATTAGCCTTCCAATCCCTCCTCAGCCACCAACCCTTAACTGTTAAAATAATGTGCACCTGCTCCAGCTTGATGAGGAAGCTATCGATGTAGTGTCTAGGGGACTTTGGATCCAGCGTCTCTTGACTTTTCTTTGCTCTCTCCTTAACATAGCGTTCCAATCTCCGGAAATGTTTGAACATCTTCACATGAGGCCCGGGTAAACATTCCAAGATATTGGGGAACATGTGGTATAGCTGGAAAGAGGGTAGAAAAACAGAGTAATGCAAATTAATATCGTATGTGTGCGGTCTTTGAACAGCGTGCCATGTCTATTCTTAATTAGTTGATCAAGAAAATTCCAATATCCTTCAATTGGAGGACAGGAAAAAATGTATGAGGAATGGGCAGTTTTGTTACAAGCCCACAGATTCAGGCACAATATATCGTTAAGTATCAGTTGAATTAACAGAAAACTACAAAGACTGCAAGGACTAGTGCTCTTGACGGGCGTCAGTTTTGGTCAAATTTTTTAAAACCTTTTATGGATCCTTCCAGTACTTTAACCTTTATCCTATAATTCTCCTCCCTTTCTTTTCCAAACTTTCAGAAGGTCATCTTGTTAAATCCAAACTGACATCCTATTTCTACTTCAACTTCCTGCTTAGCCATGTTTATTTGAGTTTTGGCCCTTCACCAAGTGGGGCAGTGTTTTCTCCTACTCAATAGAAGCACAACACTTCTTTCCTTATCCAGCTGAACCTTAATAGCTGCTCTTAACATATGGGATCACTAACTCTTACTCATCCCTCTCTTTTCACAATTTGAGGCCATTTCATGGCCCAAGTCGTAACCTGCCATAATTCCCTTTGTCTCTTCTTTCAGAATATCTCCCCCCCATCCCTTTCTTTAGCGGACTCCTGCCAGAATGAGTTTGCTCTGTTCCTGCTCATGTGTAGTTTCAAATTGATCTCTCAATTTGTACTCATCTCCTCCCATGGTTCCATCTAACATATTGCTGGTTCTTAAATAGTTATCCCTATGTATGTACTCACCTACTAATGCTAACACACTTCTCCTCCTGTATTTCTGCTATTACATCCTCAATACATACCCACCTCCAATCACTTAATACTTTAGAAACAGAACCTCATTTCTATAATTTGCCAACATCCTCTTTATCCTCTTATTCTTTTTCCATTGGCAGTCACCTTATTATCCCATTACACACGAGAAGATTAAAAACAATAGCAATCTTGTTCCTTTGTTTTTGGGGCTCTGCCCTTTTCCACCGTGCATATTTTCAAAGCCTCCTACAAATTATGCAAATATATACAGCTCGTTCTATCAAGTACCCTTGCCTTTTCTCTCATTATGCAAAAGACAATGGAGTCTGCAAAAAGGGATGTACACAAGAAGAACAGAGGTGTATAAACGAGAAGTTACAAGTGAAATGAGGTGGGAAAGAGTTGACATTAGTTTGGACTGAGAAATGAGAAGACAAGCTAATTACAATTAAGGCAGTGAAGTAACAAATTGGCAGAAAATACCATTTGCAGTGCTCCGCCATGATAAATGCACAAAGGGGAAGTGAAGTATAAGTGACAGTTTGGCAGTAAGTTCTGCATTGGCCTGCATTGGTCTCTGTCTTGGTTCTTAACCAAGTAAGCAGCTCATTCGATATGCACTCCTTTGTGACAGCCTGGGAGCTCGGTGCTCGGCTTGGAGTGACTGATTTTTTTGGAACTCCACACCTTCCCATAAAACCTCGGAGACAGAGCGAAAAGTGCATTTGAAGGGGAAGGGAAAGACAAGTGACAGTTTGGCAGTTCACTGGTAAGGTGGTTTGTGTGTTTACCTTTCTGCCATATTTCAGTACTTGATGAACT
Source organism: Ambystoma mexicanum (assembly GCF_040938575.1). NCBI lineage: Eukaryota > Metazoa > Chordata > Amphibia > Caudata > Ambystomatidae > Ambystoma > Ambystoma mexicanum. The sequence continues at coordinate 785,475,165 of NC_090923.1, read as the reverse complement.
ACTAAGATTTGGCTGTTTGAGGATTTTCTTCGTCGTCGTCGCCCTGGAATCAATGTATGATCTGAGAAGCGCAAGTGGAATGGCCCGGCTTTCGCCTGGCACAACAGACCACATCTCAAATCAAGAGATATTACTGGCAGTCAGCCTTCCGCTGCCAGCCTCCTTGGTCAAGACTGCCTGGGAAATGGATGGCACGTGGCCCGCAGGGATGCTGGGGGAGGCTTTTACTCCACAAAATATCAGCCTGGCTCCTGTGCCTGTGTATGGGAAAATCACAGATTATTATCCCGTGGCTGGTTTGTGTGCTCCAGACAAACAGGAACTGGGTCTCCCCTCTAGTATGGGACATTTCTCTGGAGGCGGGCTCCTGCAGAGGGGCCAGCAATATCGTCCATACCTGCGTATGAGCTAAACGAACATATTAACACCTCTTTAATGATGAACTCTCCTCTGAGCATTTCTCCTCTTCAACCACTGTGCTCTAACTCGTCTTCGTCCTCACGTGCCTATACACTGTCATCTGCCACCACCGCCGCAATTGGAGACTGAAACCCGGAAGAAAGGGTTTTTAGTCCTTCCTTTGTTTCTGGTCCGGGCCCATTGGCCAGACGCAGGGCTGCCGGGTGTTATCTTCTCTCTCTACCCGGAAGTCGCTGCGTTTAAACCGCTCGCTGACTTCACTCCAGTGCTTCTGGTTCCTTCGCTCCCCTTGGCCCCGCTTGATCCCTCCGCTTGCCTCGGCTTACGTAGCGGATCTTGGCGCCTTCTAGTTTCGCTCTCCTAGTGATACTATTTTCCTGTCTTTTTCCCCTTCCTCTGCCGCTTCCTTCGCGGTACCCTTTCTCTCTCCGCTTCCCTCGCTTTTGCTGCCTCTGCGGCGTGCGTTTTTTCCTTTTCTCCCTTCTCCTCCCTGGCCGCTATCTCTCTCTCTCTCTCCGCGGCAGTAAGGTTCTCCTGCTTCTCTTCCCGCTGCCTTCTTCCTTCTCTGGGAACTGTTCTCTTCCCTTCTCTGGGCCGTGTTCCTCGGTCCACCCAGCACGTACTAGCTGCCTTTTCTCAGCGGTCCGCTCCTACTTCTTAGGACTGTCTCACCTTCCTACGGAGTACTTCTCGACCCTTCAGCTACCGGTCTCATCTTTGTTGGACTCCACCGTACCTGCATGTTTGGACTGTGTCTTCTCCAGCCTTGTTCTTCGTGGGTCTTCCAGACTGCAACGATCACTCTGCATCCTCAAGGTTTTTTTTCCCCGTGTGGGTTTTTCCCTTTTCCCGGCTTGTTTCCAGAAAAGCAGTCCCGGAACTGCTGTCCATTCAGCGGTAACTGTGGCTTCCTTCCGTGACAGGCAAGTGCCTCTAAAAAAGGAAAGAGACTACCTGAGTTGGCGGAACCTACAAGACACAGACAACTCAGGAAGTTCAGGTGAGGAGAGTGTGAAGGTACAGGAGAGAGAGGTGGTTCGACAGCACAAACAGTCACATACACCTGCAGACTTGCCACCACCCAGGCTTTCGACCATGTTTAAACACATGGAAAGCAAACTTAGAAGGGGTCAGAAGGATGTATTGAGTGAGATTAATCGAGTGTTATGCATCCTGGTCCTGCTCTATGAAGGAATTAAGTTAGAAACCAAGTTGCATTCTGCAATGCTGGAATCCCTGCTACATAAGTTTAACAACCCTGTGATTTACAGCAATCTGAAAGAATGTTTTGGTCAACGATGTTGCAGGGTGCCAGCAGAAAACTCTTTTCTAAGGAATGCTGTGACTGGGCCTATTGTTAATATTAAATGTCCAAGTGTGGGAGTGAATACTTTTAATCAAAATGTTGATACGAATCTGTGCTCAGGGGATCAATGGTGCAGCTCCCAGAAGAACGGTTTTCCATCTTAAGTTGTAACAATAGACAGTTGCTCCCTCCCAACTTCTCAAATTGGGGAAGTGGGTAATATTACTCTTACAGAATTTCAAACACCATCGGAGAGACCAAGTTGTTGGTGATGGTTCTCCCTGCCCCCCTATGGTGAATGGTGCTGTAAATGACAATGTTCCTGGGTCAGTGAGGGAGGTTACTCCATCAAAGAGAAGCCGGGTGGACAATTTAAAGCACCAAAGAGTCTGTAAAGCTGTAAAGAATGCAAAACTTTCCACTTAGTAAATGTACAACGCAGGCCACAAAGAAAGGTCAGTCTAGCTTTCTAAAGCGTCCTCTGGTTGAAAAGGTCCTGGAAGGTAAAACCAAGGTAGTTGTTGATGAATCAAGTAGGAGTCTGCCCATTATGACTAGAACGAATATGGCTGGGGAGGGGTTGGTGACAGAGGTGGAAACGATACATCAACATGCTAAGGTTGGGCCTATTAACACTTTGGGGAGTAGGAGTTTGGAATGTGTAACTTTTGAGGAGCCGCAGCCCGCTAATAGTGGTCTAGTGGTGGATCTTACACAACTGGGCCCTATGGACTGGTCTGGACACTGTGCTTCATTGCAGGAGAGGCTGATAGGAACATACAATCTGGTCCCTCTGGTAACATCAGGTTTGCCAACCTTAATGTGTAAAAACCCTTCTCTCCCCCTGTCTATGGAGGGAGCTGTACCCACTAAAAGAGCATTGCTCTCAAAGCCATTCTTAAAAAATAATCACCTCAGCCTCCAATTCACAACGTCCTCTCATACTAATACAAAAGGGGTGGTTACTGATCATTACTTTCAAACACATATGTGTAGTATCTTAAAGGGGGCCAAGGGGCGTGACCAGCCATTGGATGCTCTTAATACTCATTACCCAGTTGGGCCTGTGGGGCTTAGAAATAGAGATCATTCGAGTTTTGTGACCCACAGGAATGGACCTATGATGGAGCAAGATTTTAGAATTCTACGTATGTGTTCTTCATGATAATGAGCATGTAATGCTAAATCGTACTAAGGTTTAAGGCTAATAAAATGCTATTCCATCTCTTAGGTCCCTGACCTCAGTGGTCATTGAGCGGATATACCTTTCTGACCACTTTAAACCATATCGGGTTAACACATACTTTAAATCCAGATTGATCTTTGATGCTGTTGTGAAGCAACAAAATACTGTCCGTGCATTTGGTTTTGATATATCGCATTGAAATGTAACCAGGACCAGAACGTGCAGGAGGCTTGTCTGCAGATTTAACCCAGGACATTGTTGTCTCTTTTGATCAGGGGCAGTGTTAGGGAGAATTTTCAGTTTAGTTCTAAATTCCTCTCACCTTAGAGACCCCCATCTCGTTTACTGAACTTTGGGACTTTGTACTTTTAATTCTATGTATTTTTCTGTGTTTCTTTTGACTTTGGAATTTGACAAACTCCATAAGGATCATCTTTGCTTTGTGACACACAGCAACTTCAGCGCAGTGGCAAGGGAAGTCACTTAGATTTTCCAAAGGTTTAAATACCTTCTCTTGGTAAAACTACTGTTTCCAAGAGCAGTAAAGTGAAATTGACTTTACTTACATTTTGTAACTTTCTAGACCCAGCACACACTATTTTACCATAGGGCGCTGGAGGGGTTACTTAGTATCCCCTTTGTCTAGTTTTTACATGTAACATGTTTATGTTACCCTTTCTACATTTAATGGCTGGTGGCAGTGCTTTACTTATTCTACCATTCTGTGTTTTTACTGTGGGCTGGGTTCGCAGCTGCAGTAAGGCACCCATGGGTGCCCATTTTGTCAAAATATCCCCGGTCTTCACTTTTCAGCATTTCTTGTTGGAAAGGTCCTTCTTGAGATTTACTCTGTGTGCCAAATCAGGGTTGGTCCCTTTTTTCATTTTGTCTATGGTGGGATTCACAAATGAAGCCCGTCTCTGGATCCAGTATGTCTGGCAGGGGCAGGAAGTGAGGGAGGTGCCCGAAACACCCTGTGCTTAATCCCCTTGGTTACAGGAATGCACCCCAAGGTGATTGGCCGGATGGCTGTGCTTGGAGGACAGTCACCCTGCTGTGTGATTGACAGCTAGGCTGGAATGAATGGGAGAAACCTGCATAAAAGGCGAGGCTTTTTGGATTGGAAGGCAGAGTCAACCACTGGATGAAGGAATCCGAAGAAGAACTTGGAAGAGACACCCTGCTGCTGTGCTGAAGCTCTGAATTCGTTTTGACTATAGATGCCCTGCAAGGACAACTTCTCACCTTGGGTTGGTGGGACCAATCAACCCCAAAGTGTACTCGTTTGGACATCCTCTCAGAGCTGGCTGTACTTCCACTGCTGCTGGAACCGAAGTGCCAGGGAGAGGAACACCAAATTGAGTGGATCGCTTTTAAGTTGGACCCGAGTGCCAGGAAGATCCTCCGGACTTCGCTGAAGCAGGACTGACCAATCCTGAGCCACTTCAACAGAGTGCTGGACCCCAAATACGTGGAAAGTCTGAAGTGGTATCCGAGAACCGCAGTGTTGCTATTTGCTGTAGACGCGAGGAACTGAAACCGCGAAGTGCCACTGAATTGAAGATTGCCCCTTGCTGCCGCTGACCTTCCTATTGCAGTGCAGGAGTCCCCAGCCGTCCTCCCTCTTGTCCCCAAGACTAAGGCTCAGGAACACCAGGCTCTGCAGAGCTGTACAGGAACAGATGCCATTTCTTCTAACCAAAGGTACTGTACACCTAAGAGGACTTACATCTTGCTGTGTAGCCTTACCTCCTCTCAGTTGAGACATGTCTTGGTTGTCATTGTAGAGTTGCTTGCAGCTTTGCCCCTCACAAGCCTCCCAGCTTGTGGCCCTTCAAGTGAATCTTATTTCAACAAACTTTTCTAAAAACATTGAGCAATACTTTTTAACTGCAAAGAAGAACTTCAGCTCCCCTAGACTTTGCTCAACTAACTTTGGCTGTCCTGGCTCCCTGAGAGACTGTTCTTACCTCTGACTCTGTGGGCCTCATTACGAGTGAGGCAGAACGGGATAACGTGCTCCGCTTAAGGAGGCAGACCCGTTAATCCATTCCGCCTCATTACAAGCTCCCCTCGCGGGACCCGGTAAGTAACGCCTGGTCAAACCAGGCGTCCTTAGCGGGTCCCGCGAGGGGAAGAGGGAGCACACAACGGGCTGCTCGTAATAGGCCCGTTGTTTGCACCCTCTCCCATTCCAATTGAGCCCTATGGGGGCTCAGATGTGAATGGGGAAGGTCTGGGCCCGGGTTCCTGGAGGGAGGAATTACCGGGCCCTCCAAACTCGGAATGGCCTGGTAATTCCCCATTCTGGGAACCAGGACCCAGACCCGATTTCGGCAGCAGCCATGCCGCCAATAGCAGCATGGCTACCGCCGAAGTCGTAATGAGGCCCTGTGTCTTTACCTTTCCCCCAGGAAAGAGTTAACGTTACTTGACATTGGAAGGTTTTAAAAGTACTAACCTGTTTATGAACTATTTGTTAACCTTTGTTTTATTCCCCAATCCAACCTTTGCACCAAACTCAGTGTTGCTCTAAATGTAACAGTGCTAAATCAATGTCCACAGTGCCTTAGCTAATTAAGTCACCTGAGGGTGTAGGAAGTGTCTGTGTGCCATCCTCAATGGGTATCATCTGATTTAGAGAAACAGAGTGTGTTTTTGAAGTATATTATAATTGTTACATGTTTTGCTTCCTTCTGAGGAAGGCTTATATAAAAAGTGTTTATTTGAATTAACTGTCACTGTGAAATTCTGTGTTACAACCCTACTGCTCACATTGACCTTTCTTGAGATAAGCCTGGCTGCTCAGCCACACTACCAACCTGTGTAGTACTGATTTATACCAAAGGTTGGGTTCCGATTGCCAGGAGGTCAAGGTTGCTGTTGTCTTCCAAAGGATACTGCACACAATCTTGCCTAACAGGCAGACAGCAACTAGGTCAATACAATGGGCCTCATTACACGGATGGCGGTAAAGGTTTACCGGTACCGGTATTTTACCGGTACCGGTAAATCCTTACCACCTTACTACGAGGTCCCTTTGCGGGTTGGGGTATTTAACGCCTGGTTTTTGCAGGCGTTAAAAACCAACCCGCAAAGGGACCCAGAGAGCTAATTACGGTACCGCAATTTGCGGTGCCGTAATTAGCGCCTTCCCCATTCCCATTATGCCCTATGGGGCAAAAATGGGAATGGGGAAGGGCAATGGTGGAAGGGGGAATTACCGCCCCGCCAACCTTGGAATGGGGCGATAATTCCCCTTTCCACCAAGGCGGTGCCGGTATTTTACCGGCATGAACCATGGCGCTAATAGCGCCATGGTTCTCCGCCTACCGTGTAAATGAGTCCCATCTAAAAATAATGGTCTCAGGTGCAATATATGCAAGCAATGGATCTGCCTCCCTGCAGTTAGCCTAACACTAAGGACCTCATTACGAGTGTGGCGGTAAGGGGTTAACAGCACCGGTAAACCCCTTACCACCGCATTCTGAGGTCCCTTAGCGGGTCCCACTAAGGCCGGCTGGTTTTAGCAGCCACACTTAGCAGGAGCCGCTAACGGACAGGGAGCTAATAACGGGCCCACTATTTGCGGGCCCGCTATTAGCTCCTTCCCCATCCCCATTGGGCCCTATTGGGGCTCGAATGGGAATGGGGAATGGTTTTCAGAATGGGGATTTACCGGGTCCTCCAAGGTTGGAATGACCCGGTAAGTCCCCATTCTGAGAACCCGGACACAAGTTTGGAGGCATCCACGGCACTAATAGCGCCGTGGGTGCCTCCAAACTCGTAATGACCCCCAAAGACACATGGGGCCTCATCACTAGTATGGCGGTAAGGCAACACCAGCACCGTTGCTTCTGTACCACCATACTAGGAGTTCTACTCGTGGGTGCACTTGCAGCCACCAGGTCTGACCAGGTGGCCGTACCGGCACCCGCGAGCTGAACTTGATGGTAGCAACGGTACCGTTATTAACCCTACCGTTGCTACCACATTCCCCATTCCCTTTGAGCCCTATGGGGGCTCAAATGGGAATGGGGGTGTGCCGGGCCCGGCACCCGCGCAAGCGGAATTACCGGATCTGCTGAGGTCGGCATGACCTGGTAATTCCCCTGTTGCGGACCTGGATGTGAGTTTGGAGGTAGCCTTGCTGGTAAAACTGACAAGGCTACCTCCAACCTCGTAATGAGTCCCATGATGCATCTTTTTTTATCTTGGAACACCCGGGCCATATCGACCTTTTCACAAATCCGGCTGTGAATCATCTTTTTGAAATGAATTTGGTAATTAATTTGCAGGAAACTTGGATGATGAATGTTCCTTTGATTGATGGGTTTGATTATTAATTTCAACCAGCAAAGATGGGACCTTCAGACCACCCATTTTGCCGAACTGTTAACGTTAATTAAATCTACCAACACACTATCTATAATGGGTCAACACAATGTCCAATTTGGGATAATGGCTGTTCACATTCGAATGTTATTTGAAAATACAACTGACATTCTTCTTTTGAATGTTTATTGGAATGTTGGTCTTGGTGATTTATGCATCTTCATCAATGAGATCCTGGGCTACATTAATGCATGGTTGGACATATGGAAAGGAGGACTAATCCTCTTCTCTGGTGCCCTCAAGGCCTCTTGTCTCCTATTGCAACTATCAACGGGAATTGGTGTGATAAAAGAAGGAAAGGAGTATCGTGGCCAAGTCTGGTATAACGCCTTAAATGGGATTGGTCATTTAATGTTGAATGTAGCTACTGCAGGAGATGTTCCAAACCACTTCACCTGGTTTATTGGCATGCGCTATTTAACTCTGGATTATACATTTGCCAGTCAATGGGCCTCATTACGAGTAAAAATCAAATAACCGGCATGCCGGTGCAACCGTGTCTGTGTTGCACTGCTGCCGGAATCAACGGTTGATTCCGAGTCAGCGTGCACGCGCATTCCAGCATGCCAGAAACGGCTGCACTGGCATGCTGGTAAGGCCCTTCATACCCCATGATAGTGGCAACATCAATGCCGCAGACACCAGCACCGGCATCCTAGATGCCGTAAGAAACAGTAAATACTGCTACCAGAAGCAACGTCATCATGTCGGAACGGGAAATGCACCGGCAGCCATCTTAAAAAACACAGCCATTGCAATCCTCTGCCTACAGCACCTGGACGAAGAACTGTGCAGTGTGTCAGCAAGCTGAGAACCATGGCTACGAGGAAAGGCACAGTGGGGCTCAGAAAGCCATGTTTCAGTGACGAGGAGCTGAACATGCTCACGGACACGCTGGTAGAGCACGCTGACGTAGTTTTCTGCACAGACCTGTGCCGGGCGGCTCAAATACGCAAGAAAAATATATGGGAGGAGGTGGCACAAAAGATCTCTGTGGTGGGGACAACCCCACGCACTGTACGTGACTGCAGGAAATGCTGGGACGATCTGCAGCTGCTTGTCCGCAACATCCTCTCTGCGAATCGCAGCCAGTGCCTGGCCACATGTGGAGGAGCACTATCCCCACTTAAGCTTGCACGATGGGAGGAGACGTGCGGCATTGTCATGTATATGGAGTCCATCGAGGGTGTTCGCCATGCAAAGGTGGGAGTCCCTTCATCGGCCGATAATGGTGAGTGACCCTTAGCGTAATACAAAAGTCACAACACACACCTAATACCCCAAGTACAGTGGCAGAGTCAAAATGGCCAGTAGATGAGAGCAAATGGCCCATCACCTCCCACCTAAAGTCAGCCCCTACAAACCGCAAAGTCCCTGCCATGAAAACACCCAACAAATCCCACTGACACAAACCAAATGAGTCCCCAATTGCAAACACATGCACCATCTGCATGCACACACACAGACATATACATCACCGTACAGATGCAGGTAAGACCACTGTGCCATCCCATTGCCTGGTGCACACATCACCACTACAGACTGCACACTTGACCCACCCACCATGACCATGCACGCAGTGTAGACATCAATGCAACTATGCACATAGTGCAAGCACATCTGACCCACATCTAAACAACACATGGCACACGGCCCCTGAGGCATGGCTACAACACACAAGACACGAGACAACTGTAGGCCACCCAACAAACACCATGCACATCATGGCTGCACCAGAAGGATGCCCGAACACTGCACTCCCCATGTACGTTGACCCATGACTGATGCCCTGCCTCAGAGTCCCCCACAGGCACAGGATCAGACAGCAAGGCGGGACACACCGCGACTCCCAAGAAAACACCTGCACACCTGAGCCGAGGGGACAATGATGTCTTCAGGCCTTCTACATCAAGGGCTGGCCAGAAGCGTCCCACATCTCCCAAGCCACAGCCCTCCAGCCAACAGGGTGCACAGGCTGTAGAACAAGCCGAGCAGCAACCACTGCCACCCAGAAAGGAGCCCCAGCAAAGACACTCTGCCGGCATCAGGGCACCCCTGCCAAAAGGCAGCCCTGCCACAAAGGTCCCAACCCAAAAAACAACATCTGGGCCACAGGAAACACCTCAGGTGGAAGTGGTGGGATCACCAGTGTCCAGTGATGTGGAGGGGCCACAGTCAACGGCTACCAGTGATCTGGGTGAGGCAGTACAATCTGTGCAACACAGTGCAGAGGAGAAGGAGGAAGTGGAGGAAGCAGACACCGGAGGCAATGACATGCCTGAAGACATGCCAAACACCCCACCCATGCTGCCTACCCCACAGATCTGACCAGAACCTGGCTCAGGTGGACACAGCTCTGTGGATGACATGGTCGTAGTTGCACGCAGCCCTGGAAGCACATACACACCACCTCCCGTGCAACCACCAGCTGCACAATCCATCAGGGACCTGGAGGGGCGACTGACCCGCATGGAGGAGTGCCAGCAGGCCATGCATGACATGGCCAGGCAGTATGTGGCAGAAGGTGAAGCCACACGCCGAGCCATGCAGGAGAATTCCACGACAGTCAGCCGTGCTGTGTACCGTGTGGCCCGGCGCATGCAGGAAGGAATGGCAGCCATGACACAGGCCGTCATCCAGTTGGTTGTCACCATGGCCCAACAGCAGAATGCTAACACAGACACACAACCCACACCATCAACCAGCACAACCTCGGCAAGTTCAATGCAGACAAGCCCGGTGCGTAGTATGCGCCGCGCAGACCAACAACCCCCTCCACCTAAAAGGGGGCATCAGTAGCCTGACACAAATGTGCATGTCATGAGGGAGTCAAATTGAACTTACAGTGGAGGCAGTGGTGGGTTGTGTGGGGTTGTGGGTGTGTGGGGGGTGTCCGGTCAAATGGTCGACAGACAAATGGTCGACAGGACAATTGGTCGACACCATTTGGTCGACAGGTCAAATGGACACATTTTTTTTATTTATATATATATTTTTTAGGTTTTCGTTTAGGGAAAAAAAGGGGTTTTTAGCAAAAAAAAGAGGGTTGCGGGGGGGACCCCCCAAAAAAAAAAAATTGTGAAAAAACACAACACCAAATAAATTCGACCAATTGACCTGTCAACCTTTTGGTGTCAACCAATTGTCCTGTCGACCATTTTTTTTCGACCAAATGACCTAGAACCTGTGTGGGGGTGTTGGGTGGTGGGATGGTGGGGGACAAGGGTGTGTGGGGGTGTTGGGGGGTGTGGGGTGTGGGTGTGTGGGGGAGTTGGGAGATGAGGGGAAGTTTGTTGAATATTAAAGGAAAGAGGTCCACGTTGCTTCATGTTCAATGTACATAGTTCTCATTTAATTAATATACCCGGTGTGCATAAGAAAAACACATGACTAGACATTGTTTTTCGAGTGTGTGTCAATTTATTCCTTTACAGTGCCCAGTGCCCCCCATTCCCATTGTCATGTGTTACCCAGTCCATCAAAAGTATTGTGCAATCCAAAATTTGGCGTACAACATGTCCTTCATGCACATTGTGCCGTGGGCGATATGCAGCCTCTTCACCATAATCCTCCTCATTTTCAGGTGGCATCAGGTCCGTGTCAGCAGGCAGGGGTACGTTGCTCTGGATGCACATGTTGTGCATGGCATATGCCAACACTATCTTGCCCACCTTCTCAGGCCTGTACATGAGTGCCACACCCGACCTGCTGAGAGCATTCATGTGCACGGTTGTATTCCTCTTCGTGCCTCTTCGTGCCTGTTGACTGGTTGCCTGATGGGGGTCAGGAGCCACGGCTTCAGGGGATACCCAGCATCACCTGTACAAGAGCAATAGAGAGTGTATTTGTGAACATTGTTGTCATTCCTTGTGTGCATTGCCTGTACAGTGTTCATAGTCACAGATTCTTCATGACTGCACTTGAACCACAGGTACCAGGAAGCAACACCATGCAGGCACAATGCATGAAATACATGAGCGCAGCAAAGTACATCACGAGGCATGCAGCCATGTCTGAGCCAAATCCAACTGCCACACATGGAAATCCCTGTCACTGCACCCTCCCCACAGGTACACCGCAGACCGGTATGCTGGCCCAGGCACCTTAAGGGACACTTCCAAATGCAATGGTGCAAACATGGAAACTATTGTAATCATCATCAGTTACCACCACTAATATATGAGCGAGTGGTGCAGGACCCATCCACAGTACCTCAGCTCCACCTTGCCAGTACACACCCAGAACCATCAGAGAAACGTTTGCCTTCATTACAACCCTGGTGGACCCTGTATTTCCCCATTGCCAGGGGCTGGAAACTTTTACTCCCCATTCCCATTGAGCCAGATAGGGCTCAATGGGAATGGGGATGGCGGATGCACCAGCACCATTCAGAATGGTGCCGGTGATTTAGACATGCTCTGCTCGCGGGTGCTGTTTCGCCCGGCAGGCCAGTTCTGGTGGGTGAAAAGACACCTGCGAGCCGAACTCGTAGTTCGCTGGTCCGGTAACTATGATACCAGCAAGCTTACCGGTACCGCAGTTACCGGACTGGCAAACTTGACCTACTTCACCACCAGTAAAAGGGACCACAGTGCCTCTGACAATAGCAAATGTGCCTCAAATGCCAACGAATGGGGTTATTTGGTAAAATATCACTTCACTTAGGATGGACAAAATACTTCCACCAGTCCAGGTTTCCAAAATGAAAATACCTGGGCTGCATGGTGTGGGATGTATTTACCCATGCATCCGAGCCCTACCTCAAAACCGTGCAGTACTGACATGAAAACATCATGATGGCCAGAGCTTCCCAGAAAATGCACAGGGAAATGCATGAAGAATAGGCTGCCACTCATTTTTGCCGATGTTATGGGCACAGAAGGACACTGCCTAAAACCACCATTGGACTACCCACACAGTAGTCTGAAACCATTGGGAATGGCAATGCTGATTGCCAAAAGCAAACCCATAACTGTTGGGAATTCATTTTCTTAAATCCCAAAAAGGGGTGCAGTACCAGTACTCACCACTATCAGAAAGCCGGCGTTTTAAAACCACCAGATTTTACTTTTTTGTAGAAAACTGAATAAATGAACCCAAAACAGGCCAAAGAAAGACTTACTGAGAGGTGGATACAATGTAAAGTTATATTCTGAAGTGACTTGAAGGTTTATAACAAGGCTGGCTGAGCTGTGGATTTCAGCAGTTTAAGTAAATTTGGACTGAAAGACACTAAAAAAATCTAAATGTTTAAATTGACTGAGTGACCTACTTTTGGGTGTCACATAGGTTGCAATTGTTTAAATGTCATAGTTTTAAACTTAGAATCAGCCTTCTAGCTGCATATGTGAAAATGTTTAGTTTTATTTGAATGCAGAAACTGGGGAACAGAAATGACGTGTAGCTAAAAACTGGCTTAAAGAGATTCCAATTTGCCTGGCAACTACCCCCATCAGGAGTGAAACTTGAGTCACAGCTGTGTTCCCAGGCCTAGCTGCCCTTTTGCTGCTCACACCGAAAGGGATATGACACTTCCCTGATTGAATTACCTGGGCTCTGCAGGAAATTGAACAAAGCCCTGTCTTGACTCAGGCAAATGTTTTATGGCGGGAGTCGTAAATGGAGATTTCTCCTGGAAGCACAGGGGAGGGGCACTGCCTGTGAGAGCAAGCTGGCTTGGCAGAACTGGAAAAACCAGAAATTCAACCTTGTGCTGGAGGAAAACCACACCCCTTTGGGGCCAGAACATAACTCTAAAAAGATGAATAACTCATAGAGTGGACATGTGAAAATTGTATAAATGACACCATAATTCTTGTGATTTTTCTGCCCACATTTTAAGATTTTTTTAGAACCGGTGGCATGTTCAGGGGGGTTTTAGCGGAAAAGAGGATATTACTCAAAATGTGTGCATGTGAAAAATCTGACACTACTCCTTGCGCACATGTGTGTAAATTTGGGTTAATGTCCGAAATTGCGAAACCAGTTAAAAAGTGAAATATGTGCCATTTTTGAATGCAAGCCCCCAGGAAGAGCAGATTTGGACAGGGTATACCTCCTGTGATATGTGAAGGGTGCATGTAATTTTAAACAAATGTGTACCTATGCAAATATGTTTTTTTGAGCAAATATAGATTGTGTGTAAAGTTGACAGGGGTGGGTTCTCTGTATCATAAACAGACCTCATCATGATGACACTTCATTTCATTCCCCCAATCAAGTGGAAGCGGATGAAGTGGCCAATGACAAGTGGAGAGGGGCTGGCTAGTGATGCTGCTCACACACACCCATTTTCAAAACACATAAAAGCAGAGAGACAGGACAGATAGGGACTTTCAAATCCATTTGCAGCTGGAAGCTCTGCCGGGAAAATCCATACTTTACCTCCATCAATCTCCAGAGAAAGCTGTGCAGAAAGATCCAGACTTTAAATCCCTCAATCTTCAGAATCCAGAGAGAGAGCAGACCCAGATCACTGTGAAGTGCAGAGACCAGAGTCCCGTCTAAAACCTGACCAGATCCATGGCGAGGCCCATTTCACTCAAGAATATAGTGTGAGTACCTAGAAAACTGTGCAGAACCAATCTCCTAGTTAAAATAATATAATTCAATCTAGTTTAATCTAAGTAGAACTGTCTCCTAACTGTCACCTGTCATTTGCAAAGCTGTCACTTGTCATTTTCTAGTTGCAAGCTGCACTTGTCTTTTTGAACTTTAAAATTTCAAATCTGAAAAACGACCTTCACAAAATCGCTCATATCTCCGCGACCGTTTGTGCTAGAGACTTGCAGTAACTTTCAGCTGAGATTCTAGGCTGTTCTAGGACCCCAAAACGATAGTGATAGTTCTTGTAGTTGCTCTGTAACCGCGCTCGGCGCATTCGCAAATTTTGCCGCGATTTGCAAATTTCTCCACCTGCAAAAAGATAGCTGCTTTTTGCTTTCCTCTGAAAGAAATTCGTTTGCCTCATAAAAACCATCCCTGCATCATTGCTAGTGTGAGCCTGGACTTATTTAAAGCATATACCACTCACCCTAAACCTCTAGAGGGAATTAAAAGCATTTTAGCATATTTTTCACTTAATTGCCAGCACATATAAAAGCATTTGGGCCTGTGTTTTCAACTTCTGTAGTCTAAGTTGCTGGGGTGAACTGAATCACATTTGATTGCATTTCTGAGAACTGTGTGCTTCCCTCCATTTCCTTGCATTGCATAAAAGGGGGGGGTGAATTGTCCAAGAAAGTGATTACATTGTCTTTTGCTGAAATCCTATCAAGTTATTTTCTGTACTGCATTTCATTCCACATTGCATTCATTTGAAACCATAAAAGTATTGTTGCTATCTTATCCATTTCATGTCAACTCCTTAGTGATTATAAAGAAGTGTGCTAGTGCCAGATTCTCCGTTGTTAATCTTTATCATATCAGATTAAGTGTGCTATTCAATTATTAATTTATTATAAAGCGTGATATATATATATATTGTTTAAATTATCAATTAAACCTTTTAACTTGCAAAACAGAACTACTTCTTGGCTCAGTGGGGTCAGGGTTATTCAAAGAGAGGGGTGTTATATAGGGGTAGTCATCCAGAACGCATGAACTGGACATAAAGATATATTAATAAGGGTTTCCATTCAGTATCCCAGACTAGGCATTGACTTAGCTGTAGTGTTGAATTGAATCCTCTTACAAATTGGGGGCTCGTGCCGGACGTTTGGGTTAGATCTACCATTTGTGCAGATTAATACAGCGTGCCAGCTGACCAGATACACATATCCGGTCGGATCACCATGCTGTGTTACGCTGTAAAGCACTTCTCAAAGGAACGCTCTAAGAAAAAGGTCTGTTTTGCAAAAATAAAATACAAACTTCTGTAAGTCAGGACAGAGACCAATCTCTAGAATGACGACCTTAGTAGACATGAAAATAGCCAGAGAGCACTTCTTACATAAGTTATTTGTGGGAGGTGAGTGGACTCACCAGGACCAAACAGTCTGGTTGCAGGCTATCACACCCCAAATCACGGAAACAGGGTCAGATATATGGAGAGACCAGGGTTCCTTACATGTGGCCCTGAGTGAACTATATATGTCCTCTAAGGCCAAGGATGAGCACAACAAGATTGCCAGGGTAGCGGCATATTTATATTTACATATGGGAGCCATGCAGGACAAATGTGCTGAAGGCGAAGATCTGGGGAGTAGGCAACTGCTGGCATTACAGAAGGCCCAATCTGAGCTGGACTCTTCTGAGCAGAGGCTGCTCAGGAGCCAGGAGTCAGAAAATGACAGTAGGCAGTATATCATTAAAATAAAAGAGGACATGGATATACTGCAACAGGAAAAGGCTGACCAGGATACTAGATTTCTGGCCCTGCAGAAGGAGCACCAAGACAGTTTGGACTCCTTACTGCAGAGCCAGAAAAAGCTGGAGCAACAATTAGACTTTAACAGGGCATGCACGGAGCAGGTAGCCACCCTGCAAAGTCATCTAGATAGAGTGAAGGTAGAGAGCAACAAGCTGATTTTGAAAGACCTGGATACCCAGGCAGAGTTTGATGAAGAACGCCAGAAATCTGGTGCCTTTCAAAGGCAGAGGGACGACCTGGCAGCACAAATGCAGGCTCTTAGTCAGGAAAGAGACGCCTTAGGCCAGGAAGTCTGCCATTTAAAAAGGAAAATGGAAGAAAATCACCTGGCCCACCAGGGACTGGGTGACCTCCAAAAAGAACACCAGAACTTGTTAGAGCACACCAGGAGGGTGGAGGATGCTCTAGCAAGAAAGGAGCAGGCCAATAGGGACACAGCTCAGGAGGTAACCCTCCTACAGCAAAGACTGGCCCAGTGCTCCAGGACCAATCAGGAAACACAGAGAGAGAATGAGGCTCTCTGCCAGCGCAATGATAGACTCCAACAACAGGTAGCGATGCAGGAGAGACTCATAGAGTCTAGTAAGGCCTTAACTGAGGAACTGAAGGCGCAGGCTCTTGCATTGCAACAGGGAGCAGGGGCGGATAGAGAGGAGGTTCGCTGGGAAAGAGAAACTCCTGAGCATAACCCCAGGAGCCCTAGTACCAGAGGCCTTTATCTCTCTCGGTCCCTGGACTCTGCCACCCCCATGTCCCCTGGCGCACATGAGCACAGGGCCACAGGGATGGCAGATTACTATCCAGCCAGAAGCATGGGGCTCATAGGCCAGTACCACCCAGGAATGGAGGGGCGGGCATCCGGGTATGGGCACCCAAGCGCAGTGCAATTTACTGGGGAACCCCAGGAGAGTAGGCCCATTAAGGGCATCCTGAAAACCTCTGCCCAGTTAGGTCAGTGGAGGGGGTACCCATCAAATCCTGGCAGCAAGGAGGAATCTGAAGACTCCTCTGAACTGCGCAGGACACAGGAGACCAGGTCCCCACATTCTGCCAGCCATTCCCAGGCTCGCAGAATCTGGGAAAACCTGGAAGAACAGACAGGAACCTCTGGGAGCAGTGCCTCTGAGTCAGAGGATGAATGGACAAGGGTTACCCGAACCAAAAAGGCCAATAAGGCAAAAAGGGCCTTGCTTAAGGACCCCTTAAAGCAGATTAAGGCGATCAGGAGCTTCATCACGCCTTACCATAAGAACGCTAAGTATTCTGTTTGGGAGCACTTAGAGTTGTTTGAGCAAATGATGGAGACTTTCCATTTGAAGGACAGCCAAAGCTGTATTCAATATGTAAAGTGGACCTTCTCCCCGGAATACTCCAGTTTCTTTGCGGGGCTGGAGGACCAAAATCATTTAAGATGGTCCACCTATAAGGCGGCCATCTTGAAACATTTTTCCATTCATAGAAATCCTCAAGAGGCTCGCAAGGCAGCCTACAATTTGCAATGTGGGGAGGATCAGGCCCCACAAGAATTTGTGCAAGAACTGAAACGTGCTTTTGCGCAGACCACCAGAAGGGTGCGCACAGACAGTAGAGAATTCATCAATACATTTTTTCATGCCTTGCCCAAATACATAATGACCCAGCTCGTGAGGGATTTTCACGAGAAAAGATCTTTAGACTGGGTCATTGAACAGGCTACCCGGATCTATGAGGTCTAGAAACCGGTAGATAGCAAAAGTAATGCCCAGAAAAACCCCAAAGCCAACAGCACCCCTGCTGCTGCCAAGGTGGCAGAGGTAAAGGTCACCCCCGTTTTGGATTTGGAGATGGGGGGGCCTAAAAACCTACCTGCACCTAATAATGCTAGGCCCAGAAGGTCCTCGGGCCAGTCACAGACAGGGAGCCAGGGAGGCAGCCCCACAAATGGGGTCCCTCGCTCTCCTGATTATGTAAGTCCCCGTTACAAGGGAAATCGACCCATCCTGGGTTATGTGTGGACTCCTCCAGCCCAAGGGGGGGGATCCAGCCAAGCACCTAACCCAGGGAACTTCCCTCCCAACTTCCCACAGGAGGGCAGAAATTCTCCAAATCCTGGGCAGAACTTTTTCCCCAGGTATCCACCCAATTTCCAACCCCAAAATCATCCATCCTTCTTTCCCCAATTCCCTGAGCCCAGACAACCTAATCCGGGAGAGGGGAGGCCAAGGGTGGAGGGGTACCCAAATCTTCCCAATCCGGGGTATTACCAGAGAAGGGATAGTTACCCTTCCCGGGATCAGCCCAGGGGAGAAAACAGGGCCCCGTATCAGCCTGAGCGGGTGTCCCAGTTAGAGCGCCAGGTTCAAAACATGGCGCGGGATCTGGGTCACATACTGAGAGCTCAGCAGAACCCTCAGATGGGCGTGCCGGCGCAGAACGCACCCAACTCTGGACCTGGTGCCCCAGAACAATGACGGGGCAGCACCCCGATAACTCACCGGTTCCCAGGGAGGAGGCACAAGGGGAAGGGGGGTGTAAAGCCTTGGAGGAAGCTTCCTTCCTCACTTGTAAACAGCCCCTGGAAACCCAGGAACCGGAAACAAAATCTCTTGCCCCTGAAAGTCTGCCTCCTAAGGAGCAGAGGGGGGGTAGGAGAAACAAAAGACCCAAACAGACTCAGTTTGAGGAGGAGGTACAGATCTTCCAATTTGAGGGGGAGGGATCTTCAGAGGGTCCTGGGAAAAGGATCTTCTCCTTCAGAGAGGGGGGAACTCCTCCCAAAGAAAAATGGGTCCCTAGGGATGCAAATCCAGACTGGGGAGATGTGGAGACTGAGCTACCGCCGCCCTCCATCTCATCCCAGAACCAACAGCAAGAAAATCCCCTGGTTCAAACCCATCCTGGTGACTGCCTCCATAAAAGGGGGGGCGGCCCAGAACCGGAGCCAGGGGAACCCACAATGGCTCTGATCTCCAGTTGCCAATTTTTTCTTTCAGATTCCCAAGGCTCTCCACAGAATTCTGCCCAAATCTCTTCGCTAGCAATGTCCAAAACCAGAAAATTAGCCCACCAGTTGTCCAAAAATGTGCATTATCTGTGCCCCCTTGAGGAGAAGGAGGGAAGATATTATGCCCCGGTACAAGTACAGGGGCAGGGTACAATTTTGGCACTGGTGGACACTGGATCTCAAGCTACCCTTCTGTCCAGAAGGGCCTTTGACGAACTGAATGCAGGAAGGGGAGAGAATTACCAAATTCCTCTCACCTCACTTCCTGGACAACTCCAGAACTTTGACGGGAAGGAAATTCCCGTTGAGGGGACTGCAGATTTGGACATTAAAATTGGGCGACACAAGTTGAAACACCCAGTCATAGTTGTGACTCCAGAGGGCACCCCTTGTTTACTAGGGAATGACCTCCTGAGAAGGTTGTCACCCCTAATAGATTGCGTAAACAAGGTCCTCTGGACCCAGACTAGCCGACCAATAAAATTAAAACGGAGTGTCAACCATGTTAGTTTAAACGGCACCTGCCACATGGTTGAACAAAAATCTGACCAAGTAGAATTTCACTTCCAGAATAGCCAAATTCCAGACGTGACAGTAATAGCAGTAGGACAACAGACTGGTGATGGGGGGTCCTCTCTATTTCTGAAAATCAACCTGCCTTCCAGTCTAAAGTGGTACTCCACGCTGGAAGGAAACACTCTGAGATTCTATACTAATCCACAATCAGCAACTCCCACTCCAATAGTCCAGAAAGATGTGAAATCAGCTCAGAGCCTGGCTGATATTCAGCAAATTGGAGAGCAGTTGTTCATCCCTGTTCAGTTAAATGATGGGAAGGACTCTGTTCTCGCTCGAGTGTGTGTGAACAACGGTAAGAGCTTCATCAGCGAAGCCATGTTCCGCCAACTCCCAAAAGATCCAGCCATTCCCACATTCAAACTGATAGACAAATGGGAAATGGACCTGGAAGCGCCTAATTCCAAACATCTCCTGCCAAGCAGGTGAATGCTCAAAATCTCCATTGGCAACAAGAGCATAGTCCACAATTGTTGGGTCGTGCGAGACGTCCCTGCCGCCTTTTACTTAGGCAGTGACATTCTCAATCGCTTTGCCCTTAGTTTGGACCTAATAAACTTCAAAGCTTGGTCCCGATTAGCGGATAATCCCATGGGCTTTGATGATCCAGAAAAAGCATTTAGGTCAGCTCAATTGCTACCTTATGCAGTTGAAATCCAGATTAAAGAGGAGGTCACCATCCCAGAAAGGACCCGACAATTCTCCCTGGAAGTGAAAGTTAAAAGAGGACAACATTTGAAAAACCCTGATGCTTACATACATCTAAACGCTTCTCTCCAACAGCAAGGGTTGGGGGTAAACCCAACTCCATTAGTCAACATAGAACATGACACCATTCTAATAGAGGTGGATAACAGCGACTTAAAGAGTATTACTCTAGCCGCAGGCACCATTATTGGAATGGCGGTTGATGACCGACATTTTTCCATCGACTTAGTAAATGAACTGTTAGGACCAATCCCCAAGGACTGTTTTGACAGTGACAGTGATGACAATACAACACCAGACAGGATTTTTACCCGGCATGGGGGGAACTTCCTGGTGTACACTTCCTGCCCCTATGGTAAGGAAGATGTGACTTGTGACTTCAGGAGGGATGAGGTGATTTTCCAGGTCCATGAAGGCTGCCTTTCCCACCTGAAGCCTCCAGTCCAAATCAGCACTCTGACCAGGGACTTCTCCACCCAGCTGGAGGAGGCCGCTGAGATAGCCAAACCAGAAGTCTTTCCAGGCTTCAGGCAGATGGTGGAAGAGAGAGTCAACCTAGCTGATGCCTGTGTGACTCTGGAACAGAAGCAAAAGTTGAAACAAGTTTTCTTGGATTTCCAAGATCTCTTTGCGGTAGACTCATATGACTGTGGTCGCACTGACATCCACACAACAACAATCCCCACGGACCCTGGCATGACTCCTGTATTTGTGAAGCAATATCGTTTGCCTCTCGCATCAATGGAGTCCCTTACTGAAATAATTAAGAACCTTGAGTCCCGGGGAATAATCCGTCCAGTCCACAGCACCTTCAATAATCCGGTGCTGGGAATATTGAAGCCAAACGGCCAGTGGAGACTCTGTGCTGACCTTAGGGAGCTCAACAAACGGGTCCATACTTCCCGATGGCCACTGCCCTACATTGACCAAGGGCTGGCCCAGATCCAGGGGTCACAGGTATTCACTGCAATAGACCTGACCAATGGGTACTGGACCGTGCCTGTCAGTAGGGAGGACCAATACAAACTGGCTTTCACCTTTGGGGGCCAGCAGTACACATGGACCCGGACTCCCTTCGGATACCTCAACTCCGGCAATGAATTCAACATTTTCCTACATAAGGCCATGCCCGACCTGGGTGCGAGGGGTAGCCTGGCTTATGTAGATGATGTCCTCATCAAAAGTTCATCTGTGGAGGAACACATAGCGGAGATCCGTTATGTTCTGACACAGTTGAGGGCCGCCGGAGCAAAACTTTCCTTTCAGAAAGCACAGTGGTGTAGAACCCGTGTTAATTTCTTGGGGCATGAGATTACTCCTCAGGGTCTCTGTCCCCATGAAAAGAAAGTGGAAGCACTTCAGAAACTGAAAGACCCCACAACTCTGCGAGAACTAAGGAGCCTCCTTGGACTGACTAATTACAGCAGAAAGTTCATTGAGGGCTACGCAGAGATCACCAGACCCCTGACTCATCTCCTGAAGGGGGGGGTCAAGTGGGAATGGGGTCCAGAACAAGCCGAGGCAGTAAGACAACTCAAAAGAAGCCTCTCACAAGCGCCTTGCCTAGCTTACCCTGTCAGAAACAAGGAGTTCTTCCTGGAGACGGGGTTCTCTAATACGTGCTTGACGGCAGTATTATACCAAAAGCATGACAAGGTCAATAAAGTAATCTCCTATGCGAGCAAAACTTTATCCTCTGTGGAGGAAAAATTCAACGATTGTGAGAAGACACTCCTGGCAACGGTGTGGGCATTGAAGAATTACTGCCCGTTTATCCAGGGGGAACACATCATAGTGGAGACTCCACACCAGCCTCTGCAATATCTCCAAAGTGACAGAATCCGGGCCGGAAATGTGAGTAATTGCCGAATTACTTCCTGGATTCTGTCAATGCAAGGCTTTCCTGTGGAGGTCAGATATGGCCAAAACAAGAAGAGTCCCTCGCGCAAGGTCTGGCTGACTTGCATGATTGTGCCAGAGAAAACTGTCTCGGGGACGAAAGTCTAAAAATAAAGGACAACATGGAGGCATACCTTAATTCCCCACACAAAGTCTTTGAAGAAGACAAGTGTGAGGGAATGCCCACTGTCTATGTGGATGGATGCTCTTACCATGTTGACAACGACGGGGAGAAAGAACTGGTGGCCGGCGTAGGGAATGCATGGGTGAATGAGTCCCCAGAACCCTCCGCTGGATACAAAATTGGTCCCCAAAGTAGTCAGGTGGCAGAATTGATGGCTGTGCATCAGGCCATCCTCACTGCTGTCCAGCATCAACTCCACGAACTGGTCATAATCACAGATTCGGATTATGTACGGAACGGGTTCGTGGAGCACCTGGTTAATTGGAAAGCCAGGGGCATGTTATGTGCTAACAACAAACCCTTGAAACATGGGAAGTTGATCCAAAACATTGATGATCTGGTCACCTCGAATGAGATGACCATCTATTGGAAAAAGATCAAGGGTCATTCCAAAGTAGAGGGACCAGACAAAACTGGAAATGACTTAGCTGATCAGCTGGCCAAAACCGGGGCCATCCAATGGGATCTAATTGAGATTGAGTCCCTGCTGGGGGAAATCCAGGTCACTGCTATCACTAGGTCCCAGACAAATGCTCACAACGACCTTTCAATGGCACAATGGAGTAAGGAGACCCCTGATGCTGATTTGATTACAGCTTAGAAGGGGGATCCAGTTATTGGTAAGTTTTACCAGCACCTTGAGGACCCTGAGAACTTTCCCCTGACGGATACCGATTACATTGGGAAAGAGGACCTAAGAGTGTTGATGAAATGTCCAAAAATGTTCCGAATCCAAGACGGTTTGCTGGTAAGGAAATCCAAAGCTGGCCACGATCAGTGGGTGGTTCCTACCTCATTCCGAAGCCTGATGTTAAGTCACGCCCATGATGCGCCCACCGCCGGTCATAGGGGGTTTCACACAACATTGGAAATATTAAGAGAGGTTGCATACTGGCCACACATGGGGCAGGACCTCGACCAATACTTGAAGGGGTGTCTTGTGTGTGCACACTTTCAGCCATCATCCCTCACGCACCGTGCGCCTCTCCAAAAGAGGGGGATGACACTGCCATGGTCAGATTTACAAATCGACTTTGTAGGCCCTGTGATTCGCTCTGCTAGGGGGAATAAGTACATGTTGACTGTGACATGCTTGTTTACCAAGTGGGTGGAATGTCTCCCAGCCCCAAATTGCAAGGCAGAAACGGCAGCTGCCTTGATGATTAACCACATCTTTTCTCGTTTTGGTCTACCTCAAAGGATTGAGTCAGACAGGGGTAGCCACTTCACCAGTGAAGTAATGACAAAGATGTGGGAGATACTGGGGGTCAAAAGGAAGTTGCATATTGCTTACAGGCCAGCTTCTTCTGGGGCAGTAGAGAGATATAACCGAACCATTGTGAGCATGTTAAAGAAGTTTGTGGCAGATTCTGGGCCAAGTTGGGATATCCGATTACCTCTGGTCCTAATGGCCATCAGATCTACCCCTTCATCTGCCACCAAAATGTCACCATTTGAGTTGATGACTGGGCGCAAGATGGTGCTTCCGCAGCATTTGCTCTACAGGACCCAAGAGCAGACACTGATAAATGCCTCCACAACTCATGAGTATGTGGAGAATTTAAGGAAACACTTTCAACATGCTTTTGCTTATGCTCAGCGGAATCTAGAAAGATCAGCTGATAGCATGAAGACCCACTATGACCTGAAAACTTCCAGGAAGGAATATCAGGTGGGGGACCGGGTCTATCTATACAACTTCCAAAGAAACCAGGCAAAACAGCGGAAATTTTTGCCTACGTGGAAGGGACCCTTTGAGATCATCGACAAGATCTCCCCTGTGACCTACAAAATCCACATCCCCAAAGGTCCTTTGGCAGCGGGGGAAAACAAGTGGGTCCACATAAACCAGTTGAAGTGTTGCCATCCCAGGCACGCTCTGCAACAACTGGAGGAATCCTCTGGGATCCTAGCGGGTACTGTCTCAGACTAATTCAGTTCCAACCATAAAACATACCACATCTAGTCTCTAAAATATTGTGATTTGCATGAAACTGTCTCTTAGTTATACTGTTTTTTTTTCAAAATAAGAATGTAATGTTTGTTATGATGAAATGCATATGCTGCCCCACTATCTCAACAGTGGTGGAAAAATGTCTATGAATAGGTATTGCCGCTCTTCCTTTTTCGTCCTAGGAGAAAGAAAACCTGGAGACGGGCCAAGGAGGATGATCCGGAGACCGGGAGCAGAGACGCAACGGGCCCGGGGTACCGCCCAATATTCCCATCAGGACCGGCGAGGAGAACCGATCGATCAGTACCGGATGGAGGAAAAGATGCTGAACTGTGCCATCTACCGGAAGAAGATGAGAACTACATCCCAGATCTTGCGGGTCCCACCAGTGAAGGATCAGATGGCCACCGCAAGAAGGGGGGCTTGTGGGATGTATTTACCCATGCATCCAAGCCCTACCTCAAAACTGTGCAGTACTGACATGAAAACATCATGATGGCCAGAGCTTCCCAGAAAATGCACAGGGAAATGCATGAAGAATAGGCTGCCACTCATTTTTGCCGATGTTATGGGCACAGAAGGACACTGCCCAAAACCACCATTGGACTACCCACACAGTAGTCTGAAACCATTGGGAATGGCAATGCTGATTGCCAAAAGCAAACCCATAACTGTACTCACCACTATCAGAAAGCCGGCGTTTTAAAACCACCAGATTTTACTTTTTTGTAGAAAACTGAATAAATGAACCCAAAACAGGCCAAAGAAAGACTTACTGAGAGGTGGATACAATGTAAAGTTATATTCTGAAGTGACTTGAAGGTTTATAACAAGACTGGCTGAGCTGTGGATTTCAGCAGTTTAAGTAAATTTGGACTGAAAGACACTAAAAAAATCTAAATGTTTAAATTGACTGAGTGACCTACTTTTGGGTGTCACATAGGTTGCAATTGTTTAAATGTCATAGTTTTAAACTTAGAATCAGCCTTCTAGCTGCATATGTGAAAATGTTTAGTTTTATTTGAATGCAGAAACTGGGGAACAGAAATGACGTGTAGCTAAAAACTGGCTTAAAGAGATTCCAATTTGCCTGGCAGCTACCCCCATCAGGAGTGAAACTTGAGTCACAGCTGTGTTCCCAGGCCTAGCTGCCCTTTTGCTGCTCACACCAAAAGGGATATGACACTTCCCTGATTGAATTACCTGGGCTCTGCAGGAAATTGAACAAAGCCCTGTCTTGACGCAGGCAAATGTTTTATGGCGGGAGTCGTAAATGGAGATTTCTCCTGGAAGCACAGGGGAGGGGCACTGCCTGTGAGAGCAAGCTGGCTTGGCAGAACTGGAAAAACCAGAAATTCAACCTTGTGCTGGAGGAAAACCACACCCCTTTGGGGCCAGAACATAACTCTAAAAAGATGAATAACTCATAGAGCGGACATGTGAAAATTGTATAAATGACACCATAATTCTTGTGATTTTTCTGCCCACATTTTAAGAGGTTTTTAGAACCGGTGGCATGTTCAGGGGGGTTTTAGCGGAAAAGAGGATATTACTCAAAATGTGTGCATGTGAAAAATCTGACACTTCATCAACTAATGTCCATACTCCTTGCGCACATGTGTGTAAATTTGGGTTAATGTCCGAAATTGCGAAACCAGTTAAAAAGTGAAATATGTGCCATTTTTGAATGCAAGCCCCCAGGAAGAGCAGATTTGGACAGGGTATACCTCCTGTGATATGTGAAGGGTGCATGTAATTTTAAACAAATGTGTACCTATGCAAATATGTTTTTTTGAGCAAATATAGATTGTGTGTAAAGTTGACAGGGGTGGGTTCTCTGTATCATAAACAGACCTCATCATGATGACACTTCATTTCATTCCCCCAATCAAGTGGAAGCGGATGAAGTGGCCAATGACAAGTGGAGAGGGGCTGGCTAGTGATGCTGCTCACACACACCCATTTTCAAAACACATAAAAGCAGAGAGACAGGACAGATAGGGACTTTCAAATCCATTTGCAGCTGGAAGCTCTGCCGGGAAAATCCATACTTTACCTCCATCAATCTCCAGAGAAAGCTGTGCAGAAAGATCCAGACTTTAAATCCCTCAATCTTCAGAATCCAGAGAGAGAGCAGACCCAGATCACTGTGAAGTGCAGAGACCAGAGTCCCGTCTAAAACCTGACCAGATCCATGGCGAGGCCCATTTCACTCAAGAATATAGTGTGAGTACCTAGAAAACTGTGCAGAACCAATCTCCTAGTTAAAATAATATAATTCAATCTAGTTTAATCTAAGTAGAACTGTCTCCTAACTGTCACCTGTCATTTTCAAAGCTGTCACTTATCATTTTCTAGTTGCAAGCTGCACTTGTCTTTTTGAACTTTAAAATTTCAAATCTGAAAAACGACCTTCACAAAATCGCTCATATCTCCGCGACCGTTTGTGCTAGAGACTTGCAGTAACTTTCATCTGGAAGCTGAGATTCTAGGCTGTTCTAGGACCCCAAAACAATAGTGATCGTCCTTGTAGTTCCTCTGTAATCGCGCTTGGCGCATTCGTAAATTTTGCCGCGATTTGCAAATTTCTCCACTTGCAAAAAGATAGCTGCTTTTGCTTTCCTCTGAAAGAAATTTGTTTGCCTCATAAAAACCATCCCTGCATCATTGCTAGTGTGAGCCTGGACTTATTTAAAGCATATACCACTCACCCTAAACCTCTAGAGGGAATTAAAAGCATTTTAGTATATTTTTCACTTAATTGCCAGCACATATAAAAGCATTTGGGCCTGTGTTTTCAACTTCTGTAGTCTAAGTTGCTGGGGTGAACTGAATCACATTTGATTGCATTTCTGAGAACTGTGTGCTTCCCTCCATTTCCTTGCATTGCATAAAAGGGGGGGGGTGAATTGTCCAAGAAAGTGATTACATTGTCTTTTGCTGAAATCCTATCAAGTTATTTTCTGTACTGCATTTCATTCCACATTGCATTCATTTGAAACCATAAAAGTATTGTTGCTATCTTATCCATTTCATGTCAACTCCTTAGTGATTATAAAGAAGTGTGCTAGTGCCAGATTCTCTGTTGTTAATCTTTATCATATCAGATTAAGTGTGCTATTCAATTATTAATTTATTATAAAGCGTGATATATATATATATTGTTTAAATTATCAATTAAACCTTTTAACTTGCAAAACAGAACTACTTCTTGGCTCAGTGGGGTCAGGGTTATTCAAAGAGAGGGGTGTTATATAGGGGTAGTCATCCAGAACGCATGAACTGGACATAAAGATATATTAATAAGGGTTTCCATTCAGTATCCCAGACTAGGCATTGACTTAGCTGTAGTGTTGAATTGAATCCTCTTACAATGGTTCAATTTAAAATACATTGGGCCTCATTATAAGTTTGCCAATCCAGGAACTACGGTACCGGTAAGCTTTCCGGTACTGTAGTTTCCATACCGGAACACTACAAGTTGTGCTCGCGGGTGACGAAAGGCACTGCCGAGCACAGCATGTCGCATGCACCGGCAGGGCTGAATGGGAATGCGGAGCGGCCGCAAATGGGCAATTACTGGGTCTGGCAGGGCCGTAATGACCCGGTAATTGCCCATTCTCGGGCGCCGGAAACAAATTGACACCGGCGGCAGCCGTGCCTGTATTACAGGCACGGCTACCACCGATGTCATAATGGGGCCAATTGTACACATACACATGGGGCCTCATTACGACCCAGCCGGTAAGGGATTACCGTTACCGGTAAGGGCACTGGTGCCGGTAATCCTTTACCGCCCAATTCCGAGGTCCCTTTGCGGGGTCCTCCCTAAACGGCTGGTTTTACCAACCGTTAAAGACGGGACCCGTAAAGGGACCTTGGAGGTAATTACGGTATTGCGGTTCCGTAATTACCGCCTACCCCATTCCCATTGAGCCCTATGGGGCAAAAATGGGAATGGGGAAGGGCCAATGGTGAATGGGAAATGACCGCCCCGCCAACCTTGGAATGGGACAGTAATTCCGACGTCAACCATGGCGCTAATGGTGCCATGGTTTAACGCATGGGTCGTAATGAGGCCAATGCTTTCATTACGAGTTTGCCGGTCCGGAAACAACAGTGCCGGTAAGCTTACTGGCGCCATTGTTTCCAACCCTGCAAATTACTAGTCTGCGGGCGGGTTGTCATCCCGGCCGCCATTTCTGCCCCAGCGGGGAGGCTGACACCTGCCCACAGATGTATACTGTAACACCGGCTCCATCATTGACAGTGCCGGTGTTAGTGGTCCCCATTCCCATGGAATACTATGGGACTTGATAGGAATGGGGAACAACACAGTTACCGGCACCTGACTTATCGGCAGCCGGGGTTGTAATACGCCGATGTTACCTGCAAGTCAGGCACTGGTAACTGTTAACGGGTCTGGCGGCAGCCTGCCGGATTTACCGGCACGGCTACCGCTGGACTCGTAATGAGAGCCATGGTCTTTTTAGGAAAACATCTAAACTGCATGTAGGATACTTCTGCATGCATTTATAAAGGCACATGGGGCAGAGCGGACCAGGAAAAAGTAAAAACGTGCCAAACTCACTTTTACTGTGCCATTGTGCACACAAAACACCTTCAAATGCGCTTTGCAGGTGGCATTTACTAATGGATTTTTATAGAATCTGCCTGTTCTTGAGGTGGAAAACCAAGGCTGATTCCGTAGGAATGTATCTGTTGCACGCCGACATGACATGAAAATCACATGCAGGCATGCAACAAAATGCACTGATGAAAATGAGTGGCTATGCACAGCAGGCATGTGATCGCCACTCCATGCCCCCCTCCATCTCGTCACTGCTGTGAATGGGGCAGCATGTTAAATGGAGGTGCACATTCACGTTTATGCCCCCATATACCGTGCTGCCCCATTTAAAATGAGGCTGATCGTTTTTTGACTAAAACAACTGATAGCATTTGAATGAATCCAATTCTCCAAATCAAACATTTCTCCAAACAACAAATGGTTTGATCACTGGATCGGCTACACACCGTTTCACTCACTCGTTCACTCTTTCAATCACTCTTTGACCCTCTTTAACCTATCCTAATTGGCCTTTCCACCAGACCTAATTGCACATCAGTCATTATGTAAAGAATTGCCCAACATAATTTCGGCATTTTCCAAAATTCACCACAAAAAAACGAAATATTCAAATTACGACCATCAGTGTCATATCAAAGGCAACCAACTCCACCAAATACTGCACATCAATGCCATAGTGTGATGAACAGACACAAAAAAGCAAATACAATATATAAAAGCAGTTTGTTGGTATACCCACTGCAGAGATTTGTAGGCAGCTTCTAGGTTGCAATGTCAAATGATGGAGATAAGGGCACCAGATTCTTTCATACTTCTGGGGTCAACAGAATAAGTAACAACAAGATTAGATATACACAATGAGCCTCATTACGACCCTGGCGGTACGGTATGGACGGTGCCGGTATGGCACTGGCACCGTCCATACCGTACTGCCTTATTCAGAGTTTCCCTCGCGGGTCCCTGACAGCCCGCCAGGTCTGACCTGGCGGGTTGTGCGGCATCCGCAAGGGAAACACATGGATGCACCGGCACCATTATTAACGGTGCCGGTGCATCCATGCTCCTCGTCCCCACTCTGTCCTATGGGGCAGAAAGGGCATGAGGAGCCTGGCATTACCGCCACCCGCGAATGGGCAATTACCGGCCCATTCAACTTGTAATGGGCCGGTAAGTGCCGATTTGCGGGTGGCGTGCCGGATGTGAGTTTGGCGGTAGCCGTGCCTGTAATGCAGGCACGGCTATCGCAAAACTCGTAATGAGGCCCAATGTGTCATCAGCGATGTGAAAAGTCAATGGGCCTTATTAGGAGTTTGGAGGTAGCCATGCCCTTAATAAGGGCATGGCTACCCCTAAACTCGGGTCAATAGGGCTCAATGGGAATCTGGAGCATGCTAACAACGGGCCCGTTAATGACAGGCCCGTTGTTAGCATGCTGGGCCGCTCGAGGGACCCGCTAAGGATGTCTGGTAAAACAAGGCGTCCTGAGCGGGTAACACGAGCAGACCTCGTAATCGGGCGGTATGGGGTTAACGGCTCCGGCACCTTTACTGGCGCTGTTAACCCCTTACTGCCCTCCTCATAATGAGGCCCAATGATTTAACACTATAAATATAAGTTTATGTCAAACTTTAGACATAGAACGTACTGTATTGTACCCCAGGATGTTAAAGGCTGTTTAAATATTGCACTACATAGCAAGCAGGATAGTCTAACCCTGTTTTTGATCCGTTTTTCATATTCATGGTCTTAAGTAGACCAGACGTGGGGAACTGGTCGTTTTTCTGCCTACAACTTGTGCCTTGCGTCGGTAACATAGGGAGATTGCATAGTTAAGTTGTTGCTGCAATGTACATAACATGCCTGTGTTGAATTATGGTGCCATTTAAATGTAATCCGGCAACGAAACGTAAGGTAGAAATAGTTTTGTTAGACTGTTTGCCTTAACTGTATTGCAACCCCCGGGATATAGAAGGTCCCGGAGCGTTAATGGGAAAGAGTATATCTGTGCTCTGCAAGAGACTGAGGTAATGTAATATACCAACTACTGCAGAGTTACATCGACATGGGGGGGATTCATTCAGTTAGGTATTTGCCTCCAGTGCTGTTGCGATTTTTATATACATAGACACGCTTGGCTTAAAATGGATTTTTCTATTTATGGTGAAGGCTCTGTTTGATAATTAAGCGACAGACATATCGATTTGAACCGATATTTTCACGTTTGTGATGGGAAGAAACTGGAGAGTGTAGTAGGAACGTGTTGAACTGCCCCATTGAATATGAATGCACTTGTTGTTAACGCTGTGGGTTTGGCGAGTCAAGGTCATTTTTACTTCTGTCTTAGACCTATGGTGGTGTTATGCTTCTGACTGGGTGATGGTATGTTATGTAGGTGGTCCTGATTCTTTTGTAACAGGCCCTGTTTTATTTGATGTCTCTACAAGAACCTAAGAGTTGAGTTGTTGTGCTATTTAAGAGCAACAGATAGAGCAACACTTGTGTTTTGAGTGATAGCTACATTGTCCTGGGTGCAATGTACAATGTATATGTAAATGAACATGAAGACATGCAATGAATAAGAAATGTATCTTCCAGGTTAGAAATAATTGCTTGATGTTCACTTTGAAATGTGGGATTGGTTTTTCATTGCAGAATGTGATGTTTATGACAAATGTTCGACTTGTTTAATGTGGTCCTCTGAAATGAGGTAGTACCATTGAATAATTGTTGTAACAGCAATGTTGATAACTTGTTGGATTTAAGATTTAGGTTTTTCAACACTTAAGTGTATCTGGGATGAGTAGTTGGTCCTTTTCTGATCTTTGGGGATACAGAGGGTCCCGGAGCGTTAATGGGAAAGATTGTATCTGTGCTCTGCGAGAGACTGAGGTAATGTAATATACCAACTACTGCAGAGTTACATCGACATGGGGGGGATTCATTCAGTTAGATATTTGCCTCCAGTGCTGTTGCGATTTTTATATACATAGACACTCTTGGCTTAAAATGGATTTTTCTATTTATGGTTAAGGCTCTGTTTGATAATTAAGCGACAGACATATCCATTTGAACCGATATTTGCACGTTTGTGATGGGAAGAGACTGGAGAGTGTAGTAGGAACGTGTTGAGCTGCCCCATTGAATATGAATGCACTTGTTGTTAACGCTGTGGGTTTGGCGAGGCAAGGTCAGTTTTACTTCTGTCTTAGACCTATGGTGGTGTTATGATTCTGACTGGGTGATGGTATTTTATGTAGGTGGTCCTGATTCCTTTGTGACAGGCTCTTTTTTATTTGATGTCTCTACAAGAACCTAAGAGTTGAGTTGTTGTGCTATTTAAGAGCAACACATAGAAGTGAACATTTCTCAATGATTGGTAACTGGGCGAAGAGTGCAATTTACGGCACACCGCAGATGAAGTACCATATAGAGGTAATCTCTGCAATACAGTATGGAGTATACCATTAGGACATGTTTCAGGTATCGGCCACATTGGATTTATACAGTGTTTGCTTGGTGCATGCATTTGGTGCACTAGTTTCAAGCAAGTGATTCAGATTGGTTGTCTCTCCTTTTACTAGGTTTCAACAGGCATTGCATGTGTGATGTTATCGACCCTATACACAAAGTGTTGAAGAAATGTACATCTTAAAAAGAATCCCCTGAAAAACGGTCAACCACTTCAGTGACAAGAAAAGAAACATGTCGGGAGTTTTAGAATAGAGACACATTTGGAGTGCCTATTTCTTATCATTGTCATCTGTGTCCGGTATTTGATAAATGTTGTTTTTTATATTGTTAAAGTGATCAGTATATGGAGCTTTTTTCCGCTTTGTGATCTAAAGGGTGTTTTTCTAATGACATTTATTTCATATTAATACATTGAATCAATTTGTAAATTTACATTTCAGGAGTACCATGTCCATTTTTTCAGGACGATTAGTACTAGGAGGTTCAACAACCCAACACTGTCTAAGAGAGAATTTTGTTATAATTGAGTGTATCTATCTCTTTCTTTACATGTACATTTTAGTCTACCCCTGACAGTGGAGATAGGTTGATCCCTTTTTGGAGTCTTCTTCTAGGGGTCTATATATTTCCTGTTGTAGGTATGCTAGCTGTCCATATACCATTATTGTTTCTGAACTTAAGTCAAGTCATGCATAGCTAGAAAATGGATTAAAGTCTGAAATTTCCCCAATAAGAATCAGACCTGTGATGTATAAGTTGCACCTACACACATCCTCAGCGAGCATTCAAACAACTATATTTCTCACTGTTGACACCATCTGGCCTTATTGAACATCAAACGTAAAGAGGTCCCCAGTCCTTTTATTGCAAACAAAGCAGAGTTTCAGAGCGGACCATAACACAGATAAGCAGTGCAAACATTCATTTAATAAATAAAGGGTAGTGAGGTAAGGGGTTAAAATGGGTCGTGATGGGGTTGGGGTGGCGTTAAAAGGTTAACAATACAGGGGGCTTGGGTTACACGGAGCCCGCCCCCCAAATAAAGAAAATAAGATATCAGTGTTTTTTCAGTGTTTTGTCCGTGATTAAGTTTACCACTCTGTAATTGTGGTCGGTAAGCTTGTATATAACCACGTAAACATACCAACAGATAACCTTTTACATATGGTGGAAAGGTAGTCCAATGCATTGCATGTAACATTTTACAATATGTCTGCTAGATTGTGTGGAAAGGCAGTCTAATGTCACTGCAGGGAATGTTTTAAGATTGGTCTCTGGCTAGGCTTGCCACCTCAGAAACCCTGCAAGATAATTATCAATTAATTTCAGGGAACAGATAACCAACCATGTGGGATTGCATGCCATAAATGACCCCATCACAAGGGGGCATGTGAAGAGAAGAAAAGTTGCATATCGGGCACTTCACACTGATGCTCACCATCCCCCAGGAACTGCTCATAATCTGGAAAATCTCCTGACCACAATGAACAAGCTCTTCAATCTCTTTATCTTCGTAGTCAAACCTCTCTCCAAAGACAGTGGAGCTGATGATGTTGAAAACCGAGCGGCTCATGCAGAATTCGGGATCAATCGGGGCAGCTGGAGACAGCAAAGGGAAAAGCAGTCTGAGAAATGATGCCCTGTGATGGCTTTGCTCAAACACATACTTCTGCCATTCAGCTTTAAGTACACAAATAATGATTAGCATGCACGTGGAATACCAACAAATGGCCGCAAGGTTACCCATATCTTATTTTAGAGTGCTGCCCTCACCCCTACCAATAAGGTTGTTTTTGTCCCACAGATTGATTTCTTACAGATCGGTAAAGGGTTGGATACGCATTACATAAGGTCGAATTGGCAAGGGTTTAAGATGTGGGTGCTGCCACATGGCTTCATCCTTCATTGCAGAAGCATTGGGGAAATGCTTGATGGCAAGATATACAGCATATTGAAAAGAGAATGAGTCCATTTACAAATAGAATAAAGCCAAGCATTTCTATTGCATGGCACCGATATTCATACCCTCTATCATTAAAATGGTAAGCTGCAACATAAGAAGACCCATGATGGGGAGGGGGATTTAACTCACAAATGAATATAATGCTATGTTTGAAGAAACGCTGAGGTATTTGTGGGGGTTGCAGCATACAATTAATAGTATCACATTCTCACAGACTGCACCCCATGTAACCCTCTACATGTTACATCTAAAGTGGACAATTTGGGATGCACTCTTTTAAAATGCCAGCTAGAACAATACAGTGCAAGTTTCAAAGTTAACATGACACCATTTACAACAGTGTCTCTCTTAAGTGGAGGCTTGTGGTACTTGGTCTGTGTTTAGGGAATTATAGGCATCCAAGGGGGAGAGTGTATGTTCACCTACTAGATTGCAAACACATCTGCAATGCCTTCGCTGGACATTGTACAACGTATCTTTAGATTTACGATGTGTGTGAGTTAGTGTGAGGGCGCTCGGGGGTGGGAGGGAATTTGTCATCTAGGGACTAGAAAACACCATGCAGGCACCCTCCTAGATGACAGGGTTGTCTTGAAAAACTCATGCATGTAAACTTCTCACACAATTTCAGTACTTGGCACACCCACAACACCACCCACAACATTTCTTGTTTATAAAGACTACAGCCCCCAGAGTTAAACATTAGCCACCATCTTGGGTAATGGCTCAAGACAAGTAGAAGCGCCATGGGTTGCCGCCGTTCAAGAATAAGAATCTGACACTGGCTCCAGCATGCAAGTGTTCCGGCATCCATGCTTCTCCACTTGCGGGGACTGCTTAGCTTGCCTCTCAGTAGCAGAGAACTTTCTGGAATCACCTCAATGCAATGCAAGTTGTTCCACCCTGGGTTTCACTCAGTGCTTCAGAGATTCCTGAGTGTAAGGGAGATTCAGACATGCAACTACTTCTACAAACACAGGAAATGCCATGAGGCCAACGTCCCCCCACCCCTCAACCCCCGCCCGCACACACACTGAGTTAAGTAGGAAACACTGTGCAGCACCCACATCCTTGCTAAATTCATGTTGCATTGACAACCTGTAGAACAGTATTTATTCTAAGTGCATGTCCGAAAAGCGCATTGCATGTGGAGACCAGAGAATCCTGAGAACTGTTTGAGGCACCCTAGAAGAGTAATAAGATGATGACGACTCGTGGACAAGTTTAAGCTCAATCGCACAAAGGAATGTGAAGGACAAAAAACACACAGTAGAGATAAGTTTGATGTTGAAAAGACTGGGAACATATTTGATTGCATGAGTGGATGCAGACAGGGCTAAGCAAATCCATGAGTGAATGCATATATCGAGAAAAAGAGAGGACTATAAAAACGAGCAATCTTGTCAATAACCAACAATCTTTCCAAAGAAAATGACCTGCCTATCCACAACCTCTCCCAAACCCCATAAGTGAATGCATATATCGAGAAAAAGAGAGGACTATAAAAACGAGCAATCTTGTCAATAACCAACAATCTTTCCAAAGAAAATTACCTGCCTATCCACAACCTCTCCCAAACCCACTGTCCAGGTTACTTTAGTTAACCTATTCCCATGCACTTGCGTTTCCAAACCCTGCAGGGTTCTCCTAGGGTGCTGTTATTATTTGCATCAAAAACCATGTGAAGATTAGTGCTGCATCTGTGGAGTGATGAGACCCCTGTGTCTGACTTTCAGTTCCATGACAAAGCTTCAACTTGTACTGCAGAATAGATGGGTCTTGGGTGTTGAAGACATTTTTTATAGTTCTTTTAGAACGTGCTTAATACCGGCTAGTGGTTTCTAAGCGCGGATCGGGATTCGAACCTGTGTTGCGCCGCATTGTCTTGCTTCCAAGACAAATGCATTGCCCCTGAGCAATTCATGTTTTTTTTTTAAACAGATCAAAATCATGGATTTCTAATTTGATGCCACCTAATTTCCTGCCCCCTGCCATGAGAATGGCTGTCTGCAATACAAATATGTCGCTGTTGGAGGAGAGGAAGAGAGACTTAACTTCCCAAGGAATGGAGTGCTTCCATGAAAGAGACCTTGGTGTTCCTTCGGAGGTTACTGCACAACGTGAAAATCAAAACATTGTCACCGGATGCGGCTCGTGCATACTCTGCATGCTAAATCTAAAAAAAGAGACCAATTTGGGATTTCGATTTTTAAAATGCTGTCTATGTGTGCAGGGCACAGGGCACAGGTTTCAAGTTAATAGGCTGCCATTTACAAAAGTGCCTTTCCTAACACAGCGACGGCGTGTGGCCCTTGACCTGTATTCAGGGAAATACAGGTAGACGTGATAGAAAGCAGTTTCACCTACTCAATGGCTAGACATCTGTAAAGCATTTAGTGGACATTGCGAATCCGAGCATTAATAGAACGGCTTATATTACTGAAGCACAGGCAGTCTTGTAAAAGGTAACCTTTTACCTTTGAAACTCGTCTCGGGAGATTAGCTCAGGGGCAACGTGCTCGCCTTGGAAGCAAGATGATACGGAACACCACACCACGCTTAGAAACCTCTGGGTATCAAGCCGTTATAAATAACCTATCATATCACTCTATCTGTTATGTTATGAATTTGTATGTAGAAATTAAACTCTAAGGCACAAACTCACCATAACAACTTAATCAAACTGAACATAGACATGAGGATTGGGCCCTTTAGACAGTCAACATTGATGAAATCGAGCAGTTTTCAATTTCTTTTTTTGAATATGCAGGGTTATGTTCATTCTGGATGAAATTCTCGATAACCCTCCCCCCCTTCCACTCCTCCTCCCGGAATTGCTAGGGAACATGAGTTACATGATCTAAAAAGGAGTGTTAGTTCTATCAAGGTAAGCCCTGAGGATGTATTCATAGCACTTATCTTTTACCCACTTAATTTGAGCTGTGGTAAGTCATTTACATAGTGGGGGTGTAAAAGGGCACAGACCCTGAGGAAGTATATAGGAACTCTAGTAAAATGATAATATCCCGCAAACAGGATGAGAAGGAAAATTAAATGGGAGGGGATGGTCCAGGAACACGTCTGTGACAAAAAAACATGGAAGATTGAAACATTTTTGGCAGAAATGTGTAATTTGCAAAACCGCTGAGCACAGTGTTCATTATTGTCTTCTTCTGTTAGCAGACTCTTGTTAAGGCACCCACATTCATATTGACACCAGCTAATGCGGGTTGCCACCGGTGATGGAATGCCATCTGGCGAGGGTGTAGGATCCCTGTTTTTTTTTACAAAATGAATACAATTACAAAATTAATACAATTATATGGGCAATTCCATCTCACGAAGGGAAATCTGGTAATCAGATTCCCCTTTTATGAGATCCATGCAAAAGGCATAGTGTACACCTGTGCCCTGCTTCCTCAGTAATCAAATATGCAGCACCAGCTCCCCAGTGACACAGGGAAGGTTTAGAAGTCACTGGTTCCCATTTGACAGCTGCAGTGGCAGCCAAGTCTCTGCAGTGCAAGTGCTGCATTTACGATATGCACCCATGTTCCAAAAACAACATAATTTTGAGGATGCTATCCTGATGGCACATTAAACTTGTGTAGCCACATCAAATTGGTATCACACATGTGTCAGCCCTGTGAGCCCAACTCAGCTGTCAAAGGGTTATGTGTCTTTCCCCAGCCAGGTTGTACTGCTGCTGCCAGCAAGACTGTACTCTGGGAAGATGCTTCTCTTTGCTCTTTTTCAGGCGCAGGTAAAACTCTACCCAGAGAGGCAACCCTCCAAAGGAAGCTGTCCTGGGAACAGTAATCAAAGAGCACACTCTTTTCAAAAGGAGTAGCTTCACACCAGGCTGCTGTTTACCAAAAGGCCTTTTATTCTATTGAGATAGGAAGGGGTGTACTTAGTGTAGAAAGAGTAAGCTCTTTACTGCTGGAGGGAGGTTCCACCCTCTTGTTTCTCTTTGCATCTATCTTTCCTTCCTGTCCCCTCCACTTCCTGTAACACAAAGCACTTTGTGTGTGATGTCAAAAGGCAAAGTCCACATGTTTCATGGTCTGGACCCTCAAGGCAGACTTGCTTTTGCCCAACACCTGTAGACTTTTGCCTTTAAAAGAAGGTCACTCCCACTCCTTCTGAGATTCACTCTTAAAAAAAGGAAGAATTAATTGGACCTCTGTTGGGAGAGTTGGTTTCTCCAAAGTCCTCAGCCGGTCAGATGAAGACAGAGGGCCAGATTCTAAAATTATGTTGTTGCGCATCTTGTCACTTGTGCCAAAAAATGGAGAAGCTCAATTCACAAAAGGCATTGCAATGAGCGCATCTTAGATGTGCTAATTCAGATGCCCTTTTTACCTCTTTGCGCAAATAAGTGGGTGTTTCAAGGAATTTAAAAGCAGGGGCAAAGGAGACACATACAAGCTGGGGGGACAGGGGACACCTTGGGAACATTGCATGGTAAGATGACATGATCCATCAGGCCAGGCCAGCAGCCGGACAGTGCATGTCGTGCGCCCTGCTGTGTGCTGCCCTACTGCTATACGGGTTGTTACGTGTGTCTCCATCCAATTACATAGCAACCAGGTTCAGGAAGTTGTCTCATGTCTCCCTCTGCCTGTAGAAGCCACAATTCCCTAGGGAAAGTTTTGGCGGGTGGTGCCCGCTCCCTGATGGCAGATGGAGTGGGTAACATATGGCCCTGTGTGTTACGTGCGTGTAAATGGGCTGGTAACTAACACCACATAATGGTTGCCAATCCTTCTTCCCAAGGGTGTCAAAGTACTGTCCAAGTGGTTGTGTTGGCCCAAAAAGAAACACAAGTGATTTTAATGAACCGTATGTTCTACCTGTGCAGTGTTGCCATGGCAACTGGGAGCGCTGGGATTCTGCAACAAGAGGAGCCTGCATATGACAGCATGAACAGGGCAATCCAACAGCATTGGACCAGAGAGCATGGCACAGTAAAGAGTAGGTTGAGCTGCCCAACCCCCTTGAATGGTGCATGTAAAGTGAGAGGCAGTGGCAGTGGGTCAAGGAAGAAGACTAGAGTCATTTTGGTTAAACGCAGGCAGTGTGAAATGGGTTGAGGGGGAATGGTGTCAGTAACAGCCCAGCGATCATATAGCCCAAGAGCTTTGTGATGGAAAAGAGAACAGTTCAGGCAGAGTGTGAGGGAAGGGGACAGGGGAGAGAATGAGTGCTGTATGCAGGGATTGAAGAGGAGTTGGGATCCAGGATTATGTAATTGGAGGACACAAACAGAATAAACAGTCCCAGAGGGAATGGAACTAACATTGGAGAAAGCTCCTAGAACGACTACAGGAGGTAGGAAGAGTCTCGGACTCAGCATTGAAATGGTTTAAGTCTTTTTTGAATAACCGTCAGCAGCGTGTGAGACTGGGAGAGTTCCTGTTGAACCTCATCTGTTTAAGTTGTGGAGTCCCACAGGGATCCTCTTTATCACCATTACTGTTTAATTTATATATTCAACCCCTCTTGGAAATCCTAAGACGGTATGGGTTGGACTTTCATTCATATGCCGATGATACCCAGATATTTTTACGAATTACTAATTTACAGGAAGCGTTTAGCAAACTGGAGCAATGTTTGACAGAGGTAAGCAGCTGTATATCAAAGAACTATCTACAGCTTAACGCTGCTAAGACCGAATTTATATTATTCGGTCCTAAGCATTTGCTGACAGCTGCTAAAAAATGGCCTGTTCCAACACTGCTGGGTAAAAATCTACAATTTGTTTCAAAAATTAAAAATCTGGGATGTATGTGGCAAGAAGACCTGGGGAGTGAAACACAGGTGGGAGCAAAGACCAAAGCAGTCTATTTTGTTTTGAGAATTCTACGCCAAGCACTTCCTTACATTCCCAAAGAGGCTCATGCCGCTGTGGTAGGGGCGCTAACTAGTGCCCACCACGACTACTGTAACAGCCAATTGATGGGCATCCCTTCTAAACAACTTCAGCGACTTCAGAGAGCCCAGAGGGTGGCCATCAGACTGATATTTAAATTAGGTAAATTTACCCATGTATCATTTTATCGGAGCAATTGGCTCTCAATTGCTGACTGCATCAAATTTAAGACAGCCTGCATTATTTTCAAATGCATAAATGGCATTGCCCCTCTGTATCTGAGAGAGCTAATTCAGCCATATCACCCAGTAAGACAATTACGCTCTAGTGACAGTCATCTTTTGATCATTCCCTACTCAACCTATACCTCTAGAGGTGACAGAAGATTTTCTGTCTTTCGTCCTATGCTGTGGAACTCTCTACCCTTGCAACTTAGGACCATGAGCTCTCTTCTGCAATTCTGCCGAGCATTGAAAACCTTTCTCTTTAGGTAGAGAGCCCTGTTTTTTGGGTGATCTGTTTCGATTTAAACACTCTACCTTTGCTGCTGTCATCTGCGCCTAAATACGATTAGTTTGTCATGTGCGCGCTATAAATACAAAAAATCAAATCAAATCAGATCAAGAGTCAGGAACATACAAAAAAAAAATCCTTGTTGCAGTATACAACAGATGGTTAAAACATGATGGCAGTCCTTCTGGGTGGGTTATAGCCAATAGAGCAGGCTATTTAGTTTGTGTTCTTTCTCAGTAGGGGATCACCCAGATTGCTGGATAATATTTAATTGTTTGGGATTTCCCCCACAGTGAGTGCTGGAAACGTTGCTCCTAGAGAGGCAACTGCACAGCACTGATTATGCCCAACAAGGCAGAAACACATGGATGGGATTGCTTTTGGTACCCTTGCTCAGCAGTGAAATGCCTGGCATCTTAGGCTGGAAAGTCCTTGTGAGCTGAATCAGACAGACACCAAAATGGATATTCTTCTAGAGTATAGAAGAGCGAAAGTTGACTGAGATCCTCCTGAGTTGGTCACACCCTCTAGAGCCTGCTATTTTAACTTTACGTTCTCAGTAGACAATATCTCACATTGGCTGCTCATTGTGTAACAAGGCTGCTATGCCGCAGGCAATGTAGCCACAAGCAACCCAGGCCAATTCCCTTTAGATGTGCATCAACCGCAATTACAATACATGTAACATACTTTGCTGTTTCCTGCAACTTGAACTGGCCCTTTCCTTGTGCATGCAAGAGAACACATGTTCCTGGCGATATCCACAGCACAGTGCAGCTAAGCACGGGCCCAGGACCCCGCCTGACATGACTTGATGTGTGAAAGTAAGACGTTATTGTTGCAAAGAACAAGAGCCGCCCCGCCATGGTTCCCACACAACAGCCGGTGGTGTGTAGCTGTGCTGGGCAGTGCTAGTCTCGTCAAACATGGGGACCCGTTTCATCGTCCATCAAGTTGCACACCTGTGGTGTTTACACGTGGAATTGCCTCCCTGTTGTTGCCCATTCTAAGTGGTCATGATGGAGGAGGCGTGGACTAATGGACACATTGCCGACCCTTGAAAGCACAAACTTGCTCCAAGTACGGCTTCAGAACAATACAAGCATTGCCAAGGCCAGAAGCAGGTGTGTGGGCCTGCACTAGTGGCGAGTGTGTGTGGGGGTGGCGCACCTGCAGAGCTTGTGTGGAAAAAGTCCCTTTGTCGCAAGCTTTCAACGCAAACTGGTAGAGTTTACCGTGTTGTTGATGTTTTATATACCAATCACACACCGGCTGCTTCCAAGCTCAGTGAGTCTGCAGCACAGACGGGGGGGTCACTTTGACTTACCTTAGCTGAGTAACTAAGTGAGGTCCCTCTCATCGAGTCTCAGCCTATCAGGACTACAGGTCGAGTCGGCGTCGCAGGAGCAGTCTGTTGGAGTAACGCTCTAAGGAGCCGAGCACGCGTCACTGCCTACTGACTAGTGGCTTCTTCTGGAAGGGATTAGGCTGCTCGGCAATGCACTGCACACTCAAGTCGCAGGGGCATGTGCAGTATGTTCCATGGGCCTGTCCTGGCTGGGCACGTGATGCTCCAAGCAGGCGCAGGGTGGAGGGGGAACACACATGCGAGGGTTCTTGTTGTTGTTGTAACAAGAATCATTACAATCTGCTGCTGAAGAACTGTGTGCAAACATCAGAGTCTGAAGTTTGCACGCAGCACTGCACATTCTGCTGACTCCAGAGGGACACACAAACTGGGTGGGATAAATGCCATTGTACCCCCCCCACTTAAAATTGTGGGGGGATTTGTCCCCCATCGCCCCATGTCCTACGCCCATGTTTAAAAGTGCATGCCAAATTCAATAATGAGATATGCTTTTAAATGCCCTGAAACGAAGGTCACCCCTGAACCTTTTGAAATGACCCTGTCATCTTTCATGATTTATGTTTTAAATGGGACTGCCACGGGTTAAACTGTGGCTGTCACACTAGCGTTTCCATGCACCTAACGGGGATGGAATTGCCTTTTGTCTTTTCTGGCATTTCACTGAGACAGGGCTTTTAACGGCCTGTATCAGTGAAATGTGCTCCCAGCAACCAAACGGTTGCTGGGAAACTGTCATACATTAGTGTTGGGAGCATACTCTTTGATGCAAGGGGGCTGGACAGCACATCTTTGCACTACAGTCCAGTTCCTCTGAAACACTTGAGTATTTATCAAAGCAGTGCAAATGAAACAAGCAGATTGACTGTGCTTGATCAATTTGGGCTGTTTTTTCATAATCTGTCGCAGTGTGTCCAGTGCAGAGGTGAACTCTGTCCACTAACCATCCCATGGGCACATTGCGGGTGAACTGC
The DNA here is from genome assembly GCF_040938575.1 of Ambystoma mexicanum. Taxonomy (NCBI): domain Eukaryota; kingdom Metazoa; phylum Chordata; class Amphibia; order Caudata; family Ambystomatidae; genus Ambystoma; species Ambystoma mexicanum. The sequence goes on along the minus strand of NC_090923.1, from coordinate 785,432,430 downwards.
TTCTGTCTCTCTGCCACCCACAACGGTAGCCAGGACCTCAACTGCAGTTGTGTGCCTGTCTCCCCTGTGTTTAGGATCCCAATAACAAGGACTAAAACGTAATTTAAGATGCTGTATTAGGACTCACAGCGTCTTGAGATTCATCAGGCATCCAGGACTCTGTGTTCCCACCATTGAACCAATTTGAACCCGTTCAACTGCCTCGAACCATCCGGATCTGCCTTTGGCACTCACAATCTTTCTTGCCAGTCAAACCCACTTTGGTGGATCTACAAGCCTCAATCCTCAGACCTTGCATTACTGCTCGAACCAGTCTGCACATTAAGTCTCCAGGACCTTTTCTATCAAACAGACTGTCAAACTGACCCTGATGGCCCTCACAAGCTTCAACCCCTCAAGGACTTCATTGAAGTGATCCCGTAGAGCAGAGCCTCCAGTCACAGGTATCTTCGTAGTCGACCCTGGAGGACCTTATGATCCGCACTTCTTTCATGCATTGCCTTCGAACTGCACAAGCTCCTTGTTGACCCCTACTTAACATAACTTCCCATCTAGAACTACACGACTGCTGCACTTGAATCACACAAGTAGCACCAAGAAGCCTGGTTTGAGACTGTAGAACCAGCCAGAACAGCAGAAAATGTTATTGACTGCTTTCTTCCCCCTTGGTTCTAGAGACTTCTTAGGACACTGAGAATCCCTTTTTGCACCAGAATATACTCTTTTAAAGAACAATTCGTTTTGTTCTTATCTTACACCCTATTTAGTTTTTTTTTACAGATGGTAGGTTTCTCTAAAAAATTATAGACACTTCATTGGGCATTTCTTTTATTTGGGTTGTTGTAGTATTGCTCTTATCATTGGGATCACTGTTTGTTAGCAGTTTGAGGGCGGACTGGGCGCGTTAGCCACTACCCACCCTTTTACTTTGCCGACCAGAAGTCATTTTGTCACACTGTAAGTGCAGGTGTGCTGAAAGTACTCACTTTTGACATTCAGTTAGTCCCTGGTTAATGGGTCCAGGCCATCAGCTCTATGCCAATGGTTCTTTCTGGACTTAATTGGTTTCTACTATAAGCCATTCATCTGTGATCGATGTCATCATAGGGGTGGAGCTCTATGCCACTGGCCTGAGAAGGTGGTAACCACCGCCATGTTTTTCACAGAACATTTTAGTCATGTGAGCCTTTATGGTATGGAGATTTGATTTGATTTGATTTTATTTATAAAGCGCAAAAAAACAGGCCCAGGGGCACCCGGGTGCATACTCTTAAACATGTTACAAAAAGCAGTAGTTACAGTGAGTTACAAAAATATACAGCATATATACATGTACCGAAGGGTACCATTAACAGCGTATAATACAGGGACAGAGCAGAGAGAAAATGTATATTCAGTTCTGTACCCCACATGGAGTCTGGACTGTGTCAAGGTCTCATGAGTCTTGGGAGAGCAGCCATGTTTTAGCATTGTTCTTGAAGGAGTGGAATGATGGTTCAATTCTGATAGGTGTGGGCAAGGTGTTCCAGAGTTTGGAGGCCAGGACAGGGAAGCTCACCCCACCAGCTTTTTGGAGTTTGCATCTAGGCATGATGAGGCTGTGAGTTTGGTCTGCTCTGGTAGGTCGAGTGGAGGTGTGGCGTGAGAAGCGAGTGGACAGGTAAGGTGGGGCATTGTTGTTCAGACATTTGTGAGTCAAAGCTAGGGTTTTCAGGGCAATTCTCTGTTTTACCGGGAGCCAGCGTAAGTCCAATCTGACGGAGGAGATATGAGAGCGTCTTGGGATGTTTAAGGCTGCCCTTAAGGCATTATTTTGTACAGTTTGCAATTTATTAAGGTTAGACTGACTGGTCCCTAGATAGAGAGCACTACAGTAGTCGATTTTGGCCATAACAAGAGTTCTGGCGAGTGAGATACAGTTGGTGGAGTTTAGGAAGGGTCTACAGGCCGTGATAAGTTTGCAGGTATAGGCTGAAGCTGATCTAACTGCATTTATTTGCCTGTTCAGAGAAAGCGAGGAGTCAATATAGACCCCTAGCATCTTAGTATCTTTGGAGACTTTAATGTCATTGCTGTCAATAATGAAGGACTTGTAGGTTTGGTCTAGTTTGTTGAGCCGATGATTTGATCCTAAAAGTAAGAGCTCAGTCTTATCATCGTTAAGGCAAAGTTCGTGTTGTGCCATCTAGGCCTGGATGACCGAGTAAACATCGTTAAGGGCTTTGGTGTCAGCTGTGTAGTCTCCTGTGATAGGGATGAGTATCTGGGTGTCGTCCGCGTAGTTAGTGTAGGAGACACCCAGATAGTCAAGCACATCGAAGAGGGTCTTGGTGAATACGTTATACAACGTAGGGGATACACACGAGCCTTGAGGAACGCCACAGTGAATAGGGGAGAAGACCCTCATGGATCTATTGCTCAGGAATGAGTGAATCCAGGCATTGGCAGAGTCGGAGAAGTGGGCTGCGGATTTGAGATGCTGGAAGAGTATTTGGTGGTTGACCAGATCAAAAGCCGCGGAGAGATCGAGGAGAAGGAGAAGAGCTAGCTTCCCATTGTCCTTCAGTGACTCCATCTGAGTTTTCAAGTCTATCAGAGCTGACTCTGTGCCATGTTTAGGGCGGAACCCTGATTGTCTTAAGCCCAGGAGATTGTTTAGTTTGAGGGAATCCTGAATCTGCAGGTAGGCTGCGCGGTCCAGGATCTTGAGCAGGAATGGGACTCTAGTGATAGGTCTGAAGTTAGTTGGGATATTAGGGTCAAGGGAGGGTTTTTTGAGGAGTGGGATAACCCATGCATCCTTTAGGCTGTCGGGGACAATATCCGTCTTGAAAGAAGCATTTATGAATGCTGTAATGAATGGGGCTAGCTCATGAGATGCTTCATTGATAATAGGAGCTGGGCAGGGGTCGCCTTGGCAATTGGAAGGTTTTAAATTGTTTATGATGTTTTCTACTACGAGAGTAGTGAGTGGGGAGAAGGAGAAAGGTTTATGTGTATAGGTTAAATGTGTATTAAGTGTAGGTGTGGTCGGTGGTTGGTCAAGCTGTAGGGATTTCTGTTTGTCTGTGATTTTAGATTGGAGGGTAGCAATTTTACCCAGGAGTGGTGACTGAATATTGGTGCACCAAGTGTTGTCTTTGGAGCAAGAGTCAGGGGGGGCTGCAGGTGTCTCGAGTTCCTTAAGGATATTAAAGAGTTCCTTAGTATTGGACTGGGCTGACATAATGCGGTTATTATAAGAATCTTTTTTTGCCTGGAGTACAGCTTCTTTATAGTTAAGGGTGGCTATCAGAAGACTGTCCTTGTGGGCGTCGGAGTGGTGACTTCTCCAGCGTGACTCTGCTGAGCGTTTCTCTTTGCGTAACACTCTAAACTGGGGAGTAAACCAAGAGTTAAGGTGTGCTCGTTGTTTGGGTTTCCTCAGTTTGAGCGGGGCTAGAGTTGATGGCTGCAAGCAGGGACTGGTTATACATGTCGGCTAGGTTGGTGGGGTCGGAGCAAGTGTCAGGAGCGTTATTTAGTGTGGGAAGGATAAGGGGGAGTATTTTTTCTGTCGTAATGTTCTTTTTATTTCTAGTGAGGGTGGCTGGGGCGACCAAAGGCCTGGGTGGTGGGGCTGCTTCAATGCTGAAAGTGATGACATGGTGGTCAGACCACAAGCAAGGGGCGTTGGAGATTACGCTAATATTGCAATTGGTGTCACTAAGCCAGTCAAGGGATCGCCCTTTAATGTGGGTGGGTTCCTGTATGTGGTCAGTGAAACCTAAATCTGTAAAAGATAAAGGAAGGAGCAATCTCTTGAGACAAAGCAACCCATTGTTTTAGGTGCGACGGGACTGGTGCAACGCAAGGCCTGGTAAGTGCCTTTCGATGTTGTAGGGTTAATCATCTGGAGCTCATTTAAGGAGTGCATATGGAAACTGTTTAATGCTAGGATGCTATCTGATTGCCTGGCAAGACATCCTGTAATAAACCATTTTTCTTATCTCATTACCTGAAATTGAGACAATTATTTGTTGGTGTTCACAGGGGCACATAGCATTTCTGGCACAAAGTATTTTACAGATTGGTACTGTGTTCAGAAGAGCTATCTAGTCAGTTATACCAAGCAATAACTGACCATAGTATTCTAATTGCTGGATGAGAAAGTTAGGCAATATTATTGAATCAAAGGCCTCTATAATGGCATGTGAAGAAACTGCTGCATCTAAACTGGCTTATATTTGTAATCCTCAATGAACTGGTTGTCTGCATTTTATTGATTGGGCAATACAAGTTAAATGTCATGCCATATGATCAGACCGGTCCAGTTCCATCAAAGATACAATAACTTGAGATATCTCGGGATTATAACCAGTCAATCTCCTGGCCTCACAATGTGGAGAGCTAGCTTCATGATAAATACAACCACTATTGCATGCCTTCCATTAATGTTCTTTAGAGTGTCTAATTTATCATTGCCCATAAATTAAAATCACCCAAGATCAAAGAGTGTTCAACAATTCATACTAACGATGTATGCAATATTAACTGACAGAACTTCACAATAGGACAATGTGAAAACATTATTTGGCCGAATATTGAAATCTATATATATAAAAGTCAAAATGTGCTTGTTTGTGTTGGGATTTGTGGCAAATATTTGTTCCTTATACAATTCCACACCATTTCACCAATCTTCACCAGATTTTGCATAGTTGCCTGTTAGGACCCTTGGGACATTACTGGCTACATGAAATGTGGACCCTGCATCCCTTTGACCGTATTTAAGCAAACGTCAAAATTAAAATGTGTTTGCGGGTTTGTAGTGAAGCATTATTCTTTATACAATTCCACACTGTTTCACCAATGTGCACCAAATCTTTTATAGTTACCTGTTAGGACCTTCCAGACATTACTGGCTACATGACATTTGGACAACCCACCTCTTTACCCAGATTTCAGCAACTTCACACATGAGACGGCTGCCTGAAATCACCAAAACATCAATATGGTCTTAGAAGGTCTGATCCCAACATGAGCAACAAAACTCGAGGTCCAGGCACTAGGATCCCAGTTTTCCAAGATAGTTTCACCACAATACACTGCAACGAACTGCACCATGCCAGGGTGAAGTGACAGGTGGGGAGAGAGCACAGAAGGTCCCAGTTTGCAGCAGCACACCAACTCTCGCTGCCCCCAATGTCTTCTCTGGGGTATGTCACCCAGCCACTTTTGCCCATTCCCAGTGCAGTTTAATTCAGGGTGCAAAGCACATCAAGCGATAAGCGAATTGGAACAACAAACTACAGGATCATTCATTTTCAACAATTGATGAGAAATTGACCATGACTGTCTACAGAACCCGTTTGGAGAACAGGTACTTTTTGCTAGTTAGCATTGCAAACAATGGCTACTGATCCCCCTTGTTTATAAAGATGATCATGATGTATGAGCAAACAGCCATTACCAATGTCAACAGTGTCAACAGTTTGGGATTGGTGTAGGTATGGAAAGGAACTTACCAGTGAAGGACACACATAGTTCTTGTAAAAAGAGTGGCTGAAGCCAGACATGGTTAAGCCATTTTTATTACACCAGTAGTGCGTTTACAACTCCAATTAAGTTATTAACTCTCAGAAGACTGCAATGAAAAAACACTGGCAGGCACTTTGAGTGCAAAGTTTGCTTGATTAGGCCTGACTAAAGTGAGCTCAAAGAGTTCCCATCAGAATGTGTTATGGGCAGCAACTAGGTGGGAACTGCATGTGACTGGCCATACGGATTAGCAAGGGCATGGACAGTCATTGAGTGGGCAAATAACCAACCAACACCTAGAAGCTTTGTGTCCCTCCTCATATGCATGTTCTCCTTATCTGTACTCTAATGCAATCGTTTTGGCATAAAACACCACCAAATAATCCAAACGAAAAATATGGGAGTCTCATGCTCAGTCTGATTTGCTTTAAAGCCCTATTGGGCCAGGATTCTCAAATTTACTTCAGCCCTGCAGGAGTACAAGGATGAGTAGAGGGTAAAACACCCACTCAGCAGCCCTCACACGTCTACAAACCAAGAGCCAATGCAATCATAAATCAGGCGCAGTTAAGCGGAGTACCTGATTTGCCTTTTGTGGTAACGTGTGCCGAGGGAAGGCTATACTCTCAAGAGGGGTGTGAATGTGGTTCAGTAGCAACCCAAACAGTTATGTATAACAGTGCAAAATTAAGGAATATTGAATCATGGTTCTACAAAAATATATATTGTAATAAACACACTATGCACAACAATAACTAACTAGAAAACACTGTAAAAACCCACTACTTTACAAGGAACATTGAATATGTTATGTTATGCTAATGCCATTGGTATGGCTTCAAAGCAGTGGGTGAACACACTTGGAGGATCGCCATCCGAGGCATGAGAATTGAAAGGAGGATTTTAGAAAACCTGTGTGCATTTTAGCAAGCATGAAGGGTAGGGTTGGCTAATTTCCTGCTAGCGATCCATGAAGAGCTGGCTTGTCGATGGGTGCTGTGACAGGCTGTCAGAAGATTAGGCAAGTCAAGGAGACTGATTATGTGCTCAGATATACTCGGTTACTTTCTCATCCTTCTCCTGATGTACCCCTTAATTCTTCAGTATTTTGTTTCTTATTTTTCTGCTAAAGTGATAACTCTTCATGCTGCTATTGTTACACCTTCTTTGTTTACTTCTTCTTTTTCCTCTCCTTCCTCATTTATGTCATCCTGTCTTCTAATCACTACTTCTGACACTACGCTCTTATTAGTGCATGCATACCCTACAGCTGCTCCTCCGGACCAATTCCTTCTTAACTCAGACCTAAGGTCTATCCTTCCTTGGTATGTTAAACATTTCTCTTCTGTCTTCTACATTTTCTGCTTCATTCAAACATGCTTCATTTCTTCCTTTCTTCCTGTCTTGAAAAAGCCTTCCCTTAATCCTTCACTTCCTTCTAATTTCAGGCCTATTTCACTTCTTCCTTATCTTTCTAAACTTTTAGAACGTCTAGTTCATTCCCAAAGTTCTTCTTTTATTTCTCACAGTTTTACATTCTTGTGCAACTGCTCTTCTCTACGTCTTCTCTACGTCTGTTATTTGCTGTTGTCTCCATGTTATTTGAAACATTCCTCTATTCTAATCTGACTTACTCTATCTGCTACTTTTGTCATGGTGGATCATGCTTTACTTTTGTCTTCTCTTTCATCTTTTGGTTTCTCTGGCTCCGTTCCATCCTGGTTTGGTTTTTACTTCTCTAATCGTACTTATTCTGTATCATGGGCTGGGAAATCCTCCAATACTGTTTCTCACCTTCATGGTGTTCCTGAAGGTTCTGTTCTGGGTTCTTTTTCTCTTCTCTCTTCATACTTCTCTTGCATCTATTATTTCCTCATTTCGTCTGTCTCATAATTTTTACGTTCATGGCACTCAGCTGTTTATTTATTTATCTTCTTTTACTCCCTCTAATCATGATACCTTGACCTCTTGTCTTTTTTCGATTCTCTCCTTGATGACTCATCAGTTTCTTGTTCTGAATTCTGCTAAGACTGAAGTTCTCTTTTTCCCTTGAACAACTAGTTCACCTCCTCCTCCTACCTTCCTCCTTCTCTTCTCCCTATCTCTAGCACTGCACATAATTTGGGCCTTTATTTGGATTCTGAACTTTGCATTTCTTATCATTCTTTACTTTTACGTTCATACCAGTTTCATCTTTTTAATATCTGTAAGGCAAGACCTTTTCTTACATTTGGAGCAACCAAGCTCCTTATCTCATCTTTTATCTTTTCACAACTGTTTTACTGTTCTTGTACTCTTTTTGGACTTCCTGCTTCATGCTTGGCTCCTATTAAATGTATGTTCAATTCTTCTGTATGATTGTTATGTTCTCTCTGACCTTGGTACTATATTTCGTCATCCCTGCTTTCTCTTGGTAGGGTCTCCTTTCATTCTCATCTTAAATTGAATGTCCTTTGTATGGTCTTTGTGTTTGTTCAGTCTTGCTCCTGCATTCCCGTCTTCTCTCATATCTTTCTGATATCCTTTGCAAGCTCCTCACTCTCAATCTCTTTTTCTTTTAACTGTTCCTCGTCCTCACTGTGCTCAGTCCCGCTTTCGTTCTTTCTCTCTACTTGCTCCTTTACATTGGAACACTCTTCCTCTTTCTCTATCTCCCTATCCCACATTCTGTTCTGCTCTAAAAAATCAACTTCATCATTCTTGAGCTGTTTTGTACATTTGATTTAATGACAATTTACTGCTTTTATTGTACTGGTTGGTGATATTTGTACAGCGCTTTGGTGTAAGGCAAATAAAAAATGCAAAATAAACTACAAAAAACAAAGTGGAATCTGATTAGCAGATTTCCCTTTTAGAGATGTAAATACCAGCATCAGTTTATTATTCAATAAAAATCAAAAAAGCCAGGGCGTTTACACCCTTGCCAGATGGCAATTCATCATACCAGGCTTCTATAAAAAGGTAATATCGAGTTGATTAGATAAAATGCCATGCATAGCAACCGTCCGAATTTAGACACGAGATTCAAGATTTTTAAATTAAAAATATTGCTCCCTTTTACTTTCTCCCACCTAAAATAATTTTTTAACTGAATGCAGTCCTATTCAAAAATGTATTTCTCCTGTTTTCTTTGATGAAATCTGCCAGGTAGTCCAGACTGTTGGCATAATTGCAATGCAATCAAATGCATCAGGTGTATGCTCCAATGCTAAATACACATTTAGCAAAGAGCAGCAAAGTCGTCTAGTTGTTTTGGGTTGTGGGCATCACCTTAAATTCAACACATGCCATGGGACCTCACCTGGGTTAGCCCCACCTTTTCATGATTGTTTACAAAAAATTATCTGTTTCATTAAATCTCTGTTAGATCAACCATTTTCAATGTTACATCCAAGTCAAAACAGGAGGTATAAGCATTTATTTACAAGGGTCATAATCCGTAGCCAGCCCCCCTAAACCAAAACATTTATAAAAATGTATGTCATGTGCTAGAAATACGTACGATCTGGTGTGATCAGCTTTTTGTTAGATGTTAAGTGACCTCAATTCAGCACTCCAACTAAGTCAATGCTGGGTCTGGGAAGCCCAAGGGAAGCCCTTAATTATATATTTTTATGACAAATTCATAGATCTGGATGATAAACCCTTGCATAACGCCCCTCTCTTTGAATCCCCCTGACCTCACTGAGCCAAGAAGTAGGTTTGTTTTGCAAATTTAAAAATGTATTTGAAAAATTAAACAAGATATATATCACACTTTTATAAATAAATTAATATTTGATAGCACACTTATGAATATGACAGTGATCAACAATGGATAATATTACACTAGCACACTTTTTTAATTACTTAGGAGTTGGTATAGAGAGGATAAAGTAGCTGAGAATGCTTTTATGGTTTCAAGGAAATGCAATGATGGAAAAGAATGCAGCACAGAAATAACTGAGATGGTTTCCACAAGAGATAATATGATCACTTTTTCTTTTGACAATTCACTCTCCCCCTATGCAATAAAAGGAGATGGAAGGAAAGCACACAATTTTCAGGAATACAATCGAATGCAAAACCAATTCAGTTCCCCCCTAGCAAGCTTAGAGCAACCGGTATGCTATTAAAACATGCAGAAATACTTTTAATGTGATTTACAATGAAGTGAAAATATGCTAAAAATGATTTTAATTCCCTTTACGAGATTCAGGGTAGGTGACAGCTACTTTGAATTAGTCCAGGTCAACACTAGCAATGATTCAGGAGGGATTATCAGGTTGAAAACGAATTTCAGCAATGCAAGCAAGAGACAGATATTTTTTTTAACGTGTGGTGAGATTGAGCTAGTTTTCAATTCGCGGCACTTTTTCCGAGTGCGTAAAGCACGATTACGGAAAAACTATAAGGAGTAGAAAGTTTAGGGCTTGTTGGAAAGCTGAGGATCTTAGCTCGTTCCTTGCACGTGTGGTTCAAAAGATACGGACAATTTAGTGGAGGTAGATTCTCAAAATTAAAGTAAAGCTCAGAATGACAAATGACACTTTCACAGGTTCGAAATCACAGAATGGACACATGATTTCTATGCAGATCTAAATAGGTGGAAAAGGTTTGAATTAGATTATGTTAAACTAAGAGATTGGTTTGCACAGCTCTGGCTGGATACTCACTCCTAATTTTGGAAGGAATGGGCCTCGTCACAGATCTGGTCAACAGGTTTAGCTGCGGTTCTCTCTGCTCTGCTGGTCTGGATCTCTGGTTCTGGCAAAAGTTCTGGCACTGCACAGCGGTCTGTTCTGGGTTTGGTCTTCTATCGGCACTTCACGGCGGTCTGGTCTCTGGTTTCTGGGTTCTGGCACAGAGTTCTAGCCAGAATCAAACAGCTTGCCCGGCTGTTGAATAGTTTGGTTAGATGGCTGGATTCTGAGGCCTGCTGAGAAGGATTCAGCTTTTGGTTCAGGAATCTCTGCTTCAACTTTATTTATTTATTTTAATTTTTGTAACGCGCCAACATGCCCGTGGGCTTCAGGTGCACAAAGAACAAGAACAAGACAAAGACAAACAAGCATAAGAGGCAGATGGAGAAGCGAGTCAGGAGATTATTCCAGGTTAAATAAGTGAGTCTTTACGCCACGTTTGAATGCTGTATAGCTCTGGATCTGCCGTATACCAGCTGGAAGTGTGTTCCATAAAAGGGGACCCTGAGCATCCAATGTAGTACCTCCAAATTTGGCTGTCCTAAATTTAGGATAATTGAGAGGGACCGCAGAAGAAGAGCGAAGGTTCCTCACGTTAGGTTTGATGCCTATACGGGATGACAGATAGGTTGGGCCGCTAAGACTGAGGCATTTATGGGTCGTAGTAAGCATCTTATGCGTTATGCAGTGTTTGACGGGTAGCCACTGGAGTATTTTCCTAAAAGTAGAGATGTGTGTGCGACGTGACTGATTGAAAATATTACGCACAGCATTGTTCTGTGCCACTTGTAAGGATTGGATGTTAGAGGCTGTGGTGCCCGCCAGGAGGCTGTTACAATAGTCCAATCTTGAACTTATCAATGTAGTGGACAATAGAGCACAGTTCTCTTCCGATATGAATGGTAGAATATATCTAATTCTCTTGTTTATAGCACCACAACTAGATTTAATGCTAGAAATATGGGATTTCATGGAGAGTTCTTCATCAAGTACTACTCCTAAGGTTTTGACTTTCTTTTGAACTATGATGGTGTTATTGGCAATATGGAAAGAGGCGTAGTTAGGATCAAGTTTTGCCCGGATGTTTTTAGATGCCACAATAAGGAGTTCAGTCTTTTTATCATTAAGAGCAAGAGAATTACAAGCCATCCAATCTTGTATGGCCTTATATGTTCGTTAATGGTTTCCGAATCGCTGCTGTATGAGCCACTCAACTGAATAACAACCCGAGTGTCATCAGTGTAATTCGTATATTGCACTCCTAGTTTGTTCAAAAGATCGAGAAGGGGCCGGATGTAAAGGTTGAAGAGCAGCGGCGACAGACAGGAGCCCTGAGGGACTCCACATGTCTGAGAGATAGGAGAAGATTGTTTATCACCCATGCAAACCCTTACAATTCTGGGACCCAGGAAGGAAGCAATCCATTTGGATGCAATTGCAGAGCAATTGGCGACCTCTCCGAGCCTTGACACTAGTAAGCTATGATCAACTAGGTCAAAGGCTGCGGAGAGGTCCAATAGCATGAGCAGAGCATCTTGGTTTTTGTCAGCTATGCTAGCAAGTGTAGATTGGAAATCCAGCATAGCTGTCTCAGTTCCGTGACAAGCTCTATATCCCGACTGACGGGTACCCAAGATGTCGTATTTTTCAACATGGGCCTGTAGCTGTAAGTAGGCCAGTTTGTCAAGTATCTTGGGAACATAGGGCACGTTAGTTATGGGTCTGTAATTGTCACTGTTGGCTGGGTCAAGGCCTTCTTTTTTCAGTAGAGGAGTGATCCATGCTGACTTTAGTAGGTCCGGCACCAGACCCTCATCAAAGGAGAGGTTAACTAGTTTGGTAATCCATGGGACCAGGGTCTCTAAGGACTCCTTGAGAATTCTGGTGGGGCAGTCATCTGCTGGACAAGATGTGGCTTTGAGGTCCTAAATGATTTTGAATACTTCATCTTCAGTATAGTGCGTGAAAGAGAATGGAGGGATAGTATTTTCACAGGTGTTGGGTGAAGTGGTATCAGTAGTGGATTGTGTAATGGCTACATTGCCAAGGGGTTTACTGATTTTTTCTTTATGAGAATCAATCTTAAGTAGAAAGGCATCATGAATGCCCTGACACCACTTATCATCCTTGATAATATTGTTCGTGGGAGGAGGCTGATTTTGGAATTCCGCTAAGATTTTAAATAGCTCCCCGGTGTTAGATTTAGCATTCACTATTCCTTCGTTATAGTGTGTGGCCTTTGCTTCTGTAATGAGCTTTTTATAGTTGAGGATGGATTTTTTATATTTTGTCAGGGTATTATCGTTGGGGTCTTTCCTCCAGGCTCTTTCACAAGCTCTTTTTTCTTGTCTGGCTGTAAGAATTTCATTATTGAACCACGTGTTCTTTGTGGTTTCAGTCTTTATTGTCTTCACCTTCAGAGGGGCAAGGTCGTTAACTGCTTCTTTGATGTTGGTTGACAGATGGTTAATCAATTTTGTGGGATCATCAAAGTAGTCTAGGGATTGAAGCTTAGTTGACAGTAGTTCAGTAAGTTTCGGGGATATTAGATTCTTTAGGTTGCGAGACATTTTTTGAATATGTGGGTTCGTATTAAGTTTGGGAGGAGGAGGCGGTAGTGAAATCTTGGCTTGGATGAGAGAATGGTCCGACCAAATACATGGTGTGACCAAGATATTGGAAATGTTGGTATTTTGGGACAAAAGCCAGTCCAAAGTGTTTCCCTTACTTTGCGTGGGAGACTCCATCCACTGGGTGAGGCCAAAGGAGGTGATGGTATCCATAAGGTTGGTACCTGCTTTGTCCTGCTGGTCATTAGCCCAATAGTTGAAATCACCCATGACAATAACAGGGCCTTTGGTGGCACAGATCTGGGCTAGGAGATCACTAAACTGTTCTTCAAAAAGGGGCATGACTTTAGGGGGATGATAAATCATGAGTGTGTTTAGTGTAGTGTGTGGGGAAGTTTTTATTTTCACCCATAGACTCTCACAGCCTTCCGGAGAAGTATGGGGAATTTCATGACATTCAAGCTTGACTTACACATCATTGCAACTCCACCACCTTTGCCCAGAAAAACGGTCTGCTCTGAAGAGAGTGTAGTTCTGGAGTCTATCTGGAGTCTATGGTCCTTCTGGATATGGTCTGGTCCAGCAAGGTGCTTCGCAAGAAATTGGAAAGTGCAGTGTCTCCTTGGGTCTCAGTGGCTCTTTTTATGTCTTTTGAAAGTGGGTGGGAAGTCTGACTTTCTATGCCCAACCCTCTGAGGATCCTGATAAGCTATAGGATTCTCTGTCGCCTGACTGGGGAACAGAGTTGTGAGTCATCCGGCATCCTTTTTATGGCATACAGAAAGAACACTCCCCTTGTCACTTTGCACACAAATCTATGTTTGACTTAAATGCATATTTATCTATGTACAATTTTTCTAATATTACATGTCCAGTTAGCATATTTTCTGTAGCACCAAACCATCTGATCCCTGTCTTTGTAAGATGTTGTGTCTACTTCTGACAGAATTCTGCCCTTTTCATCCAGAACACAACCTCTAAACTTTTCTAGAATTTACACAAATGTGCGCAAGGAATATGGGCATCAGATGATGAAGTGGCAGATTTTTAACATACATACATTTGGAGTAATTGAGAGGGACCGCAGAAGAAGAGCGAAGGTTCCTCACGTTAGGTTTGATGCCTATACGGGATGACAGATAGGTTGGGCCGCTAAGACTGAGGCATTTATGGGTCGTAGTAAGCATCTTATGCGTTATGCAGTGTTTGACGGGTAGCCACTGGAGTATTTTCCTAAAAGTAGAGATGTGTGTGCGACGTGACTGATTGAAAATATTACGCACAGCATTGTTCTGTGCCACTTGTAAGGATTGGATGTTAGAGGCTGTGGTGCCCGCCAGGAGGCTGTTACAATAGTCCAATCTTGAATTTATCAATGTAGTGGACAATAGAGCACAGTTCTCTTCCGATATGAATGGTAGAATATATCTAATTCTCTTGTTTATAGCACCACAACTAGATTTAATGCTAGAAATATGGGATTTCATGGAGAGTTCTTCATCAAGTACTACTCCTAAGGTTTTGACTTTCTTTTGAACTATGATGGTGTTATTGGCAATATGGAAAGAGGCGTAGTTAGGATCAAGTTTTGCCCGGATGTTTTTAGATGCCACAATAAGGAGTTCAGTCTTTTTATCATTAAGAGCAAGAGAATTACAAGCCATCCAATCTTGTATGGCCTTATATGTTCGTTAATGGTTTCCGAATCGCTGCTGTATGAGCCACTCAACTGAATAACAACCCGAGTGTCATCAGTGTAATTCGTATATTGCACTCCTAGTTTGTTCAAAAGATCGAGAAGGGGCCGGATGTAAAGGTTGAAGAGCAGTGGCGACAGACAGGAGCCCTGAGGGACTCCACATGTCTGAGAGATAGGAGAAGATTGTTTATCACCCATGCAAACCCTTACAATTCTGGGACCCAGGAAGGAAGCAATCCATTTGGATGCAATTGCAGAGCAATTGGCGACCTCTCCGAGCCTTGACACTAGTAAGCTATGATCAACTAGGTCAAAGGCTGCGGAGAGGTCCAATAGCATGAGCAGAGCATCTTGGTTTTTGTCAGCTATGCTAGCAAGTGTAGATTGGAAATCCAGCATAGCTGTCTCAGTTCCGTGACAAGCTCTATATCCCGACTGACGGGTACCCAAGATGTCGTATTTTTCAACATGGGCCTGTAGCTGTAAGTAGGCCAGTTTGTCAAGTATCTTGGGAACATAGGGCACGTTAGTTATGGGTCTGTAATTGTCACTGTTGGCTGGGTCAAGGCCTTCTTTTTTCAGTAGAGGAGTGATCCATGCTGACTTTAGTAGGTCCGGCACCAGACCCTCATCAAAGGAGAGGTTAACTAGTTTGGTAATCCATGGGACCAGGGTCTCTAAGGACTCCTTGAGAATTCTGGTGGGGCAGTCATCTGCTGGACAAGATGTGGCTTTGAGGTCCTAAATGATTTTGAATACTTCATCTTCAGTATAGTGCGTGAAAGAGAATGGAGGGATAGTATTTTCACAGGTGTTGGGTGAAGTGGTATCAGTAGTGGATTGTGTAATGGCTACATTGCCAAGTGGTTTACTGATTTTTTCTTTATGAGAATCAATCTTAAGTAGAAAGGCATCATGAATGCCCTGACACCACTTATCATCCTTGATAATATTGTTCGTGGGAGGAGGCTGATTTTGGAATTCCGCTAAGATTTTAAATAGCTCCCCGGTGTTAGATTTAGCATTCACTATTCCTTTGTTATAGTGTGTGGCCTTTGCTTCTGTAATGAGCTTTTTATAGTTGAGGATGGATTTTTTATATTTTGTCAGGGTATTATCGTTGGGGTCTTTCCTCCAGGCTCTTTCACAAGCTCTTTTTTCTTGTCTGGCTGTAAGAATTTCATTATTGAACCACGTGTTCTTTGTGGTTTCAGTCTTTATTGTCTTCACCTTCAGAGGGGCAAGGTCGTTAACTGCTTCTTTGATGTTGGTTGACAGATGGTTAATCAATTTTGTGGGATCATCAAAGTAGTCTAGGGATTGAAGCTTAGTTGACAGTAGTTCAGTAAGTTTCGGGGATATTAGATTCTTTAGGTTGCGAGACATTTTTTGAATATGTGGGTTCGTATTAAGTTTGGGAGGAGGAGGCGGTAGTGAAATCTTGGCTTGGATGAGAGAATGGTCCGACCAAATACATGGTGTGACCAAGATATCGGAAATGTTGGTATTTTGGGACAAAAGCCAGTCCAAAGTGTTTCCCTTACTTTGCGTGGGAGACTCCATCCACTGGGTGAGGCCAAAGGAGGTGATGGTATCCATAAGGTTGGTACCTGCTTTGTCCTGCTGGTCATTAGCCCAATAGTTGAAATCACCCATGACAATAACAGGGCCTTTGGTGGCACAGATCTGGGCTAGGAGATCACTAAACTGTTCTTCAAAAAGGGGCATGACTTTAGGGGGATGATAAATCATGAGTGTGTTTAGTGTAGTGTGTGGGGAAGTTTTTATTTTCACCCATAGACTCTCACAGCCTTCCGGAGAAGTATGGGGAATTTCATGACATTCAAGCTTGACTTACACATCATTGCAACTCCACCACCTTTGCCCAGCAAACGGTCTGCTCTGAAGAGAGTGTAGTTCTGGAGTCTATCTGGAGTCTATGGTCCTTCTGGATATGGTCTGGTCCGGCAAGGTGCTTCGCAAGAAATTGGAAAGTGCAGTGTCTCCTTGGGTCTCAGTGGCTCTTTTTATGTCTTTTGAAAGTGGGTGGGAAGTCTGACTTTCTATGCCCAACCCTCTGAGGATCCTGATAAGCTATAGGATTCTCTGTCGCCTGACTGGGGAACAGAGTTGTGAGTCATCCGGCATCCTTTTTATGGCATACAGAAAGAACACTCCCCTTGTCACTTTGCACACAAATCTATGTTTGACTTAAATGCATATTTATCTATGTACAATTTTTCTAATATTACATGTCCAGTTAACATATTTTCTGTAGCACCAAACCATCTGATCCCTGTCTTTGTAAGATGTTGTGTCTACTTCTGACAGAATTCTGCCCTTTTCATCCAGAACACAGCCTCTAAACTTTTCTAGAATTTACACAAATGTGCGCAAGGAATATGGGCATCAGATGATGAAGTGGCAGATTTTTAACATACATACATTTGGAGTAATACCCTATTTTCCGCTACTACCCCCAGAACATACCACAGAGTCCTAACACCACTTAAAATGTGCACAGAAAAATCACAGGAATCATGATATTATGGATATAATTTTGACAATTATGTACTATGAATTATCCATCTTTCTAAAATTATGCTCTGGCCCAGAGGGGTGTGGTTTAGGTTCCAAAGCACATGGGGGAATTTCTGTCCGTCCCCGCCTCCAAGCTCGGCTGGCTCACAGAGGCAGTGCCCCTCCCATTTCCTTCCGGGAGGAAGCCATTTACGACCCCCTGATTTAGCATTTGCCTGAGCCAAGGAAAGTTCATTGTTCTGTTTCCTGCAGTCTCAGGTACCCCTCCCCTAATTCAATCAGAGAGGTATAATCTCCTTTTGGTGGGGGCAGGAGAAGACAGGCCAGGCCTGTGAATGCAGTTGCTTGGCAAGTTTCAACTCCTGTCGGGGGTAGTTGCCAGGCAGAATTCAATCTCTTTAAGCAAGGCTTCAGCCAAATGTCACTTTTATTCCCATTTTTCTTCATTCAAATCAAACTTACAATTTTGACACATGCAGCTAGAACGCTGATTCTAAGTTCAAAACTATGACATTTAAACAGTTGCAACCTATGTGACACTCCAAAGTAAATCACTCATTTATTTTAAACATTTCGATTTTAGTGGCTTTAAGTCCAATTTCACTTAAGCTGCTGAGATCCACAGCTCAGCCAGTTTTGTTATGAACATTATTTTAGGCTCTTCATCTTTCCAGATTTTGTATGCACACAAGACTTCATTCTGCCAGATGTCTGCTGGTGTTCAGTAAGATTTTTGAATATCTTGCGATGTTTGAAATAGGCATTTTGAGCTTTCATTCAGAGAAACAAAGGTGATTTCAAAGCGCTTTTTGAGCTAACAGGCACTGCTGTTTTTCTTTTGGCACCACATTTCACTCATGGCGCTTCTGGCCCCTCACGCTCGCACTACTGGGTGGCATGTCAGGCAACCATTTTGGTGTGCACAAAAACTGCGCGGCTTTCCTGGATTCTAGCGCAAATGTGGGCTTTTTGGCCATCTTGGATTTTCTAAGCCCACAGCACCAAATGTTGTAGCATAATGATTCAAACGTGCGTGAAGACACCTGACATAGATCACACACAGGTACTAAAATATATGGCTGCAAAGGAGGTGGGCTGCCCCCACCCCTCACCAACATTTGGGGTGAAAACGTCATTACTTTCAATAAATATTCATTAGATCCGGTTTGATCAACCATTTTTAATGAACAATCTGCTACAGAACAGGAGTTCCAAGCAATTATTTAGAGGGGGCGATGGCCAGCCCACCTCAATCAAAACATGGACACAAATGTATGTCATATGTTAAATATTCATGAGATCCAGTATGCTCAACCATTGTCAATGTTAGATCTGCTATGGAACATGAGATATAAGCAATAATTTACAGGGGGCTAACCCGTAGTTAGTTAATTAGCCGCCCCCCTCATTCAATGAATGTATGAACATGTATGTAATTTGTTAGGTATTCGTTAGATCTGGAATTATCAGGCCCTTTGTTTTTTTGCTATATCACACTCATGTGCTGAAATATTTGGCAAGGAGGGGGCTGGAACCCCTGAACAACATTTTGGATTAAAAGTCATTAATTTCAATAGATATTCGTTACATCTTGTTCGATCAGCCATTTTACTGTTAGATCTGTTACAGAACAGGAGCTATAAGCAATTATTTAGAGGGGGTCTAACCGTAGTCAGCTCCCCCTCAATCAAAAGAAATGTTCACTCAAGAAAAACTGGGCCATGCAAGAACCATAATCATCCACCCCTAGCATACTTAAAAGGTATCTATCAACAAAAAAGTCCATTAGAGCTTTTGAAAATTGCTGGCACAAGGCCCACAAACCAGAAGACCTCATACCACTTAAGGATTTATGTTCCAAATGGGGGACTATGATATCAGAAGCAAGACTACTTTTTACACCACCATACTAGAGCCTCTAATATGAGAAAATACCTGTTTGCGGCAGCCAAACACTGCTTCAGGGGAAGTGTTAGTCTATCAATGGGTTCTTTAATAGCAAGATACATAGCATCAGATTCTATGTTGATGGCCCCAAATCATCTGGCCACTGCCCCTATATCCGGCCTCGTGCCTTTGAACCCTGGACTGACTTGGCTCCCCTCTCACAAAGGACCTTTTGTGCATGCTTACATACTTCAAGCTGACATCAAACACCAACAACGTTCTCCCAGCCAGCATCATTAAAAAAGTGCCCTTACTGCTTAGGATATTCAGCACTTCCTTCTGTAAGAGTATGTTCCCAGATGTCCTAAAACAGGGCTTAAATACCCATGTCTTAAAAAATAAAATAAAACCTCTACTCGGAAGACCAAGCAAAATACTGGCCTATTACTAGTATCCTGTTTATTTGCAAAATCCTCCAGAAGGTAGTTGCTAATCATCTACTTTCACAACTTGAACCACTCAGTCTGCTCCATGATTCCGAATCTGGGTGCCACACTCTTAAAGGTTGTACCCATCCATGCACATTTACATGGATGGGTACAACGTTCTATTGTGTTATGCAATGCTATACTGTGATACAGAATTGTTCCATTTACTCCATGAATTAATTCCTGGTGTTCCTCATCAATTGTAAGATTCAAACCTTGCTGTGTCTGAATTGTGTAGTTACTCCCCGCCATTTCTCCTAACAATTGTGCCCTACAGTGCTGTGATTAAAACACCACTTCCCATTAGCACTATGTAGGCTTTCAGTATTCTGTTGCTAAGATTACTGTATGTGTCATTGGCTGTTAGATCACAAGTGTGTGTACCAGCCCTAAACAACTGTGACTACCACAGGTCTGCTTTGACTAGTAAGGATATCAAACGTTTTACAGCTATAACTCCCAGACCGTACCATCAGTTTAAAGGTAACCATCTACCTCTAACTATCCAATGCCTCTATGCCTTACCATCAGGGGAGTTGCTAGGTCTGGAAAAGACCCGGGGCTACGCTAATGTTGGAACTGTCGGGACTGGGGGCTAGCTAGCCTTTTGGCTGTAGCTCCTGAGATTCTATCCGGGGCTACAACCAAAAGATCAGGGGCTATAGCCCCCTTAGCCCCCCCCCCCTAGCAACGCCCCTGCTTACCATTTTTCATCCCTACTACCCAGATAGCACATGCCAACAGTATGGGTTTTAAACACATGCCGCCCTCCAGTCTAAACACTTACTACCCCATTAATCAAACTAATCTACCATGTTCTCCTTCAGTCAGAAAGTGTAGACTTCGGGCTAGACTAACCAAACTCCATGAACTTCCTACTAATTCCCTCATTAAAACAAATCTTACCCTTGGGGGTAACAACATCATAACTAAAACTTACGACAGAAATAAAAATGCTGACCTACCCTCATCTCCAGGCTCAATCCTCAAAACATGCCATGTTAATTTGCCTGCTGTAATCAACGACACCATCCACCCTCATACCAAAACATGCCAGGACAAACTGCAGGTAGCAACTGAGGAAAACAAAGCAAACCTGATCAACATAGCTGCCTTCTACAAAAAGGAAATAATATGTACCAAACAAGAATCTTATAATGAGAGGATCAACAAAGGATCAACAAAGCTAGCTCAAGTTCCAAGGAACTGTTTACCATTCTAAGGGAAATGGAAGATCCCTTTCCTCAGAAGGACAAACCCTGGTGCACAAGCATCCAGAACACATTACCGAACAAAATCTCCCTACTTCAATTGCCAATAAAAAAGCTAACCCACCCATCTTAGGTAAGCACAGTATAGCCACAACTTCTACTAGCAAACCTCCAAACCAGTTCAGCTTCTGCCATGTCTCGACCTATTAAGTAGAAAAAAGCATCCTTTCACTCAAACCTTCTAGGTGTCAAGGAGACAGCTGCCCGGCACAGATAATCAAAGACACTGCTAGAGACCTGGCGCCTTTCGTAACCAAACTAATCAACTCCTCATTCACCTCTGGTACTGTCCCCTTCAACTGAAAGGAGTCCTGGGTCTTACCCCTCCTGAAAAATAAGTATCTGGATCCTTCAATCCCGACCATCTATAGGTCAATCACCACTGTACCATTTCTACTCAATATCCTTGACAAAGTGACTTATATCCAAAGTCAGGAGTACCCATAGTCGAACCACCTCCTTGGAGCCCACCAATCGGGCTTTAGACCTCATCACGGCACTGAGACAGCCCTAATAGACTTAAAAACACAGATAGATGAACTGAAGGATAAAGGAAAAACAGCCTTTCTGTTGCTTCTTGATCTTTCTGACGCTTTTGATCTGGTTGATCACCAAGTTCTCTGTGAACACCTGGCCTCGGTGGCACACTTTTCACAAGGTGCCATCAGCTGAAATTAAATCATTCTTGAACAAGGACTATGACAGTCTTCTCACCACTAGCAGTGGCTGACCCGATCCTGATAACCTGTGGTATGCCACAAGGTTCTTGTGTCTCTCCTACATTATATAATATATTCACAAAGCCATTGTTTGATGGCCTAGACCACCTGGGTGTCACCTACTGTAACTATGCAGATGGCACCCAGATCCTCATACCTCTCTCTGGTGAGTATGACAAGGACTTGGCTTTAGTGAATAAAATATAGCTTATCATCCAAGCCTGGATGGCTGCACATGGCCTATGTATAAATGATGATAAGACCGAGCTTCTAATACTCGGCTCCACAACTAACCTCACCAAACTGAGTTCAAACTATACCACCTACAACATTGATGGCAATGCCATTCAAGTGGTAAAAGAAGTAAAAACCTTAGGTTTTTACCTCAACTCCATCTTCACACTCAACAAACAAGTCAGCGCCATGGCATCTTCTACAGCGTACACCTGTCAGCTGATCAGAGCCTGCTAACCATTTTTGTCCAAAGAAAGCTGAACAATCCTAGCAAGAGCACATATCCTCTCCAAGTTGGATTATTGTAATGCTTTGAACTTGGGGGCAAGTAAATACATCATCAACAAAATCCAAATTCTGCAAAACCAAGGAGAGAACACACCTCGCGCCTAAGGAGACAGTTCAAATGGCTCTCTACCAAGGACAAAATTATGCTTAGAACTTTATCACTAACACATAAATGCCTTAATCAAGCAGCCCCTATCTACCTCTCTGAGCGAATCACTAATAAATCCACTACACGTCCCACAAGGACAGTCAATTCAGCATGTCTGGTTTTGCCTAGGTTTAAGCTAAAAAAAAGCAGGGGGAAGTAGTTTCCCTGTCATGGTAGCACAAGCATGGAACACCCTACCTCCCTCACTGAGAGCCAACCAACCTTTCTTCATGTTCAGGCGCAACACCATAAGATTGCTTGTCACAAATGACACAAATGGTTAGCTTTAGCCCTGCACATACGAGTATCTCTGACCACTCCGACTTATATGACACTGCCAAGTAACTTCTTCTGACTACCTCGTATTTCTACTGTACTTGTATATTTGTATATATTTTCCTCACACTTGATTTCTTTGTATAACTCACTGTGGATTCTATTGTGTATGTGTATCTTCTGTAACTAAGCTGAAAGTATACTTGTAACCTCTTGTGTGAAAGGTGCCCAGATACCCTCAGGTTGGGTGCGACATACAAATAAACAAACAAACCCTCACTTCACCCAAGCAACTTTACTTTGCATATCACTCTATCCTTCCAACAACATAGTGACTTCCAAAAAACAGACATTTGACCCCATTACCTCAAGCTTTCAAATAATTACACTGGATAACCATTCTGGCTAGGATCTGGTTCAAAACTGCATGCCTCCCCTATAATGCAAACTCCACCATTATGTATCTACCTGATGTCCAAAGTGAAAGCATTGCTTCGTACACAGTCATCCCACAGAAACACCATCACCAGATTAGAAACTAGACTTGCTTGACTAGGAAACAGGTCTTCTCATGCTATACTATGCTCCCAGTCCTCTGAAACTATATCCTGATGGCAATACAGATTGATTCAAGTTTCCTTCAGTTCAGGAAAGAACTGAAGACCTGGATCTTCTAACAGCAACTTGGTGTAACATAGATTTTGACAATATTGCGCACACCCCTAGCTGTTATAATTGTTAATACTGTTTACTTGATAACCTGTTAAATTATTGGTACCACTGATCTGCACTATGATCTGTGCAGAGCTCCACTGCTCCCCTGGTAGGTTTGTGCAATAATATTATTAATAATAACCAATAACAACACAGGGCCACCATACCTTTTCTCAACACATTTCAGGACAACATCCACTGAATTCCATTTGTCAGCAGACCCCCTTGTGTGTAGAAGGGTTTGGCAGCAAGTCTCAAATGGGAATGTTTCCCTTGGAGAAAATAAAGGTGGTTGCTGCACACTAGCTCACTCCCCATGTTTTTGAAGTAGTAGGCATTATGGCTGCAAACAAAGGGTCTAATGTTGTAGGTAATCTGGGGCTATGTGAAACCATGCACATGCACTGCTTTACCCATGTCCCCTATCTTGTGGTGACCTGCTTGATTAGCCAACAACTGCCATAGGATGAGATGGTAGGTGTGGCCCAAAAAATGTGTGCCCACTTTAATTGTATCTACAGTGCCCAAAATGTGTTAATAAAGCTGTAGCCAAGTCACCAGATCCCTTGCAACCATCTGACAACTACAATTCGGACTCAGTGGAATTCAACCCTCTTTATTCAAATGCTGAAGGGTCTGTACAATGCAGTAACTATTAACAGCTCTGCAGGTATTAGGTGGGTGCCCTCCAATTTCCGGCTACAGCTAATGCAGTAGTCTATCACCACAATGCACATTGGATCTGGTTAGAGATCGAGCTGAGGTGCATGGGGCCAACCGTATACCTCCTCCATTGCCAGCATAGTGGTGCAGGAAGTGGTCACCATTCCACAGGGATTCCAGCATCTCATCCCTTTCCCTATCCAGAGTGACATTGTATCATGTCCCATTATGATGCAGCATACCTGAAATTGCAAGTCAGATTTCTAGATCTCCACAAAGAACTCTGCCAGCATACAGGACCACATGGATTTCAAGTTGATATCTGGTAAGTGTTGCTGTTAGGGAGAATTCTCCAAATGTGCTTTTGATGTGTGTTTTACTTTTGTGTTCTTTGGTTATGGTGTTTTAAACAAACTCCAATGCATCATCGTTTTCTGTGTGTCACACAGCACCTTCAGTGCAGTGGCACAGGGGTGTCTTTCAGACTCCCCAAGGTTTAAATACCTTCCCTGGGACTGACTACTGTCTCCCAGGACATGTAAAGTTAAATTGGCTTTACTAGGCTCATTAAATTTACTGACCCAGCACACACTATCTTACTATAGAGTGCTGGAAAGGTTGCCTAGCTTCCCCTGAGTCAAAACACTCATGTAACACTAAAATGTTACCCTTTTCTACTTTAAATGGCTGGTGTCAGTAGTTTAGATCAACTACCGTGATCTTTCCCTACCGCTAACAATGGTAGCTAAAAATAGGGTCAGCCATGTTTTTCAATATGGTACCCAAAATCTGTAAAAACATACTCCGGTCATCTTTTATCGCCATTTCTTTTAGGAAAGATCCTTCTTGTGTTTTTCTCTGCGCGCCAAACCAGGTTTGGTCCCTTTGTTTGTTGGCCTTTGCCGGGCTTCAGTGCTGAAGCCCTCCTCTGGCACCTGAGTGTCTGGGGTGGACAGGGTGTGAGGGAGGTGCCTGTAACTCCCTGTGCTTAGTCTCCTAGGAGACCTGAAGGCACTCAGGCATGATTGGGCGGCTGGTTGTCCGGCAAGGACAGGCACCCTGCTCTGTGAGTGACAGCCAGGCTGGAATGAATGGGGGAAAACTGTTTAAAAGCAGGTCTCTGGGACTTGGAAAGCAGAGTCGAGCATTGGAATGAAAGAACCGTAGAGGAAGGAAGAGGACAGCTGCAACTCCTGGACGACTGGTGAAGCCCTGCTGCAGGTCCAAATTGCCTGGAACTCCCACCACAGAGAAGCCCTTCAAGGTTAACTTCTCCCCTTGAGTTTGGTGAGAAGAACCAACTCGCATGCCACCTGGACACCGTCCGTTTCTGGTCAAATTTTCATCAGAGTGCTGTTGAAAACCGGACAGCCAGAGGGAAGAAACCAGCTTGTGGACTTTAAGGCACTAACACCTTAATTCGAAGTCTTGCTACAGCTTTTGGCTTCTTCCGTGTGCAGTGCAGGAACCTTCCGACGTCCTCCTTCTTGTCCCCACGACTGACGCTCAAGAACAGCGAGATCTGCTCGAACTGCCAGGAACAACTGCCTCAGCTGCAGCTTTCTTCATTGACAAGGTTCTGTGCAAACGCGGTCCGGAAATCTTTTCAGCCATCGACAAAGTGTGTGAAACTTTCCTCAACTACGAAGCCTTGTCCTTCCCTAAACATTCGTCAAACATTTTGCCTAGCCAAATTCTTCTAATCACTGTGGCAAACACTTAACCGTTACTTACCAGAACTTTGCAATCCTATACAAAAGACTCTGAACCATTGACTTTGGCCTAGGCCTATTGAGAAGAATTGCTGGTTGTATTTAACTGAAACCCTTTGCCCTGCCTATGAATGTATTTGGGCTGTCTATTCTCATAACATTGTCTTTTCCTTCGCTTATTAAGTATCTAAAGTGACGTTTTAGAGTTAAATTTGTTCAAGTACTTACCGGTTGGATTTTTGTGGTGTATTAGTGTGTGATATTGAGCTGCTTATGCTAGTGTAATGTTGTATAACTGACTGAGTAAATAAATGTATATTATTTTACCAAGAAACCTTGAGTGAGTGTTTACTTTAATCACTCTATTGGTTGGTCCTTTGTGTAACTTGTTCTACTTATCACTTAAACTCTTGAGATAAGTCTGGCTGCTCAGCCATCGCTACAACTTTAAGGTGTAGTACAGGCTTGTACCAAAGGTGAAATTGTGCTTACACTTGTAGTCCTAATTGCCTGTAGTGTTCTCAAAGGGTAATGAGGGTGATTCTGCCTAACAGTTGCCAAAGGTTTTGAGCATTGTGCCATACCCATTTCAGTGTACGCTTTGTTTTCAGAGGCAACAGAGTTGATATTTGTTGCAGTTCTCCCATAAGCAATGCTGCCACATGCCACTCTGTTGGCCACTGTTGAGGGTCTATGTTGCTAGGCTGTCTATCGGATTGCCCAATATCAGGTTGTCTCTCTTCTATCATCAAATGCCCCTTCACCAAGGATCTCAACAGGCTAAATCTCTTTTGTGGCTTAACGATTTAAGAGGGCCTTAAAATCTTTCAACAAAGCTCACATACTTTACAAAGTCATCTGGATCTAAGTGCTCTGACCATCTTTCTTCCTGTGAGTCTTCTCTCCAGAAAGGGGATGAAATAAAATTATTGCATTCCTCCCCAATTCTAGCGGGCACACTATTTGCAGTATAACTCTGAGGGATACAATGTGCCAGCTTGCATGCTTGGTTGCCCACTCAAAAAGCTGCAGCAGACAACACGTAATAACACCTAGCAAAAGAAAATGTTATGCCCCACCCATTAGGGGTTCCATAGCAACAATTAAAGAATGGAAAGAGAACCATTGCCTCAATGTGTTACTTTTTCCCCTCTAAAGTGGGTTTCACCCTTTCTACCCCCTTATCGTCCTAACTCTCAATCTTCACTTGCCTTCTTTCTCTTTACACATTCACAAACGTCCCCTGTACCTGCTCACACTCCCCTCCATGTCAAAAGCAACACTCACTTCTTTGCTCTCCTCTCTCTCATCTCAGCCTCTATCATCTTCTTCCTCTCTTAATATCTCCATAGCATCTTGTTGATTTTGCCTTTTATGTTGTTAATGTCCGTACTACCATTGTGCATTCTAAGGACTTGTATCACTAAAATCCAGTAAAAAGCTATCATTTCTCCCTAATAAAAACATATCAGACTGCAATGTATGCATGAAATGCTATGTGGTTTTATAAAACGGTCACGACAGTAAATACTTTGGTGTTCACATTCATTTGACACTCAGGGGGTAATTCATAGAATTCAGCGCACAAGTGGCGCACGCGGCTGGCGCACAGTGTGCGCGTGCGAATCCCTGTGCTAGCCGCCTGTGCTAAAATCCATTTCCACGCACAGCGTATTCATGGATTCATGCCACCAAAACCAGCCGTGGCGCACAGTGGCGCAGCGACCCTGCAGCAGCGCCAGTTACGCCCCCAAGAACGAATCTCGCGCAGGGAAAAGCCATCAATATACCCAATCCAGCGCAAAGGCCTGCGATAACTCTGTACCAGCACGGCAAGCGGGCTACGTGTATCACTGGGGTGCGCGGGAAGTACCTCACATAATTGGCCCCGTGCGAGCAGGGTACGCGTATTTCAGGGGTGCGCGGGAAGTTCCACACGCGATTTCCGCAGGGTACGCGTATCTCAGGGGTGCGCGGGAAGTGCCACACGAGATTTCACCAGGGTACGTGTATTTCGGGGTGCGGGGCAAGTTTCACACGCGATTTCAGCAGGGTACGTGTATTTCAGGGGTGTGCGGGAATTTCCACACGCGATTGGGCCCGTGTGAGCTGGGTACGCGTATCTCAGGGGTGCGCGGGAAGTGCCACACGCGATTTCAGCAGGGTACGTGTATTTCAGGGGTGCGCAGGAAATTCCACACGCGATTGGGCCCGTGAGAGCACGGTACGCATATCTCAGGGGTGCGCAGGAAGTGCCACACGCGATTGCAGGAGGGTACGTGTATTTCAGGGGAGCACGGGAATTTCCACCATGATTTCATCATGGTACGTATATTTTGGGGTGCGGGGGAAGTTTCACACGCGACATCAGCAGGGCACGTGTATTTCAGGGGTGCACGGGAAGTTCCACACGCAATTTCATCAGGGTACGTGTATTTCGTGGTGCGGGGGAAGTTTCACATGCGACATCAGCAGGGTACGTGTATTCCAGGGGTGCGTGGGAAGTTCCACACGCGATTCCATCAGGCTACGTGTATTTCAGGGGTGCGCGGGAAGTTCCACACGCGATTGGGCCCGTGCGAGCAGGGTACGCGCATTTCAGGGGTGCGCGGGAAGTTCCACACGCGATTCCATCAGGGTACGTGTATTACAGGGGTGCGCGGGGAGCACCACACGTGAATTGCACGCGTGGGTCCTCCCAGGTGTTCCCTCTACACCCTCCACGGCCCCTGCAGGTGGCTCACACCACAGGGGCCTACCCTGCACATGTCCTGCAGGCACACCATCCACCATGGCCATGACCCCCAGCCAACCCACATGTCAACTTGCACTACTGCCCACCAACGCATGTCCCCCTGCACCCCCAGCCACCAGGGGCACCCTCCACCAGGCCCCCACCCATGTCTCCCACCACCCCACCCCCCAGCAGTGCAGGGGCACCCTCCACCAGGCCCCCACACATGTCTCCCACCACCCCCACCCCCCAGCACTGTGGGGCACCCTCCACCAGGCCCCCACCCATGTCTCCCACCACCCCCACCCCCCAGCACTGTGGGGCACCTGCCAGCAGGCCCCCACCCATGTGCAACTCATGTCTCCCACCACCCCCACCCCCCAGCACTGTGGGGCACCTGCCAGCAGGCCCCCACCCATGTCCAACTCATGTCTCCCACCACCCCCACCCCCCAGCACTGTGGGGCACCTGCCAGCTGGCACCCACCCATGTCCAACTCATGTCTCCCACCACCCCCATCCCCCAGCACTGTGGGGCACCCTCCACCAGGCCCCCACCCATGTCTCCCACCCCCCACCCCCCAGCACTGTGGGGCACCTGCCAGCAGGCCCCCACCCATGTCCAACTCATGTCTCCCACCGCCCCCACCCCCCAGCACTGTGGGGCACCTGCCAGCAGGCCCCCACCAATGTCTCCCACCACCCCCACTCCCCAGCAGTGCAGGGGCACCCTCCACCAGGCCCCCACCCATGTCTCCCACCCCCCGCCTCCCAGCACTGTGGGGCACCTGCCAGCAGGTCCCCACCTATGTCTCCCACCACCCCCACCCCCCAGCAGTGCAGGGGTACCCTCCACCAGGCCCCCACCCATGACTCCCACCACCCCCACCCCCCAGCTCTGTGGGGCACCTGCCAGCAGGCCCCCACCCATGACTCCCACCACCCCCACCCCCCAGCAGTGCATGGGCACCCACCACCAGGCCCCCACCCATGTCTCCCAGCACCCCCACCCCCCAGCCACCAGGGGCAAACTCCACCAGGCCCCCACCCGTGTCTCCCCCCACCCCCACCCCCAGCCACCAGGGGCACCCTCCACCAGGCCCCCACCCATGTCTCCCACCACCCCCACCCCCCAGCAGTGCAGGGGCACCCTTCACCAGGCCCCCACCCATGTCTCCCACCACCCCCACCCCCCAGCACTGTGGGGCACCCTCCACCAGGCCCCCACCCATGTCTCCCACCACCCCACCCCCCAGCACTGTGGGGCACCTGCCAGCAGGCCCCCACCCATGTGCAACTCATGTCTCCCACCAGCCCCACCCCCCAGCACTGTGGGGCACCCTCCACCAGGCCCCCACCCATGTCTCCCACCACCCCCACCCCCCAGCACTGTGGGGCACCTGCCAGCAGGCCCCCACCCATGTCTCCCACCACCCCCACCCCCCAGCAGTGCAGGGGCACCCTCCACCAGGCCCCCACCCATGTCTCCCACCACCCCCACCCCCAGCACTGTGGGGCACCTGCCAGCAGGCCCCCACCCATGTCCAACTCATGTCTCCCACCACCCCCCAGCACTGTGGGGCACCTGCCAGCAGGCCCCCACCCATGTCCAACTCATGTCTCCCACCACCCCCACCCCCCAGCACTGTGGGGCACCTTCGACCAGGCCCCCACCCATGTCTCCCACCACCCCCACCCCCCAGCCACCAGGAGCACCCTCCACCAGGCCCCCACCCATGTCTCCCACCACCCCACCCCCCAGCAGTGCAGGAGCACCCTCCACCAGCCCCCACCCATGTCTCCCACCACCCCCACCCCTCAGCACTGTGGGGCACCCTCCACCAGGCCCCACCCATGTCTCCCACCACCCCCACCCCCCAGCAGTGCAGGGGCACCCTCCACCAGGCCCCCACCCATGTCTCCCACCACCCCCCCCCCAGCAATGTGGGGCACCTGCCAGCAGGCCCCCACCCATGTGCAACTCATGTTCCCCAGCCAACATGTCATCACAATCTAGATCCCTGGTCCCTATGGTCAGCCTCCAAATGCAAAACACCCACCCGAGTATTGCATCCACCCACTCATAATTTGCAATTACATCAGAGAACACCAATTGCAAGTTCCGAAACAAACACATTTCCCTCACATACACCCAATGGGTGTCAGTGAATATCAAAACCCATATCATGAAATGCATGAAACCAATGAGATACCACACATTGAAGTTCACCAAAAAAAATATGTATTAAAGGAAACATAAATAGAATCAAAAATAAAGAAACAGAAATGTGAATGTACAAAAATTAAAAGAAGCATGTCCGTGAAAAAAAGCAAAACCAAAAATAAAATTCCAAAGTAATGGTGTCCAAAGTCACTGTCCACAAAACAAAATCCAATGGGAAATAAAAAAGAAAGCCATTGCTCCATGGTTAAAATGTGAAAAAAAAATACAATCCAACAGTGAACTATGTACATGGGAACAAGCCAGGGTCCATTATCCCAACAAAAGAAAGGAAACCTATCTAACTACACTAACTAATAAAATAAGCTGTATACAAAAATGTGGCCAATGTCCAAAAGGTCCAAATAAAATCAAAACAAAAATGAAACCTAACACTACCTACATAACTATGTACAAGGGCAGCGGGCTAGTTTGACGGCTCACTTGTGGATGTCCCGGGCCAGGGCATCATCGAGCTCCTGCTCAATGTCCCGGAGGCGGTCCTCCTCCATGGCCCTGAGGGTCCGCAGGGCCGTCGACGTGTCCACCTCCAAACCCCTGCGGATTGCCTCGAGGCACTCGGCCCGCCTCAGGGCCCTCCGCATGGAGTTCTCCGCCTTGACCATTGTGAGCCGTGCCTCTTCCGCCCGCTGCCGCTCCGCATCTATGGCGTGGCCCAACCGCTGCCACACGGAAGACACTCTCTGTCCTGGGTCCTCCTGCCCTCCGGCCGATGCCTGCCCCTCCGATGTTGAAGGCCCCGAGCCTTCATGGCTCCCACCACGTTGCTGCTGCTGCTGTGCCTCTGCCTGTGCACTGCCTCCTGCTGCCTGCACATCCTCTGCCGGCTGGGGTGCAGTCGTTGATGTGGCCACCCCTGCTGGACGTCCGACTCCCGACTGTGGCAGGGATGCCTCCTCCACCAGCCTGGCCGCACCGTCAGAGGCAGCTCCACAGGGCACCCAGGTGACTGATGGGTGGGAAGATGGCATAGAGGACGACTGGCGCATAGGGGGTCCAGTTGAGGAGGAGGTCGTAGCAAGCCCCATCATACGGAGGAATCCCGCCTGGGTGGCCTGTCCCAGCAGGCTGACGTGGTCAATGAGCCATTCGAGATGACGTGCAGTCTCCTCATGAAAAGACTGTAGGTCACCTCGCATGGCCCGTTGACGCAACGCCACACCAGTCAGGACAGGCTCAACCCGGACCCGGATAGCCACGTCCGCAGGCAGAGGAAGGCCAGTTGAGGTGAGCTCATCCCCTGCCTGAAAACGGGTCTGGACGTAGGCATCCCTGCTGGTGCAAGATGATGCAGGGACAGGATCAGGGACAGGATTGCACACAGGCATCTACGCGGCGGCCTGTGCTTCCTCCTGTCCCTGGTCCTGCACTGCACCACTAGCACCAGTGGGATCCCCACCTCCAGACCCCGTCTCTGGTGCTTGCACGGCCTCCTCCTCCACCAAACCCCCCACCAACCTGGATGACTCCGTGCCATCTTCCCCTGTTGGGCCCTGTGGGGTCCCAGCTGCCCCTTCTGCTGCCGAGGAGTCCAACTCCAACCTCCGCCTCTTGGACCTCCCCCCGGCAGCTGTGGCCTGGGACGCGGCACCGGACTCCTCACTCCCCGACGAGATCACAACATGGGAGGGGAGCCGGGCCTTGCGTGTCCGGCTGGCGGTGGGATCCCCGCCGCTGTGCTCCACAGCACCTTCTCTGCCCTCTTCATCAGTTGACGCTGCAGACAGGGAGAAACAAAACACAGGCATCAGGGCACTGTACAATGGACACATATACACATGACAGTTGTACATGAGTGGCATTGGCAAACCTCAGACATGTCATCACAATCCCCAACACACATGTCATTTCAACTTGCACACATGAGCCATACCACAGCCATATCGCAACTGCCAGCACCATCCATACACATACAACAGCATGAGCAGGCAAAGGTGAGCCAGACATCACATGCAACACAGGAAGTGTACCACACATGTACACACACCACCAAACTTGCATGCATGTGTAAACCTCTGCCAAGTGTCGCAGTGTTCAGACGGGCATCCATGTCACATCTTCCACATACCGCTGTCACATGCATCCATGTTGCATCACTGTTGCACCCTTGTCAAATACACACACATGCACATGTACAAAGTGCTGATACATGCAGCCGAAAACAACATACATGCGTGACATCACGGACATGTCTACTTACATACACATTCATCCAAACATGTGTGCCCACACAACTGCATTTGGCATGCAAGCCTACACACACAAGCACCATCCATGTCTCACACATTCCAGCCCTCGCATGTTTTAGCCCCACGGCCCTGTACACCCCCACCCATACTCGACCCCATACAAACAGATGTGCAACCTGCACACTACTGAAAAATCACCACACGCACTGCTCACAATCAGGATGCATGTACACTTACTGCTCGACTCCAGACGGGTCTGCCTCTCAAGGACCTGGACGTGGAGCGCTGGGGATATGCATTCTAGGACCCTCATCTGTTCTTCCGACAAGTGGCCCCGGCGCCCCTTGGCATACGCTACCTTCAAGAGGCACCGGGCCTTGTTCAGGGTCCTGGACCTGAAGTCCTCCCAGCGCTTCTTGACATGTTGTAAGTCGCGGACTGCCACCCCCTCCGCGTTCATGGCAGTCACGATGTCAGTCCACATCCAAGTCCGTCCTTCCTTGTTGGCGTGGGAACTTCCGAATAGGGCATCATACTGCCCCAGGACTTGCTCCACCAGGACACCAACTTCGGTGGCACTGAAGCTGCTGCCCCTCTGCCTCTCTGGCCGGGGGTTGTCAGTGGTCTCAGATTGTGTTTGCCCCGACATGACAACCCCAGAGGCAGGAGTGGGTGGGCAACTGGGTCCTGGGGCTGGGCTGTGGAGCGATGGAATCCCAGTCGGGAGTCTTCGGTTCCAGCAGGGGTGGTCACAGCAACAGCACCCCTGGCTGATGTGCATGCAGCAAATGGCAGGGCACGTGGGCAGCAGGCAGTCAGGCATCAGCAGATGGCAGGTAGGAGCGTGCTCGGGGCTCTGGGGGGCAGTAGTTCGGCCTTCTGGGCAGGAGCGTGGTCTTCCGTGTGCTTACACGTGGCCAGCTTGATACGGAGTGATTTGGCACGTGAAAAATCTGCACGTCAGCGTGTAATTCGAGGAAAGGCCCTTAGCGCGTAAGCGCGTCTGCACGCATACGCATTTTCATTGGACAGAAGGCCCCTCAAGCGCAAGAGCCCCTGTGACGTGACACGTACAGACGTGCATGGGCATTTCAGCGCACGTGAATAACTGCACGTTCGCGTGTAATACGAGGAAAGGGCCCATGCGCGTAAGCGTGCGTGAAAAACTGCACGTCCGCGTGCAATACGAGGAAAGGGCACATGCGCGTAAGCGCGCGTGGAAAACTGCACGTCCGCGTGCAATACGAGGAAAGGGCCCATGCGCGTAAGCGCGCGTGGAAAACTGCACGTCCGCGTGCAATACGAGGAAAGGGCCCATGCGCGTAAGCGCGCGTGGAAAACTGCACGTCCACATGTAATACGAG
This sequence comes from Ambystoma mexicanum, assembly GCF_040938575.1. NCBI lineage: Eukaryota > Metazoa > Chordata > Amphibia > Caudata > Ambystomatidae > Ambystoma > Ambystoma mexicanum. The sequence goes on along the minus strand of NC_090923.1, from coordinate 785,398,490 downwards.
GAAAGGGCCCATGCGAAGGGACGTGACGCGCGCGTGCGTTTCCCTCAGCACGGGTTAAAGGTGAGCGTGCCCAGCAGTTCGCTGTACGTGCCTTTCGTGGAGACCGACGTGTGTTGCTGCTTCCTGTTGTTTCGCGCGCCATCACAACTTCACAGCTATCAAGGACGTATCTCTTCTTTTGGCGGGGGTATTGGCTACGTGTGTTTTTCTGCATCGTGCTAGTCAGACGGTGAGTCGCACACGCTCTTTTTCCCACTGCGGGTGCCCCTGTGTATCGCACCCATTTTCGATGTCATAGTAGCCTGCGTGTCCCACGCGTACGCGTTATTCGTGTTACTGGGTGCCACCGCGTACTGCAGGAGGTTGAATCCACGCACGTAGGCTGCAGGGTTGCGTGCATGGTTTTACTGCAGTTTTGAGGTGCCTGAGCGTTGCGTGACCCTTCACCACATCACCGGGGTCACATACAGCCTTGCAGGTGCAGGGGGGCTGTTAACATCTTGCTTCCCACCCCCTTCACCCCAATTGCCCAGGTCAATTGTGGTGTACAGCTCCCATTGGCACCACTCCATCTGTGCCAGCACTACTACATCTGTGCCATGGTTGGGAGGGCACCAAAGGTGAGGGGTGCCTCAGCTGGGCGTCCTCCTCGTGGCGGGCGTGGTCGGGGACGTGGCTGTGGTGACCAGGGAGTAGGGGGACTCCAGGGTGTCCAGGGCAGCCACAGAGGGGGAAGAGGCAGGGGTGCGCCACTTGAGCACAATGTTGTGCCATGTGTCGGTGCAGTCATGCCACCACCCCCTGTGGTTCCGGGGGATGCAGCTCCTGCATCTGGCACTGGCACCAATACGACCCGGCAGTCCATTCCATCGAAAGCCACGGGCCCAAGGGTAGTGGTAGCTGCAGGTGCAGCTGTGGACACCGCCACCCAGGCTCAGGGTCTGCCAGTGCAGGCTGCGTTGGCACTTGAAGAGCCCTTGGTAGATCTCCAACAGGCCAGGGGGGAAACCATAGGGGCACGCCGGGCTGCTCAGACCAAGACACGTGTCCCTGGGGCAGTCATGTCATCTGCTGCCCCGAACAGCCGGGTGTTGGCAAGTGCAGGGGCAGATGCACCCAACAGCACCCCGGTTGTGAGTCTGCCAACCAGGACCGTTGCGGTCAATGACACTGCCACAGCTGATGTTGCTGCGCAGGTTCCATTAGTGGGCACCCAGCTGCCACTGACACAAGTCAGGCCTTTGGTCATCCCTCCACCTGCCACTCCCTTGGCTCAATCCACCGAACCCACTGGCCATACTGGTCAGGGCGGCATTAGCCAGCCAGGGTCTGCGCCACAGTCCAAGAGGAGGAAGGGTGCACCTGCAGCACAGGCTGGGACCCCACACACAGCCACAACCTCCTGCATGTCGAGGAAGAAGCCTTTATGTAAGCAGGAACTGGACTTCCTCATGGACTACGTGCGGGGCCACAGCCGTGACATGCTAGTGGGTGCCATTAGTCAGACTACGGCTGCCCAACGTGACACCCACTGGAAGCATGTTGTGGAACATGTCAGTTCATTCGGCCATGAGATGCGCACGGCGTAGGAGTGCAAAAAGCGTTGGAATGACATCAAGCGCAGCACTAAGGCTAAGCGTGCCTCAAATTACAACTTGACTCTGGTGACTGGCGGTGGGCCTGCACCAGAGGAGGAAGAACTCACTCCGCATGAGGCTCTCGTTGCGGAGTTCATACCACCTGAATTGGTCGAAGGAGTGGGAGAGATGCTGGACTTTGATGCCCAGTCCAGTGAGTGTTGATGCGTGTTTGTTGAGGACGTGTGTGTTTCACTTGTGGGATGTGTTGTGCATGATTGCTGCTACATGTGACGTGTACATGGTTCTGATGTGTAAGTAATGCAATGCTTCCGTCATGCATGTCTCCTCTGCATGCATGCAGGACTCCATGTGGGCATGCTCCCTTGCCCCTCCTCCGCCACTCTGCACCCCAGTTCCACCTTTGCACTGGTCTGCTTCAATCTTGCCATTGTGTAGTTTCTTGTTCATGTGTCCTGTGTAGATGCTAACTTCCAGAGTAGAAACTGCCAGACATATGCCGTGTGGTACAGCCTTAGTACTCTATGCAGGGTATCTCACTTGTACTGTGCATGGGTCAGATGTCCCGCAGGGACATGAGTGCCCATTCATGCTCCATGTGCATTGCACGCATGCCCCTATGTGTCCTTGACTGGATGATCACTGTAATATGAGTCCTTGGTTACATACATTGCCTGCCATCTCATCGGCCTCCCCATGTCAACTGTGGCTCAGTCCTGCTTTGCACACATGTTTAGGCTCTGACAATCTGTGTGGCTCACAGGCTTCAGCCTGTTCAATGGCCAATGACTCTGTCCAACTCTTGTTGTGTCTTCTTCACACGTGGGCGGCCTCCGGAGTTTTCATCATGTGTCCTGCCTACTGTCCCTGCATCATTTGCAGTGTTGTAATTTGAATCACGTTAAGCTGTTGATGCCAGTCAACACTGCCTGTCAATACACAGGTGTATGGTCAGCCTTTTGATACCATGCTAGGCATCCCTGCTTTGGTACTGGGGTGGAGGGGTGCTTGGCTTCTAGACATGGTACACATTGAATGCACAATGCGCGTGATGTGTGAATTTGACATTGCACTGCCTTCACATTTCCTGGCACACACCATGGAGTGCTTGTACATTTAGGTAGTGAGTGGCGTACACATTTTCTGCACTGCATAGACCCACTTCCATGGAAACTGCCACCTTTCAACAGGTCTGATCACAGAAGCTATTCAAAGTAGACCCAGCATGCATGCCAGGTCATATGTTGTGTGTCACATGATTGCCGGATGCCTTTGCTGTCAGTGTGTGTGTGTGTCGTGTGCTTCTGACATGTGTAGTGACCTTTTTTCTCTCTATTTTTCAGGTGATGACGCAATGGAGGCAGAGGATGGTGTTGTCATGGCAGACACAGGGTTGGTAACACCACATCAACCCGGCACTAGTGGGGGTCGTGGGGTGGTAGGCCACGAAAACCCCCAAGTGCTGCAGTCCATCTTGTCTCTGGCTGCCTATGAGTCCAGCCTTGATGACGACTCTGACGTCCATGTTGAGTTGGATGAGCATCAAGTCCATGTGTCAGGGGTGAGTGATTCTGATGTGGACACTCCTCTGTCTGCGACACCTGCACTGAGGGATCAGACAGTCTTGGTTCCTCTGCCCGTGGTGGATCGGGACGCAGGGTCACCCTCTACACCAGTCACTGATGTGCCTGGGACATCACGTCGACGGGGGCATGTAGTCGTGAAGCCACAGGCGGTGCCAACACAGCGAGGACCCCCGGTCCTTGGGTCCCGCAGGGGTCAAGCCCGGCAACGCGGTCGCCACGTGCAACTGCTGTATACTGAGTGGGAGCAAGACATGACTGCCAATTCCGAACGGCAGGGGGCAGCAATGGAGAACATCACTGAGAGCATGGAGCGTGTGGCCCGATCTGTGCTCCCCCCTGCTAGGCAGGTGCTTCTCCAGCAGCAGGCGGCACGGTCCACGGCCCGCTCGCTCAGGCTGGGCATGGTGGCCTCAGACAGGGCACGCCAGGCTGAAATGTCGTCTCTGCGTCAAGCAATTGCTGCTCACGCAGAGGCGCACATAGATGCCCTGAGGGAGGAGTATGCTTCCCTCAGATCCACTCTGGGTGTCCTTATGATGTCCCAGAGGCAGCAGGCAGAGGAGAGGTTTGCACAGCTTGAGCGAACCATCTCGGCTGAGCTACAGGCTTGCCGGGAGGTGCAGCGGTTGTCCAGCCAGGCCTTGCAGGAGGAACTCCGTGTTACACTTGCTACCTTGCAAGAGGAAGCACGTGTATCACGTGAGGTTCTGCATGCAGACCTATGTCACATTGCCACACAGGACCAGGCTCACCCGTCCGGCAGACTTGCTGCCGACGAGGGGCAAGCTGCGGCTAGGCGTGGCCAGGCTACTGTGCAATGTCCTCCTTTACAGGATGAGCCAGACTCGGCCGACCATCTATCTCCCACATAGGTCGGGCTGTGCAGGCGTTGAGTCCATGGAGGGTTTTTTTTTGGCTCAGCATCATCACATGTGGATGTTGAACAGCACCCTGTACCTCCCCCCTCCTGGGTGCCTCCCCTCCCCCCGGGTCGTATGTGGCCATTTTTGATTTTTCTTTTAGTTTAGTTAGTTAAGTTTCTGTTTGATAGTTAGTTTAAATAGGTAATGTAGGGTTTCCATTGTTAGTGCAATTAGTTAATAGTTGATTTAGTTTAAAATTGCTAGTCTATTGTGCTTTCATGTGACGGTGCGGTGCTTTGTGGCTTTTGAAGGCATCCACTGTCTGTTCCAGCTGGGCCCTTCATGGTTGTCTTGTGTATGTGTTTGCTGCTTGGGGTCCTTGACTCACATATGCCACTCCTGCCTCCCTTATCCATGGGCTCGCAAGGATGGTTCGGTGTTACAGAATATTACACAAGGGCTTTGGACTGTCATATCTGTGGCATGTCTGGTGCTGTGTGACTTGTGTTGACACCCCTAGTGGGGATGATTTTGGTGTCATTGTCCTCTCTTCGGCTTTTGCTAGATGGGGTGTGTCATGAATAATGTGTACATTGATTGCTATGCATTGTGTAGTATGTTTCATATCTTTCCTGTACACGTGCTTGTTGCAATTCATGCTGTAGATAGTGTACCACACTTTGGATGTGAAAGACGGACTGATGGTGTGTTTTGTGATGTGACTCTCTGACATGGTCAAGTAATTAGATGCCTGATGAGACACACACAGATGACTTTGAAGCATTAATCATGTGTTTCATGCCCTTTCTGCAGGGGGATGAGCCTCCAGAGCACCTTTGCCAGCAGACATGGCCCATTGGACGACGGAAATCTGGACCCGTTTGTTGGTGCCCACATGCACATGTGTGCACAAGCAGAGGCACAGTGATTGCAGACCCACATCCTAGAACTGCTGACATGTTCCAATGAACTCCAGGCAAGGTGAGCATCACAGGGGGGCCACAACACAGAAAAGCTTGCACCAGGCGAGTTGCACAGGCAGGCTTAGTCACAGCACTGAGGGTGAGCTTAGACAAATATTGGTGTTGAAGCACACAATGCAGCTCAGATGTGTTTGTGGACTGAAGGCTGTTGATAGTAGGGTTGTCTGGGACACATGCAGGGGCAGTGGAACATACCCCTGCGGTACACCAAGGTCCATTGAGGCACTTGTATAAACCATGTAGCCTTCCGAGACATGGAAAGGGGCAGCTCACAGGGACATACAGCAAGGGACATACTCGGGTGCAGTGCATTTCATTTCCATGTACTTTATGATAAATGCACTGCCAACTTTGTTTCGGTCATGGTGGTACGCAACTTGCACTGAAGTCATGGCTTGCTATATGGGTCTGTCTGCTTACCCAGGGAACATTGCATGTTGTGTGAATTGTGACACATTGGTGTTCCATTTGCCACGCACCCACCGGCGGCTGACTTACTGCATTGACTGTGTATGACCCGTCACAGGGGTACTGATATATATGGGTACGAAGCATCTACACCAGATTGTCTGTTTGTAGAGTACTTTGTTGCTATGGGGCATGTTTGGTGGTGTGTTTTTGTGTAATTGGCACGTACTGGTTGTTGACTGTGGCTCTCTTTGCAGCATTGCAGTGCTCCTGTAACCGGACCTGAGAGTGCGCAGGCAGGAGGCCAGCACTCAAAACCAGAGCTAAGTGTCTCGTTGTTTTTCTTTCAAACTGCTCTGCATAGGCTTGCTGGGGGGTGCACTAATGCATGGATGTATGTGTGATTCAATTTGGTATGTTTTTTCCCCCTAATCACCCGGAATCCTATGCAATTTTGAACCCTGTACCCTCTACCCGGTGTTCCTGCTTCCCGTACCTATCCAAGCAACGTTCCCTAACCCGCTTTCCCCGCTGGGGTTGCGGATGCCTGTGTAAGCCCTGAACTTGCAGGCGCCAAAACCCTAGAGGGGGTGGTTGGTTCGTACCACTCCTAAGCCTGGACTACAGAAGGCCATAACAATGATGTCCAAGTTTGTTTGGATTGTGTATGTGCTCATGCAGGTAGTACATTTTCGTTCATTCCCTACATTCATGTGTCATTCCTCCTCCCCTCTCCTGCCACTCATTCCAGTTATCCAGTGTGCCAACACCTGTCCCGACTGCATATCCCTGAACCTCCTTCCCCACGAGGGTCTCAGGGGCCTGTGTGAGTTTAACTTGCAGGCACCCGGGACACGGTGAGGGTGGTTGTTTCGTGACACTCCCGCGCCTGTACACGGGACCTGTGACAATACACATCCGTTCATGATGCATCATCCTATGTTATGTACCACACATGGTTCACATCCTGTTGTGACATTGTTTTACTGTGCTACCTTGGTTGTTGCATCATTGTGGTAGTACTTGGCCTATGTGAGGTACTGCTACGTCAAGTCATCTACTGGAGGGTGTTCGGGTTCGTTTTTATGCCTTGGATTTAGTGATTTTGGAAATGAGTGTGGATTCTGAGGGTTCAGGCATCTTTTTACACACAAGGTGGGAGATGGTGACGAAGGGTAAAGGTGATCCTGTGGCCAGGTGGAATTGAGGGTTGGAGGCTCCATGACCCAGGTGCAGTTGTTCAGTGGGTCATTGTCATTTGTGAGGGAGGGGGGGGTTGTTGTTGATAGTTGCCTTGCCCTGCAGTGTGATGGGAACTCTGACATTGTAATGGTGGTATCCTATGTACATGTTGTGTTCTGCTGATCAATGCCTGTTCATGTGTTGTGTTTTCCTTTCAGGTGCGAGGGGATAGTTGTGGTTTGACATGCTGGGGTGTACACATGGTGAATGTTCACATGTGATGTGTAGAGAACACTGATGGTCACTTGAGTGCACATGCATATGTGGAGTGCACGTCCTTGCAGAACCACACACTTGCACTCTGATGCACTACATGTACTCCCACCCTTGCATATCCACGTGTACACTGTTTGCCTTCTGGTGCCCACTGTGTCCCTGCAGCATATGTTCTGTGACCGATTATGGATCCAGTACATGCCTAATTTGATGTTTGATGTGGTCTGTCACTTAGATTTGATGCTCAGGGTGTGCATCACACACAATGGCTGTTCACTGTGCTGTGCGCTGAGCAGTGTGTTGCAGGAGTAGGACACTGCACACAGGAGCTGCAGTGTTGATTTTGCAATGCATAATGTGCATGTAGACAGGCATTCATTGTTATGTTACATCTACGACTGTTGTAATGCATTTGGAAATGACTTATTTTGGGTGGGTGATTTTGTTGGTCTGTCATTTCATCTGATTCCGGGTCAGGCATCATTGTCTGATGCCACTGTACATTTAGGACATGGCAATGTGTACCTTATCGTTACTGTGTTGGTGTATGGGTATTGCTTGCCATGTCATGTTGATGTTTGGGAGGGTTTGAGTGACATGACAGTGATGGCCATGGCCTGTTTTGCAGGTGTGTGTGATGCACACCTTGCATGTCAGGGTCATCCGCTTCTCAGAGCAACTAGCTGCGGGTAGATTTCTCTCTGCGGCAGCGCCCTCCCCCTGGAACAGACTTCCTGCCTGACTTGAACTTGAGGGGAACCATCTCCAGTTCTGGAAGCACCTCAAGACCTTCCTCTTTGCTTCTGCTTACTCTCTGCCTCTCCCTTGCAGAATTCTTCACTGGAACTGCAAAGGAGCTGCAACTGGGCCCCTCTCACCGACCTCGGTCCCTGGCCCAGCCACTCTCCACTTGCACTGCCTCCCTGGCAACCCCTGCACTGCAGTACTGTCTCTCTATCCCTACATCCCTCCCTTCCCAGCACTTGTCTGCACTTACCTTTGCAGTTGCCACCAGCCAACCCATATATTATTTTTTTGGGCTACTTCCCCTGTACTGGACTCCCCCCCGCCCTTCCCCTTGCACTTTTCCCTTCCCCCTACCCCTCCACTTGCACGATCTCAATGACACCTGGCCCAGTAGTACCGTTGTCTGTCTTCCCTTGTTCCTCCCTCCCTGCCTCATTGCGCCTTGAAATACTTGTGTATGGGCCATATCATGTCATATGTCATATGTGTGCCTTTTGGTCACACAGGATAGCTTGTGTTTAAGTAGCTAGGGATGCAGACGATGTGGCACTTCCATGGCAACTATCTCAGGGTGGTAGGGTTGTGACAGTTGACTGTCTCTTTGTCATCATCGATTGTCACCTGGTATGTGCCAGGCCTGTGTGCACTCCGCAGGGGTGGGAGTTTAGGTGAAAAATGTGGCCACAAGCTGGTTCCGGGCTTCCTCGCCACGTGCCCTGTCCCCTCCCATGGGCAGCGCCTTTGTCTGTGGTTGGGGATGTGGGGGCACCACCATGTCCACCGGGACGCCCTGCCGTGTTGCAACATTGTGCAGGACACATGCTGCCAAATGATCCTGCACACTACTGGTGGTGCATAGAGTAGTTGCCCACCAGAGCGGTCAAGGGAGCGGAAACGTGACTTGAGCACTCCGAATGTGCGCTCCACTATGCCCCTGGTTGCAATATGGGCGGCGTTGTATCTTACCTGGGGTGGTGTGGTGGGGTTCCGGATTGGCGTCATCATGTGGTTGCTCAGAGGGTAGGCACTGTCCCCTGGGGAGGTGATAATAGTTGAGATTATTAGGGTTTGGATATTTGTCTGTGTGTGACTTGCATGCATGTGCAAGGGCATTTGTACTGACCTAGGAGCTATGTGTCACCATGCTGCCCAGCTTCCAGGGCCCGGCTCAGGGCAGACATTCTGTATATGAAACTGTCATGGGTGGAGCCAGGGTAGTTTGCATAGACAGAGATGATGATTCCCTTTGCATCACATACCACCTGTACATTGATGGAATGCCAGTGCTTGCGGTTTCGGTAGATGTGCTCAGTGGCCCTAGGTGGACGTAGGGCCACATGGGTGCAATCTATGGCACCGAGCACTTTGGGGAAGTGTGCCACCCTGAAAAAATCCAGGACAACGGCCTGCCTTTCTGCGGGTGTTCTGGGCATGTATATGTGTCTGCGGACTGAGGGGCACGCTGTCATGATTGCCAATACCTGGTGTAGGCAGCGTGACTGTGTGGCCTGTGAGACCCCCCCCACTATGGCAGTGGTACGCTGAAATGACCCAGTGGCCAAAAAATGCAGGACATTGAGCAGCTTCTCCAAGGGGCTCAATGCTTGGGAGCTAAGGGTGGGGGATGTGAGGTCATCTTCCCACTCCCTGACCAGGTCTAGGATGATATGGGGTGGAAACCTATACCTGCCGTAGACCTGGTCATCAGGCATCCCAAAAAGGCTTGTCCGTGGTGCGAAAATGCATGCCCTGGCTATTCTCCTCCTCCTGCGGTGTCCCACGATCAGTGCAGCGACAAATGGGGCATTCATCGTAGCTGTATATACGCGTTTGTTGTTTGCGCGCACTTTTATGCTGTGCGCGGGGACGCCTCTGCCTGCTTTCGTGTGGGCGGACGCATTGACGCCTGTGCACGTCTTTTGCCGTGCGCGGGTTTCCCGTATTCGGATACGTGGTAAGACTGTATGTCCGTGTGTCATCGCGTTTGATCGGAGGGGAGTGAGCGTACACGCGATTGGCCTGGGTACGTGTGTTTCGGGATGCGCGGGAAGTTCCACACGCGATTAGCCTGGGTACGTGTGTTCCGGGGTGCGCGGGAACTTTCACACGCGATTGGTGGAAATCCACGTGTGTTCTGTCATCACGTGCAATGAGGGAAACACCCGCGCGTCACGTCACTGACGCTCTCACGCGCTAAGGGCCTTTGGTCCAATGAAATCGCATGAGTGCTGCCGTGCATACGCGCTACGGGCCTTTCCTCGAATTACACGCTGACATGCAGATTTTTCATGTGCCAAATCACTCCGTATCAAGCTGGCCACGCGTAAGCACACGGAAGACCACGCTCCTGCCCAGAAGGCCGAACTACTGCCCCCCAGAGCCCCGAGCACGCTCCCATCTGCCATCTGCTGCTGCCTGACTGCCTGCTGCCCACGTGCCCTGCCATTTGCTGCCTGCACATCAGCCAGGGTTTCTGTTGCTGTGACCACCCCTGCTGGAACCGAAGACTCCCGACTGGGATTCCATCGCTCCACAGCCCAGCCCCAGGACCCAGTTGCCCACCCACTCCTGCCTCTGGGGTTGTCATGTCGGGGCAAACACCATCTGAGACCCCTGACAACCCCCGGCCAGAGAGGCAGAGGGGCACCAGCTTCAGTGCCACCGAAGTTGGTGTCCTGGTGGAGCTAGTCCTGGGGCAGTATGATGCCCTCTTCGGAAGTTCCCGCGCCGACAAGGAAGGACGGACTCGGATCTGGACTGACATCGTGACTGCCATCAACGCGGATGGGGGTGGCAGTCCGCGACTTACAACATGTCAAGAAGCGCTGGGAGGACTTCAGGTCCAGGACCCTGAACAAGGCCCGGCGCCTCTTGAAGGCAGCGTATGCCAAGGGGCGCCGGGGCCACTTGTCGGAAGAACAGATGAGGGTCCTGGAACGCATATCCCCAGCGCTCCACGTCCAGCTCCTTGAGAGGCAGACCCGTCTGGAGTCGAGCGGTAAGTGTACATGCATCCTGATTGTGAGCAGTGCGTGTGGTGATTTTTCAGTAGTGTGCAGGTTTCACATCTGTTTGCATGGGGTCGAGTATGGGTGGGGGAGTACAGGGCCGTGGGGCTAACACATGCGAGGGCTGGAATGTGTGAGACATGGATGGTGCTTGTGTGTGTAGGCTTGCATGCCAAATGCAGTTGTGTGGGCACACATGTTTGGATGAATGTGTATGTAAGTAGACATGCCCGTGATGTCACGCATGTATGTTGTTTTCGGCTGCATGTATTAGCACTGTGTACATGTGCATGTGTGTGTATTTGACAAGGGTGCAAAAGTGATGCAACATGGATGCATGTGACAGCGGTATGTGGAAGCCTGATTGGCAGATGTGACATGGATGCCTGTCTGAACACTGCGACACTTGGCAGAGGTGTACACATGCATGCAAGTGTGGTGGTATGTCTACATGTGTGGTGCACTTGTGTTGCATGTGATGTCTGGCTCACCTTTGCCTGCTCATGCTGTTGTATGTGTATGGATGGTGCTGGCAGTTGCGATATGGCTGTGGTATGGCTCATGTGTGCGAGTTGAAATGACATGTGTGTTGGGGATTGTGATGACATGTCTGAGGTTTGCCAATGCCACTCATGTACAACTGTCATGTGTGTATGTGTCCATTGTACAGTGCCCTGATGCCTGTGTTTTGTTTCTCCCTGTCTGCAGCGTCAACTGATGAAGAGGGCGGAGAAGGTGCTGTGGAGCACAGCGGCAGGGATCCCACCGCCAGCCGGAGACGCAAGGCCCGGCTCCCCTCCCATTTTGTGATCTCGTCGGGGAGTGAGGAGTCCGGTGCCGCGTCCCAGGCCGCAGCTGCCGGGGGGAGGTCCAAGAGGCGGAGGTTGGAGTTGGACTCCTCGGCAGCAGAAGGGGCAGCTGGGACCCCACAGGGCCCAACAGGAGAAGATGGCACGGAGTCATCCAGGTTGGTGAGGGGTTTGGTGGAGGAGGAGGCTGTGCAAGCACCAGAGACAGGGTCTGGAGGTGGGGATCCCACTGGTGCTAGTGGTGCAGTGCAGGACCAGGGACAGGAGGCAGCACAGGCCGCCGCGGAGGTGCCTGTGTGCAATCCTGTCCCTGATCCTGTCCCTGCATCATCTTGCACCAGCAGGGATGCCTACGTCCAGACCCGTTTTCAGGCAGGGGATGAGCTCACCTCAACTGGCCTTCCTCTGCCTGCGGACGTGGCTATCCGGGTCCGGGTTGAGCCTGTCCTGACTGGTGTGGCGTTGCGTCAACGGGCCATGCGAGGTGACCTGCATTCTTTTCATGAGGAGACTGCACGTCATCTCGAATGGCTCGTTGACCATGTCAGCCTGCTGGGACAGGTCACCCAGGCCGGATTCCTCCGTATGATAGGGCTTGCTACGACCCCCTCCTCAACTGGACCCCTTACGCGCCAGTCGTCCTCCGTGCCATCTTCCCACCCATCAGTCACCTGGGTGCCCTGTGGAGCTGCCTCTGACGGTGCGGCCAGGCTGGTGGAGGAGGCATCCCTGCCACAGTCGGGAGTCAGACGTCCAGCAGGGGTGGCCACATCAACGACTGCACCCCAGCCGGCGGAGGATGTGCAGGCAGCAGGAGGCAGTGCACGGGCAGAGGCACAGCAGCAGCAGCAACGTGGTGAGAGCCATGAAGGCTCGGGGCCTTCAACATCGGAGGGGCAGGCATCGGCCGGAGGGCAGGAGGACCCAGGACAGAGAGTGTCTTCCGTGTGGCAGCGGTTGGGCAACGCCATAGATACGGAGCGGCAGTGGGCTGAAGAGGCACGGCTCACAATGGTCAGGGCGGAGAACTCCATGCGGAGGGCCCTGAGGCGGGCCGAGTGCCTCGAGGCAATCCGCAGGGGTTTGGAGGTGGACACGTCGACGGCCCTGCGGACCCTCGGGGCCATGGAGGAGGACCGCCGCCAGGACATTGAGCAGGAGTTCGATGATGCCCTGGCCCGGGACATCCACAAGTGAGACGTCAAACTAGCCCGCTGCCCTTGTACATAGTTATGTAGGTAGTGTTAGGTTTCATTTTTGTTTTGATTTTATTTGGACCTTTCGGACATTGGCCAGATTTTTGTATATCGTTTATTTTATTAGTTAGTGTAGTTAGATAGGTTTCCTTTCTTTTGTTGGGATAATGGACCCTGGCTTGTTCCCATGTACATAGTTCACTGTTGGATTGTATTTTTTTTTCACATTTTAACCATGGAGCAATGGCTTTCTTTTTTATTTCCCATTGGATTTTGTTTTGTGGACAGTGACTTTGGACACCATTACTTTGGAATTTTATTTTTGGTTTTGCTTTTTTTCACGGACATGCTTCTTTTAATTTTTGTACATTCACATTTCTGTTTCTTTATTTTTTATTCTATTTATGTTTCCTTTAATACATATTTTTTTTGGTGAACTTCAATGTGTGGTATCTCATTGGTTTCATGCATTTCATGATAGGGGTTTTGAGATTCACTGACACCCATTGGGTGTATGTGAGGGAAATGTGTTTGTTTCGGAACTTGCAATTGGTGTTCTCTGATGTAATTGCAAATTATGAGTGGGTGGATGCAATACTCGGGTGGGTGTTTTGCATTTGGAGGCTGACCATAGGGACCAGGGATCTAGATTGTGATGACATGTTGGCAGGGGAACATGAGTTGCACATGGGTGGGGGCCTGCTGGCAGGTGCCCCACAGTGCTGGGAGGTGGGGGTGGTGGGGAACATGAGTAGGACATGGGTGGGGGCCTGCTGGCAGGTGCCCCACAGTGCTGGGGGGTGGGGTGGTGGGAGACATGGGTGGGGGCCTGGTGGAGGCTGCCCCTGGTGGCTGGGGGGTGGGGGTGGTGGGAGACATGAGTTGGACATGGGTGGGGGCCTGCTGGCAGGTGCCCCACAGTGCTGGGGGGTGGGGGTGGTGGGAGACATGGGTGGGGGCCTGGTGGAGGGTGCCCCTGCACTGCTGGGGGGTGAGGGTGGTGGGAGACATGGGTGGGGGCCTGGTGGAGGGTGCCCCTGCACTGCTGGGGGGTGGGGGTGGTGGGAGACATGGGTGGGGGCCTGCTGGCAGGTGCCCCACAGTGCTGGGGGGTGAGGGTGGTGGGGAACATGAGTTGGACATGGGTGTGGGCCTGCTGGCAGGTGCCCCACAGTGCTGGGGGGTGGGGGTGGTGGGGAACATGAGTTGGACATGGGTGGGGGCCTGCTGGCAGGTGCCCCACAGTGCTGGGGGGTGGGGGTGGTGGGGAACATGAGTTGGACATGGGTGTGGGCCTGCTGGCAGGTGCCCCACAGTGCTGGGGGGTGGGGGTGGTGGGGAACATGAGTTGGACATGGGTGGGGGCCTGCTGGCAGGTGCCCCACAGTGCTGGGGGGTGGGGGTGGTGGGGAACATGAGTTGGACATGTGTTGGGGCCTGCTGGCAGGTGCCCCACAGTGCTGGGGGGTGGGGGTGGTGGGAGACATGGGTGGGGGCCTGGTGGAGGCTGCCCCTGCACTGCTGGGGGGTGGTGGGAGACATGGGTGGGGGCCTGGTGGAGGCTGCCCCTGGAGGCTGGGGGGTGGGGGTGCTGGGAGACATGGGTGGGGGCCTGGTGGAGGCTGCCCCTGCACTGCTGGGGGGATGCGGGTGGTGGGAGACATGGGTGGGGGCCTGGGAGAGGCTGCCCCTGGTGGCTGGGGGTGGGGGTGCTGGGAGACATGGGTGGGGGCCTGGTGGAGGCTGCCCCTGGTGGCTGGGGGGTGGGGGTGCTGGGAGACATGGGTGGGGGCCTGGTGGTGGGTGCCCCTGCACTGCTGGGGGGTGGGGGTGGTGGGAGACATGGGTGGGGGCCTGCTGGCAGGTGCCCCACAGTGCTGGGGGGTGGGGGTGGTGGGGAACATGAGTTGGACATGGATGTGGGCCTGCTGGCAGGTGCCCCACAGTGCTGGGGGGTGGGGGTGGTGGAAGACATGGGTGGGGGCCTGGTGGAGGCTGCCCCTGGTGGCTGGGGGGTGGGGGTGCTGGGAGACATGGGTGGGGGCCTGGTGGAGGCTGCCCCTGCACAGCTGGGGGGTGAGGGGGTGGGAGACATGGGTGGGGGCCTGGTGGAGGCTGCCCCTGGTGGCTGGGGGGTGGGGGTGCTGGGAGACATGGGTGGGGGCCTGGTGGAGGCTGCCCCTGGTGGCTGGGGGTGCTGGGAGACATGGGTGGGGGCCTGGTGGTGGGTGCCCCTGCACTGCTGGGGGGTGGGGGTGGTGGGAGACATGGGTGGGGGCCTGCTGGCAGGTGCCCCACAGTGCTGGGGGGTGGGGGTGGTGGGGAACATGAGTTGGACATGGGTGTGGGCCTGCTGGCAGGTGCCCCACAGTGCTGGGGGGTGGGGGTGGTGGAAGACATGGGTGGGGGCCTGGTGGAGGCTGCCCCTGGTGGCTGGTGGGTGGGGGTGCTGGGAGACATGGGTGGGGGCCTGGTGGTGGCTGCCCCTGCACTGCTGGGGGGTGAGGGGGTGGGAGACATTGGTGGGGGCCTGGTGGAGGCTGCCCCTGGTGGCTGGGGAGTGGGGGTGCTGGGAGACATGGGTGGGGGCCTGGTGGAGGGTGCCCCTGCACTGCTGGGGGGGTGGGAGACATGGGTGGGGGCCTGGTGGAGGGTGCCCCTGGTGGCTGGGGACGCAGGGGGACATGCGTTGGTGGGCAGTAGTGCAAGTTGACATGTGGGTTGGCTGGGGGGCATGGCCATGGTGGATGGGGTGCCTGCAGGACATGTGCAGGGTAGGCCCCTGTGGTGTGAGCCACCTGCAGGGGCCGTGCAAGGTGTAGAGAGAACACCTGGGAGGACCCACACGTGCAATTCACATGTGGTGCTCTCCGCGCACCCCTGTAATACACGTACCCTGATGAGATCGCGTGTGGAACTTCCCGCGCACCCCTGTAATACATGTACCCTGATGGAATTGCGTGTGGAACTTCCCGCGCACCCCTGGAATACACGTACCCTGCTGATGTTGCGTGTGATACTTCCCCCGCACCCTGAAATACACGTACCCTGATGAGATTGCGTGTGTAACTTCCCGCAAACCCCCGAAATACACGTACCCTGATGTGATCGCGTGTGTAACTTCCCGCGCACCCCCGAAATACACGTACCCCGGTCAATCGCGTGTGTAACTTCCCGCGCACCCCCGAAATACAGGTACCCCGCTCAATCGCGTGTGTAACTTCCCGCGCACCCCCGAAATACACATACCCCGCTCAATCGCGTGTCTAACTCCCCCCCTCGAAATACATGTACCCCGCTCAATCGCATGTGTAACTTCCCGCACACCCCCGAAATACACGTACCCCGCTCAATCGCGTGTGTAACTTCCCGCGCACCCCCGATGTACACGTACCCCGCTCAACCCCGCTCAATCGCATGTGTAACTTCGCACGCGCACCCCCGAAATACACGTACCCCGCTCAATCGCGTGTGTAACTTCCCGCGCACCCCCGAAATACACATACCCCGCTCAATCGCGTGTGTAACTTCCCGCGCACCACCGAAATACACGTACCCCGCTCAATCGCGTGTGTAACTTCCCGTGCACCCCCGAAATACACGTACCCCGCTCAATCGCGTGTGTAACTTCCCGCGCACCCCCGATGTACACGTACCCCGCTCAATTGCGTGTGTAACTTCCCGCGCACCCCCGAAATACACATACCCCGCTCAATCGTGTGTGTTACTTCTCGCACACCCCCGCAATACACATGCCCCGCTCGCACAGGCCCAATTGCTGTATGTTGCCACTTTTGTGATGCGCTGGGACTCTACCGCCTGCCTTCGTGTGGTGGACGTGTTTCAGCTTGTGCATGTCTTTGGCTGTGCGTGGCTTTGCCCTATTCGATTCCATGAATACGTGTGGTTCGATTGCGTGTGGGTGTTCCGTCTGCTTCCCTGCAGTACATCCCCAGTTACACCCTTATTTTCGCGCGTTGCTGCCCATTCCGCGCGTTACGCCCCGTGTCCCGCCCACTTTCTGGTGTATGCGCCGAGGTTGTGCGCTTTCACTGTGCACGTCGCGCACGCCTTTTCGTGATGTTGCAGTGACTTGTGCGCCATGCACGGGTTTGGCGCACATCCCGAGGTAAACACGCGCAGGGACTTCCATGAACTCGTAATGCGGCAGTGCGGAGTGAACGCTGCCGGCACCTTTTACGGCGCAGTTCACTCCATACCACCAGGGTCGTAATGAGGCCCCTTGCGTCATTTCCATTTAAGGAACTCTTAATAGCATATGAATGAGAGAACAAAGTGACTGTTAGAATACACACATAGCAAAAGCAGGATGGCTTTTGGTGTTAGCACCATGAGTCACATTAGCAAGAGTTCTGCCATTTCTGGATTTGGCTTGTTAGGAGTATATTGTGTTGGAAGGGTTTATTGGAAGAAGAGAGCATTAGCTCACGTATAGAAGCCCACTGATTGGTTAGGTAATTAGAAGGTATTTTCCCGTCCTCCAACAGTGGTTAGACAAGTCAAGATTGTGAGCAGCAGAGCAAGCACTGTGTAGACAGTGGCTGATTTACAGAGGTCAGCTTGGCTGCAGGAGATGGAATTGGAATGTGTAATAGATTTATACCATGGCTACAACGACAAATCTTATGAAAACAGAACATGGGTGGCAGACATGGCACCAGCTAAGACACATAAATATGAGAGCAGCTCAGGATTGTTTTATTGTAAAGACATCTGGGCTCCCAGAGCGATAAGGAAGAAACATGTACTAGGGAGGGAGCGTCTTACAAGATGGGAGTAGTCCGAGGTAAGCCATGCACTTAAATTGGGAGGTCGAATGAGCCGTTTGGGTTTTACTAAGCTATTTGATCACATGACAAGACCATTCTATCTTAGAAGCCATGTCCCAGTGGCATGCACATCTTGTGTTGATTAGTGTATAAACTTACAAGGACGGTCCATCCGTAAAACAGAATATCTGATTAGCAGAGAACAATTATATTGTAATATTTTACAATGGCTACACAATTGGATCATTTTTAGGGGTATGTTTTAGATAAATGTGTATCCTATGGGGTAGCAACATATATGTGAATGTATAGGGTTGTCTAGGGTTTTGTCAATGGGGAACGTGGGAATATTAGTATCTGATAAGTTAACTCTGCTGGTTTACTGCTATAAACATTTTTTACCTCGATGTGTAAGGTGAGCGAGTGACAGTTTTCTGTTCTACTGAGTTGACTATGCCCTCGGTGTGCCCTCGGTGTGCATGTAATAAATCTTGTTATCCTTGCAAGAGCATGCACTAGGTATTCACTGCATTGATTTTCTTGTTATTCGATTTTGGACCTGCGCTACATTTTGGTAGCAGAGGATGGGATTCCAGATTGCCTAGAGCGCTGACTGCCCTGATGCACACTATGGACTGCCGCGCCCACTTGCAGTGACCAGTCTGTGTGCACACTACGATGAGGCTAGTGAGCACTGTTGTCATCTGAAGGCTTGCCTGGTACCTGAAGGGTGGGGTGCTATGCCCACTTGTGCAGTCGATTGACGGGGGGACATTGCACGGGAGGAGCTCGGAAGATATTTAAGAATGTGAGTGAACACTTGCAGGGAAAAATATGGGGGGAATGAATGAGTGAGTGTGAATGAGATTTTTTGATTTTGTTTAATAAGGGAGGTGCAGTTTCCCTTGGAGGGGAAAGATAACATCATAATTAGTAGTATAGGAAACAAGGAATTGAGGTAGGCTATCTCTCAATTGAAGGAGAAAGACAGCACTGTATTTTAACTAAGGGACGGTCCATTATATTGATGACCCATTATCGCTCCATCCCATAAGGAAGTGGATCTTGAGGAGGGTTGAGTTCCTTCACCTAAAGTGAAGGAGGTAGAGGAAGGGTCTACACCATTGTGTAAATGACCGTGTTTTTATTATTGATTGTTGAAATTAGTTGTACATATAGATGTGAGTGTAGTGTGTGTTGGGGAGGGATATTTTCTAATATGTTAATTATGCAGGTTTCCTGCCATAAAAACGTGTGACCTGTATGTGTAAGGTGAGCAGGTGATAGTTTTCAATTCTACAGATCTGACTACGCTGCCCTGGCCCCCCGGGTGTGCATGCAATAAATTGTGTTATCCTTGCAAGAGCTTGCACTCGTTATGTGCTGGTGGATTCTCCTGTTGTTCAATTTTTGACCTGCTCTGCACAGTATGTTCAGTGGCTTTCAGAGGGGCCAAGGTGCCATCTTGCAGTCCTGAAAGTAGAGTGTGACTACTGTTCAGCTTGGAGATGAAAAGGCCTAGGATAATTGTGTTGAAACTCAGTACAGAGTGAAAGGCTTGACTTTTCAGGGGAGTGCCAATTGGAACCTTACTCTTTGGGTCTTCTTGAAGATGTGTACTTGTCTTCTTTAAAACATGGGAGGTCACAGTTGATGGTAAAGTTGAGAGATGTTTAATTGGGTGAAAGATGAGGTGTTAATCCATCCAGCATCATGTCTGTAATCCAAATTTGCAATAAGGTATGCTTCATGTGGTTTCGTGCAAGAATATATTTGGTCCTTTTGATCATGAGCTTCAGGTAGGCACTTGGCAAACAGGTTTTGACAAGAGACAGGCGGTTCTTGAGTCAATGGGTGTCATGAATGCAGTAGATATTTAGCAAAGCTATTTGTCATCTGCATATTGGTGTATACAATGTCAGTGTAGATGAGGAGGTCCTCTGAGGTTCCATGTAGAGTTTGACAATGATACAAAACTGGATGGATCCTCTTGGAATCTACAGATTACTAAGCATAGCTGTGATCTGTGGGGGCACACCTTAATGACTTGTTCTATGTTGGAGAGTTAGGAGGTGAACCACTGTATGACTCCTCTGTTGAGGCAATTGCGTGTGGCCAGGATGCCTAGGAGGGCTGCCTGGCCAAAAGTATGGAAGATGGCAAAGACGTTAAGAAGAATAAGTAAGCAGCGGCTTCCTTTGTCTGGGATATGTAGAGCACCATCAATAACGTGGATGGTGACAGTCTCTGTGCTGCATCTTGGTTTTAACCCATGTTGGTAGTAATGTAGGGTATTGAAATGAGTGAATTGCATGCAACTGGATGGTGGTGGGCTTCTCAATCACTTTGATGGTGATGGGGAGATAAGTGATGGGCAATAGTTGGACGGGTCATCCAGGTCAAGTGTGGGTTTCTTAAACAGGGAGAGAGTCTTTCCTGATTAAATGCATCTGTGAATGTGCCTTGTTTGAGGGATGCATTGCTTATGTTAAGAACTGATTTGTGTGTTTCACCTGTGGTGTTCTCCACAATAGAGGTGGAGGGAAGAATGCTTTCTTTGTAAGTGGTAGATTGCAGGGCTGTGAGAGATTTGGGCAGGTCTTTTAGAGTATTTATCATGAATTTCATCTTTCTTCAAATCTTTTGGGCTGCTATGGGCAGGACAAGTGTCAATATGTTGCCTTATCTTGTTTTTGAATTGTTTGTTGATATTACTGCATTTTCCAGTGGCATGCTGTACTGCCTGGTATGCCAAAGGGTGATGAAGAGATTCATGGTTTGTAGGATTGCTCTGTTCTTGTTGGCTACTTCTATGATGGCTTTTGTTTAGCAGTTTGGTTTGGATGAGGTGATTAGTTTGCTGCATGTTGAACAGATGGTTCTCAGGTTGATGAATTCTTCTGGTTGGATGGATTTTCTCCCAAACGCTTCTTGTGTGTGGATGTAATACGTGTTGTTGATTAGTTCCTATGTGTTCTAAGGTGTGAAGGGCTTCTATTTATTGAGTCAAAGTGTGGTACATGGGGCTGGTGGGAGCAGCTAGGGATTGATAAAATGCACTGAGCTTGGCAATGTCATTGTTAGATGGGTCGAATATGAAGGCCAAGGTGTTGAGGTTTCCTTACAGTGCATCCATGGGGACATTTTTGAAGGAGTTATTGGGTGTTTTGGTAGGTTTGTGTTGGCCTCAGTTGGGCAGAAATGTATAATTGAGCAGCATTGTAATGTCCATATGATTTGTCAAAGATATGGGGACATACACTATGAATGGAGAGTTGGTGAAAACCAGGTCTTGCATTGCCTTTGTTATGTGTTGGCTATGTGACTGTTGCTTGAAGTCCCTGGTGTTGAAGAAGCAGAGTAGATATTGTCAGTGAATCTGGGGTATATACCTTCTTTTCGAACACCCATGGTACTCCCACTACTGTTGACTATTTTGTTGTTGAAGACAGGATTGAATATCTGCTAAAGGGAACTGAGGTGCATACGATAGGATGGTCAGATCATTTTATGGCAGCAGGGACCCCAAGTTTGGAAAGGGAACTACGGGGTCAGATTCAATGGCAGTGTAATTATACATTCTTTTACAATCAGGCCTATTGAGATTATCTCATCAAGGAAATAAAGCAGTTTTTTGCAACTGATACAGAGGAGGTTTCCCAGAAGAGTGTGTGGGAGGCTTCCAAAGCAACATTCATGGAACTCCTCATAGCGGACAGGGTGCGGAAATATAGGGAGTGAGGCCTCCTAGAGGCTAAAATACTAGAGGAAATAGCTTCGCTTCGAGGGCCACTAGCCATTGTGACAGCGGAAACTGAGGACCACATGCAGACAATCCAAGCTAAAAGGAGGGAGTTGGGCATCCTGGGATTGCTGGGAGTGTATAAATCCTTATGAAGGGTGAAGCAAACTTTCTATGAGAATGGGGATAGAGTGTGGAAAATCCTAGTCAACCGCATAAGGTCACATGTGAAGAACAGACAGCTAAAACAGATAAGGGACCAACATGATTGCCTGACCAATGCTCCTCCATTGATCTCTGTTTTCTATTCGGAATACTATATTAGTTTGTACACAGTGGAGACTAGGGTGCAGGGTGTAGCTCTGACTAATTACTTGCAATCAAAAGTTGTCAGAAGAACAATCAGTACACTTAGATAGTCCCCTTTCCCAGGAAGAGGTAGTGTAGATGGGGGGCCAAATCTAACTCTCCTGCCCCTCACATGATCCTCAGCGCAAAGACAAAGAAACGACAGATGTGCCTCACTTTTAGGCCCACCGCCATGAACTTCGATGTATCACAGGTGTCAGAAGCACTATTCACTCAGACAACCATTCACCCCATACCCAATCGATGACTTGGACGATTTGGAAATGACATTGATCGAGCAAGTCGACTGACCGCAAACCCACAGATCAGTGACATCATCACTGACATCACGACATAGACACATTATACATGAAGTACATATTCATCCATTCATGAAGTTACGCAAGCATGCACTAGTTTATTGGAAGCACATGCTTATGACCCATGTAGTTAAGAGAACAGATACACGCACATATCGTTGTGCTGAAACAGCAAGATGCAAAGAGTTCATATATTTAGCTTGGACATGCTTAACTGCTATTCACATGGAGATCCACAGGGAATGAAATAGACGCTTTAGGTCTCCGAAATGGATGTCAATGCAGATACAGGCTTAGAGCACAATGAAGACCTGACACAATCTCTGCAGCCAGAGCCAAGCGGAAACAAGGCACTCAGCCAAGAACAAGTGGAGACAGAAAAGTTCCAGTTACCAAAACAATAAGACACCTGCAGAAAGTCACTCCATTTCATGGTCTCAGCACATGTGACCCAGCTGAGCAGGACAATGCCCATTCATACAGGGTAGATGAGGAGAGAGAGAAGAAGCTACAACTGTTGCATCTGGGTGTTCAATTAAATGCACTCGCACAGGCTTAGGTGATCAGAGAATGGCAACATTAGGGAACACTTTGCACCTCCATGTTCATTCCCATTACCTTGAAACGGTACACTGAGTCTGGTAACTGTGTTGGGTCCCAGGAAAGGGAGGACACAATCTGACTAATTTAGATTCACCTTTCATGTGGGGATAATTTGTTGCAAGGGCCAATGGTCCCTCTGCTACCCTGCAAAATTGTCGACTGATACTAGTAGGAGTGGTTTTAGGAGGGTCTCCCAGGCATGGCTATTCAACCGTGGTCCTAACCTATATATTCTCTATATGTAACATGCTCAAACTGACCAATGTAATCGGCTGATAGATTTTTGTGTTGAATCCTGAATTTGTGATGTCACACCAGGAAAAAACTGGGTGACACAGGCTTAGAAGACGAGAGGTATGGAGAATATCTGTTTTTCTGGTGTGACCCCTGTCATTTTCTTTGGCTAATAAAAGACAGTAAACTTTGCCCCATGGCCGAGTCTCCCATTCTTGTGGCTGGGAGTCATTGATGGGCCCTCTGCTAATATATGGGGCAACTGCTAGAGTGTCCCGGCCACCCTATACAAAGTGGCAGCAGAGGACAGTCGCTAGTTTATTAAAAGTGAAAAAACATTTCGTCCAGCCACAGGCCTGAGGGGCTGTGTGGCGACTACAGTAAACGATTCATACATTCACACGTGCATAAAGAAGAGATTGCAAGGAGCCGCCTTTGACGATTCCTGTCCTTTTTGAATGGGAAGCCTATCAGAACAGACGGCAGAGTGGCTGGTTGTGGGAGACTAGGTGTCCGAAAGACCACAGCTGATCACCAAGTTTAAGTATAGACTCAGCTATATGGCAAATGGGGGGAAGACATGTCTGTTTGTTATCTTTTGTTGAAATTGTTGTTTGAGTTAGAGATGTCTTTTTGTTAGGCTGTCATTTTGGGCTATCAGCAAAACACATATTATGGTTTCCCTGTAAGTTAAGCAAGTTAGCCTGGTTCATGGATGATTATTTAATGGTTTACCTGGGTATATTGGTTAGCGGAAGAAGTTACCTTATACAGCGGATGGTGGTTTCCTGTTTTAACTCACATAGGTGTATTTCTATAAGGCAACGCTATAGAACTATGGATCACAAGATTTATTGGATTTCCCTGTTAGGAGACAGGACGGTGGCCGTATATATGTTGTGTTCTCTTTTGTTATTGTGTTTGGGGCAGGGTGTAAGGGGACACATTTGTTAAAAGCTCAAGCTTTTTTTAAAACTTCCTCCCTTATTGTCGTGGACACATCACCGGTGAAGTTGCTCAATAGGACTTGAAATGTACAGAACGCGGTGGAACTTGGTGGGTAGTTTGATTGAGAATTGTGTTGGGCCATTTGGGCGGAGCTTGGGAAGCTCGTAAGTGGAGTTGTATCTTGAGCCTTTTGGTGTAGAGGAACCCGCAAGATGGCCGGTGAACGGAGCACGCCTATGTTTTCTTTATGATGGTGAGCCGGAGAGGCTA
This sequence comes from Ambystoma mexicanum, assembly GCF_040938575.1. NCBI lineage: Eukaryota > Metazoa > Chordata > Amphibia > Caudata > Ambystomatidae > Ambystoma > Ambystoma mexicanum. Next base: position 785,374,579 of record NC_090923.1, on the reverse strand, counting down.
GAGAAAATGTTTGTTATAGTAATAATAATTTTTACATTTATATAGAACTACGAACCCTCAGGCATCTGAGAGCTGTTTATTATTACCCACAGTCTGTGGTGCTCATTTATTGACCTCAAAGGGATGAGTTTGGCCCTGCCAGGATTCAAACCTGCATCAGCAGGATCTGCACAGATGTCAAAGCGAGCGCTCTACTTGCTGTGCTATCTGACCGGCTATATATGTTGTGTTCATTGCAATTGGATGTCTCGAAATCCCGATTTCAGGTCAAGTAACCATGGATAAAATAGATATATGGGTGACAAGAAGTAACCATGGATAAAATAGATATATGGGTGACAAGAATGAGCGATACAACTCTGCAGCATATGTGCAAGTCCCTTCTGTTGTATCAGGACAAAATATGCAAGTATAGTGCGGAATGGACTTGAGACACAAAGGGCAGATTGGCAAAGCCATGGCCCAAAGACAGAAGTTTTTTCCAAATGTATGGAACAACAAATGGTCACTTATTTGCAGGCACCTTATAAGGGGAATACATGAGCAAGTGATAAGACATATTAGAGCTATGGAAAATAAATGTTTCAGGACAAGGAACAGGACTCGGATCAGTGACATTGGATGGTGAACCAACGGGACCCAGGGGACAAACAACCCTTGGTTCCTCCGCCCCCTCTACCTCCTCAAACAGCGGACACAGACACAGCCACAGAAAGCAAGGAATGTTACCCCATAAAGGAATTAAAAGCACAGGCAGGATACACTAATCCCTCTTTTGTACCTGCAGCGTATAGTGGTGAAAGCGCACCGGATGTCGTAAAGCAAGCAAGTAAACCAGCACAAGATAGTACCAGCAAATGAAGGTAGCGCACTGAATGCAAGCAAAGCTAAAAGAGAATGGGCCTCATTACAAGGCCGGACCCATGATTTTACCAGCACCCACGAACAGGCAATTACCGGGTCATGCCGAGTTTTGCGGACCTGGTAATTGCCTATTTGTAGGTCCCGGTAATAAGGTACTCTCCATCCCCATTTGTCTGCATAGGGCTGAATCGGAATAGGGAAGATGGTAGCACCGGTACCTTTAATGACGGTACCGATGCTACAGTCCTGTTCTTCTTGCCGGTGCCGGTATGGCCAGCAGGTCAATATGAATCAGAGGCTGAGAGAACACAGAGGGAAACCTTTGGTAAGAGGTTTTGGATAACCAATGTGATAGAACACAGAGGGATTTCGGGGGTACAGCAAAGACTGATGGTGGGGTCCCACACACTGCTGGGTGTGCAGACAGATGGGGCATATTTCACAAGTATGCAGAGGAACGGGATGTCTCAGAATGGGGGAATACAGCAACAGCCTGCTTACTAGACAGAGCAGACTGACTATTATGCCCAAGATCACACACAACCACAGATATACACAGATATACCACAACAGGCGCATACGCAGGACATGCAAACACAGCAATGTCAGCCCATTACGCATTCATTTCAGATGCAGTGACACATGCAGCAATTGCAACCAGTGCAGCAGGTGCCAGTCCAGCAGAAAATGATAACCACGACACATAATTGGCTCCCATGCGAGAGTTGGGAGGGCTGACTGTTGTAGGTGGCAATCCATTTACAAGGACAGCAATGTCATTACATCCCCAGCAGGACAGCCCACAGATGGACCTGATGTGTTCAATCCTATCTGTTACACACTAATCCAGCGGATGAACCACATATAGGGGTGACTATAAGTGACAAGACTTTTCCTATATTGTGGATACCGGAGCGACTAGGTCCTGTATAAGGAAAGGGAGATGGCCAATGTCAGGCATTGCCATGAATGGAATTATCTGGGGCCACAGATTTGGTTACTTTACTGAGGAATTGCCCTTTTCTGTGGGTGAACACAACCTGGCTATGCCTGTCTTATATGCCTGACAGATACCAGTAATTATATCGGGGAGAGCCATGATGAGCTGACTAAATAAAACCATTTCATTCATAGACCAAGGGATAGTGTGTTCAACACCAGGATTCATTATCTGAATGTGAGGAAACTCATCCAAGCATATTGTGGGCTAAAGGTACAGAGGGACGTGCCAGGAGACATTGAACTGTTTTCATATGGAATAGAAGTTTTAATGGCATGGCTTGCAGGGATACAGGGTAGACTGTTACGCATACCAAATTAATTCTTATTCAGACCAGAGGTTCCTTCAGATGGGAAAAAAGGAAAAGTAATCCCAACTGAACTTGAGGCAGTAAAGAGATGAGAGAATAGCACTGCATGGTGCTGACAATACAGGACGATCATGGAGAACTGTAATTGCAGTGGGGGCAGGATACAGGTTGACCTACATGACAGATGTGTTATTCCAAGACGACTGATCAGATGGCGAGTTGGTGTTTGACATAAGCATTACACACTGCATGGAAATAAATTACAGGGATAAACACCAGAGAATGGCTCTGCTGCAAAAAACAACCAGCACCACCATTTCTCAAAGAAGACTTAGGGCAGTACCTGTGGACCAGTAGTCCTTATGACGTGGGTCTGCTAAAAGGGATAGGAGCGGTTAAGATAAAGGTTAAACCAGGAGCTTTTCTACGAAGGGCAAGACAGTATCCCCTATCAAGGGAAGCAGACGAGGGATTGTATGCAAACACTTGCTGCATTAGTGAAGCAGGCATTTTTTTGCCATCAGAGATATAGCGTAATACCGCAGTGTATCCTGTGAAAAAGGCAAGAGGGGGATCATGGCATTTGCAACCTTTGAATCAAATTTTTGGAGCAGAATTCCTGTAAATTCCAAATCCAGCGACAATTATGTGCAGCATCACAACGTAAGCTACCCACTTCACGGTAACACATTTGAAGAACAACTTCTTTTCAATACCATTTCATGTGGAATCACAGGACCTGACAATTTTATACAGAAACCTGAAGTGGAAGCATACAAGGTTACCACAAGGGTACTATGAGTCACCTTCCATCTTTAATAGGGTCCTTCAGATGGACCTAGGCAACATAAAGATAACAAGCAGAGTCATAGGATATGTGGATGGCATTTTTATCTGTAGTAAACCAGAAGAACAATGTCAAAATGACTCCCATGCGAAAGTATTTGTTGACAGTATTGGCAGAGAAAGGTTACAAGGTGGCCAAGGCAAAATGATAATATTGCCAAAGCAAAGTACTATATATAGGACAGTTGTTATCACAAGAAAGGCGAAAAGTAACTCTAGAACGGGCTGAGGCGATCAGTAAAACACCAATGGCAAAGACTGTGAGAGAAATGCAACAGTTTATGGGCCTTTGCAAATATTTCAGAGTTTGGGTGTTTGACTATAGCACATACACAAGACCCTTGCTGAGTTGACTTAGGGAGGCACAGAAAGGAAATGTTAAATTGGTATGGACACACAAAAGGACTGAAGTCTTTGACAAGCTGAAGAAAGCAATATGCAGAGCTCCAGTACTAGAGATTCCAGACTATCACAACACATTTTGTTTTCAGACTCCAACATAGTAGTAAGGACTGCGGTACTCACACAGAAGACTACCATAGGGCACAAGACATTAGCTTATTATAGAGGATGTTTAGACCCAGTGATGAGTCGACATTACCCTTGACAGGAGGCTCTCAATCTCAAACCAAGCGATCTAGGCAGTGAGGGGCAGGATTGTTAATCCGGTGACGTTTTAGTTGAGCAAGTAGAAGAGGGATACTATATACATGACTGCACTACATACATGGAACAGTATGATGACCTTCCCAAGGTGGGAAAGAAGCCACTTGAGTGGGGAAAATGCTTTATATTGACGGGTCATCGACAATAGACCAGACAACAGAGGAAAGACATGCGGGGATGGCAGTGGTGAGACTAAATGCAGATGGTACAGCAGAAGTAATAGCAAGCGTGAGATTGCCTTCACATTTTTAGGTGCATGCAGCAGAATTAGTGGCTCTTATAATGGCATTAGAAGTACTCAGCAATCAGGAAATTACAGTGTATTCGGTTTCAGCCTATGTGACGTCTACAGTACACCCGGAGCTGTCATGGTGGCAGAGACGGGGCTTTAGACGTGCTGACAGCATACCAGTGCAGCGCGTGCCCCTATTGGGTAGGCTTATAGACGCGCTTCAGTCCAAGCAGCGATAGCGGTCGTAAAGTGCTAGGTCCACACGAGTGGGGAGGACGCAGTCTACCAGCGCAACAAAGCACCAGACATGGAATCAAAGCATGGACGTACTTTCCAGGGATAACAGACTTCGGTACTCCATCAAGCACATGTATTTGTGTGACAATGAGGGAAGTCTATAACACATTACCAGCCAACAGAAAATTGAGTATCAGGCAAGGGCTCCTACAGAGGAAAATTATATATGGGTAAAATGGGTGTTGAATATCCCCCAGGGATGCTCTGTGGCAATAAGAAAGCACAGGCAAACTAGTGCTCCCAATAGCATTATTGCAAATTGCGCTTATGCAACTGCACCCTCCCACCCACATGGGTAAAGAAGTAATTTTCGCTCACAATGGGGAAGATTGTTTCAGTCTGAACATGACTGAGCATATAACTGCGTTTATGGAAAACTGTTTCACCTGCAAGAAATTCAATGTAGGACATACTTAACGTGGAGTGAGGGGAGCCATAGCCAGGCCAATTGGGCCTTTCCAACATCTCCACATCAACTATGTCGATATGATCTAGGTCTGCCATGGCTACCGCTACATGATAGTGGTTTTGTGACTGTTCTCCCGATGGATTGTAGCTGTCCTTGTTCACACCCCTGTGCCCTCAGGGCTGCATAATTCCTTGTTAGAGAGGTGTTCCCAAGATGGGGGGGGGGGAGGGTGTGAGGTCCTGTGGTAAGACAATGGGCCTCCTTTCCTGAATGAGACTTTTGAGCACAGCACAACCCTACTTGGGATACAGCACAAATTCTACTGTGCTTATCACCCGCATGCTAATGGGGTGTGTAAGCGCCTCAATAGCCTACTGAAAGAAAAGATAGCAAACAAGTTACTTTAAAAAAGGGTTGGCTTCATTGTTTGCCCTTAGCTCTGTTCACACTCCGCAATCAGCCCGGGTCCAACCATCACTTAACGCCCCATGAGGTGGTGCAGGATGGTGCATGCGACTACCCCTGGCCCCTCCCACTAGAGTATTGACAGATGCAAATGCAACCTCTAATGTTCTGGGTAATGAAATGTATGAATATGTGGCTATTACATATTTAATTTCTTGTCAGCTGCAGGGGCAGGGGGAGAGGTCAAAGAACATTGAGCAAGATATCAGCCCAGACACAAGTGAAAAACTCCTGAAGCAACCACTACCCTATTCGGAGGACAGGATCCTAATCTGGAACTTCTTGAGGCCCTGGTTCAAGGCTAGATTTGAGGGCCCCTATACTGTAGAACAGGCAACAGAGCATGCAGTAAAACTGCATGGGAAAAAAGTGTGGAACTACTTAGGAGATGTTAAGCCCTGTCGAATCAAGACCTCTTCCTGTCTAAGAGATGATGCTATGATGCAAGGAGAAGACAAAGACAAGAAGAACAACAACCACCATGACGTGATCTAAAGCGAGAGAGCTAGGGAGAGATGTGACGCACACTTAGAATAGGCATAATATTTCTTTCTTGCTTACAATAGGTATTCATAGAGAAAGTAAGGACAATTCAAGCTATATGGTGCTCAGTAGATGTAATCTGTTCCAGGAGTGTTTCGTACGATTTGTAATACAGACAGAACATGAGAGAATGATGCCACCACAATTGTTTTTTCAGGCCTTCGTTTTATATGTTGCCCAGATTTATCCACAACTAACTTGTGGAAACCCATCTGTTATCACTCTGCTTGGGGATTCAAGAATCTGTATGATGTGTGAGCGAATTGTTCTTCCCAGCACTTGCCCAATAATTTAGCATACATTAACATGACAATAACACATTTCTCACGCTTTTCAGTCATACAAGCCCTTAGATGAACACAAAGAAGCACCCAAGAATAACAACATGGGAGGTGCAATTTGTAATATTGTGATAATGTTCTGTGTCTTCTGCTCTCCCTACCTCTTTACACTCCTTATTCTATGATGAGTGTTCTTCACAAATGCACGTGCTTTGACCCTTACTAACGTAACCCCTAACCATGCTACTATTGAAGCCATGTCTGGGGAGACAATAAGCGCTGCTAAAAAAGTAATAAGAGTTAGGCGCAGTGCAGGAGTATCCTTTGACCAGGTACATTCCTACATAAATGATTCAGCCCATATATCAATTAACATGTGGTATAGCCATATTGCCAAAGTGGGGAAGCAAATGACAAGAGAGACTTGTTATGTCTGGTCTCTCATGCCCTATGCCATGAGTTCATCCAGAACATTTGTAGCAACTGAAATTCCAGTGGCAAGAGCATATTGCCTCATGCATCTATCACGAGTGGATGATTGCAAGGGAAGTGTGTCACACTAAGGTGGATGTCCAAGAAAACATTCCCATACAAAGATAATTACATAAAGACCCAGGAAATGTTAGACGATAACTGGAACACAGATACAAGCATAGAGTGTAAAACAGAGGGACTGCACAAAGGGGAGGGGCAGACAGTAACACAGAAGGAGTTCCAGTGACCCAAAACAGGACCTATGGAAAAAGGAGGAATGCCAGGATGTTGGGAAAGACTGCAGATGCTAGTGTCTGGATAAGTATACACAACAGATGGATGGAAAGAAGGAGTGGTGGGGAGTAAAACACATGCTCTCCTAATGGTTCCAGTGGAAGTAGTACAGCAAGAAAATGACAAGTGCCTTAAAGAATGAGAAGCATGTGCAAAACTGCGCATATGGATAGAAAACAAAGCAAGACCAATGCCCATCTTACCAAACAAGGGAGCAGCTTTATGTTTCCAGAATGATGGTGAAGCAGAGGTTGAAGAAAATGAAGGTTGCAAGCAGATTTAGAGAATGCCAGGCATTAAAGTTGGAACAGCAGTGCTCATGGATCACTATTGGGCCTACGGATCGAAGGCATACCTGCACCTGCCACCTAGCTGGGGAGGAATAAGTTCACTTGTACACCTGACCACCCTAGCATTGGTATTGCCCCAGAGGGACATAAAAGTTGAAGGGTTCCCTAAAATGGATAAAAATAAAAGGAAGAAGAGATCTGCAAAATTGAACAGAGTGAAGAAGGGAAACTATGCCTCATAAGATTTGGAAAATGCATTAAATGCGATACCACCAGAGCACAGGCTATTCAGCAGAACTGAGATGTTCTTTGCATCCATCAGTCCAGCAGTACAAACAAACACGAATGTCAAGTGGCTCCAAATTACATGGTGTGAACTGATGCAGACAACAAACTCAACCATGAAAGGGTTCAACACCATCAAGGAGGAGCTGAGAGCAGTAAGATTGTTGTCCATCGAGAACATATATGTTTTGGATCTCCTCAAAGCCATGGAGGTAGGCTTTTGCGTCAAGATCGTGTCTTCTTGCTGTACATTTGTTCCTGCCAATGACGAAGGCAATGGGACTTTGACAGAGGCCAACACCATGCTCTTTGAACTTCAGACAAAGATGGAGACAGAAACGAAAACCATTGAAAAGGATGAAGGTTGGCTGTTTTACATATTCTCATGGATACCAACATGGATGGCTAATGGACTGAAAGTACTGGCAGAAGCCTTGATACTAGTGGTGCAGACAGTTTGTGTCATCAAGATAATAATTAGGCAGTGTAGAAAGACAGCTGAACCGACTTTAGGGATGAAGGTGCTAATATGCATAGAGACTGAAGAGAATGAAGAAACAAATACATGGAATGCACTGAATACACAATTAACACATGTCCCCTGCTCCCGACAGGAACGATGTTCCAGTATCAGTACAATACCAGTGACTATTGGGGAAAATGGCTTTGGTGCAATCTTGATGGGGACTGCAGCTACATGACATGGAGCTTAGACGACCATGAAAAATACTATAGACATCTTGGAGGGATAACAAAGGCTTATCTTGCGAAGATACAGATGAAGCAAGAGAATAGTATAGATAGTGTGGTCGACAGGTTGACCAGAAGGGGGATTGCAGATGGAGATCCAAATTTAACTCTATTGCTCCCCACACGATCCTCAGCACGAAGGCATAGAAATGACAGATGTGCCTCACTTATAGCCCCATTGCCACGAACCTTGATGTATCGCAGATGTGAGAAGCGCTATTCACTCAGACAACCGTTCAGACCACACCCAATCGATTACTCAGACAATATGGAAATTACATTGTTTGAGCAAGTAGACTGACTGCAAAGCCACAACTCAATGACGTCATCACAACGTAGCTGCATTATACATGAAGTACATATTCATCCATTTATGAAGTTACACGAACATGCACTAATTTATTGCATATAGGCACGAAGCAAATGCTTATGACCCATGTAGGTAAGTGGACCGATACACATGCATATTGTTGTGTTCATATCTTTAGCCAAAGCTGAAACCACAAGATGCAAAGAGTTCATATATTTAGCTTGCACATGCTTGACTGCTATTAACATAGAGATGCCATAGGGAATGATATAGAAACTATAGGACTCTGAAATGGATGTCAAAAGAGAGACAGGCTTCGAGCACATGGAAGAGCTGACACAATCGCTGCAGCCAGCGGCAAGCAGAAACAAGGCACTCAACCAATCCAGTTACCAAGAGAATAAGCCACCTGCAGAATGTCAGGCTAGAATCCTCATAATTACAGGTTAGAGTCCTTTTTTTCGGGGTCTCAGCATGTGTGACCCAACTGAGAAGTACAATGCCCATTCAAACCAGGTAGACGAGGAGAGCCATTTGCATGGAACCAAGGGAGAAGAAGCTACAAGTGTTGCATCTGGGTGTTCAACTGAATGCACTGTCACAGGTTTAGGTGATTAGAGAATGGCAACATTAGGCAACTGTCCAGGGTCCCAGGGACGGGACGACAAACTCTGACCAATCCAGATTCACCTTTCACATGGGGATACTTTGTTGGAAGGGCCAATGGTCCCTCTGAGACCCTGCAACATTGTAGGCTGATCCTAGTAGGAGTGGTCATAGATGGGGCTCCTAGACATATCCATCCAACCGTAGGGCTGCCTCTGGTTAACCGTCCCTGAATTCTCAGAGCCAGCAGCTCCAATGCTGCCATGTACGCCATGGAAATTATTGTTCTAATCCATCAATTTATTGAGACCACTGAAGCCTTCCTACCAGACCCGTAGGCCTAAAATGTGACAAATTGTCCACCTTAAGAAAACATGCAGTCCTCTTAATGTACATGTGAACCACGTGTTGGGCATCCAGAGAGGAAGGCTTTGGATGGAAAGCCAGTAGCACAATGTCCTGATACCTGTGGAATTTCAACATTACCTTGAGAAGAAAACCAGGCTCACATTGAAGCACCAACTGATCTGGGATTACTCTAAAAAGAGGATCTTAACATTAAAGAGTGCCTCTCATCCACAACTTGCATGCAGATGCGATAGCTACCAAGACAACCGTGAAAAATCTCCCTCAGAGAGGTTGCTTGCTCTTGTCTACCTTCTTCTTGCTTTCCAAGAGGTTTTAACCGTACAACTGCTTTAGTAGGACCCACTCCTGCTCCTCTGCATCTCCAGTGCTTACAACTGAATGCACAGTCTCTAGGGGCTCACGCTGCCCAATTGAACAATTTACAAAGTGACTCCCAGCCTAACTTTGTTTTTATCACAGAGACCTGGCTGGGGGAGGCTTTTGTGCCCTTCGTGGTCCAGCTGTTGCCCTCTGGCTATAAGAATGTACATTTGGACAGAATTGTAGTTCATCCGGGGCTTTAAGATGTGGCATTTTGACAGAATTACAGTTCATCTGGGGGCTGGGATGGCTGTCATTTTTGAGAATCTGTTTTGTGGTAATATTGTATTGGGAACCACGGCATAAACATGGAAGCCTTGCCTGTTTGTTTTATTCTATCTCCCACACAGCCAGCATATAGTGTTGTGGTCAACTGGTCTCCAGGTAATGACCCTAGCTGTATGGAAGCATTTGTTGAATTTGCTGCAGCGCTTCAACTCCACTATGGCAATTTCTGGATTGTGGGAGATTTGAATGTTAAATCTAATGATATAATTTATGCTGTTGTCATGAGATTTATAGGGAAAATGTCTCCCCCAATTGGTGACAGGCACCACACATGCAAGGGGGAAATACCGTTAATTTAATTTTTGCTCCTTGTGGGGCCATCAGTATTAATTCTATTATCCTTTTTTTGTTGGTTTGAACATTTGCGGATATCATTTTTGTGCTCAGGATACTGCCATAACCACTCGAGTAGGGCGTAAGCGGCTGGGCTGGACATGGCGAGCTGTTTCAAGGGAATCAATTGCATGTCATTTGTAATCCTCCTGTGCCGACTGCCTCCCCCTCTACATTGGAAACGGCATTCACCTCTATAGCTGACCGAGTTGCCGCTCTCAAAATACAGATTATCAGGGGAGAAAAATCCAAACCATGGATTACTGACCATCTTCGTGCTCTTCGCCTTTTGCAAAGGCAGACTAAGCACGTCTGGTGCACCAACTACTGGCAAACAACCAGGCTAAACTTTACACATAGCAGTTGCTTCTATCATAAAGCTATTAGAGAGGCAAAGGGTGTGTTGTATTCCAAACAAGTCGAAACATCTATTAACCATCCTCAGGAGCTTTTCAAACTGGTTCGCTCACTTTTCTCTACCCCCTCCGAAGGAGCTCCTGGGTCACAATCTTTGTGCGATTCTCTTTCATCTTTTTTTTTAAGAAGAATTCTGACATTTGCTATACCCTCCAGGCCTCCCAGCCACATTTTTGGGCAGTTTCGTCTGCGATCACGGAGGTCTCGCATGGCATGTGCTGGGATGTTTTCCTGCTTTTGTCTTCAGAGGATATTTTGCTGCTCGTGGAAAGATTGAAATCTGCCTTCCGGACCGACGCTATTCTGCTGTGGGTTATAAAGGAGGTGATAGGTCAAATTGTCATGCAGATTGCAACAGCTGTTAATGATTCACTTGAAACTGGTTTCATTCCAATTTCACTTAAGCATGCTCTGGTGTTTCCCTTACTGAAAAAAACACTCTTGAACCTGCAGTGTTGGCTAACTACTGTCCCAATTCCTTGCTACCTTTTCTAACGAAATTGCTTGAGTCCCTTGTCTGTCCTCTTTTGGCCACATTTTTGGAGCAATCTTTTTTCTTTCACTCTTCTCAATCTGGGTTCCGGCCAGGCCATGGTACGGAAGGAGTCCTGGTCTCTGTGGTGGACGATCTCACCCGACTGCATGACTCAGGTGACACAGAGGTAGGTATTGTGCTTGATCTGTTGGCCCAGTTTGACACCATTGATTATGCAGTTTTGCTGAGACCCTTGCAGGGGCCAGGCTCTCTGGGGTGATACTGGCCTGGTTTTCCTCTTTCCTATCAGACCGATCCCAATCTCATTCTTTACCACCCTTCTCCTCTCCTCCAACTGCACGTCTCTGTGGGATTCGTCAAGGCTCCGCCATCTCCCCCATTCTGTTTAACATTTACGTTCAGCCACTGATGAGGCTCATCGGTTCCCACAGCTTCACTTGCTATGCCTACGCCGATGATACCCAGATCTTAGTATGCCTGGATCTGGTGGTACCAGAGACGGCAGTCAGGCTTAGGACATGCTTGGAGCCCTGCAGGAATTGATGTCCTCTAACTGGCTGAAACTGAACAGGGAGAAGACGGAGCTACTGGTGGTGAGTCCTTCTGATGTACTGCTTTTTCGTCCCCCCTCTTTTGGCCATCTTCACTGGGCTCTTGCCCCACTCCTGCACCTATTGTCAAAGATCTGTGGGTGAAAATTGCTTCCTCTCTTTCCATGGCTGCTCAGGTCAGTTCTATCTCTCAGGCAGGGCATCTTAAGCGTAAGGTACTGCAGAAAGTCCTGCCGTTCCCCCCCCCTTCCCCACTACCGGACTCTCGTGGTCTCTTCACTAGTGCTATCATCTCATGATTATTGGAATGTGCTGCTTCCCGCCTTCTCGAACCTACAAAACCTGGCGGCCCGGGTCACTACTTCCACCCCCTGCAGTGCCCACATTTCCCCTGTACTGCACTCTCTCCACTGACTCTGAGTGGGGAAAAGAGTGCAGTTTAAGTCTCTCTGCATGGTTTTCCATGCCTTACATGGGACTGGAGCAGCCTATTTGCAGGCTCAGTTCCAGTTGTATGTACCTCACCGTTCTCTTTGCTCTGAAGAAGCTTTTTTGGTGGAGGTTCCCGACTTCAGACTGTCCAGGGTTGGTGGTCATGCCTTCTTGATGACGAGGCCATCCTGTGGAACTCTCTCCTTCTGGCCATGCGGAGGTCTTTGAAGACGTTTTTGCTCTGGTTTCTTCTCTACTTGCTGGGTAACGCTATGATGCCTCTGGGTGACCGTACGCTTTATAAGTTGGTATAAATAAATAAACAAATAAACAATGTCAAGTTAACCTTCTCCACAGGCTCAAAGCCTGCCTCCTGAAACATTTCAAGACCAGCAGGCGATCCCAAAGGGAAGCCCAGAATAATGAATTTGCTTGGAAAAGACAAACCATTTCAATAAGTATCTCAGCTGATTATTTCCTTTAGAGATATCACCCAAAGGCTCTCGTTACACCATCAGATCTGCCCAATGAGCTCTCAACATAGACACTGCAAGGCCTTTCCCAAAACTATTAGAAAGAAATTGCAATATAACTGCCATGCCACAGGACACCGCCTGAACTGCATTCTGTACACAACAGGATATAATATGGTTATAGTGCCTATTGTGGCACATCGGAGTAGTTGGCCTACTGAGTAAGCCACTTGAGGAGTAAGGCAAAGGCTTTGCCAGCCTTTCCTTTAATTTTCCACACCAACCATTTCACCAGAGACATGTCTCTGTCTTTCCTATGGAGACATCAGTAAGAGAGGGTAACATAGCTCCCAACTCACATGCTTTTGGTGGGTGTCATCCAAAAAGAATCAGTTACTTCACCAATGTCCATTCACATTAATGGGTTCTCACCCATCCAAAATTAATTATTAATTAATTAATATTGTATTACCCGCTTAACACCCGAGACCAGTCACTAAGTACAGGACCAGGATTCAAATCTTTGTTGCTCTGCGTTGTCTTTCTTCAAAGACAATTGTTGTACCCCTGTGATATCCCCCTATCCTTAAATCTGCAATGTGTACCTTTCCAAGCGACTACAAGTGCTGAGAGGTATGGGGTACAGCTAAAGAACCCATAAGGAGCCATCACCAAACTCACCAGAACGGTGAACCCTGATCTCCGTGGCAAATAGGGCACGACTAAGATCAGCTCTGATGCGCGGTCCCAGAGCCTGCTTAACATTTCAGATTTAAAGGGACGGGAGGAAAGGCATAAAGCAGATCCATCAGCCATTCCAAGTACATTGCATCCACGCTGCAAGCTCTAATGCTCTGGAAACTGAAGCCAAATAATGTAAGCTGAGTATTCTGCATAGAGGCACAGCTGGGATCCCAAACCTCCCCTTTAACTTCTGAAACACCGCCTGTCGCAGTGACATCTCCTGGGAGGAGAGGAGCTCATCCAATCTGTAGTGCCATTGTGCACTCTCCTGATATGCAGTGCTGTCAGAGACACATCGGTCGACTCTGACCACACCCCATAACTCTGGACAAGTCCACAAGAGCTATAGCCTGAGTACCCCCTTGCTGGTTTACATAAGCCACTGCTGAGGTACTATTCATCCTGACCAACACAGAACACCCTTGCACCCTACTTGAAACACCGGCAACAACCCCTGAAGATGAACAGCTTCATGCAATGGGAGCAGCGCTCATCTAAGCCCCAGCCCACATTGTGCATTAATGAACATCAGATGCTGTAATGGCACAGGATGTGATTGTTCCCAATTAACCAAGAAGGCAGATGATTCAGTCGACAATATGTACCGCCTCTTCTAAGTGCACCATCGTGGCAGCCTTCACCAACCAATCATACAGATAGGGAAAGACCTGAACCCCCCCTCGATTCTGCTAAGCCATCTCGGGGCCAAGGCATTTGAGAACACCTTTGGGGCCGACCGTAGACCAAATGGGAGGGACAAGAACTGAACTGAACATGCTGCCCTCGAACTGCAATTCACAAGTGTTTGTGATGCATGCTTGTTTAACAGTGCACCACACTTGCTCTATTGCTCCGAATGCCTGGATATGTAGTTTGAATACTGTTCTCTACTTCCATGACTGAATGTGAAGCCGTGTGTGTAAGGAGAGACCTGAGCTGCAAAAGATGTTAATTATTCAAGCAGAATGTCAGTTAAAATAACGTGACTGCTGAAATGATAACAACCTACACATCATTCAAGTGTACCTTGAAGGTCTCGTATTTCTATTGCCAACATCAAGTTACTTAGATTACATCGTTCACTGACGCAAGTTTGTAGTGCCTGCTGGTCGTGCCAGAAGTATGGAAAACTGGGCAACTCAATGGATGTATTTCCCGAATGCTGCGATATCTGGGTTGAATGCTGTTCTGGAATTGTGTGACTGAATGGGAAGCAGAAGTGTGCATTGGGCCAGACGTCCACAAAAAATGCAATATCTGAATTATAAAGCTGTTAAATATAAAAACATAACTACAGATTGAATAATGTGACCACTGATGAGACCAAAATTACTTAGATTCAAGTGTACCTCGAAACCCTCATATTTCTATTGCTGATAATCTTGCATCTCAATTTCACTTTTTTGAGGTTTACTTGAGGCGCAGCTTGTGAAAGTGATCTTTTCAGAGCTCTCAAGAGTCCCATGACCAAGCGTGAGAAGTCCATCCAGTCGTGCTATTTCTTAGACATCTGGAACATGTAGTGTTCCTACATTTCAAATGGGAAAGAAAAAAATAAGTTCCAGAATCCAAAGGGAAATGCAGGAGCGGATGCCCTTCTCACGCATAGCCATGGCAAGCTTTATAGCTTTTTCCTTTTCACATTATTCTGCAACACCCAAATGGACCCACAAAACACCTGGGAAAGTAGCATTCCATTCTTTTGGTAGTTGAATCCCTCCTCTCCACAAACAACTCTGCTTATCTTACAGCCAGCCATCCACATGGCTGAGCGCAGGAAGGTATATCCCATTGATTACAAATGATTGCTTTTGTTCAATTTGAATATTGGATTACCTCCATGTAACTCTTCTTTGTCCCAGTACTGACTTTGAGTTACACTTGAGACCCTTCCTCTAATGACTGGAATCTTAACTCATCTTGAGGGTTCTGCCCCTCCCACCAGAAGGTATAAAGCCTCCTTTTCCAAATCAAGCTCAGTTCATTTGTTTCTGTCCTCTGGACAGGTATCACATTCTTCTCACTACTGTGCTTCAAGTGGCAATGTTGGTAGTAGTGTGGGTACCCTTCACTGCATATGGGTAAGGGGAGTGCATAGAATCATGCATGGTTCACTGTTGGTCATGAGGGCTCAATTGGGGTCTGGATTTTACCAAACAGCCTCTTGGGTTTAGTGAGTGGAATGCTACACTGGATGGTTTGTGAACATGGACCAGGGATGGGAATAGCCCTGCTACTAGGCACAGGTGAGTGTTTGTTGGGCTGGCTGATGGGCCAGCCCAGTTATTTCAGTTTTCTGTATTGGTGTAGGCTGAGCAGGAGAGGGTGGTGTCCCACTCAGCCTGACCATTTCTCGGAACCCTGTAGCCCACAATGTAACGTGAGATATTGCCAAGCCAGTGGGGGTGGGAAGAGCAGGGGGGGAGGAGGGGTGACACTGAGCTCGGGGGCAGGTACTTACACATTGCAATCAGGAGGTCCCATCATCAGTTCTTGCTGTTCACAGTAGGGTGGCATCACCTCTATTGTCAGGTTCTACCTCTTGGTTTGCAGACATCCTTTAGTGTGTTCATAATGGTTTTGGTTCCTGTAGTTGCATGGCTTCTCCTGGAAGGGAGTTGGGCTCTTTGTTAGTTGACTCATGATAGCAGGTACTTTTGGAGGAGGGGGTTCTTTCTACATACTTGTTTGTCTCTCGTGAGTTTTTTAGTTGTATGGAGGAAGTGCCATCTTCTGCCCTTGCAGGACCTGGCTTTTCATTGGGATGCAAATTCGTATGTACATGGGAAAGGTCTTCCTGCTGATGGATTGTACAAAGCATCTTCGGCTTTGCTGCAATAATTGGACAAGGTGGAAGTGGCATCAGCCAGGATACTGCACCAAGCACAGGGACATATGTCATCTTGAGTGTAGGCAGTGCTGGTGGGCACAGTTGCACCTCAGGCCTCTGCTGGGTCTTCTGCATCATCATTGGTATGATGGCTCTACTGCAAATTCTACTTGATAGTTTTGAGAGGATTCCTGCCACATTTACGTTGAGAGTTCATTTGGTGGCAAATTCTACTTGATAGTTTTGAGAGGAGTCCTGCAACATTTACTTTGAGAGTTCATTTGGTGGCTGTGTAGGCAAATCTCTGCAAGAGACAATTTCCTGAGGCGCATGTTAATAAGTGTGCCCATTTCCAGGCCTGTGGATTTTTTTGCAACTCCCTGGGATCTTCTGATGGTCTTGACATTTCGCTGGGGGAGTTTTAGACCAGTAGAAGTGACTGAAAGGACTGAAATTATTGATGTGAAATGTTAAAGGGATAGTCTAGTAAAAATTTTTATTTCAAAAATAGATAGGCCACATTAAAAAAAAAATACTAGCATCCTCCGTTTTAAAACTTCCTATGTAAAATTTTGAGCTATTCAAGCTCAAAATTCGAAAAAGCAAGCACATGGGGGGCCGCCATTTTGTGAAAAACAGCCGCGTTGTGTCTGCCTGAATCTGCTTTTCCATTTCGGGCTCTTGAGCTCCCCACGGCATGTAAACACAACCGCGTAGTGTTTCTACCTGCAGCTGATTTCCCACGGGGAGCCCGAGAGCCCCAAATGGGAAATCAGCTGCAGGTAGAAACACTACCCGGCATGTAAACACAACCGCGTGTGTTTCTGCCTGCTGTGGCTTTCACTTTGGGTCTCCGGTGCTCCCCTGGGAAAAAAGTGGCAGAAACACACGCGGTTGTGTTGGAAAATGCTGCGGTTTTTCTTTCCAAGTTTCTCAGGCTCCTCCGAGCCAGAGGAGCCTGAGAAACTTGGAACGAAAAACCGCAACGTTTTCCAACACAATAACGTTGTATTTATGTTTGCGGTCGCTTCAAAAGTGACCGCAAACATAAATACAATGTTTTTAAAGCTGCGGTTTTATTTCTAAGTTTTCCGGGCTCCTCCAGCGAGATTCAG
This sequence comes from Ambystoma mexicanum, assembly GCF_040938575.1. NCBI lineage: Eukaryota > Metazoa > Chordata > Amphibia > Caudata > Ambystomatidae > Ambystoma > Ambystoma mexicanum. The sequence goes on along the minus strand of NC_090923.1, from coordinate 785,357,249 downwards.
CTGCAGCTTTCCTGTTCTGGTCTCCGGTCCGCGTCCTCCGAGTCCCGGCACTAATGAAGGGAAAGCCACCCAGCGGTAGACTTTGTTTACTACAGCTGGCTGGCTTTTCCTTCATTAGTGCCGCAAAAGCAAAAGCCAGCACAGGAGGGCCTCCATTTCACAAAATGGCGGCACCCCTGTGCTTGCTTTTTCGAATTTTGAGCTTCAATAGCTCAAAATTTTACATAGGAAGTTTTAAAACGGAGGATGCTAGTATTTTTTTTTTAATGTGGCCTATCTATTTTTGAAATAACATTTTTTACTAGACTATCCCTTTAAGCTTCGAATTCACCCTATTTGGTGGCTATCACGTCTTCCCAAATATTGTGGAAGATTGCAAGGCACTTTTCTTGGAAATTGTACCAGAACCATTGGTGTTTTGCTGTGATCACGGTTTTCTTCCAAAAGTGGCTTCTCAGTTCCACAGGCCTCAAGACAATGTGGTCCCAGTTTTCAATATGCATCTTTCTTCTCTGTAAGAGGATGTTTGGCATTCTTTATAGGTCTGAAGGGTTTTGCTCATATACATTAAGGGGACTACATGTTTTCTGAAGGTGAACAATTTGTTTGTCACATATGGGGCCTCGTAGACTGCCAGAGAAGCCTTGGGAGTTTCCAACAGGATGGACTTGTCACATCATTGCTGTGGCTTCCAAAGCAGTGGGGGGTATGACTGCCTGAGAAGCTTATGAGGAGGTCGACGAGAGGCATGAACCAGTCTCGGGTAGAGAAGCTAAATTGGATAACCCAAATACTTTCTTCAGAAATTTTCAGCTGAACGTGGCCAGTCAGTGGGTCTGTGTGTTTGGTGTCAGCTTTCTGAATTCATACATTGTGTGATGTGGTCTAGCGGTCTGTCAATAAAGGTGGTGATGGTGTGTGTTAGGGAGAATTCTCCAGAATGGCTAATTTCCCATACCTACTGAGTCCCTCAGCAGCTTTGCTGGATTTCTAGGATTTATTTATTTTCCCACTCTTACGTGTGTTTTGCTGTGTGTTTTACATTTTTCTGTTCATAGACTGTGGAGCCTCACCTACTCCATAGGCATCAGCTTTTTACAGTGTGTCATGCAGCACTTTTAGTGCAGTGACAAAGGGTTGTCTTTTTCAGAATTCCTACTCTAAACTCCATATTCTGGGACTGACTACTGTCTCCCAGAACATGTAAAGTTGCCATTGACATTATTAGTCTTTTTAAATTCACAGACCCAGTACAACCTATCTTACATAGAGTACTGGAAAGGGCTAATAGTTATCCCTTTTTGTCTGTCTCTCATGGAACATTATTTTGTTCCCCTTTCTTTAGGATTTAGCTGGTGGCAGTGGTATCTACCATATTCTTCCTACCGCGGTCTATGTAAATAGCCTTGGTAGTGTTTTAGGCTATCTTGGTAGCCTCATACTTAAATCTGCTGGACACAATTTACTTTTATTTGGTTCCAGCCGGGTTTATTTTCTATTTCTTTTGTAAAGGACTTTCTCACGTTTTACTCTGCGCGCCAAACCAGGTTTGGTTCCTTTGTTCGCCGTCCTTTGGCGGGCTTCTGCACAGAAGCCCTCCTTAGGTGCCTGAGAGTCTGGGGGGACAGGATGTGAGGGAGGGGTTTTAGGCCCCCTGCACAGGGTTCCCTTTGAAACCCAAGTCGCACTCTGGTTTGATTGGCTAGGTGACTGTCCTGCCAGGACAGCCACCCTGCTGTGTGATTGACAGCCAGGCTGTGTGAATGGGGGAAAACTGCATAAAAAGCAGGTCTCTGGGACTAGGAAGGCGGAGTTGCCACTGGATCGAGAGAACCGAAGAGAAGCTGAAAGAAGAGGACCACCACCATGTCTGAACCTCCCGGTGAAGCCCTGCTGCGGGTCTGAATCTCCAAACTTCAATGACAGAGAAGATCTGCAAGGAATCCCCTTCCGTTGAGCTGGTGGGACCAACCAGTTTGCCAAACACCAAGCAAGGGCTCCCTCCCCCAGTCGAATTTGCTGTGCACAGCTGCAGTGAACTGGATAGCCAGAAGGACCAGACCCTGTTTGAGTTTTAAGGAGCACACCTTTTATTTGTTGCTTTGCTCTGATGCTGGTTTCTTCCTTGGGCAGTGCAGGACCCTCCAGTCTTACAACTTCATGTCAGTCTGATAGTCGCTTCAGGAACCGTGAGCCTGCAAGACCTGCCAGGAACTTCTGCCTCAGCTACAGCCTTCTTCTTTATTTAAGGTACTGTTCTAACCCAGTTGTTCATTCCGTCCGACCGCGGAGAAAGTGTTTGAAATCTTTTGCCAATCCGAGGGCTTGTCCTTCTCTACTCTTTTAAGTAACTTTTCTTCCCATCAACTTCATTTTGAACTCTTGGCAAAGACTTAACCGCAAACTACTCTGAACTGTGTGATCCTCTGCAAAGACTCTGTACCATTAACATTGACTCAGGCCTATTGATTTGAATCCTCATTGTAGCAAGCCTTTTCTAGATTGCCCTGCCTACTTACTTGTTGGTGCTGCTTAATTTTGAATAACCTTGTCTTTCCCTCCTTTTTTAATTGCTGGAGTGCCACTTTGCTCACACTTCATTTTGAGTTTAACTTGTCCAGAATTAATTGGGTTTTGTGTAGTATATTAAGAGTGTGATTTTTCTGCTGCTTTATCTAGTGAACAGTTTTACAACTTATGTGTAAATAAATGTATATTCTTTTACTCAGAAACCTTGAGTCAGTGTTTGTTTGAATCATAGTAATTGCTGTCCTTTGTGTAACTATTGATACTGCTCACTTGTTCTTGAGATAAGCCTGGCTGCTCAGCCATCGCTACCACGTTACTGTGTAGTAAAGGCTTGTACCAAAGGTGAATTTGTACTGTCACTTGTAGTCGTTATTGTGTGTGGTGTTCCCAAAGGGTACTGCATATAATTCTGCCTAACACTGGTGTACAGAGGTGAGGACCAAGTATAGTGATTACACTTAGAGTGCTGCTATTACCTTGGATGAACTAACCACAAGGCTAAACATCACTAAAAAGCTAATTTAATCATGTCTGATATGGAAAGCTAGTCAGGAGACCCTCCTTAGTTACACTGTGGATTATCTGAAAACATCTGTGTAGAGAAAGGAATCTCTCTGTTAAAGGCAAAAGGTCAGAATTAATTGAAAGGTTGTTAGAGGAAAAAAGTCTGGAGAGTGGGTCTGAAATACCTGACCCTCCAGCAAATGTGGAAACTGATGAGGATGATAATGTGTCAATTATTATGAATGAGTAAGATGAGGCAGATGTGTCTCACAATATTGGCCTTACTGCTCCTCTACCTGCTCAGCAACCTCAACCTTTGTCCACTGGGACCCCATCAGGTCCTACACTCAGTCCTGAATTCATTGCTCCTGACAAGATGAGGCTTGAATTGGAATTCAAACGTATTAATGCTCAAACTGAACAAAAACATCAAGAAGTTAAGCTAAGAGTAATGGAGTTGAATCATGCCTTAGAAATGAAGAAATTGTGTATTGAAAATGCTTCTCTCCCATAGTCTCCTAGGTCTTCCATTCCTAAGAGACCTAGTATGGCTAAATACATTTTTCGTATTTATGAGGCTAAGCTTGATATTTTGGATTGGTTGGCAATGTTTGAATATAACCATGGAATGCAAGACATTACAGGGAATCAGTTGCTTCCTTGGCTCTTCTCTAGGCTACCCACTGTTGCATCTGATGTTGTGATGGAGTTGGGGGAGGTGGATAGGATGGATTATGAGTGTGTGAAGCTACCTTTAATTGCTAGATTTGGGAAGACCCCTTCCTAGTATCTTGAGAGGTTTAGGACCCTCAAAAAGCATGATGGTAAACCTTGGGCTACCTGGATATGTGAATGTTTGAAAAACTTAGATTGTTGGGTTAAGAGTCACAGAGTAAACATTTATGAAGGAATGAGAAATCTAGTTATGTTGGAGTCAATTTATGATGCCTGCTCTTCTGATCTCAGACAGCACTTGGCTGATTCTAAGGAAATAGATCCAAGGAAGTTAGCTAAGGCTGCTGACTTGTGGGTTGCCAACAGGGCTACTCACAAGGATTCTGGAGCAACTCAGAAGATGGATAAGGGAAAGCAGCCAAAGAAAGATAACAAGGAGAATTCTAATACCTCAAATCCAAAAGAGGGCCCAAAACAGCAACATAAGGGTACACCACTAGGGAAACCAAATCAGACTAGAGTACCATCTGGACCCAAACTAGATTGGGGTCAGAACAAACCCCCATTCATCAAAACATTTGGGAAATGTTCTGTTTGTGGGTCAACTGACCATGTGAAAGGGGTTCCCAGATGTAAGGGTAAACCTTCAGTGGTCCACACTGTCTCCTTAGCCTTCTCCCCATAGGAAGAAGTACCTATGGCAAGTGGAAACTTTCACCTACTAGCTGATGAACACATGAGCGTCTCAGCTAGTGTTTCTTTAGTGTCCCTGGGTTTGTGGGAACAACAGAATTTAGATGTCAATAATTCCATCCCAGATAATACTAAAGAGTATTATAAAGATAGTGTTCTTGTGAATGACCAGGAGACCCCAGCCATCAGAGACACTGTAGCCAGCATAACTGTGGTTGATGAATCATTTTTCAAGGTGGAGGATGTTGCTAAGGCACCCAAACACCTAACCAAGTTAGCTGGGGGCCCTGTGCAAATGCTTCCCCAGTTACCAGCTCTCGTCCAGTGCAATGACATGACTGTCAAAATACCTGTTAGTGTGCAGAGTGAAGTGCCTGGGAGAGTCCTGTTGGGTAATGACCTGAAAGCTCTTGGAGTTGTGTCTAGTACCCCCAGGCCTCCCAGTACAAGGAAACAGGAGCTCACTAGGCCTGCAAGGGAGAGGACCTTAAGAGGCCCTCCAGGGGAATTGATAGATGAAGCTGTCACCCCCAGTCCACAGGAGTTGCTCACTGCTATTTCAGGAGAGAAAGAGGCAAAGGGTAAACCCAAGACCTCCAAGAAGAAAGCAGATAGCAACCCTGTGCTACCAACGAGGACATCCCCAAGATTGTCCAAAGTCACACCTGTGACTCCTCCACCTGCTGAGGCTGAGTGTGAGGTACAACCCTGTGTGGTTGAGCCAGCATCGGAAGAATCAGATCTGGAAGAAGACATTACTCTAGTTGGAGATCTGGATCCTGTTGATCATCCTGAGCTGCAGTCTTTACTGGCAGAAGCAGGACCCAACAGGGCAGATTTCAGCAGATTGTCCTACTCTTGAAGGTCTTCACCTACAGGCAGCTTCTCAGCTCGATGGGCAAGAGCCTGGGAAGCATTGGTTGTACTGGGAAGATGGCCTCTTCTACAGTGCACCGACTGAGTCTATCCCTGGGGACTGCAAAAGGCTTGTAGTTCCCCCAGAAAACAGACTCAAGTTCCTACAGTTGGCCCATGAGATACCTTTGACTGGTCATTTGAGTTTCAAAAAGACCAAGGAAAGGCTCTCCCAATATTTCTACTGGCCTAGGATGGGTTCAGAAGTTGCCAAATTCTGTAGGAGCTTTCACACTTGCCAAACCTCTGGCAGGAATGGAGCCAAGAATGTGGTACCCCTGGTGCCTCTCCCAGTGGTGGGAGTTCCTCTTCAGAGGGCGGGCATCGACATTGTTGTTCCCCTTGACCCTCCCACATCTTCAGGGAACAGGTTTATCCTGGTTGTAGTAGACCATGCTACTAGATACCCTGAAGCATTACCTATGAGAACTGTTATGGCTCAGGCTGTGGCTAAGGCTCTACTTGGTATTTTTACATGAGTAGGGTTTCCTAAGGAAGTGATATCCAACAGGCAATTCAATTTTACGTCCCACTACATGCAAGCAATGTGGAACAATTGTGGTCTCTACAGCCTACCATCTTCAGACAAATGGACTGGTGGGGAGGTTTAATCATACTATGAAGAGCATGATAGGTGCCTTAGAGGAACCCCTTGAAAGAAAGTGGGACTTTCTACTGCCATGCCTTCTCTTTGCTTATAGAGAAGTCCCTTAGGAGGGAGTTGATTACAGTCCCTTTGAACTTCTCTATGGCCATCCAGTCAGAGGCCCGTTGGCCCTGATTATGGATGGGTTTGAGAGAGCTCCTTCCCCCAAGCCAGTCAGAGTGACTGGCTATTTGATACGTCTCTGGAGGAGAATGTCACACCTGATGGTAGAAGCAAGTGATAACTTAAAAGCAGGTCAGGCTCTGGTCAAACATGGGCATGATCAGAGGGCCAACATGGTTGAGGTTACTCAAGACCAGCTTGTTCTAGTTATGGTGCCAACAAGGCAGAGGGCCTTGCAGGACAAATGGATAGGACCATTCAAGGTTGTGAGCAAACCTGGATGGTGAACTATTTGGTGGACTTAGGCAGACCTAAGGAGGCTCCCAGAGTCTTTCACACCAACAATTTGAAGGCATATGTCTCGAGACCAGAAGTGGGAGCTTTGTTTCTAGCTTCAGCTCAAGAAGAAGAGGAGAGTGAACCTCTACCTGACCTACTCAAAGGCCAACCTTTACATGAGTAGATAGAAGGAGTTAATCTTTCTTCTAATCTGACATCTGAACAGCAGGATGAGTGCAAGTTTCTGTTGAATCAGTTTGCCTCCCTGTTTTTACTTTGCCCAGGCTTGACCCCTTGGGGCCAGCATAATATTCTCACTGGTGACTGTTTACCTGTGGAAAGCAAAGGTTACAGAATGTCAGAACATGTGAGATCCCACGTCAAAGTAGACGTCAAAAAGTTGCTTGATCTCGGGGTTATAGAGCCCTCTACAAGTCCATGGTCTAGTCCAGTTGTTCTAGTACCAAAGGCAGGATCCAAGGAGTTGAGATTCTGTGTGGACTATAGAGCTCAAATGCAGTCACCAAGATTGATGCCCATTCTTTACCAAGGACAGATGAACTTGTGGATAAACTTGGTGCAGCCAAGTACCTCAGTACATTTGATCTGACGTCAGGCTATTGGCAAATAGCCCTGACAGACCATGCCAAGCAGAAAACTGAAATGTCAACCCCAGCAGGCCTCTACCAGTTTAAGGTTATGGCCCTCATTACAAGTCAGGCGTTAAAGGTTTAACAGCGTCGTCGGCGCCGTTAACCCTTAACGCCTGATTCACACTGTAACGCCTGCTTTTTGCAGGCGTTAAAGTCCAAGGCGCTAAGCGACCTTGGTGCTAATTACGGCACCGTAATTTACGGTGCCGTAATTAGCGCCTTCCCCATCCCCATTATGCCTATGGGGCAAAAATGGGAATGGGGAAGGGCAAATGGTGAATGGGGAATTACCGCCCCAGTCACTTGGGAATGGGGCGGTAATTCCGCCATCCACCATGGCGGAATCCGGCATGGACCATGGTTCTAATAGCACCATGGTCCACTGCCTGACTTGTAATGAGGGTCTATGACTTTTGGATTAAAGAATGCAACTGCTACATTCCAAAGGAGGGCCAATCAAGTTCTGAATGGGATGGAGGACTTCTGCATGGCATACTTAGATGACATTGCAGTGTTCAGCCCTACATGGAAAGAACATGTTGATCAGTTAGCATATGTTTTGCAGGCTCTTAAGCAGGCCCATCTGACCATAAAGGCAAGCAAATGTCAAATTGGTCAGAGCAAAGTGGTCTACCTTGGTCATGAGGTAGGAGGAGGTGAAATAAGGCCATTGCCTAGCAAAGTACAAGATGTACAAAACTGGGCCACCCCTACTACTCAAACCCAAGTGAGAGCCTTCCTAGGTCTCACTGGGTAGTACAGGAATTTCATTGAAATCTATGGGTCCATCGTTTCTCCTTTGAATGTAGTCTCCTCTCCAAAATTCCTTAAAAAGGTTAGATGGAATGAGGAGTGGACTCAAGCCTTTGAAAACCTGAAGAAAGCCCTTTGTCAAGCTCCAGTCCTAAGAACGCCTGATTATTACCAACCCTTCATTGTGCAAACAGATGCCTCCAATACAGGTATAGGTGCAGTCCTTTAATGCCTTTAATGCCAATACAGGCATTTCAGTGCTGGACTGCCCATGTGGGTGGGACAAAGACTGATATGCATATGGATATTTCCCATCTGTGAAAGGTACAGTGAGCAGAAATTGTGTGCTGCAAACTCTCGTCTCAGAACAGGTTATCATGCAATGTTCTCTCTGGATAGGAGCGCCTGCTACCTTTTTTGAAATATTTGCAAGGCACTTGGGGTTGGTCACCCTAAGTTACCTGGGGCAACCAGGCGTGGACTCCCTGCTCACTGTGCTCAGAAAGGCATAGCTTCACCTCACTGATGAGGCCCAATAAAGCTGAAACACGTGTATGGGGTTGCTGTTTGTACTCTTGTTCAAAGAGGAATTGCCATAGCGTTTCAGTGCTGGACTGCCCATGTGGGTGGGACAAAGACTGATATGCAAATGCATATTTCCCATCTGTGAAAGGTACAGTGAGCAAAAAGCGTATACTGCAAACTCTCGTCTCAGAACAGGTTATCATGCCATGTTCTCTCTGGAGAGGCGTGCCTGCTACCTTTTGTGAAATAGGTGCAGTCCTTAGTCAACTCGATGACAAAGGGAGGGAGCACCCCATTTGCTTCATCAGTAGGAAACTGAAGGACCCACAAACAAGGTGGGTAACCATAGAGCGTGAGTGTTTTGCCATTGTGTGGTCTCTGAAGAAGTTTAGACCATCCTTGTATGGATCTACTTTTGTGATGCAGACAGACCACCAACCCTTGAGATGGTGAATGCAAATGAAAGGGGAGAACCCAAAACTTCTAAGATGGTCAATCTGCCTGCAAGGGTTTGATTTCACCATTGAGCACAGGTCAGTATGTCTGCACCAAAATGCTGATGGTCTCGCTAGGATGTTTATAACCGACTAGAGTGAAGAGATTCATCCAGGAGTGGATTAAATCCTCCTGTCCCTTAGTCTGGTGGGGGGCGAGTGTTAGGGAGAATTCTCCAGAATGGCTAATTTCCCTTACCTACTGAGTCCCTCAGCAGCTTTGCTGGATTTCTAGGATTAATGTTTTTCATCCTGTAAGAATGTAAGCCTTTTTTCCACTCTTACATGTGTTTTTCTAGCACATTTTTCCTACCGCGGTCTATGTAAATGGCCTTGGTACTGTTTTAGCCTATCTTGGTAGCCTCAAACTTAAATCCGCTTGACCCCATTTACTTTTATTTGGTTCCGGCTGGGTTTATTCATCATTCCTTTTTGTAAAGGTCTTTCTCGTGTTTTACTCTGCGCGCCAAACCAGATTTGGTTCCTTTGCTCGCCGTCCTTTGGCGGGCTTCTGCACAGAAGCCCTCCTTAGGCGCCTGAGAGTCTGGGGGGACACGATGTGAGGGAGTGTGTGTTACAGCATACATTTTGGAGTGTGGTGTTTTAAAAATCCTATGATCTTTGTATTTGGCACTACTCAAAAGTAAGTACTGGGATGAGGAAGCGGGATGTGGAAGTATTGCTTAGGTTACTTATGAGTTATTCTCATTACCCCCTAGTCCTACTTTGCATCATTACAGTTCTTGTGAACCACCTCTCCCTTTTGGTGAATGTTAATATGGCCCTTGATGCTCGCTCTGTATTGATTAACTGAGGTGGATTGAAGAAGGGAGGTGTTTATACCTCCCAGAGGGAGGAGAGGAACATTTGTGTTGGATAAAAATACCGTTCATTGGAGGAGGGGCGCAACAGTAAGTACTATGAAGAGGAACAGTAGGTCTAGGAGTCATAAGTGTTATCAGTAAGTAATCTAAGCATTAATCTTCATTTAACTCTTCTGTATAATTTGCCATCAAACCGACCCCCAATTTATTTTCTGCAACACAGTGTGAAGCCTTGTTTTGGCATGATAGCGCATGGAATTTAAATATGTGCCAGTTCAATCTTTAATAATGTGTTTTCTAAAATTAACAGGTCTCAATTTTTGCAACTGATCATTTTAGGAGCACAATGCTGTCACTCTGTATTCGCAAAATTGCAGTTTATTAATTATTCCTTGAGCTCAATTACTTAAAAGAAGGAGGAAATTATCTATATGTCAACACTTGAATCGTAATTCAATTCCTTTGTATTTTGTGAATTGTTGTAAAACATATCTTTAACATTTCTCTCAACTCTACGCTGTGAAAAGTCCCAAGCATGATAACATTTTAAGGTCTGCATGAACAAAAAATTAATGGCAAAAACCAAAGTAGTACCTGTCTAAGCGTAGCTTGTTTTTTCCATTAGCTAACAATGTAATACATTTAAAAATTACTTTAAAAACTGGGGTTCCATTTTCTTTTAGCTTTGGTCTGGTGCAATTTTATTTTGTAGATTGTGCACAGCAACCTATCCATAATACATGTAGCCACTCAGTATGTGAGAAAGAGTTTGTGTGTCCTTCACACAGCAGGCATTGAATAAGATTATTCCCATTTTCCTTACATCAGCAATAGGGAACCCAATGCAACAGTATATAAGCACACATTTCACATTTCACCAATCATTATTTTTTGGATTAAATTTAGAAAGAAATAAAGTAATCCCTACCTTTTTGGGACGGGAATATCTTCCCTCAAGATCTTCACACTTCACTCACGCAACTAACCTTTTTTGGTCCTGAAGAATTTGATTAAGTACTGAACTTCCTCCTGTATCCTTTCCTCCATGCTCCTCTTGCCCATTCCAAACTGCCCCAAGACTGACATGGCAAATCTGCGGAGCTGCTTCCATTTGTCCCCATTGCTGAAGGAAATTCCTAAAATAGACAGTCAAATATTGAATGCAAGAATGCATATAGTCTACCACAGCTAGGATACCAACCACTGGCAGTGTACCACCTGATCTAGATTTAATTCATCCGTTTCACTACCCAGAGATGGATTAAACTTCTGTGGGCATTGTGTGCAATCATTCAGTAAGAACAGCTCTGCAGCAAATACACTGACCATCTGAGCTATCTTTCTAGGATTGGAGCCTGTTGTCAGCAGGCTACACTTTAATATGAAGAGCTATTTAGTGGGATTGGAATCTGTGACTGCTGAAATATCACACAAGCTTTCTGTAGTTGATTTTTATAAAGTGTACAGTTCTTCATGTTTCACTAGGGCTTGAGGTCTATTGTTTACCAGCATTATTTGCAGCACTTTATAGAGGCACGGAAGAAATCAGATAACATGGAAATTGTGATGTACATTTTAACTGAATTGCCTGGATGTTGTTCCCAATAAGTGTTATCACCGGGCTTAATGGCATCTATGTTATCACCCATTCAAGTATAAAAGGCTGATTTGTTTGAAGTTTACAAACTTCACACATCTTGCAACAGTGATGTCAATCAAAACAAACAAAAAAGTGGAGACTCATAGTGCATATGGTGGCACAGCTAATAGATTTGTACGGGCAAACGATTCAGGATACGAAAAATATATTAGCTCACGAGCGAGTGCAGAGGGGTCGGGAGCACAGTTGGGAGTAACAGATGTATTCTCCAAGTAGTTATAGAGGCTTAGGTAGGCCAAGGTATAGGGTATGGGTGATATTGGGCCACATTCCGAGTATAAAGTAGCCATGCTGCTTTTAGTGGCATGGCTACCCCCATACCGGGTACCGGGTACCAGGTTCCTTGAATGGGGAAATACCGGGAAATTCTGACCTTGGAGGGCCGTTATTTCCCGATTCAAGGAACCCGGACAAGGTACTTCCCCATTCCCATTTGTGCCCCCATAGGGCTCAATGAGAATGGGGAGGATGCTAACAATGGGCCCGTTAATGACGGGCCCGTTTTAGCATCCTGGTCTGCTCGCGGGACCCGCTAAGGACGCCTGGTTTTACCAGGCGTCCTTAGCGGGTCCCGCGAGCAGACCTCGTAATGAGGCGGTAGGGGGTTAACGGCGCCGGCAGCTCTACCGGCGCTGTTAACCCCCTACCGCCAGGGTCATAATGAGACCCATTGTGTAGCAGTAGTGAAATATAATGTGTAACGATAATAATTCAGACACAGGGCCAGGTGCAGGAAATGCTGAAGTGTTACCATATTGGAAGTGAGGTCTAGCATTTTGTATTCCCTGTTGGAGGAGTAGCAGCATGGCATAATGCAGAGTTCGAATAATTTTCTCTTTCCCAATCTCCAGGAGTGAAGCTGAGAATAGTGGCATTCAGGCAGAACAGATAATGGTTTAATTGTATCAAGCTGCAGGCCTGGGGAACAAGAGTGAAATGTGAACCAGGGTAGATTAGGATCTGGCCAATCCGTCAAAGAACTATAGGGGACTGGTAGTATGTATAAAGGTGATAGCCAATGAGGATGGGGAAATAGCACTGTATAGTGTTTACGTCATGAGTGACGATTTCTTTCTTTAAAAAACTCACACTTGCTTTGAAATAACAGAGCGTCAAGTCAATTTGGTTCTATGAGACCTTCTAACACCCTTTTTTTTGTATACAAAATATTGTTTTCCTAGCAAATCAGTGCACCAAGCCTTTTTCCCCAGATGAGTTTTTTTATTGTCTGGTTGTCTCGAGGTCTTGCCTTACAATTGCCATCTGGCAAAGATGTGAAAGCACTGTTTTTGTTTAAAAATGTTATTAAATAGTAAAATGATGCAGGTAAACCAATCCCTGAATAGGGTAATGTGCTGTTGATTCCCCTTTCATGATATAAGTACCAAAAGCACAGTGTATATCTGTGTCCTGCTGCATCAGTAGCTTGAAAAAATGAGGACTGGTATTAGAGCTACAGAATCCAAAAGCTTTGTTTGAATTGCAGCTACAAAAACGAAAGCTGGCAACACATCCTGCATGTTTAACTCTCTCTCTGAATTTCCAGAATTTGTCACATATCTGACCACTTATCCAGACAAAGCAGAAAAGCATGGTGGTATGTGAGACAATCTTCTCTCAAAAAGGAAAATATTTTTTTTTACATACTTGGGACCAGATACATCCTGGTTCAAAAACATTACTTCATGCAAAATGAAGCATTAGTGGTGAGTCTACCCAGGAGGGTAAATTGCTCACCTTTGAATTGCAATCGGGTCTTAGTCATTACACAATTTGTGGAAATAGTTCCACATTGTGGTCTATAATAAAACATTTACCACAATCACAGCGTAGACTGACAAGCAAGTCCATTCCACTTGCACGGTCATCTTGGCATGTAGCCCTGTGCAACTCACCACCCAGATCAGTTCCTCAAGCGCAGCAGGAATGGGGCATTTCTATTGAAGCAAGCAGTAAATATGAGATTATATGACACCTTGTATGCGAATCAAAGGAGATTAAAAACTATCGACCAAATTGTCCATGATCAATATTTTATGTATGTCTTGTCATGCAAATGTTGTACCTGTCCACCAGATTCACATGTTTTGGTGAGTTGTGAAGATCTATATTCCTAATGTGTGCACAATATAGTTAACAGGAGAAATAAAAGTGAAAATGTCACAGACATTACCTATATTTATAAGTGTGGATGGCCATAAGAAGGTGAGCGGCTACAGAGCAGTGGCAGTACATTCACAATATTTTAATATGCAACATATGATTGACCAAGAATTGGTTCTTTTCCCCTGTAAATCATGTTATATTTCGACACAGGATGGACTAGTGTGGTACAAGAAGCATCACTAGCTGCTTTACGATTGAACTCTGTGCAATCAAAAGAGCAGTCCAACAGGCCTTTTGACCTGGAAACATGTTGTTTAAAAAAATACATTTGAATGTGTACTTATTGAAGACATTGCACTCGTCGCAAGTTCAAGATTGTTTTATATTTTGGAGTTTAAAGTTGGCCGATGGTTGGTGGAATGCTGGTGCCACGGAGGCAGGGATGTCATTTCACCAAAATGCCAGGGGTAGCGGAAGTGTCCTCACACGACCCTTGACCACCTGATGACATCACAGGAAGTGATGTAATTTGACCCCGCCCCCAAGTGTCATCACAGCCAGTGATGGCAAACGAACGTCAGATTAATTAGATGCATTAAGCACCCGTGTTTCCAGGTGCTCTAATTTCAGCCAGATATAAGAACCGAGCCACAGAGAGAGGCATGCTTTGTCCACAAGTGCACATTTGGGGAATGCCATTTTCCAGATTCGACATGGGGTAAAACATACACAATGCAATATTTGTAACCGGGTAACCGAAATCTGTAAGGCAGGCCACAGCTAATGTATGAAACATCCATGGATCCATGGACACAGAAGTATGTGTTATCTGTGGAGTTGCTGTGTTAGACAAGCCAAAAAGCACTGACCTGGGGAGGCGTGTGCTGCTGTTTAACCAGGAAATAAATGCTGCATGAGCAAGGCCTGAAAATTAAACCATTGACCAGGATTTAGTATGAACAAAATTCGCTGATTATAAATGTATATATGATTCAGCTACCACTACAATAGAAGAAACCTATTAGACTGATCTGCGTGCACAGAGGGGAGTGCACCTGATAAGGTTATCTTTGCTGGAGTATAATAGCTGGCAAAGGTTCTTTCAATATGCCCAAGGCCCCCGCATAGTTGTTATTATCTGAACGTAATACTGGGTGCCAGAGAACTTAAAAATTAATATAATATCATTGCTGCACAAAAAAATTCATAGCAACACACAGTTATTTCAAATTGAAAACACCCATGAGTTGCTTCTCACCCGAGTACTCACTGGCAGACGTCAAGTCATGCACTGAACACTACCCCTTTGTCAGACCCAGTGGTGTTAGTCCGAAAATAGGAGACTACTGTAAAACAATGAAGACACACCAGTCACGAGGAACAAAGGTATAAACAACAGTTTATTCACATTTGAGTTCAGACTGACTTTTACAAATGCACGGTTTACAAGCATAGGAAAAGTGAGCAAAAATGTCTGGGCATAGGAGTGTTTTATGCCGCTTTACAATACCATGACGAATTTGGGCTAGCTCATCGCGTCATAATGACTTGTGACCTAAAGACCCATGAACGTGGGCAATTCTCCATGGCAACAAGTGGTTGAACACTCCATGTCACCCTGCAGACTATTTACTGTCTGGGAAGCAAAGCAGAAAGGATGTAGGAGGATATCCTGTTCTTCGGTACAAGGTAACATTCCTTGTGCTACTTTATTTCTGTTTGTGCTGAGCTAAATGGTCAGTCTGCATGTCTACTCAGTAGTGTGTTCTTCTTAGAAACAGAATATGCAGTGAATCGTGCTTTGCTTTAATAGTCTGGATGGCACTTTCACAATTAGCTGCGGAAAAGACAGTCAAGGAAGACAGAATGGCACCTAATTTACAGATTAGCCATGTTTGTGCCAGTGCTTCAAGGTTCTCTGTTGCCAAGTTCAGCATGCTCAGTGATTTTTAGCATTCCTGTGTGGGGGCATGTTTTAGGGAAGCTTTGGAAGCAGTGACTTTGTGAGCCTGCACCGCATTCTGAATGAAAACTCAGAAATGTGAGCAAAGCAGACAAGATGGCGTTCTTGGAAACTGCGATGCCGTGGTTCAAGGTTTATGTTCAAATGTGTATGTGTATGTGCTTAGGCCAACATTGTAATGCAAGATATATCTACTTTTACAATGGCGTAGCACATTTGGTGTAGCACAACATTTGGCAGCTCTCCTGCGAATCATGCTGTGGGGGCCCCCAAAGCTCCTTAGCAAAGCACAGACCACGCCACTCGCGGGGCCGGTCCAGACCATCACATGGACAGAATGTCCATGATGATTATGCCGCTGCAGGGGCATGCACTACTGCAAGTGAAAGACGTAAATATGTTTTTCAATCAAAGCTTAAATCTTTAATGTAACATAGAGTGAAGGGGGTGGTGTCTGGTCCACCGATATACCAGCCACCAGTGATGGCTGATGACTTGTTTCTTTGTAGGATATAAATATTTGCCACAAGTATTTGATTGCGACTGAGCATATTGAGGGAGCCTGAACTAATAAAAATGGGTTGGTGGGGGACCTGTGGGGATTATTCTACCTGACCAGAGTAAATGCTTTGAATAATGGGTTAAAATGGTGCATTACTAAGCACACTTCCTGGGAAAATGTGGGTAAAAGGCCAACAATGTGGGTAAGAGGCCAACAATCGGTTGTGTAGGGTAAATCATGATAAAAGTACAATAGTGCACAGGGCATTTCCCAATGCATTATCATGCCAGTCCCTGAAATATATGCTAGTATAAAAAACATGTGTATGCTGGCGGTGCCCATACTTTTCCATGCTGGCTCCACCAACATATGCTAGTATTCCCATATAAGACCATACTTATGTTCGCTTTAAGACACTTTTCTATAGTATCATTACTGGCACTGAGCACAAAACTGGCTCTGCCAATATATGCCAGTACTCCCATGTAGGTACATACTTCCATTGGTTTGGCCATTAAAAGTGACATGTCACAATAGGAAACCTGTCCAAATTGGTTAGAATGTAAGCCAGTCTAGACCCATAAGAACACTTATCTTGCTTGATTCATCATAGATGCTCAGTTAATAAACATTCATGCTACAATATAGAATATACAGGCCGCTATGCCAAAATAACAGTCTAGCGAGGTAACACTACTTATCATGCCTGCTTTTTAAAGATGCTGAGTAATAAATGTCATACCACAGTAATCAATGGCTAGACTGACTGCACCAACATGCCAGTCTAGCCAGGGAATGGCACACATGAAATTGCCATTGCCCATAAATACCAGTAAAACGTGCAAAGTCATTAAAGAATGTGTCAAAACTGCTCCAGTGATCCCCAATCCCCCAGTGCCTTACACACACATGCATCCCCTTTAACCCAGCGGTCACTCACCCATACATCTCCCCTTGCACTCGCTCACAATGGATTCACCACAAAGGCACACACAAAATCCCCCCAAAACACACACTACCACATTTACGCTCATTCACCCACCAGTCACTTACTCACACCTTCTCTTACATGCACTCATTGCATTCTCTACACAGACACACCCCCACACACCCAGAACATTCAAAAACACACATCACATCACTTCTCATTCACACACCAGTCACTCACACTTTCTGGTGCATCCACTCATTACATTCTCTACACAGGCACACACTCACCCACCCAGAACATTCCAAAACAAACATTACATCACTTCTCATTAACCCACCAGTCACTCACACCTTCTCTTCAATCAAATCATTGCATTCTATACACAGGGACACACCAACCCACCCACAACATTCAAAAACACACAACACTTCTCATTCACCCACCAGTCACTCACACCTTCTGATACACCAATTATTACATTCTCTACAGAGGCACACAATCACCCACCAACCCAGAACATTCAAAAACACACACCACTTCTCATTAACCCACCAGTCACTCACACCTTCTGTTACACCAGTCACTCACACATTCTCTTCCATCCAATCATTGCATTCTGTACACAGGCACACACCAACCCACCCACAACATTCAAAAACACACATCACTTCTCATTCACCCACTAGTCACTCACACCTTCTGATACATCCACTCATTACGTTCTCTACATAGGCACACTATCACCTACCAACGTAGAACATTCAAATACACACATCACATCACTTCTCAGTCACCCACCAGTCACTCACACCTTCTCTTACATCCGTTCATTGCATCTCTACACAGGCAGACATTCACCCACCCAGAACACTCAAAAACACACATCACATCACTCCTTTTCTCCCACCAGTCACTCACAACTTCTCTTACATCCTCTTATTACATGCTCTACACAGGCACGCACCCACCCACCCAGAACACACAAAAACACATATCACATCACATCACTTCTCATTCACCCACCAGTCACTCACACTTTCTCTTACATCCTCTCATTACATTCTCTGCACAAAGGCACACACCCACCTACTTAGAACATTCAAAAACTGACATCACTTCTCATTCACCCACAAATCACCCACAAGTCACTCACACCTTCTCGTACATCCACTCATTGCATTCTCTACACAGGCACAAACCAGCCCATGCAGAACATTCAAAAACACACATCACATCACTTCTCATTCACCCACCATTCACAAATATACATCTGACAGGCACTTCACACATGCAAAACACTCATCCTATTACAAAAAAAGCCTTCTTACCTTTTCCTTGTATGTATAATCCCTCCTTGCAGGCCCCCCTGGCTCCTCCGCTTTGCTTACAAAAGAACCAGGAAGCTGCAAGAATTTCATGGTTACTGTATGTGAGCTGCAAAGAAGGTGATGGAGAAGGGGTTGGAGCTGAACATGGCATGTGACATGTGCCACATGTCACGGTCAGCTCCAACCCCTACTAAGTGCCTCCCCGGCCCAGACTTCACCCTGATGGGTGAGTACTGGGCCGGGAACCCACCAGACCTGGTGTGGCGGGTCCCCCCGCACCAGAACATCAATTTTTAGTGGGCAAAACAAATCTTTTTCTTTCTCTTTTTCTTAAAGTTGGGGTCGCTAGGGAGTAGCAACTGTGGTCAGGATGAGCCTTGTGGGTGTAAGCAAATGTGGACATATTTTGAAGAGCTGGTTTAGCAGTCAGATCAGGAATATCATGAGATCAGAAGGGTTCCCCAAGCACAAGCCACAGAGGTGTATTAGGCTTGGTATAGTGTGAGATCCAGGTTAATAGTTGTTTTATTATAAATGATTCAGATGCCTCAGGAAATGTGAGAATTGTACTCAAGTGCTTTAATATGAGCCTGATCAGTAAGATTCTTGCCTTTTTCTTGCTTCTTGCCCCATAAGAATTAGGTACGGTTTGTATTCATTGTTCTAAATAACTGTGATGACCAATTTAAGGGAAATATTGAACAGCCATACATAGGGCCTCATGATGGGGTTGCCGCAAAAACCGTTGGTAAGCAGCAGGTTATCAGAAACCCCGTAACATAGTTTCCATCGCCTGACTTCTTGGTGCCACTGGGATATTACGACAGGCAGCAGAAATGGTAAATCCCCATTGCTGTGGTGTACACTAGAAATCCTCGGGAAAGGGGACACTGAAGCACCAGCACCATTGCCAACGTTGTCCGTGCTTCAGTGACGACCATCTCAGAAACCATGCTGAATGACCAGTGATGACCATCCTTAAAACCCAGCAGGTCAGGCCTGCCAGTTGATCTGTGGCCCCTACCGGCATTGTTGTAGTATGGCGGTCCGGAAAGGGTTCCGGTACGTTGCTACTGACATCCTTATTTCCGGACCGCCATACTTATAATGAGGGACATAATCTCTGGGGAGACTAACATTTTAACTGGTTCTGACCTACCCCACCACGATGAGCAAAGTAGGGTCCACTTTGCGTAGTGTCCACCTTAGATATGATTGCTTCAACATTAGCTTGTATCATGCTGTGGATGTAATTCAAGAAACTGATACAAAGATATTTATTCCTGAGAGGTTTCCAAAGGAAGCCATCTTCGGCACAGTGTGCTTAAAAACAACATCTATTCAGGTGCAGGGTTTCCATCTTCTATGCATTCAATTTGTATCCAGAGACATCAGAATATTGTGCAATCTCATGCAGGAATCAGCTTACAGACTTATGCAGTTCTTCTAGCAAGGCTAGACTGTTGTTAGTGACCGCTATGCTACAGGTCCCCACTTGTTTAATTTCCTTATGGATCCTGAAGCACTGGAGCAGGGGTTCCAGTATGAGGTCGAAAAGGAGGGGCGATAATGTTTATGCTTTGTCCTCCCCTGCCCTGAGACACCCTCGTGCACCCAAAGTTAGCCTTTGAGTGTTGTAATACTTACTGAATCATATACCCCTTTTGGGTTTATAATTTTTTGAATTGTTAGTGCCTCTCCTCCCCCCTCGTTCTTCCTTGTTCCGACTCACGGCCACAGACTGTGAGAGAGCACACACTGTAGGAAGATTCTGTTCTACTGAGGACTATCATGTCCTTTACTAAAATTGATTAAACTACCAATAACCGCACTGAGACCTTAGGCTTCAGTGAGGAAGAAGCAAAATGTATTTTAGCTCTTATTAAAACAACGGGCGAAGAACTGAGCACTTCTGACAAACCTGAGTGTGAGGGACCGGAGGGGGGGTCTGTACTTCCGCTCTCTATTTGGCAGAGGAAAGGCACAGAGGACCCCTGCCAAGATTCTCAATATTGGTACGTGGTCCAGCAATCAAGGCCTAGCTTCTCAGGAAGTTATGCAGGCTGGTTCTTAAGTACAGTGTAGTCCCCAAGCACCCACAAAGGAATGTCCACACACTGTATCGGTTAAAACACAGTCTTTATATAATGAATAGTCAAGGTTATATACAATATCACGATAACGCACTTTGTACTCGGTTATCTATAATGGAAAATATACAGTTCTACGTGGTACCACAATTACTATTCGATCTCGTTAAAGTGCATCAACTGTATGGTTAAATGGCACACAAATAAGTTTGTAAAGGAAACCAGCAATAGAGAAAAGAGGAAAGCAGTTGATAAGAACAAATGGCAGAAATACTGGTCACTACCGTTAAACACAGCTCTGTGTGGAGATCCCCCCACCTGGGCAACCTGTAGAATAAAGACACAAGCCCAGTCCATATATTGTTCACAAGAGACTTCCCAATAGTTCTGCAACCCCTGGCATTGTAGCGTTCCTCTTCGGCGAATCGACAGCCCTTCTTGAGTGCCCTCCCTTATAGGCAGGAATCACAGCGTCGAAAGTCCGACTGAGAACCGGGTGAGCTACGATGGTGAAGTGGCAGCTTTGTTCCTACCGATGCTCGTTGACTGGGAAGCATAAATGTCCTGCCAGGAGGAGGCGTGCGGGGCACCTCGGTGTCGATAGTTCTGGACCGCAAAGAGTTTGAAGAACTGAGGCCCAGCAGGGGCATCGAGTCGTCAGCGTCTCTGTGGTCTTTGGGTGGCGGGAAACCCACCGGCGGGTGCTCCTTGGCGCATCGACAGTCAGGCCTTCTCCAGCGGGATAAGACGACGGCGATGCGGACGACAGGGTCCTTGGATTCGAAAGTTCTTAGGCAAATGGGAGCAGGGCGGCTCCGGTCGGCGACGGCGGTCGTCGACAGTGGTGGAGAACAGTCCTGGCACTTCACTTTGGGCTTCCGCAGAAGTCCCCGTCTCAGGTCGTCACCCTGTCGAAGGTCTGTCTACCAGGAAGCTTTGGCAAAGATCAGCTGGTGCACAATGGTGCCTCGTAGCTCAGGAAGAGGGCGCCTTGCCAGGTCCTCTCTGGGTCAATCCTTGGAGACACAGCAGCTTTCACATTGTGAAGGAGAGCAACAGCAATTCTTCTTGTCCAGCAGGGCTCAAGGTTAAGCTTCAGTTATTCCAGTTACTCGCAGTAGTGGACTTCAGCTTCTGAACACGATTCCTAGAAGTGAGAGCTCCCCAGATATACTGTTGCTCTCCCATTCATTCCGCTGGGTCATACTCAAGCATCCAATCACGGCAAAGGGCATTCATGCAGGCAGGCAGGCAGGCAGCCAATCAATCACACTGTGCATTAAGGCCATTCACTTCTCTCCAGACACTCACAACAAGTTATGTGTATAGGGACACGTACCCAGCTATTCAACACTCCACACTGCATTCATACCAGTTTCGGGCAGGGCTGTCTCAGTCATTGGGCCTCATTACAACTCAGGCGTTAAGGGTTAACGCCGTCGTTAACCCTTAACACCTGATTCCGATTTTAACGGCTGCTTTTAGCAGCCGTTAAAATCCATGGTGCTAAACCGCCTTGGTGCTAATTATGCCACCGTAATTTACGGTGGCGTAATTAGCGCCTTCTCCACTGCCATTATGCCCTATGGGGCAAAAATGGGAATGGGGAAGGGTAAAATGGGAAATGGGGATTTACCGCCCCACTCACCTTGGAATGGGGCGGTAAATCCGCCATCCACCATGGTGGTAAAGTTGGCGTACTTACTGCCTGGGTCGTAATGACCCCCATTGTGTCAAACACCAGATACTAGACATCCACAACATAGAATGCGTATTTGTTACACACTCCATTCACCCAGGTCCCACCCACAGGCGTACCCACAACATACGGTCATTGGGAAGGCTCCAGCCAGTCCGGTCAGCAATTCCCCACACTACCATATATGGAATTTCCACCCAACAGTCAGTCAGAGGGAAGGGACAGAGTCAGGGCTTCCCAGGACTTCAGGAAAATCAAAGTTATAGGCGATGGAAGGCAAAAGGCCACGGGGGCCATTTTGTCTCCATCAGGAATCTACCAATTCCAATGACAGGGCCTGGGCATCCTAAAATGGAGAACGTTCAGGGCACCAGTCAGTTCAGCACAGATCTGCCACCAGCCCGTACCCTGCTCTGTGGGACACACAGAGGTGCCCAAAAACATACACTAGGGGCACAGGGTTGTACCAGCACCCATGGGTGCCATAAGGGTATCCCATGTGTCTGTTCACCAAAACCAAAAGAGAGAGCTGCACTGCTAGGAGTCCCACATGAACTCCTGTGCGGAAAACACATCAGAACACACAATAAAAGGCAATAAAGGACAAGGATACGGAGGCCCTGTCCTTCCGATTCATTTCCAGCTTCACACTGAGGTGCTTATTAAACAACTTGAATGCAAAGTACGCCGGATGATTAATTTGAAACTCCATGCATCAACACTAGCTCAGTACTTTAAAACCCAGAGAATTCCACATGGATTAAGGGTGCACTTGGAATCTACCCCATGCAAAGATCATTTGACCTAATACTCTTGACCATTGAGGAACTAGCCCAGAATTTGAAGACCTTGGACGAGGACATCGAAGGAATTAAAACATCACTAAATAAAGGCCTCACAGCGGACCAGCTACAGGAGGTCCTGTATGATAGGAACCAGAAACTGCAGAGATACAAACAGGAACTAGAGACCAAGAAAATTAGGAAATTCAGACGGGATACATTGAACTACAAACTGGACATTGGTTATACGTGGCAGGAATACTACAGACATTGTCCTATCAAACCTTATCCGAACCATACACCCAAACAGGGGCCATCTGGAGGGGAGACCACTACGTCAGAAGCTTCTAGTACCGAATTGGAGGCTGCACCCAGCATTGAGGCAGGGGTGGCTACAGGTTCACATGAGGGGATACCAACTAAAGACAGGACCTGTTTTTTAGAAAAGGACCCACCAGACGAGGGTGTAAGAAAACATCAGCAGAGAAAGAAACTACAAAAGAAGAACTAGTGGTTAACATTTCATACTACCGTCTGTCACACAGATCCTGACAAAGGGTCTCACGTTTGTCCGACAGAGATAAAATAGACTTATTCAGATTGATGCACAAATTAAAGATCTGAGTTTTCTTTGATACTTTGGATGGGGGACCCAAGTCAAGAAGATCCACTGGAATTTCCGGAAATTAAACCGAAGAGCATCTTCAACCCACCAGTCCAGAACCATATCTTGTCAGTATTTGAGAAAACTGTCCATCAAGAATTAAAGAAATTACACTTCATGAGTAAAGGTTATGGGAATTTCTCATTGAGAGAGAAACAGACTTTGAGGAACCTATTGGATAATACTGACATCATATTCAAACCGGCTGACAAAGGTGGTGCACTTTTCCTTATGGATAAGAAAGATTATATCAATGAGATCAAAAGGTAACTTGCTAATTCAGAAACCTATAAGGAGATATCCTTTAACCCCACAGCACAGGTGATGGACCTGATACATGAAACACTTGAGGATGCGGTTGAGAGAGGAGCCATATCAGAGAAGACACGTAAGTTTCTAGAGAACAAACATCCCATAACTCTGGTCATGTATATTTTACCAAAAATACACAAGAAACTTGTTAATACACCACGGCGACCGATTATTGCAGCATCAGGCAGTTTGCTGGAACCTTTGGCAGAGTATCTGGATAAGATCTTGCAGCCTATTATACAGAAAACAGAGACGTACTTGAGAGATGCGATGCAATTTTTGCAGAAATTGAAAGAGGTGCAATTTGGAATGGGACGTGACACCCTCTTTACGATGGATATCACCTCCCTCTACACAAACATAGTCCATGAAGCAGGCCTATAAGCCGTGGAATGGATCCTGTTAAGATCAGAGAACTACTTAGGTGATCATCTCTTGATACTCACTTTGCTTAAACTGGTTTTGAACAACAACTTTTTCAAATTTTGTGATAGGTTCTTCCTTCAGATCTCTGGTACAAGCATGGGAGCGGATATGGCCCAATGCTATGCAAACATTTTCATGTATTATTTGGAACATGAACACGTGCTATCATCACCAAGGTGGCAACAGCACCTGTCCTTATATGTAAGATATATCGACGATATCTGGACTGGACCGGCTGAGGAATTATAAGCATTTTTCGATATGGTGAATCAAATGCATGCCAGGATTCGCTTTACAGTGGAGGCTAGTCAGTTTATCATTCATTTCATTGACATTGAAATGTACACTATGGGATGTGGACTTTAAACAAGAGTGTTCACTAAAACTACAGATAGGAACAGTCTACTTCTAGCCACCAGCTTCCATCCTCGCAGAACCATCGACAGTGTACCGATGAGTCAATTTTCAAGGTACAGGAGAAACATCTCGGAACCAGCTGAGTACCAGCGACAATCAGCAGCCCTTGAGGATAAATTTAAAGCTAGGGGATATGATGCAACATCATTCCAGGAGATTGCCGTGAAGGTGAAGGCAAGCACCATAGCGAGGGAGACCCTTCTTAACCCCAAGCCTGCCCAGGAAGGAGACTCTTTGGTTTAGAATTAGAAGGATAATTCAAAACAACTGGCAGATGCTGCAAATGGATCCTCGTCTACAAGTATTCCCTCAAGTACCGAGATTCGCCTACAATAAA
Source organism: Ambystoma mexicanum (assembly GCF_040938575.1). Lineage (NCBI taxonomy): Eukaryota > Metazoa > Chordata > Amphibia > Caudata > Ambystomatidae > Ambystoma > Ambystoma mexicanum. Next base: position 785,332,419 of record NC_090923.1, on the reverse strand, counting down.
GCACTTTGGTCGAGCCTAGAGAAAGCCGAAATACAGACATCAATGTTTAAAACCACACACAAGGGAACCATACCTTGCCAGAATTATCCACATTGTGCCAATGTTATTAGAGATAATAGCGTTACACATCCACATTCTGGGAAACCGATCTGGTTGAAACATTCTTGTACCTGTGATGCCATGAATGTGATTCATGGGTTGAAATGCCCCTGTGGTCTGTATTATGTAGGGATGACGACCAGGAAGGCAAAGGCACGGTGGTCCGGGCAAAAATCTAACATTGGTACTAACCAGAAGTCTCCAGTGGCCTGTCATTTCCATCAAGCTAGACACACTGTGGCTCAACTTAAGTGTGTGATCCCCGAGCAAATTAGGTTAGGCCCTCGTAGGGGTGGGGGGGCTACACAGGAAACTCCTACTGGACTCACTCAGTCCAAGGGGTATGAATGTTGAATTTGACTTGTTGTGCTTCATTTAAACAGTGGAGTGTGTTCACTAATTGATTAGGTCATCCTGGTAGGGCACTCAGTGGAAGGCATGGCTACTAGACTGTGAACAGGGATGTAACCTGACGAAATTGCTTTACCCATGAATGTGGAGTGTTGAGGACCTCTATCCATTAGAGATAAATCGATATTGACTGTTGGTATCGATAAAGTACTTTGGGAATGCGGGATGCTGCATGTTGGATATATGTTCCATCTCAGACGAGACTGTTCATTACTTGTTGTATTTTTGCTCTGCATAGCTTAATTAAGGATCTGAAGAATCATGGGCTGAATTGTACGGAGACTGTGAGTAGAATTGGCATAAAGTGATTCTGGGAGTAATTGGTCCGTTATTTCATCAGTGGGCTTCGCTCGATTAGTGTTTTACCTAGTTGGTCCACTCGAACCAATGAAGTAGTGTTTGGCAAAGCACTAGATTGTGATCCCTTTTGGAATCGTGACTGGTTGGAATAGGACATAGGAGGGAGGTTACCCTCAGTGGAAGTAAAGTTTAGGTTCTCTACACTTTAAATTTGGTGATGGACGGGGATTGGGATGACTAATTCCTGCTATCAGTAGAGGATGAGGCTGACAATCTAGTTCTAAGATTAGTGATCCGACATGTTACGTCTGATATCTTTGGCCGACAGGGGGGCCAGAGCAGATTCCTTTTATCTGCACTCCCCCCCTGCCGGCCCATACCATTGGTGTAGGAGATTCAAATGCACTCTTGTTCTGTGGATGTCCCACTTCGGTGCACTGCCGGGTATGGCATGGGCCAACCATGGGGGTTGGAGCAGTGCTTTTTCTGCTCTGTGCCCAGTTTGGCCTCTGGTCCCCGAAATGGACCTCCTTCTATTTATATACGGAAGTTTCAAGCATGCATTTATCCTTTTTTAGTCATGCACTTTTTTCAGTCATGCACTTTTTGGTGTATCTCTTTTCGGTCTGCAGACGTTCAGGTAGCGATTGGAATATTTGAGGGGGCTAAGTGGGTGACCACTGGTTCACCTGTCCAATATGGCGTTGTAATGATTATCTTGAGTAGTGGGTCTGTCCCACGCCCAGATGGCACCCGGGCGGACACGCGGCACAGTGCGCATGTGCAGGGTCGCCACGGCAACTCATTTAGCATTTGGAATACTGGCCGTGTACACATTGTGTCAGCTGGTCGCTTTACATACGGACTTCTTCCTTTTGGTTTGTGGGTACATTTTTGGTGAATACATGGGTTTAACCCCTCCATGAGATTGCTAGTAATATGGGCGCACTTGCACGGTATCCGGGACATTATTTGTTCCTGATGTTATCCGCATATTGCAGATTGTTTCTATGCTGAATTCGCCTTGATACCAATTGAGAACCTTACGAGATGGTTTTGCTGGGCTCCAGCTTCCGGTTCGCTCTCCCGCAGTTGTAGTGCACCATCTGACCTTACCTCAATCTGCGTTGAGGTGGAGATCTGACTCCCCCTTTGGAGTGAGTATGTTGATAATATCTGAGACAGGCTATGACTTGCCCTCTGATAGTTTGCGACTGGTGTTGCCCTATGTGACCATTGAATTTCCTGAGACTATGAGTTTGCATTGTATAGTTTGGACCAGCCGTGTGTAATCATGGGCTAGCATTGTGCATGTGTTTGAAATGAAACACTAGTTGTTGTTGATACACGTTCTACTCTCTTTGAATAGGATTTTCCCTGTCGTTTGAATCCTTGGTTTGAAGATTGAAGGTTAGTGCATTTTGATCTTGGGAGTTTATTATATCTACTTTGGAATGAGACACTGTACTTTTTGACATATGTCTATTTGCGTTTTTTTAGGCAAATTAAAAGGTTGTAAAAACCAGTCTGAACAAATAGGCTGCTCTTGCCCTGAAGATGGATTATGTTTAAATCCGAAACGCGTTGGCTATACATCATTATGTAAGGAGCCAATTTGGACAATTGTGAAGAAAAGAATCCACTGCTGGGTTTTCACTTTATAGAGGGCATTATAAACCCGTTGGGACTGTTTTCCTTATGAACACTGAAAAATTGTGAACAGTGACATTGCATTTAGTATGTGTTTTGAATTCAATGGCTGACATTAAATAAGCACTGTTGTTTTGAGAAAACAGTTTTTCATTTGAATCTTACTTGATGATTATTTTCATGAATCATGTTTTGTATGAATTTCTCGCTTGAAAATACTTGAATGTCATGCTTATGTCATATGTATTGTGCATGACTATGAATCTGATCTGAGTGATTATGCCGTTGTCTGTCTGGGGGATCCAGTAATTCCTTTGCTGGGCTCCCTTCTACAGATCACCTCACCACATTTGGGTTTGGAAGAGCCACTTAGAGTGCATATGATGGTTACCATACGGAGAAGTATGGTTGTTGTTTTTGCTTTGCATTCAATTTGTATCCAGAGACATCATAATATTGTGCAATCTCACGCAGGAATCGGCTTACAGACTTATGCAGGTCTTCTAGCAAGACCTCGATGCTACAGGTCCCCACTTGTTTCATTTTCTTATTGACCTTGATGCGCTGGATCAGGGGTTCCGGTGTGACGATGAAAAGGAGGGGCGATAAAGGGCAAGCTTCTTTCGTGCCATGATTAATGGAATAAAACAGGGACAATGTGCCATTGATGAAAACGGCTGATCTGGGGAGTTGAAAAAGGGTGAAAACTAAAGAGATTACATTTGAGTAAAATCCATGCCTTTTCAAAACCTCTGCCAGGAACGTCCACCCCACATGGTCAAAGACTTTCTCAGCCTCTAACGTTATTGCCGCCCAGGGCTGTCCATTTTTCCCACCAAGTCAAGTGTGTCATATAACAGGCGAGCATTTGCTGATGACAACCTACCTTTCACAAACCCTGACTAATCTTTATGGAACTGTTTCAGTAAAATCGGATCTAGTCTCATGGTTAAAAACCTTTGCGAATACTTTTGCCTCTGCATTAATTAAAGAAATAGGCCTGTATTTCGTCACTGAGGAGGACTCTCTGCCTGGCTTCAGAAAAACATATATCATGGCCTCATAAAATGTTCCATGAGAGGTCTTATCCTGTGCGTAGCAACCAAATACTTCTACAACTTTGGGATCTGGTACGTCCATAAAGGTTTGGAAGACGTCTATGGACAGGCAGTCCGGGCCATGGTCTTTCCCTGCTTTTAATTTGATTATAGCCAATTTGATCTCGGCAAATGTAATCTCCCGCCCCAGATCCGCAAACACAGTTGTGTAAATGTTGCCCCTCATTGGGTGTGGTGTTCCATTCAGATATAGCTCTAATTGGCTAGCTGATGGAGTCAGTTCAGGAGTGTATAATAATAGTCAGCAAAGGCAAGTGTAATCTTCTCATCCCTAGTTAAAACCATCTCTTTTAGCTAGAGGGCAGCTACCTAGTTGTTCTGGCTTCTGGATTTTAGGAATCAGACCAACAGTTTCCAAGCCATGTTAAATCCCCCCAAAAATGTGGAGTTGTATTTTAGCAGAATACCAGCTGCTTTGTTTGAACTATGTTTATTGTACTCCATGTTCTCCTTTATTAGCATCCTCAACTTCTCTGGTGATGGTGAGCGAGACCAGTCAGCCTCCAAGTTCTTAATACTCCAAAGCAACTTGGCAGCCTCCTGCTTCACTTTCCTGTTCTGTCCCACCATGTAGTCTATGATGTGACACCTGAGTGTGGCTTTGTAGGCACCCCATACCAACCTTGGAGACAAGCTCCCTGACTCAGTGTGCTGGAAGAACTCTTTGGTCAGCTGTTCTACTGAGGAGATGAAGTCAGAGGCTTGTAGAAGGTTGTATTTAGTTGTAATTTAGCGCTCATCCCCTGTCACCCATCCCAGTCAAGAGTGACTATCACCAGTTTCTCATCAGAAATTAGCATCAGGTATATATCAGACCTATGAACCTGGGGTATCAACCTTTATTCATGAGAAAATAATCTATTCTAGAGAAAGAAGAGTGTAGCAGGTAATAAAGTGTGCACTCCTATGCATCCAGGTCACACATTCTCCATACACCCACTAGATCATTGTCCTGGAGCAAGCATTCAAAGGCTGTGTGCATGCTAGTTTCGTGCAAGGGAATTGAGATCTTCTACCTAGAGGGTCGAGTGGGATATCACATCACCGCCAATGATCTTGAATACACACTCCACCTGCTGTACTCTCACATTGTGATTTAACCAGAACCTTGGATCAGATTGGTTAGGGCTGTACTATGACTAGGGGGGTATCTCCCATCTTACATTGTAATCAGCCATCTGCCTCCCCTCTCCGACATTGACTGCATCATTTTCATCTGACAGCCTTCATGTATCAGTATTGCCACCCCACCTGTATGACTCTGCCACAGAGGCTATCGCTGCCCACCCACTATTTCTTGAGCATGTTACACTCTTTATTTGAAAGAAGTGTTTCCTGGATAAGGGCCACATGAGCGCCCACCCTCCTTAGGTGCAACAGGGCCTTTTGTGCCTGTCACAGAGAGTTTTCATTGGGATTGCACCATTATAAAACTCTTCTGTGAGACAAGCCCTTTGTATTCTAATAGGGAAGAGTAATCCTTTCACATTCCATGATATACCATTAACCATGGAGTGACTAATCTAGTGTATGTGTTGGGGTGATCAGATAATTGCTGCTCTATCTAAGGGGTTCAAACTGTCAAGCTGAGTAGAGCCCTGTGTGCCTTTGCAATTAGTTCTAATGGCTACGGGCCTGTACTCAAGTTGTACAACTACAGATCTGTAAGAGAAATACCAGGAGAAAAGAGATAAGTACAGAACAGGATATATACAAAGGCAATGTGGATTGATTCATCCAATATTGATCTACTACATAGCCAACATTTCAATAACCGCCTCAAGTGCCTCCGGTCGAGGGAATCTGTGAGGCTTAGGCAAGCCGACCAACCAATTTTCCCCTTCACAGGAATGCATACTCCCAGTTGGTCACAGGGTACCGAGAAGGGGGTGGAGAAGCACCAAAGATAACCAATGCACCACCTATCAATATAATGCTAGAGTTTGCAGAACCAATAAACGCATAAATAAGGTTAAACATGGGTCTGCTGGGACTGCAATTGACTTCATCAGTGAGAGAGTCTGGTTTGGACTTCCAAAGGGCTCTGTACTTATCTCTTCTGTGGCCCACTCCAATCTCAGCCGCAGCAGTATCCAGAGAGCCTGATCTTGGTTGTGATGTAGTATTGTTCTGGAACTTGAAATTTGAGAGTCTGGCCTCTGCCCCAGAGGGTTTCACCGTGGATGCCCAAGTCCCATGCCCAACAAGGGCCATGAACCATAATTCGCTGAATTGCTCACTTCCAATTCAGTTTCTGTGGACTCCTCAAGGCAGAATTTTAGGTATGAATCGAGATCCACCTAGTCATCAAAAAACTTTGTGAGTCCTGTCCTGTATGGAAATACTTTCTTCAGGCTCCAGCAAGTGACCATCAAATTGGCTCATCTCTGTTCTCAGTGATTTCATTTCTCCCTGAACCTGCTGTGTATGTTTATCTCCTGAAGCCATGATCATCTGTATGTTGGACAGTTCCACTAGGATTGCAGCTAAGTCTCTGAGATAGGGGCTGGCACCTTGCATCGGGTCGTCTACTACTGTGAGGAGGGTGATGTCATGATGCCTACCCCCGGAGCACCAGGACAGACCCAGCACCCCCGGGAGCAGGCATCATGCCCTCGGGTAAAAGCCCAGCAGCCCCTAATAGGGGCTCTTTGGACTTTGGCCTGGCGCCTTTGGCGCCAGGCTCATGTTGGACATCAGTCCTGGCGCCATAGGCGCCAGGCTCATAAAAGAGGGTGTTTGGTGCACTTACCTGACGCAGACCATGCTGCATGAAGCCTCAAGCCAAATGAGGCTTAGGAGGGACTATTTTCTCAAAGGAACTATTTTACTTGAGTGGGGACCGTGGAAGAATACTTACCTGGAACTTCTTCCAAGGCTATTTAAACCATGCCCGGACTGCCACACGTGCTTCGCGTTGCTCTGCAGGAGCTGAACGCTCACCGTGCCTGCTCCTGCATCTTGCCTCCAGCCACGCCCGCCTCGATCTTGGGATACCTGAAAGGAAGGAAGGAAAGAGAAAAGGTGAAAACCAAGAACTTCTTACCTGTCTCCGGAATCATCACGCCAGCGATCCTGAAGATAGACATTCTTTAAAAGCATTGCGCTACTTGTAGCAGCGCCGCGCATCACTCACCTGCCTCGTGGGCTCTTCACTATCCACCGCGACGTTCTGGGCATTCCGCCACATCTCTGCACCTGCAGGGGAGAAGAAGAGACAAAAGGTGAGCAGGAGGAACAAATGAGGAAAGCCTGATTTTCCATCACAAGACTTACCTGACCATATTTGACGGAACCACTCCTCATTTCGGGTCGGCGCCACTTCTTGGCCTGGTACCGCACCCCGGCCCCTAAGGGGAAAAAAGAAAGACATTACTAGAGGGATTCAAAGACATTTAAAGGGATCATTTTATCCCAAATTCACCTGAGTTTATCTCCGGCAATATCCCTCAAAGCATCACTTCCACTCTGCACCTGAAAATAAGGACAGATCGCAAGTTAAGAAAAACAAACAAAGAGAAGACTCTACTCTGGAACTTTATAAACTGCATACTTACGGCATTTCACCTTCCGAAACCATTGAAGTAACTGGTCAAATACGCGCCCCTGCACCAGAAGCAGGATGGAGAGTGTTAGGCGGAAACCTGTGCAGTTCCCTCTGGGACCACTGCAAAAGATTTAGGACTACAAGTGTTGGCGGAGAACCCACATGGTAGCAGCCTGCACCACACAGATTCACTTGGTAGCTGTGGCTGAGCAGTCAGACTTCTCTCACGAAAAGTTGGTCAGTATGTGGAGTATACAACATAGGGCAATTCTTCGCAGCAAGACAGTAAACACGCAACAAGGCTTAGTGTAAAGAGATTAAGGTATTTATTTATAACAAAACGTCTATGAAAAACACTAAGGCAATCACGGCAAACAAATCAAACACAATTACTCTATGAAGTAGAAAACGATCAATCCCCCTAGTGAAACATCGAGTTGTATACCTCAACCTAGATGACACTTGAATATTTAGTTAGGACGGGAGAAAAAAAGGTAGGCAGGTTATGCAGTCAACACAGTTCAATTCTACGCGGATGAAATGCAAGGCAGGAAGGCACGAATCGCAATAGATCATAAAGTTCAGAGGCCAGGCCCACTCAGAGAGAGGCAAGGCGCGATGTCCCAAAAAGTCTCTAGCGGAGATGCATTCAAGTCTTTAGAGCAAATTGTTATCGGCAGGTTGAACCAGTTCAGAACAAAGAATGAGCAAAGCTTGGAGGCAACCCAACGGAACGGGGAGGATTAAGACACCTCACTCGAACCGATCAAAAGGGAAGCCAGGCGGACACGGTACCTTGTTGTGGAGGGCAGCTCCGGCGGGGGCAGTTGTTCCTGGTGGTGGATGCACGTTGGGTCTTTGCCAAGAGTAGAGATGATTTCGTCGTCGAAGGAAAGTGAAGTCCGGTGCACCACCAGGGAAGAGACCAGCCGCGGAGTGCTCTGTCACAAGGCGCCACCTTTTGGTCGCGGTACAGGGGTAGTGGCTATCCGGTTACCGGGTGCTCTGCACGGGCAATTCGACCACTGCGTCCTGAGGCGAAAAAAAAGCAAAGGGGACTGGTTGTTCCCACCAGTCAGGGGAAGAGACTCTCCGGCAGGGAGATCTCCTCTGTCGTCGGGAAGTGGTGAGTCGGTTCTGCAGGGCTCCACCGGAGGTGTCGTCGTACAGGTCGGCTCAGCGTTACCCTCATCGGATTCTTAGGTCCTGTGGCGACTTCTGAAGATCCAGTCCCAAAAGCCCTGCTTTTATGCAGAAAACCCCCATTCATCCAGCCTAGCTGTCAATCAACACATGCTAAGTGGTGAGCGGGAACGCTCACCACTTGGGCCAATCACTCTAGAGTGCGACCTGAGTTGGCAAGGCAACTCGGTCCAGGGTGCCTAAACCCCCTCCCACACCCCTGAGGTAACCCAGACAGAATGGCACCACTTTGGAGGGTCTCTGTACAGAGGCCCGCCAAAAGTGGAACAAAGGGCTCAACCTTTGGTTTAGGAGTCACAGAGACGAACACTGACGCCATTTTACAATCCGAGTTCTGGCAGAAAATACCACTCGATAAACCTATTTAAGATAAGTAGATCGGTGGTACGTCAGAGATTAATGAGAAAAAGTATCAATCTCCAACAACGGGACGAGTCCCATAGGGTTATGTTCGGAATCGGACATAACAAGTAGTTTCCACTGCCACCAGCCAAAACTCGACGAGGGGGGACGGGACAGTGCCCCCTCGAATAACAGATCCAGGAGTAATCGAATTACCCCTACTAGTACGTCCACAATAAGATGGTTTGTACTAGTTCTGTTAGTAAATTTAGGTCTAGTAAAGCCAATGGTGACTTTACATGCCGGGGGAGACAGTAGTCAGCCCCCGGGTATGGAGTCTATGGTGGTGGACCCGCTAGGGCGCCCCCGTGTTACGACACATATGGTGCGGGTTAACACACATAGAAAAACATATGAGACCCTATGGAGTAAAAGACCCCATAGCCCATCGAACACATTGACATTTCAAAGGAATTAGACTCACATACATGTCCAAGAGTGGGAAAAAAGAGTCTCACTCTTGGCAGGATGGAAAAACAAACTCCAGAAATCCAGCAAAGCTGCTGGGGGACTCACTAGGTTAGGAAATTCAGCCTAAAAAGAGAATTCTCCCTAACACTCGCCCCCCCCCCCCAGACTAAGGGACAGGAGGATTTAATCCACTCCTGGATGAATCTCATACCTCTAGTCGATGACATACATCCTAGAGAGACCATCAGCATTTTGGTGGTGACACCCTGACCTGTGCTCAATGGTGAAATCAAACCCTTGCAGGCAGATGGACCATCTCAATAGTTTTGGGTTTTCCCCTTTCATTTGCATTAACCATCTCAAGGGTTGGTGTTCAGTCTGAATGACGAAAGTAGAACCATACAAGTACGGCCTAAACTTCTTCAGAGCCCACACGATAGCAAAGCACTCTCTTTCGATTGTTGCCCACCTTGTTTCAGGATCCTTCAGCTTGCGGCTGATGAAGCAAACAGGGTGCTCCCTACCTTTCCCATCCAGTTGACTGAGTACGGCACCTATCCCTACATTGGAAGCGTCTGTCTGCACAATGAAGTGTTGGCGGTAATCAGGAGCTCTGAGTACTGGGGCTTGGCAAAGAGCCTTCTTCAGGTTTTCAAAAGCCTGATTGCACTCCTCGTTCCATTTAACCCTATTAGGAAATTTGGGCGAGGAGATGACATTCAGTGGAGAAGCTATGGTCCCATAGTTCTCTATGAAATTCCTGTAATACCCAGTGAAGCCTAGAAAGGCTCTCACCTGGGTTTGAGTGGTCGGTGTTGTCCAATTTTTTACAGCTTCAATCTTACTGAGCAAAGGCCTTATTTCTCCACCGCCTACCTCATGCCCAAGATAGACTACCTTACTCTGTCCAATTTGACATTTACTCGCCTTTATGGTCAGATTGGCTCGTCCAAGAGCCTGCAAAACATCTCTCAGGTGGACTACATGTTCTTCCCAGGAATTGCTGAACACTGTGATGTCATCCAAGTATGCCATGCAGAAGTCCTCCATCCCGTTCAGAACCTGGTTTACCATCCGTTGAAACGTAGCAGGTGCATTCTTCAGTCCGAAAGGCATGACCTTAAACTGGTATAAGCCAACGGGGGTGGAAAATGCAGTTTTCTCCTTGGCATGGTCTGTCAGAGCTATTTGCCAATAGCCTGACGTCAAGTCAAATGTGCTGAGGAACTTGGCGGCGCCAAGTTTATCTAAAAACTCATTTGTCCTTGGCAAAGGGTGGGCATCAGTCGTGGTCACTGCATTCAGAGCTCTATAATCCACGCAGAATCTAAGTTCTTTAGATCTGGCCTTTGGTACTAATACAACTGGGCTAGACCATGGACTAGTAGAGGGCTCTATTACCCCGAGATCAAGCATCTTGCTGACCTCACCTTTCATGTGGGTTCGTACGTTTTCTGACATGCGATATCCTCTGCTTTTGACCGGCAGACAGTCACCAGTGAGTATGTCGTGCTGGCCCCAAGGGGTCAAGCCTGGTGAAAGCGAGAACAGAGGGGCAAACTGATTCAACATAGATTTGCACTCTTCTTGTTGCTCGGGTGTCACATTGGAGGAGAGATTCACTCCTTCAATTTGTTCGTCTAAAGGCAAGCCTCCGAGGAGATCCGGAAGAGCTTCACTCTCTTCTTCTTCCTCGGATGATGCTAGAAGCAATGCTCCTACATCAGGTTGTGAGACATACGCTTTAAGTCGGTTGGTGTGAAAGACTGTCGGAGCCTCCTTGGGATTGCCCAAGTCCACCAGATAGTTAACCTCTCCGAGTTTACCCACTACTCGGCAGTCGTCCCATCCACTTATCTTGCAAGGCCCTCTGCCTTGTTGGGATCATAACGAGAACGAGCTGGTCTTGAGCGAACTCAACCATGTTAGCCTTTTGATCGTGCCAGTGCTTGACCAATGCTTGTCCAGCTTTCAAGTTATCGCTTGCTTCCGTCATCATGTGTGACATTCTCCTCCGGAGACCTATCACATAGTCAGTCACTCTGACTGGCTTGGGGGAAGGAGCACTCTCCAACCCCTCCTTAATCAGGGCCAATGGACCTCTGACGGGATGACCATAGAGTAGTTCGAAGGGAGAGTAACCTACTCCCTCCTGAGGGACTTCTCTATAAGCAAATAGTAGGCATGGCAATAGAAGTTCCCACTTACGCTTAAGGAGTTCCTCTAGAGCACCTATCATGCTCTTCATGGTTCGGTTGAACCGTTCTACCAGCCCATTGGTTTGTGGGTGGTAAGCCGTTGAGAACTTGTAAGTTACTCCGCAGGTTTTCCACATGGCTTTCATGTAGTGGGACATAAAGTTTGACCCCCTGTCAGAGATTACTTCCTTAGGAAACCCGACCCTGGTAAAAATACCAAGGAGGGCCTTAGCCACAGCCGGAGCTGTAACAGTCCTCATAGGAATTGCCTCAGGATACCTAGTAGCATGGTCTACTACAACAAGTATAAACCTGTTGCCTGAGGAGGTTGGAGGATCAAGGGGACCAACAATGTCAATCCCTACTCTCTCAAATGGGACTCCCACAACCGGCAGAGGCACTAACGGTGCCACGTTCTTGGATCCAACCTTACCAGAGATCTGGCAGGTGTGGCAGCTCCTGCAGTGTTTTTCTACTTCGGCCCCCATTTTTGGCCAATAGAAGTAGAGCGAGAGCCTTTCCTTAGTTTTCTTGAAACTCAAGTGACCAGCCAAAGGAATCTCGTGGGCCAGCTGCAAGAACTGTGGTCTGTTCTCTTGGGGTACTACAAGGCGTTTGTAGTCTCCAGGTGCAGACTTGGTCGGTTCACTGTAGAAGAGGCCATCTTCCCAGTGCAACCTGTATTTCCCAGGCTCTTGCCCTTCAGCCTGAGCTTCTGCCTGATGGCGAAGACCTTCCAAAGTTGGACATTCCCTCTGTCCCTTAGTGAAGTCTGCCCTGCTGAGTCCACCTTCCGCCAGTAAAGACTGCAGCTCAGGATGGTCAACAGGATCCAGATCTCCAATGAGTTCTTGGCCTTCCATTAGCTCTTCCTCAGAGTCTAATTCTACCATGCAGGGCTCTACCTCCCTCTCAGCCTCGGCTGGAGGTGGAGTTACGGGTGTGACGTTGGACAACCGCGGGGAAGTCCGTGTCGGCTGCACTGGAATGCGGGCTACTGGTTTCGGGATAGAAGTCTTAGGTTTCCCCTTCGCTTCTGATTTCTTGGAGACAGCGGCCGACAATTCCAGTGGAGCAGGAGTGATTTCTTTCTTCATCATCTCCTGGAGAGTACCGCGCATGGTCCTCTCTCGTGCGGGTCTGGTTAGCTCCTGTAACCGAGAGTTTTCAAATCGTTACCCCACAGTACGCGTCCTGGTACCTCACTCTGTATGCTGACAGGTATCTTCACAGTCATGTCGTTACACTGGATGAGAACTGGTAATTGGGGAAGCATCTGCATCTGCACAGGCCCTCCAGCTAACTTGGTGAGGCGTTTGGGTGCCTTAGCAACATCCTCAGCCTGAAAAAACGATTTATCCACCACAGTTATGCTGGCCCCAGTGTCCCTAATGGCAGGAGTCTCCTGACCATTTACCTGGACACTGTCCTTATAATACTCTTTAGTATTATCGGGGATAGAATTATAGACATCTAAATTCTGTTGTTCCCACAACCCCAGAGATACTAAAGAAACACTGGCTGAGACTCCAATGGGTTCGTCAGCTAGCAGTAGAAAGTTTCCACTTGCCATTTGGACTTCCTCCTCTGGAGCGAAGGCTAAGGAGACAAGCTGGACCCCTGAAGGTTTACCCTTACATCTGGGATCTCCTTTCACGTGGTCAGTTGAGCCACAAACAAAGCATTTACCGAATGCTTTCTGGAATGGTGGCTTGTTCTGACCTCCTTCCGGTTTGGCACCAGAAGACACACTATTCTGCTGTGGTTTTCCCGGTGGCTTACCCTTCTGGTTTTGTTTGGGGCCCTCTTTGGAATGTGAGTTATTCGAATTCTCTTTTGAGTCTTTTTTAGGCTGTTTTCCCTCATCCTTTTTCTGAGTTGCCCCAGAATCCTTATGAGTAGCCCTGTTGGCAACCCACAAGTCAGCAGCCTTAGCTAGTGCGCTGGAATCCAATTCCTTCGAATCAGCCAAGTGCTGTCTGAGCTCAGGAGAACAGGCATCATAAATAGACTCCAACATAAAAAGATTTCTCATACCCTCATAAGTGTTCACTTTGTAACCCTTAATCCATCCCTCTAAGTTTTTCAACCCTTCACTCACCCAGGTAGCCCAAGGGGTACCATCATGCTTTCTGAGGGTTCTAAACCTCTTAAGATACTGGGAAGGGGTCTTCCCGAATCTAGCTATCAAAGCTAGTTTCACACTTTCGTAATCCGTCTTATCCGCCTCCCCCAACTCCATTACCACATCAGTTGCAACAGGAGGGAGCCTAGAGAACAACCAGGGAAGCAACGCATTCCCGGTGATGTCCTGGAGCCCATGATTGTATTCAAACAGTTTCAGCCAATCCAACACATCCAATCTCGGTTCATACATACCCACTAATTCCTTCGGCATCTGGGGTCTTTTGGGACTGGAGCTCCTAGAGGAACCAGAGGAGAGAGAAGCATTTTCCATAGACAACTTTTTCATTTCTAAATCGTGATTAAGTTCTATTTCTCTGAGTCTTAACTCAGCTTGCTTCTGCTCAGCCTGGGCATTCATCCGTCTGAACTCAAGCTCTTGGTTTCGTTCAGATTGAGCCAAGAACCGTTTATATTCTAATTCGAGCTTCATTTTTTCAAGTTCAAAATAAGCAGGGTTACTTGTGGGACCTGGTATGGGCCCTATAGGCACCGCTGGTAAGGCAGGTAGAGGATCGGGGGAGACAGTTTCGTTAGCCTCTCCGTCCTTGTCAGCCTCTTCATCGCTATTATCAGAATTACAATTCAGATCAACACCATTACTGTCGTCTACATTCGCTGGGGAGATTGGTTCCTCTGAACCAGTACCCAGACTTTGGTTCGCCAGCAATCTCTCTATTAGTTCTAACCTCTTGCCTCTTACAGAAAGATTCTCTTGCCTACAGAGAGCTCGCAAACTCTCAGTATTTTCACCTGAAAAAGACTCTTGACTGTAAGTTTCCATCGTAGACATGTTTTTTGAAAGTTGCTTTTTGTGCAAAGTTTTGTGGTTAGCTATCCTACAGCGTCGAAAAGCACTCTAAACTGTATACTCGATACTAATCCCACCGCTGTACACCAGTGTTAGGCGGAAACCTGTGCAGTTCCCTCTGGGACCACTGCAAAAGATTTAGGACTACAGGTGTTGGCGGTGAACCCACTTGGTAGCAGTCTGTACCACACAGATTCACTTGGTAGCTGTGGCTGAGCAGTCAGACTTCTCTCAAGAAAAGTTGGTCAGTATGTGGAGTATACAACATAGAGCAATTCTTCACAGCAAGACAGCAAACACGCAACGAGGCTTAGTGTAAAGATATTAAGGTATTTATTTATAACAAAATGTCTAGGAAAAACACTAAGGCAATCACGGCAAACAAATCAAACACAATGAAGTAGAAAACGATCAATCCCCCTAGTAAAACATCGACAACTCTAGGTTCTACCGGTATCACGTATTTTCAGACAGAGGTGTATACCTCAACCTAGATGACACTCGAATATTTAGTTAGGACGGGAGAGAAAGAAAGATAGGCAGGTTATGCAGTCAACACAGTTCAATCCTACGTGGATAAAATGCAAGGCAGGAAGGCAAGAATTGCAATAGATCATAAAGTTCAGAGGCCAGGCCCACTCGGAGAGAGGCAAGGCGCGATGTCCCAAAAAGTCTCTAGCGGAGATGCATTCAAGTCTTTATAGCAAATTGTTATCGGCAGATCGAACCAGTTCAGAACAAAGAATGAGCAAAGCTTGCAGGCGACCCAACGGAACGGAGAGGATTAAGACACCTCACTCGAACCGATCGGAAGGGAAGCCAGGCGGACACGGTACCTTGTTGTGGAGGGCAGCTCCGGCGGGGGCAGTTGGTCCTGGTGGTGGATGCACGTTGGGTCTTTGCCAAGAGTAGAGATGATCTCGTCGTCGAAGATAAGTGAAGTCCGGTGCACCACCAGGGAAGAGACCAGCCGCGGAGTGCTCCGTCACAAGGCACCACCTTTTGGTTGCGGTACAGGGGAAGTGGCTATCCGGTTGCCGGGGTGCTCTGCACGGGCAATTCGACCACTGCGTCCTGAGGCGAATAAAAAGCGAAGGAGACTGGTTGTTCCCACCAGTCAGGGGAAGAGACTCTCCGGCAGGGAGATCTCCTCTGTCGTCGGGAAGTGGTGAGTCGGTTCTGCAGGGCTCCACCGGAGGTGTCGTCGTACAGGTCGGCTCAGCGTTACCCTCGTCGGATTCTTAGGTCCTGTGGCGACTTCTGAAGATCCAGTACCAAAAGCCCTGCTTTTATGCAGAAAACCCCCATTCATTCAGCCTAGCTGTCAATCAACACATGCTAAGTGGTGAGCGGGAAGGCTCACCACCTGGGCCAATCACTCCAGAGTGCGACCTGAGTTGGCAAGGCAACTCGGTCCAGAGTGCCTAAACCCCCTCCCACACCCTTGAGGTAACCCAGATAGAATGGCACCACTTTGGAGGTTCTCTGTACAGAGGCCCGCCAAAAGTGGAACAAAGGGCTCAACCTTTGGTTTAGGAGTCACAGAGACGAACACAGACGCCATTTTAAAACCGAGTTCTGGCAGAAAATACCACTCGATAAACTTATTTAAGATAAGTAGATCGGTGGTACGTCAGAGATTAATGAGAAAAAGTATCAATCTCCAACAATGGGACGAGTCCCATAGGGTTATGTTCGGGATCGGACATAACAAGTAGTTTCTACTGCCACCAGCCAAAACTCGACGAGGGGGGACGGGACAGTGCCCCCTCAAATAACAGATCCAGGGGTAATCGAATTACCCCTACTAGTACGTCCACAATAAGGTGGTTGGTACTAGTTCTGTTAGTAAATTTAGGTCTAGTAAGGCCAATGGTGACTTTACATGCCCGGGGAGACAGTAGTCAGTCCCCGGGTATGGAGTCTATGGTGGGGGACCCGCTAGGGCGCCCCCTTGTTACGACACATAGGGTGCGGGGTAACACACATAGAAAAACATATGAGACCCTATGGAGTAAAGGACCCCTTAGCCCATCGAACACATTGACATTTCAAAGGAATTACACTCACATACATGTCCAAGAGTGGGAGAAAATGAGTCTCACTCTTGGCAGGATGGAAAAACAAACTCCAGAAATCCAGCAAAGCTTCTGGGGGACTCACTAGGTTAGGAAATTCAGCCTAAACAGAGAATTCTCCCTAACAGCTGTTACAATATTTAGGTACCCCTCCCCCCTAAATGTGTTCCCTCTTGACAAAACAGCTCCACACTTTCCGAAACCATTCAGAATCAAGTCTAGAATAAAATTCCCAAATTTCATGCAGTTTCATTGAGTGGCACCAAAGTCAGAAGCCAACAAAGAACTGCTTTTCACCAACTGTGCAATGCAGAAATAGGCACAGATGCCCCCAAACATCTGAAGTGTCCGCCCCCTTCACAGGACTGTCCATGAACATCCAGCACATTTGCAGACTTCGGGGGAGGAAAAACACCAGTTTTTTTTTACTTCTTATGGCCATATCCCATCCCATCCTCATCACCGCTCACCTCACCAGTGATTATTTGATAAGTTTGAGAAGTGCAATGTTGTGTTTTTTATGTTTTTACCATGGTTTCTGTGGATACTGGACCCTGTCCGCGAATCCAATATGGCAGACGTTTCCAAAAAACTGACGCACTTTCCGCTTTTCGCCATCCAATCAGGAGGTGGCGTCTGATGTCCGTGGACAACATGTTACCCTCTAGGCCAAGCGGATGCCTGTCCGCGGACCAAACAGGGAAATGTGTCAGCAGACCGGACCCAGATATCACTCATTTTTTTGACCTACTTTTTGGTAATTATAAAACAAAAACTACTGGCCGGATTTACACCAAATTTACAAAAGTACGCTTTCAGGTCCAAGCAGCTGCTGCTGCCGCAAATTTTGTGAAAATCCGTCCAGTGGTTTGGGCTGTAGGCGTGAGCACAATTTTTTTCCATTGCGTCTGTGGGAAAACAAATGTTGGGACCCCATATAACTTTGCCCCCCCTTGACTAAACCTCACCAAACTTGCTAAATACATTCAGAGCTGGCAATGTACTTTTTTTTTGCAATTTTTGGTAAGGATTCGTCCAGGGCGAGCAAAGTTATAAGCCGCCCAAAAACTGCTCATCCTATGAGTTGAGCAACTTAATCATACCTACACAACCGCTACCGCAGGCCGTGTAATATTGATTTAGCTGCCAGCAGGTATAGGTTCTGTGTCTAGATTTTCACTGAATCTATTTTGGATACCCAATACAATGTTGGTGTCATTAATCCGATCCATTAATAATACATTTTCCGATACTTTTTAAACACGGCTGCTGTATTGTGTGAGAAGCTTAAATTCTTTCCTCAGCATAGCTACTTGAGTAGGACATCTCTATTTTTACTTTATTTCACAGAAAGAACCTGCCATGCTTTCATGCAGTCTTTATCTAACCATGAGTTTTGATTGGGACATGTATGTGTTTTTTGTGTTTTGGTGGCGTATGGTGTTGGGATTGGTCTCATTACTGTGCAAAGTGTTACTGTAACTTAACATTATACTAGGTATTCACATTATGATGTAACACCATTCCATCTGGAGTTCATGTGTGTTTTAGTTCTATTGAGAATGTTTAATGTTTTGGTTTGTTATGAGAAGGCAGTTGGAGCCAGCCTCCCAGGAGGGCGCCTGCTGTGTTTTGCAGTCTTCTTACTTTAACAATAAATACTTAATCAAAAGCTGTTGTTGCTCCATAACTTAACATTGGCGACGAGGATCACCTGAACCTGTGGTGCGACGGCCCCGGCGTGTTCCGTCTTGCTGTGGAGCATTAATTGTCCCTGCGGCCGTGACAGCAGGCGTAAGAAGTTAGCGCCGCAACGGAAAACGAAACCACGAGACAACATTAGCAGCTGAGCAGGTCAGGCGTATGTGTGAAGCTTGTGTGGGGAAAGGTGCCTATTTTGGAAGAGCCGTCTGCGCTCCTGATCGCGAGCGGAGAGCAAGCGCCGTGTCAGTTCAAGGCGCGAGCGCTCGCACGAGCAGGAAGAAAGCTCGCGAGTGGAGAGAGAGCTCGCGAGCGGAGAGCGAGCTCCGTGTCAGCCCACGGCGCGAGCGCTTGCAGAAAAAAAAAAATATATAGAGCTCGCGAGCGGAGGGCGAGCGCCGTGTCTGCACACGCGCACAGTGGGAGAGCAGCTGTGTTGGCGCTGCGGCTCGTCAAAGTAACGCGAGCCTCGCAAAAAAAAAAAAAAAAAATAGAAAACAAAAAGGGGCTCGTTGCTATTCCATACTCCAAGACACGCCCACCACAGCTCTTTATTGTTGCGTCACGCCTGCCAGATGCTGCCATTGGCTGAGACTCTGCACATTGTACACTCCGGATCTCCCTTGTGACATTCTGCACTCGTAAACCGTTCAAGCCTTTAAAAAAAAAAAAAAAAAGGATTACATTTACCAGGCTGTGAATTTGGTGCCCAAGCACCAGCATGATACTGGGCATCTCCTAATATATTTCACTGCTAACCAAGGGAACTCCTGCAGTTTCAAAAAAAAAAAAAAAAAAGAAATCATCTTTTGCTCACACTGGCCACATAATTTTTGGATTTACCTTAAATTTTTCTTGGCACCACAGTCAACCACACACAGTCCAGCTCCCTGATTTTACTTGGGAATACAGTGTTTCTATCTCCTGCTCAAACATGACCTCCATACCACCTCCTCTTCCTTTTGTCAGCGAGCCAGGTCGCCCTGTCATTCCATGGGATCGGTGGAAAGATATATTTGAGAATTACTTGGTGGCCATGGGTGGAGACAGATTTCCTGCTGCACGGAAGAAAGCTCTCCTTCTTCACAATCTAGGCACCGAAGGGCGCAGGATTTATGATGGACTTCCTAGAAATCGTGACCTGGGAGCTGGTGATATGGATGAGTACTCCTTTGCCCTTAAGCAACTTCGAGATCACTTTGAGCCGAAGAAGAATGTCAGTTTTGAGCGGCACAAGTTCTTTCAGAGAGTCCAAGAGAAATCAGAATCTGTTGAATCATATGTTGCCTGTCTCAGATCATTAAGTTATACGTGTGAGTTTGAGCAATTAACAGATTCGCTCATCAGAGACCAGCTGGTCAGATGCACAAACAATCCTAGAATTCAGGAGAAGCTACTGGCAAAAGACATGGTTCTTCAAGAAGCGATTGAAATGGCGAGAAGTATTGAACAAACCTCTAAGTACGTGAAGGAACTCAAGATTGACAAATCAAATGCTGATCAATCCTCGGTGTGTGTGGTGGATCAAAAGAAGAGGGGTAATTACTCCACAATGAAGAGAGGAGCCTGGAGTGTAAAGGGTATGTGTTCTCGTTGTGGCAGCCTCAGACATGGAATGAGTTTTCCCTCATGCCCGGCCAAGAATGCAGACTGCTTCAAATGTAAAGCCAAGGGTCATTTTGCAAATGTTTGCAGAAGTAAGTCAATCAACTGTGTGGAACCCAAAATAGAGAATAATATGGAGTTTGACAGTAAGACAGGATACTATGCTCATCAAACTTCTGCCATTCAGGAGATGACCCCTAAACATGTGTTTCAAGTATCGGAAGTATCCACTGATGCTAAAGGCCCGGTCGACATATTCCGCATTGATGGTGTTGAACTTTCAATGAAGGTAGACTCTTGCTCACCTTGGTCCATCATATCCAGAGACACTTTGAGGAATGTCCTCAAAAAGGATGATGCCGTTATTCTTCCCACCAGTATTACAGTATGTGGATATGCCAACTCTGACATAAATATTGTCGGCCAATTCTCTTCGGAAGTGTGCTTCAAAGGAAGAATATGTCAAGCCATGTTCCTTGTGGCGGAGAAAGGAGCCTCCTTACTGGGTTGGGAGGAACAGAAGAAATTGGGGATAATAGTGCAAGCCAGTGCACCTGTTCCAGTCTCAATTGCTGAAGTGGAAGATTGCTGGACCAAGGAATTTCCTGAAGTGTTTACGGAGGGTCTTGGCAAACTTATAGATTTTGAGCATCACATTAGATTGAGAAATAATGCTCAACCTGTAGTGCATAAGGTTCGTCAAGTTCCATTGAAGATGAGGGCGCAACTCAAGGAAGAACTTGACAGTCTGATGGCCAAAGGGGTTATTGAACCAGTAGTAGCTAAGGAATGGTTGTCCCCTATCGTTTTAGTTACTAAGGCCAATGGTAAATTGAGGTTGTGTGTAGACTTACGCAGTCTGAATAGAAACATTGTGGTTGAGAGACATCCCTTGCCTAATATTTCGGAAATTCTGTCCACTCTAGGAGAGCCCAAACTGTTTTCCATTATTGATCTGTCGTCTGCGTACCATCAGGTGCCGTTGTCTGAGAAATGTCAACAGTTAACAGCATTTATCACTCCAGAAGGTGTTTTTATGTATAAGCGTATGCCCTTTGGTTTGGCCTCAGCGGCATCTGTTTTCCAGAGAGTGATGGAAACAGTCCTCAAAGGGCTTAGCAACGTGACTGTGTTCCAAGATGACATTCTCATTTTTGCTAAGAATAATGTTGAACATGACAATGTTTTAAGATCTGTTTTGGTTAGACTTAAGGATGCTGGTTTAACGGTACAAAGAGAGAAATGCAGAATTGCCATGACAGAGGTTGATTATTTGGGACACAAGATTTCTTGCAAGGGTATCTCTCCTAGGAAGTCTTTGGTGGACAGCATTGTGAGTGCTCCCCAACCCCGTGATAAGGAACAGTTACGATCGTTCATGGGGTTGGCGGAATATTATCACAAATTTGTTGATGGGTTTTCAAATATATCGTCTCCTTTGAGAGATTTATTGAAGAAGGGCTCCAGATATGTCTGGTCAGATCAATGCCAGGAAGCCTTTGTTAAAATTAAAGAGGGCATAGTTGAGGCTCCTTCCTTGGGGGGGTTTATATCTGGAAGGAAGACTGTGTTAGCTGTAGATGCGAGCATGTTAGGACTTGGAGCCGCCCTTTTTCAGTATGAAGGGAGCATTGAACATGTTATAGCTTTTGCCTCCCGGCCACTGAGGGGGGGCGGAGAACAACTACTCTGTAGTGGAGAGAGAAGCGTTAGCTGTCTCATGGGCAGTAAATCATTTTAAATTTTTCCTTTGGGGTCAATCATTTCTTGTAAAAACTGATCACAAACCTTTGGTTCAGCTGTTGGGCAGTGCCGACTGGACCAAGGGTTCGCCCAGGATATCCCGGTGGATGATTGATTTGTTGGCATACGATTTCAGGATGGTGTATGTTCCTGGTGATGAGAATGTCATTGCTGACTGTCTTTCCAGACTACCTATCCAGACCAAAGATTTCAATAATGTGAATGTGGAGTCTTCGGTCGGTATTTGTGAAATGGTGCAGAATGCAATAAGTGAAGAAGAATGGGTGTCGGCCGACAATCTTGATGAAGTTTTAGGCCAAGTGAAAGTGTGGGTCAAAACAGGTTGGCCTAGAAAGGATCTGGTGGAGAAGAAATTTGATGCGTTCCATAATATCAAAGAGGAATTGAATTTGTCGGAGAATGGGTTTCAACTTAGGAAGGGGTTGAGGATTATACCTCCCTCTGTAGTTAGACCCAAACTTGTAGAAATAGCTCACCAGGGTCACCTGGGTATGGGGGGCACCAAAAGAGACATAAGGCAATCGTTTTGGTGGCCAGGTATAGATGGCGATGTGGAAAGAGTTGTCAGGAAATGTAAGGAATGCGAAAGAAGTGATAAAACTAAAATTGTTAGAGAAACACCTTTAAGGCCGGTTAGTGTCCCAGCAGAGCCTTGGAGGAAGTTAGCAGTGGATTTGATGGGACCCATTCAGGAGTTGGGTGAAGATTTCAAATATATCATTGTACTTGTAGATTATCACTCAAAATGGGTCGAGTGGAAACCTATAAAGGAGGCAACCACTTCTCAAATGATCACTTTCTTTGAGGAAGTGTTCTACAGGGAGGGGTTTCCCTCGGAGCTTGTCTCAGACAATGGAGTCCAATTTTGTTCGGACAAAATGGTGGAATTTTTTAATAGATACGGTATCAAACATTACAGGACAGCGTTGTATCAACCCAGAGCGAATGGCTTAGTGGAAAGGATGAATAGATTCCTCAAGGGTGGTCTGCAGTTGGCCATGGCATCGGGATTGAAGTGGCAGACAGTTCTGAGAGAAATGGTCTGGAGTTACTGTGTGACTCCACACTCCATTACTGGTGTTTCACCTTTCTCATCTCTCAAGGGTAGACACCCGGGGACAAAACTATGTCCGGGTTGGATGAATCTAGCTAGGAGTGTGAATATTGACAGAAAAAAAATTATGGATCTAGTTAGGGAGACTCAGGATGAGTACAAAGTTCGTTTTGATAACAAGAAGTCTGTTCGAGGAGTGAGTTGGTCTGTTGGGGACTGGGTTTACATCAAAAATCCTAGAGTATCTCCTAAATGCATCACTAGTAAATTTATTGGTCCCAAAAGAATTGCAGTTATAAAGAGAAATGTTGTTATTATGGAGGGTGGTGAATGTTGGGCAATGTCTAGACTAGCCAAAAGTAACAAGGATGCTGCTGAAGGTAGTGAAGAGTGGGAACAGGAGTTGTATCATGAGACAGAAGAAGCTCCAGTTTTTAGACCACATGCAGATAGAGTGGTGAATGCTGAGTGTGACAGAAATAGTAGCATTGACATTGGTCTGAAAGCGAGCAGAGTCAGGAACAGACCAATCAAGTTCAACGATTAATATGTGGGTTAAAACTTTTTACTAAAGGAAGGAGATGTGTTGGGATTGGTCTCATTACTGTGCAAAGTGTTACTGTAACTTAACATTATACTAGGTATTCACATTATGATGTAACACCATTCCATCTGGAGTTCATGTGTGTTTTAGTTCTATTGAGAATGTTTAATGTTTTGGTTTGTTATGAGAAGGCAGTTGGAGCCAGCCTCCCAGGAGGGCGCCTGCTGTGTTTTGCAGTCTTCTTACTTTAACAATAAATACTTAATCAAAAGCTGTTGTTGCTCCATAACTTAACATATGGCTTAACCTTATTCATTAGTGTGTTATAAAGTGGACACTATATTATCAGGCGTGGCTGGAACAGTCCTGATAAAAGACTGGTAATACGTTGGTGTTCAAGATGGTCTCCCAGTGAATGTGAGAGCGGCCCTCATCGAGAACATCAGGTGGCTTAAGATCCATGCCTAATTTGTTATGATGCTGCAAGTTTACTATTAATGCTGAGGCTGAATGGTCACTCTCTAGCCTGGGTGTCACCTCGAAATCCTTAATTAGGTGCCAATCTTTAAGGGAAAATAAGACAATATACATGTTTTAATTCCTTTTGTGTCCATAGAATTTTGGTCCTGCTGGAACTTATTTAGGGAATCTACCATTTTAGTTTGTAAAGACAATTGAACATTAAATTATATAGCGTTATGCTACGTGTATCAACTCTATCATCATCTACAATAGGGGAGGGAATGTTTTTTACTGAGTCGTCATTACAGTCAAACCACTCTGACGGGGGGCTGCACCCAATCTCCATGTTAAAATCAACTGCTATAAGAAAAAAAGCCTTGGAAGTGTCTGTTGATTCAAAGACAGAATTTAAAATTATACAAAGTTCATTAAAAAAAGGCTTTTTGTTCAGACTTAACCAGTCGGTTATAACAATTGAGTATTATCATCCTGATGCCAATCTGCACTACCCATTTGACTACATTCAATTCAGAATAATTGCCAATACATTTGTGGACAGTGCTAAGTGTCGTTCTGAGTAATAGGAGCCCCTTCCCTCACACCCCCTGAGTTTCTTTGCCTCTTATTTTTTAACATCTGTGCCACTTTGTTGAACTATAACCAATGATGTTTAATGACTCTCTAGGCCATGTCACCTGGACCTTTATGACATTAAACCAAAGCAAAAACTCTATTGTGATTGGATCATTCATTTTATAGCCTATCCCTGCTATGTTCCATGATAGACATTGTATATGGAAAAAAGAGCCTGATACACAATTAGCAATGGATAACAGTTAATTTAGGCAATATGAGCCGAGGAGGGTGGGCATTATCAGTCAGGTAATGCCCCCGGGGAGATAATTAGCCACGGGGGCATTGCCCGAGCAGTAATGCCCCCCCTCAGAGGGTCATATTGCTATAAGTACCCAGGCACATCGTACTGGGGTACTAATTGCAAGTTTTCTCGAATTGAGAAAAGAAAATGGCCACCAGGGATCTGGGAGAAGGGACTACATGTAGTCCCTTCTCCCTTTCCACAACAGCCATTTAAACCAATGCAGGAAAAAAAGTAATAAAAAAATAGCCACCATGGAAAGGGTGAAGGGACTACACGTAGTCCTTTTCCCTTTCTATGGAGGCCAGTCGGGGAAAGCAGTCGGACGCCACAGAGGCTCAGAGCCTTCTCAGGCAGGTAAGGCCCGGCGAGGGCCAATGAGCTTGCGTTTTCCAAGCTCATTGATCCTCGCTGGGTACTAATAGAAAATGCACAGTATCAGTTTCAATACTGTACAAATCAGCATCTTGTTGGCTCGAGAATGGATTATGGATTGATTCAGCATTATTGCCTCTTGTAGTCTGACCACCACTTTTCAGGGGTTGGTTATAACTTTTCGAATGCAGTCAGTCTACATCTTCAAAGGTACTTAATGGGGAGAATCTATTCTGAAGTATCAAATGCTTGTTCCCTCCCCCTGCACATTTTTTCAGTTATAGCTCTCCCTGTGCTTCTCACATCATAAGGGTAAAAATGCGTTACTGCAGCAATACCAATTTTAGTGCCCTCGTGTGTCAACACTTATTTAGACTTGAGAAGTCTGATTACTATCATACGGTTGTTAAATGTTGCTATAATACAATCTCCCTCTAAAACCTTGTGTGTGGTGCCCACCGATGAGGTCAATTTCGTTATAAGAAGCATCTGTGGATTAAGATTAGGGCCCCAATGATTGAGTTCATCCAATGAATTGTATGGTTCAATAGTATTGCAGTGGACTCATAGGAATTGGGTTTCAATTTAGCTACTTGGGTTAAAACTATGGTCAATGGCTCCGCTGCTGGCCAAGATGAGACCCTGGCTAACACGGGGCACACTCTGTGGGTGGACACCTTTATCTTCGACCAGTAATAAGCTAGCTGACATGTTCATGTTGTTGCCTGGAATAAATGGTGCTTTTTTTATTTTACGGATACGCATGGTTATTTGGTGCAAGCATTGGTGCTGGTGAGACGTGACTGATTAGCCCTGGTTAACTGAGATTGAGATAAAGATATGGGCATTGCATCCACTGTACTGGCTAAACTAGGTTGTGCTTTTGCAGATGACCGGGAGTCTTTTTTAAGAGCACTAGATTTAAGATGCAATTTGGTAGGCTTTCCACAAACTGACTTGAATATTGAGATAACCAGTCAAGTGATTTGACTATTGTATTCTCAATTGGTTGACCATCGTTCATAAGTTCCATCAGTGATGTAGGTGTTGAGTTCCACTTCAAGGCTTTATCTTCAGTTGGGGCAAGAGTTCCATAGACAAGTAACTTGCTTGGTTTAGGTTTCTTCTGTAAAGAGGTCTTAATTAGCTTTACTTGGCTTGATAGATTTGGGAGGTTTAAGTGCACCTCCTGTGCTTGAATTGGCAGATCTTTTTATATTAGTCTTTATAGGTGCAATTTGCGTCAGAGCTGACAACTGTATGGGCAAAGTACCCCTGTTAGGGATTACTGAGCTTTTATTCAGGGGTTTTCCAGCAGCTTGGGGTTTGGGTAGTATGTTCAAAAGATTATTAGGCAACACCATAGTTTCCCCCCTCTTTATCTTCCGTCAAATCCTTTGGTCTCGGCATAAAGTTAATTGTGTCTGCAGCCAACCCATTCTGAATTGAGTACTCCACCTCACAGATTTGTGTGTCCAGATTTTGAACTGCCTATTTTAGAAACCTATACAGAATAGCAATTGATGGAGTCAAAGCACATACCATATTTAACTCATATCGCTTTGATTTGGGTGTCTGCTTTAAACAAAAAAAAAACTAATTCCCCATTAGATTTGGATGTATAGGGCTCTCCTGGCTCACTTATGCAGATGATCTTATTTTTCTAGACACTATACCATTTCGGCCACAACAAAAATGCTACTGTTTGGGGGGGGGGGGGTGGGACATGGCTACCAGCCCAGAAGATAGCTGCAAGCTACTAGAGCTCCAGAGTACTGCACCAGCAAACTCAAAGAATACTTTTTCCAGGCTGGGAAGCCCCGGACGGGGTGGGAGAGCCATTGCTGAAGTGCAAGATGCATGTTGGACTCCCTCCGCAACAGTTGGCATGTCATCTTTGGAACGGTCGCTGGTGCTGGACAGACATGAGCCGCATCGTGGGTGCAGGGACCAGAGGAGACAGCTGGGCTGTGCTCTGCTATATGCTGCTGGGACCATCGCTGCTGAGAAATCCTCCAGATGGCTTGGGGGAGCTGCTGCTGAAATGCAGGGTGCGCTTTGGGCTCCCTCAAACCTGGCTGCCTCATCGACAGAGTGGCTGCTGGTGTGTGGGCGAGCAGGACCTGAGGCACAGGTGGCAGATCGCTGTGGGACTGCTAGCTCGGGCTCTGCCCGTGTGGATGTCACTGATGCATGGGGGTGGGCCTCCATGAGAAGAAAGGACACTAGTGTATCAGCAGCTCAGGTCATGGTTGATCAACCCTGAGGAGATCCTGTGAGAGGGGCTGCCATACAACCAAGTGGATGAGCGAAACATGGTAGGTCTGGGTCATCTCCTATGACTGTGCCTGTCTTCCTGATGGCTCCCTGGTGATCAACTTTGAAGGGGGTCCTCATAAGTGAGCTACATAGGAGAAGACAGGGTTGCATAGTTCTGTCATGACAGGGGAAGTATCTCTTGGGTGGACCAAGCAATATAGAGCACAGAACATCGCAGGAGGAGCATTCAGAGCCTTCCAGCTGTCTTTAAACCTATATATATATATATATATCCACATGCACTGGGTCAGGAATCATGGCTTCCAAGAGGCATTGCATTTCAATGGGAAGAAGGATGCATCATCACCTGTAACGGTCACCTGGCTCCCACGGAGGCGCTGACCTGGTCTGGATTGCTGTGACCTCTTCAAGCGTGATGCGCAGGATTCGAAACACCGACTGAACTGGACCCCCAAATTTGGTTTGTCTGGCCCGTAGAAAAATCTCTCTGTAGGTGGAGAAAGGGGATTAACTGACTGCAGAGTATTGTGAGTGCTTCCCACCTCCCCTTTGCTCTTCTCTGACCACCTCCGAAATCCCCAATCAAGGTTCACCTTAATGTTTGAATGGATAAGCTCTCTGTTAGGGAGAATTCTCTGTTTAGGCTGAATTTCCTAACCTAGTGAGTCCCCCAGCAGCTTTGCTGGATTTCTGGAGTTTGGTTTTCCATCCTGCCAAGAGTGAGACTCTTTTTTTCCCACTCTTGGACATGTATGTGAGTGTAATTCCTTTGAAATGTCAATGTGTTCGATGGGCTATGGGGTCTTTTACTCCATAGGTTCTCATATGTTTTTCTATGTGTGTTACCTCGCACCCTATGTGTCGTAACACGGGGGCGCCCTAGCGGGTCCCCCACCATAAACTCCATACCCGGGGGCTGACTACTGTCTCCCCGGGCATGTAAAGTCACCATTGGCTTTACTAGACCTAAATTTACTAACAGAACTAGTACAAACCATCTTATTGTGGACGTACTAGTAGGGGTAATTCGATTACTCCTGGATCTGTTATTCGAGGGGGCACTGTCCCGTCCCCCTTCGTCGAGTTTTGGCTGGTGGCAGTGGAAACTACTTGTTATGTCCGATCCCAAACATAACCCTATGGGACTCGTCCCGTTGTTGGAGATTGATACTTTTTCTCATTAATCTCTGACGTACCACCGATCTACTTATCTTAAATAGGTTTATCGAGTGGTAATTTCTGCCAGAACTCGGTTTGTAAAATGGCGTCTGTGTTCGTCTCTGTGACTCCTAATCCAAAGGTTGAGCCCTTTGTTCCACTTTTGGCGGGCCTCTGTACAGAGACCCTCCAAAGTGGTGCCATTCTGTCTGGGTTACCTCAGGGGTGTGGGAGGGGGTTTAGGCACCCTGGACCGAGTTGCCTTGCCAACTCAGGTCGCACTCTAGAGTGATTGGCCCAAGTGGTGAGCGTTCCCGCTCACCCCTTAGCATGTGTTGATTGACAGCTAGGCTGAATGAATGGGGGTTTTCTGCATAAAAGCAGGGCTTTTGGGACTGGATCTTCAGAAGTCGCCACAGGACCTAAGAATCCGACGAGGGTAACGCTGAGCCGACCTGTACGACGACACCTCCGGTGGAGCCCTGCAGAACCGACTGACCACTTCCCGACGACAGAGGAGATCTCCCTGCCGGAGAGTCTCTTCCCCTGACTGGTGGCAACAACCAGTCCCCTTTGCTTTTTATTCGCCTCAGGACGCAGTGGTCGAATTGCCCGTGCAGAGCACCCGGCAACCGGATAGCCACTACCCCTGTACCGCGACCAAAAGGTGGTGCCTTGTGACAGAGCACTCCGCGGCTGGTCTCTTCCCTGGTGGTGCACCGGACTTCACTTTCCTTCGACGACGAAATCATCTCTACTCTTGGCAAAGACCCAACGTGCATCCACCACCAGGAACAACTGCCCCCGCCGGAGCTGCCCTCCACAACAAGGTACCGTGTCCGCCTGGCTTCCCTTTCGATCGGTTCGAGTGAGGTGTCTTAATCCTCCCCGTTCCGTTGGGTCACCTCCAAGCTTTGCTCATTCTTTGTTCTGAACTGGTTCAACCTGCCGATAACAATTTGCTCTAAAGACTTGAATGCATCTCCGCAGAGACTTTTTGGGACATCGTGCCTTGCCTCTCTCCAAGTGGGCCTGGCCTCTGAACTTTATGATCTATTGCGATTCGTGCCTTCCTGCCTTGCAATTCATCCGCGTAGAATTGAACTGTGTTGACTGCATAACCTGTCTACCTTTTTCTCTCCCGTCCTAACTAAATATTCGAGTGTCATCTAGGTTGAGGTATACACCTCTGTCTGAAAATAAGTGGTACCGGTAGAACCTAGAGTTGTCGATGTTTCACTAGGGGGATTGATCGTTTTCTACTTCATAGAGTAATTGTGTTTGATTTGTTTGCCTTGATTGCCTTAGTGTTTTTCATAGACGTTTTGTTATAAATAAATACCTTAATCTCTTTACACTAAGCCTCGTTGCGTGTTTACTGTCTTGCTGCGAAGAATTGCCCTATGTTGTATACTCCACATACTGACCAACTTTTCTTGAGAGAAGTCTGACTGCTCAGCCACAGCTACCAAGTGAATCTGTGTGGTGCAGGCTGCTACCAAGTGGGTTCACCGCCAACACCTGTAGTCCTAAATCTTTTGCAGTGGTCCCAGAGGGAACTGCACAGGTTTCCGCCTAACACTGGTGTACAGCGGTGGGATTAGTATCGAGTATACAGTTTAGAGTGCTTTTCGACGCTGTAGGATAGCTAACCACAAAACTTTGCACAAAAAGCAACTTTCAAAAAACATGTCTACGATGGAAACGTACAGTCAAGAGTCTTTGTCAGGTGAAAATACTGAGAGTTTGCGAGCTCTCTGTAGGCAAGAGAATCTTTCTGTAAGAGGCAAGAACTTAGAACTAATCGAGAGATTGCTGGCAAACCAAAGTCTGGGTACTGGTTCAGAGGAACCAATCTCCCCAGCGACTGTAGACGACAATGATGGTGTTGATCTGAATCGTAATTCTGATAATAGCGATGAAGAGGCTGACGAGGACAGAGAGGCTAACGAAACTGTCTCCCCCGCTCCTCTACCTGCCTTACCAGCTGTGCCTACGGGGCCCATACCAGGTCCCACAAGTAACCCTGCTTATTTTGAACTTGAAAAAATGAAGCTCGAATTAGAATATAAACGGTTCTTGGCTCAATCTGAACGAAACCAAGAGCTCGAGTTCAGACGGATGAATGCCCAGGCTGAGCAGAAGCAAGCTGAGTTAAGACTCAGCGAAATAGAACTTAATCACAAGTTAGAAATGAAAAAGTTGTCTATGGAAAATGCTTCTCTCTCCTCTGGTTCCTCTAGGAGCTCCAGTCCCAAAAGACCCCGGATGCCGAAGGAATTAGTGGGTATGTATGAACCGAGATTGGATGTGTTGGATTGGCTGAAACTGTTTGAATACAATCATGGGCTCCAGGACATCACCGGGAATGCGTTGCTTCCCTGGTTGTTCTCTAGGCTTCCTCCTGTTGCGACTGATGTGGTAATGGAGTTGAGGGAGAAGGATAAGACGGATTACGAAAGTGTGAAACTAGCTTTGATAGCTAGATTCGGGAAGAACCCTTCCGAGTATCTTAAGAGGTTTAGAACCCTCAAAAAGCATGATGGTACCCCTTGGGCTACCTGGGTGAGTGAAGGGTTGAAAAACTTAGAGGGATGGATTAAGGGTTACAAAGTGAACACTTATGAGGGTATGAGAAATCTTTTTATGTTGGAGTCTATTTATGATGCCTGTTCTCCTGAGCTCAGACAGCACTTGGCTGAATCGAAGGAATTGGATTCCAGGGCACTAGCTAAGGCTGCTGACTTGTGGGTTGCCAACAGGGCTACTCATAAGGATTCTGGGGCAACTCAGAAAAAGGATGAGGGAAAACAGCCTAAAAAAGACTCAAAAGAGAATTTGAATAACTCACATTCCAAAGAGGGCCCCAAACAAAACCAGAAGGGTAAGCCACCGGGAAAACCACAGCAGAATAGTGTGTCTTCTGGTGCCAAACCGGAAGGAGGTCAGAACAAGCCACCATTCCAGAAAGCATTCGGTAAATGCTTTGTTTGTGGCTCAACTGACCACGTTAAAGGAGATCCCAGATGTAAGGGTAAACCTTCAGGGGTCCAGCTTGTCTCCTTAGCCTTCGCTCCAGAGGAGGAAGTCCAAATGGCAAGTGGAAACTTTCTACTGCTAGCTGACGAACCCATTGGAGTCTCAGCCAGCGTTTCTTTAGTATCTCTGGGGTTGTGGGAACAACAGAATTTAGATGTCTATAATTCTATCCCCGGTAATACTAAAGAGTATTATAAGGACAGTGTCCAGGTAAATGGTCAGGAGACTCCTGCCATTAGGGACACTGGGGCCAGCATAACTGTGGTGGATAAATCGTTTTTTCAGGCTGAGGATGTTGCTAAGGCACCCAAACGCCTCACCAAGTTAGCTGGAGGGCCTGTGCAGATGCTTCCCCAATTACCAGTTCTCATCCAGTGTAACGACATGACTGTGAAGATACCTGTCAGCATACAGAGTGAGGTACCAGGACGCGTACTGTTGGGTAACGATTTGAAAACTCTCGGAGTTGTATCGCATACTCCCAGACCTCCTAGTAAACGGTTACAGGAGATAACCAGACCCACACGAGAGAGGACCATGCGCAGTACTCTCCAGGAGATGATGAAGAAAGAAATCACTGCTGCTCCACTGGAATTGTCGGCCGCTGTCTCCAAGAAATCAGAAGCGAAGGGGAAACCTAAGACTTCTATCCCGAAACCAGCAGCCCGCATTCCAGTGCAGCCGACACGGACTTCCCCGCGGTTGTCCAACGTCACACCCGTAACTCCACCTCCAGCCGAGGCTGAGAGGGAGGTACAACCCTGCATGGTAGAATTAGACTCTGAGGAAGAGCTAATGGAAGGCCAATAACTCATTGGAGATCTGGATCCTGTTGACCATCCTGAGCTGCAGTCTTTACTGACAGAAGGTGGACCCAGCAGGGCAGACTTCAGTAAGGGACAGAGGGAATGTCCAACTCTGGAAGGTCTTCGCCATCAGGCAGAAGCTCAGGCTGAAGGGCAAGAGCCTGGGAAATACAGGTTGCACTGGGAAGATGGCCTCTTCTACAGTGAACCGACCGAGTCTGCACCTGGAGACTACAAACGCCTTGTAGTACCCCAAGAGAACAGACCACAGTTCTTGCAGCTGGCCCACGAGATTCCTTTGGCTGGTCACTTGAAGACTAAGGAAAGGCTCTCGCTCTACTTCTATTGGCCAAAAATGGGGGCCGAAGTAGAAAATCACTGCAGGAGCTGCCACACCTGCCAGATCTCTGGTAAGGTTGGATCCAAGAACGTGGCACCATTAGTGCCTCTCCCGGTTGTGGGAGTCCCATTTGAGAGAGTAGGGATTGACATCGTTGGTCCCCTTGATCCTCCAACCTCCTCAGGCAACACGTTTATACTTGTTGTAGTAGACCATGCTACTAGGTATCCTGAGGCAATTCCTATGAGGACTGTTACAGCTCCGGCTGTGGCTAAGGCCCTCCTTGGTATTTTTACCAGGGTCGGGTTTCCTAAGGAAGTAATCTCTGACAGGGGGTCAAACTTTATGTCCCACTACATGAAAGCCATGTGGAAAACCTGCGGAGTAACTTACAAGTTCTCAACGGCTTACCACCCACAAACCAATGAGCTGGTAGAACGGTTCAACCGAACCATGAAGAGCATGATAGGTGCTCTAGAGGAACCCCTTAAGCGTAAATGGGATCTTCTATTGCCATGCCTTCTCTTTGCTTATAGAGAAGTCCCTCAGGAGGGAGTAGGTTACTCTCCCTTCGAACTACTCTATGGTCATCCCGTCAGAGGTCCATTGGCCCTGATTAAGGAGGGGTTGGAGAGTGCTCCTTCCCCCAAGCCAGTCAGAGTGACTGACTACGTGATAGGTCTCCGGAGGAGAATGTCACACATGATGACGGAAGCAAGCGATAACTTGAAAGCTGGACGAGCATTGGTCAAGCACTGGCACGATCAAAAGGCTAACATGGTTGAGTTCGCTCAAGACCAGCTCGTTCTCGTTATGATCCCAACAAGGCAGAGGGTCTTGCAAGATAAGTGGATGGGACCCTACCGAGTAGTGGGTAAACTCGGAGAGGTTAACTATCTGGTGGACTTGGGCAATCCCAAGGAGGCTCCGACAGTCTTTCACACCAACCGACTTAAAGCGTATGTCTCACAACCTGATGTACGAGCATTGCTTCTAGCATCATCTTAGGAAGAAGAAGAGAGTGAAGCTCTTCCGGATCTCCTCAGAGTCTTGCCTTTAGACGAACAAATTGAAGGAGTGAATCTCTCCTCCAATCTGACACCCGAGCAACAAGAAGAGTGCAAATCTATGTTGAATCAGTTTGCCCCTCTGTTCTCGCTTTCACCAGGCTTGACCCCTTGGGGCCAGCACGACATACTCACTGGTGACTGTCTGCAGGTCAAAATCAGAGGATACCGCATGTCAGAAAAAGTACGAACCCACATCAAAGGTGAGGTCAGCAAGATGCTTGATCTCGGGGTAATAGAGCCCTCTACTAGTCCATGGTCTAGCCCAGTTGTGTTAGTACCAAAGGCCGGATCTAAAGAACTTAGATTCTGCGTGGGTTATAGAGCTCTGAATGCAGTCACCACGACTGATGCCCACCCTTTGCCAAGGACAGATGAGTTGGTAGATAAACTTGGCGCCGCCAAGTTCCTCAGCACATTTGACTTGACGTCAGGCTATTGGCAAATAGCTCTGACAGACCATGCCAAGGAGAAAACTGCATTTTCCACCCCCGTTGGCTTATACCAGTTTAAGGTCATGCCTTTCGGACTGAAGAATGCACCTGCTACGTTTCAACGGATGGTAAACCAGGTTCTGAACGGGATGGAGGACTTCTGCATGGCATACTTGGATGACATCGCAGTGTTCAGCAATTCCTGGGAAGAACATGTAGTCCACCTGAGAGATGTTTTGCAGGCTCTTGGACGAGCCAATCTGACCATAAAGGCGAGTAAATGCCAAATTGGACAGAGCAAGGTAGTCTATCTTGGGCATGAGGTAGGCAGTGGAGAAATAAGGCCTTTGCTCAGTAAGATTGAAGCTGTGCAAAATTGGACAACACCGACTACTCAAACCCAGGTGAGAGCCTTTCTAGGCCTCACTGGGTATTACAGGAATTTCATAGAGAACTATGGGACCATAGCTTCTCCACTGAATGTCATCTACTCGCCCAAATTTCCTAATAGGGTTAAATGGAACGAGGAGTGCAATCAGGCTTTTGAAAACCTGAAGAAGGCTCTTTGCCAAGCCCCCGTACTCAGAGCTCCTGATTACCGCCAACACTTCATTGTGCAGACAGACGCTTCCAATGTAGGGATAGGTGCCGTACTCAGTCAACTGGATGGGAAAGGTAGGGAGCACCCCGTTTGCTTCATCAGCCGCAAGCTGAAGGATCCTGAAACAAGGTGGGCAACAATCGAAAGAGAGTGCTTTGCTATCGTGTGGGCTCTGAAGAAGTTTAGGCCGTACTTGTATGGTTCTACTTTCGTCATTCAGACTGACCACCAACCCTTGAGATGGTTAATGCAAATGAAAGGGGAAAACCCAAAACTATTGAGATGGTCTATCTGCCTGCAAGGGTTTGATTTCACCATTGAGCACAGGTCAGGGTGTCACCACCAAAATGCTGATGGTCTCTCTAGGATGTATGTCATCGACTAGAGGTATGAGATTCATCCAGGAGTGGATTAAATCCTCCTGTCCCTTAGTCTGGGGCGGGCGAGTGTTAGGGAGAATTCTCTGTTTAGGCTGAATTTCCTAACCTAGTGAGTCCCCCAGCAGCTTTGCTGGATTTCTGGAGTTTGTTTTTCCATCCTGCCAAGAGTGAGACTCTTTTTCTCCCACTCTTGGACATGTATGTGAGTGTAATTCCTTTGAAATGTCAATGTGTTCGATGGGCTATGGGGTCTTTTCCTCCATAGGGTCTCATATGTTTTTCTATGTGTGTTACACCGCACCCTATGTGTCGTAACACGGGGGCGCCCTAGCTGGTCCCACCATAGACTCCATACCCAGGGACTGACTACTGTCTCCCCGGGCATGTAAAGTCACCATTGGCTTTACTAGACCTAAATTTACTAACAGAACTAGTACCAACCATCTTATTGTGGACGTACTAGTAGGGGTAATTCGATTACCCCTGGATCTGTTATTCGACGGGGCTCTGTCCCGTCCCCCCTCGTCGAGTTTTGGCTGGTGGCAGTGGAAACTACTTGTTATGTCCGATCCCGAACATAACCCTATGGGACTCGTCGCATTGTTGGAGATTGATACTTTTTCTCATTAATCTCTGACGTACCACCGATCTACTTATCTTAAATAAGTTTATCGAGTGGTATTTTCTGCCAGAACTCGGTTTTAAAATGGCGTCTGTGTTCGTCTCTGTGACTCCTAAACCAAAGGTTGAGCTCTTTGTTCCACTTTTGGCAGGCCTCTGTACAGAGACCCTCCAAAGTGGTGCCATTCTATCTGGGTTACCTCAAGGGTGTAGGAGGGGGTTTAGGCACCCTGGACCGAGTTGCCTTGCCAACTCAGGTCGCACTCTGGAGTGATTGGCCCAGGTGGTGAGCCTTCCCGCTCACCACTTAGCATGTGTTGATTGACAGCTAGGCTGAATGAATGGGGGTTTTCTACATAAAAGCAGGGCTTTTGGTACTGGATCTTCAGAAGTCGCCACAGGACCTAAGAATCCGACGAGGGTAACGCTGAGCCGACCTGTACGACGACACCTCCGGTGGAGCCCTGCAGAACCGACTCACCTCTTCCCGACGACAGAGGAGATCTCCCTGCCGGAGAGTCTCTTCCCCTGACTGGTGGGAACAACCAGTCTCCTTCGCTTTTTATTCGCCTCAGGATGCAGTGGTCGAATTGCCCGTGCAGAGCACCCCGGCAACCGGATAGCCACTTCCCCTGTACCGCGACCAAAAGGTGGTGCCTTGTGACGGAGCAATCCGCGGCTGGTCTCTTCCCTGGTGGTGCACCGGACTTCACTTTCCTTTGACGACGAGATCATCTCTACTCTTGGCAAAGACCCAACGTGCATCCACAACCAGGAACAACTGCCCCCGCCGGAGCTGCCCTCCACAACAAAGTACCGTGTCCGCCTGGCTTCCCTTCTGATTGGTTCGAGTGAGGTGTCTTAATCCTCTCCGTTCCGTTGGGTCGCCTCCAAGCTTTGCTCATTCTTTGTTCTGAACTGGTTCGATCTGCTGATAACAATTTGCTATAAAGACTTGAATGCATCTCCGGTAGAGACTTTTTGGGACATCGCGCCTTGCCTCTCTCCGAGTGGGCCTGGCCTCTGAACTTTATGATCTATTGCGATTCTTGCCTTCCTGCCTTGCATTTTATCCGCGTAGGATTGAACTGTGTTGACTGCATAACCTGCCTATCTTTCTTTCTCTCCCGTCCTAACTAAATATTCGAGTGTCATCTAGGTTGAGGTATACACCTCTGTCTGAAAATAAGTGATACCGGTAGAACCTAGAGTTGTCGATGTTTTACTAGGGGGATTGATCGTTTTCTACTTCATAGAGTAATTGTGTTTGAATTGTTTGCCGTGATTGCCTTAGTGTTTTTCCTAGACATTTTGTTATAAATAAATACCTTAATATCTTTACACTAAGCCTCGTTGCGTGTTTGCTGTCTTGCTGTGAAGAATTGCCCTATGTTGTATACTCCACATACTGACCAACTTTTCTTGAGAGAAGTCTGACTGCTCAGCCACAGCTACCAAGTGAATCTGTGTGGTACAGACTGCTACCAAGTGGGTTCACCGCCAACACCTGTAGTCCTAAATCTTTTGCAGTGGTCCCAGAGGGAACTGCACAGGTTTCCGCCTAACAACAACTTATACATTTGGTGCCATTTGATGAATCTGCACAAAAGTTTGCATGATTTTAAATCTAGATATACATGTTTTTGTAAAGTTTGGTGGGATTTTTAGAAGAGGGGACTAAATTAGAGGGGGGTCTCAACATTTTTAGATGGCTTATAACTTTGTTGCTGTTTGACGAATGTGGACAAATGTTTTCAGAAATATCATAGACCGAACCTTCAATGTTTGTGTGAAGACTGAATAGATTTTGTCAAATAGGGGCTAAATTAGTTGACTATTGTATTTACATACATTTTAACACTTTTGAAAAAATAAAATGGGTGGATTGCAAGCAAACTCGTGTAAGGAGCATTGGCAAAGACCTTAAAGCATGGTTTTGCAAAAGTGCCCCGGTTTTATTTTTTGACAAGTGTCATAACGTAGGTACAACTGTGGCCATGGGAAGTGGCCAGATTGTCTGGGTTATGGTATTAGGTCATGACCTGGACAATCTGGCTACTGGCAATGACCGCGAGTTACGAAAAATGGGGTTAAAGTGGCCATGTCCAACTGGGACCGCCTATGTTGTAAAGTTATTCGAAAGTGGGATAGGTTTGAAAGGGAAAAGAAATGTGCTTGTGGTAATATGGTAATAGGGTTCTGTCTTTGCCTTCTGCAGGCTGCCATGAAAAGGGAAGAGGGGATCTGTAAAGAGGCCCGCCTTCCCTTTCTATGGTGACCATCTTGGAAAAGGATGTTCCTTCCTACAGCGGGAAACCACAGGCGTCCTGCTGTAGGAAGAAAAACCTATTTTTTAGCACTGCAGGTTCCTGCTTTGGGAACCACGGGTGTTAATGGCCTTTATCCCCCATTTCAGGGGCTACAATGGAGGATAATGGTCCAGAGCACTCATTATTTATGTATTTATAATTTATTTATTGGTATGGTAGGCATCCAAAACTCGCACCACCACCGTGCACTGCTAAGACTAACACCCATGACATCAAAGATGACATCACAAATGTCCTCAGCGGTCCTCAGGCAGCATTCCCACTGCCCAAAAGCTCAGGGGTTGTCTTACATTGTTGTAGTGTGCAACAAACAAACAGAAGATGTTTAAAGTGCAACACATATGTATAGTACAAGGACAAACTAGGTAAATCTACAAACTCTGTCCTTATAAAAGCAGAAGTGAAATTACGTAGGTTGTGCAACATAATGGAATGCACCAAGCAGAAAAATAACTTGTGCGTCAAATAATATTACCTCAGTAATTACCTCAGTACTGCTTGGCATAAACAGTGATAAGCAACTGTCACAAGGACGTGCAACATACTAAGAGGAGAACCATACAAAAAAGTAGTAAGTATATTATAATTCTTCCTGTGACTATGGAGTTTGTTCTGTGTACATGACTAGCAAAAAGCATTATTTCTTTTAGACAGAAATGACAAGCACCCTAGAGTGGCTTCAAAAGAATGTTCCTCATGATGAAATGAGTGACAATAGCAACTCTAATGATACACAATACAATTTTTGAAGTAGAACATGAATGCACATTGCTTCACATGTAACTGAAACATGCTTGATTTTTAACAGTACATTCTGAAAATTAAGGCAATGGGATGGAAGCACCAGCTAATATACAGGGAGGATGGGCACAGACACACCCAAAGTGCAAATGTGAGAAATGAACTGATGAGCCTGTGTCCAAAAATGGACCAGCTGAACAGCAATTTTGCAGACTTGAAAGTATTTGTTGAAAGGCATCTAATGGGCCATATTAAGTACTGTTCCACTTGTACCTGCGCCCCTTCCACCTGTCCCAGCCAACCATCCCCACAGATTCCCTACAGTCAAAGACACTATGATGATAACTCAATCCCTTGCCCCCCTGAGACCAGCCTGTGCAAAACCCCAATTCCCCTATATATGCTTCCCATTCAGCTACCCCTTTCCTTTCCTAATTGAATGTCGTTAGTGTGTGTTAATAACGTTCTGTGTCTTTACTGTTGCTGTGTGTTTGTGTTTTTTTTTTTTTAAAGCCCCTTTCAGGGTCCGCGGACAGCGCGACTGTCCAGGCTGTCTATAATCAAAATGGAGGTGTCCTACGGACAGCGCGCCTGACACACCTTGATATGCTTCAGGGACCCAATCCCTGTCCTGCAAACGTGATGTACTTTAATTCGTTTGGGGGTTCCTCCCTGTTCTATGGACACCCGGGCAAATGTGCATCTGATCCTGTGAGTCCTCAGAACATTGCGCCTGTCTGCAGACGTCCGTGAATTTGTGGTGTACTTTTAATTAGTTTGGGGATCCTGCCCCTGTCCTAGGGACACCTGGACGCATGCACATGTGATCCGCTGTGCCCTACGAATACAGCGCCTGTCCGGGTCTATCCGCTGCACATGTCACATTTTTAATTAGTTCAGGGATCCCGCCCCTGTCGTACGGACACCTAGACACATGCACACATCGTACCCCATGCAATAGGTGTCCTACGGACAGCCGTCCCATCCACGAATGTTCGCGACATCACCATGTGACCGCGCCCATGCTGAGCATCGGCCCTTATTCGAGAACACTGTTCTGGCCCCCGAACAGTAAAAACATGTTTGTTCGGCCAATCCAAGGTGTTTTGAGCTGAAACGTCACCCTTGCAGAGGTCCTAGACAATGCCATGATCGATCTGGAGACTTTTTGTAACTTTTTGAGGCCAGCTTGGGGTTTGAAGTGTACCTGGAGAGTGCAACTGTCCGCAGAGCACTCCCCCACACCTCACTGCTGCAACTCATTCTATTTTTGGCTGACCAAGACAGAGCAGTGCTCCAGATTGCTCCTTAATGAACTTGCTTTCTGCTGAATTCTGCTGTGCTGTGTTACTTTTGGTGCTGTGCCAGAGCAGTGCTCCAGATTGCTCCTCACTGAAATTGCTTTCTGCTGAATTCTGCTGTGCTGTGCTACTTTTGGTGCTGTGCTCTGCTACTTTACTTTGGTGTGCTGATCCAAATGGCAACCAAGGTTGCTGCTGCTGGCTCCTCATCACCAGCACCACCTTTTGGAGGGCATGAGGAGGGGAACAGGCATGGTGATGTAGAGGGGGATCAAGAAGAGGAAGAGGATGAAGTAGTAGAAGACCCCACTACCAGCTGCCAATGTGAAGCTTGGGTGTGTAGGCTCTTTATGACTTTTGGGTGGTACGCAAGGCGTGTGCAGCCAAGGTTCGCTACTCAGTCATGACAAGCCTTGGCTGTACAGCTAAGGGACCACCTCCATGCGGCGACACCTGAGGGCAAACCACAAGGCAGCAGTTTGGAATGTCGTCCCCTTTGAAGGAGGTAGTAGGTTGAGTTCTCTATCACATCCGCTGAATCTTCACCTGTCACCAAAAGATACACTCCTGTGGGGTAGTGGATCCCTGACCATGCCTCACAGACCATATGCGCCACAGTTCACCATTGCTTTTTGAGGGTCACTGTACTGTGCATGTACTGCAACGCAGTACTCTGCGGGGGGAGCAATTGCAGTGTGCTTTTGAGGCTATGGTCTGGGAGCACGAGGGAAACTGCCCCCTACCTCCATGAGGCCCACCCAACATCTGCTTCATTCCACCTGCCCCTCTGTCCCCTCCCGTGTGTGTCGTATACAAAAACACCCAAAAAATTATAAAACAACAAAAAAAACAAAAAGAATTGCTCTTTTCAGAGCCACTTTTCACAGTTAAAAAATAGAAATACAAATAAATATATACAGTCCCATGCACAGTCTGCGAAGTCCGCGGACAGCACAGTAGTCCACGGACATCAAAAAAATGTAGGGGTTGCCAATATCAAAAACATTGCACTCTTTTGCAGGAGAAAGTGGTGGTTCTGAAAAGAGCCTTTGCGTGTTGTTGTTTTTAGGGAGAATTCTCCAGAATGGCTAATTTCCCTTACCTACTGAGTCCCTCAGCAGCTTTGCTGGATTTCTAGAATTTATTTTTTAACCT
Organism: Ambystoma mexicanum; assembly: GCF_040938575.1. NCBI lineage: Eukaryota > Metazoa > Chordata > Amphibia > Caudata > Ambystomatidae > Ambystoma > Ambystoma mexicanum. The sequence goes on along the minus strand of NC_090923.1, from coordinate 785,291,372 downwards.
GGTAAGAGTGTGAGCCCTTTCTCCCTTTATTACATGTGTTTTGCTGAGTGTGTTTAACATTTTTGTGTTCATAGACTGTGGAGCCTCACCTACTCCACAGGCATCATCTTTTTACTGTGTGTTACACAGCACCTTCAGTGCAGTGACACAGGGTTGTCTTTTAGACTTCCCAACTCAGACTCTATTTTCTGGGACTGACTACTGTCTCCCAGAACATATAAAGTTACAATTAACTGCATTAGCCTCTGTAAAACCACAGACCCAGTACAAAACATCTTACATAGAGTTCTGGAAAGTGTTAACAGTTATCCCTTTTTGTTTGTTTCTTGTGGAACATTATTTTGTTCCCCTTTCTTTAAAATTTGACTGGTGGCAGTGGTATCTATCCTATGTTCCCTACTGCGGTCTATTTAAATACCCTTGGTACTGTTTTAGGCTAAGTTAGTAGCCTCAAACTTAAATCTGCTGGAACCCATTTACTTTTATTTGGTTCTGGCTGGGTTTGTTCTCCATTTCTTTTTGTAAAGGTCTTTCTCGTGTTTTACTCTGCGTGCCAAACCAGGTTTGGTTCCTTTGTTCGCCGTCCTTGTTAGTCAGAATTCTCCAGAATGGCTAATTTCCCTTACCTACTGAGTCCCTCAGCAGCTTTGCTGGATTTCTAGGATTTTTTTTTTCACCTGGTAAAAGTGTGAGCCTTTTTTCCCACTCTTACATGTGTTTTGCTGTGTGTGTTTAACATTTTCTTGTTTTCATAGACTCTGGAGCCTCACCTACTCCATAGGCATCATCTGTTTACTGTGTGTTACACAGCACCTTCAGTGCAGTGACACAGGGTTGTCTTTTTAAACTTCCCAAACTCAGACTCCATTTTCTGGGACTGGCTACTGTCTCCCAGAGCATGTAAAGTTGCCATTGGTTAATACTTACCCTTTTTGTCTGTTTCTCTAGGAACACTGTTTCATTCCCTTTTCATTTAAGAGTTGGCTGGTGGCAGTGGTAACTACCCTACTTTTCCTACCGAGGTTATCTTAAATAGACCTGGTATTGTTTTAGGCTATCTCGGTAGCCCCGAACTTAACCCCGCTGGACCATATACGGTTTTATATAGTTCCGGCTGGGTTTATTCGCCATTTCTTTTTTGTAAAAGTCTTTCTCGTGTTTTTCGCTGTGCGCCAAACCAGGTTTGGTTCCTTTGTTTACCATCCTTTCGTGGGCTTCTGCACAGAAGCCCTCCTTAGGCACCTTTATGTCTGAGGGGGACAGGATGTGAGGGAGGGGTTCAGGACTCCCTGCGCAGGGTCTCCTTGGAGACCCATGTCGCACTCTGATATGACGGGCTGTGGTGACTGTCCTGGCGGGACAGCCACCCTGCTGTGTGATTGACAGCCAGGCTGTGTGAATGGGGGAAAACTGCATAAAAAGCAGGTCTCTGGGTCTGGAAAGGCAGAGTCGCCACTGGATCGAGAGAGCTGACGAGAAGCTGACAGAAAAGGACCTCTACCCGGTGTTTACTGAGTTTACTCAGAAACTTTGAGTCAGTGTTTGTTTGTATCATAGTAGTTGCTGTCCTTTGTGTAACTATTGATACTGCTCACTTTAATCTTGAGATATGTCTGGCTGCTCAGCCATCGCTACCACTTTACTGTGTAGTACAAGTTTGTAACAAAGGTGAATTTTTACTGTCACTTGTAGTCCTAATTGTGTGTGGTGTTCCCAAAGGGAACTGCATATAATTCTGCCTAACACTGGTGTACAGCAGTGAGGATCAAGTATAGTGATTACACTTAGGGCCTCATCACGAGTTTGGTGGTAACACTTAAATGCGGCAGTAACGCTATAACCGCCACATTTAAGGGTCCGCCAGATCATGGCCTTGGCGGATTTCCCCCCAGCTCTGAACTGGGGGGAAATCTGCTGCAAAATAGCTGATTTTTGGCACTGTTACCGCCAGCGGGAAATCCACCGGCGGTAATAGTGTGAATTTTACCCATTGGACCCAATGGGGGATGAGGAATTCCCGAATGTGCCCAATGGGGAATGGGCACTAACCATTCCGTCAAACCTATGATCCAGCGCCAATAGCGCTGGGGGGTTTGGCGGTAGGGCTAATAACACCGGTGGTAATACCGCGGTGTTACCGCCCAACTCGGGATGAGGCCCTTCGATTGCTGCTATTACCTTGGATCAACTAACAATAAAGCTAAACAACACTAAAAAGCAATAATAATCATGTCTGATATGGAAGTTACACTGTGGATTATCTGAAAAATCTGTGTAGAGAAAGGAATCTCTCTGTTAAAGGCAAAAAGTCTAAATAGTTTGATAGGTTGTTTGAGAAACAAAGTCTGGAGGGTGGGTCTGAAATTCCTGACCCCTCAGCAAATTTGGAAAATAGTGAGGATGATAATGTGCCTATCAGTGATGAGCTGGAAGAGGCAGAGGTGTCTCATAATGTAGGCCTCACTGATCCCTTACCTGCTCAGCAACCTCAAGCTTTGTCCACTGGTACCCCTCCTACTCTCAGTCCTGAATTCATTGCTCTAGAAAAGCTGAGGCTTGAATTGAATTTAAACGTTTAAATGCTCAAACTGAACAAAATCATCAAGAACTTAAGCTCAGAGAAATGGAGATGAATCATGCCTTAGAAATGAAAAAGTTGTCTATTGAAAATGCTTCTCTCGCAGAGTCTTCTAGGTCTTTCAGTCCTAAGAGACCCTGTATGCCTAAATAAATTGTGGGTATGTATGAGGCTGAGCTTGATATTTTGGATTGGTTGGCAATGTTTGAATATAACCATGGGATTCAAGACATTACAGAGAATCAGTTGCTTCCTTGGCTCTTACCTAGGCTACCCAATGTTGCATCTGATGTTGTGATGAAGTTGGGGGAGGTGGATAGGATGGATTATGAGTGTGTGAAGCTAGCTCTAATTGCTAAATTTGGGAATACCCCTTCCCAGTACCTTAAGAGGTTTAGGACCCTCAAAAAGCAAGAGGGTACCCCTTGGGCTACCTGGGTATATGAATGTTTGAAAAACCTAGATGGTTTGGTTAAGGGTTACAAAGTAAACACTTATGAAGGTGTGAGAAATCTTGTTATGCTGGAGTCAATTTATGATGCCTGACCTCCTGAGCTCAGACAGCACTTGGCTGATTCTAAGGAGATAGATCCAAAGAGGTTAGCTAAGGCTGCTGACTTGTGGGTTGCCAACAGGGCTACTCACATGGATTCTGGGGCAACTCAGAAGAAGGATGAGGGAAAGCAGCCAAAGAAAGATAACAAGGAGAATTCAAATACCCCCAATCCAAAAGAGGGCCACAAACAGCAACATAAGGGTAAACCACAAAGGGAAACCGAATCAGACTAGTGCACCATCTGGACCCAAACCAGATGGAGGTCAGAACAAACCCCCATTCATCAAGATATTTGGGAAATGTTATGTTTGTGGGTCCCCTGGCCATGTGACCTTCAGTGGTCCACACTCTCTCCTTAGCCTCCTCCCCAGAGGAAGAAGTATCTATGGCAAGTGGACACTTTCACCTACTGGCTGATGAACCCATGAGAGTCTCAGCTAGTGTTTCTTTAGTGTCCCTGGGCTTGTGGGAACAACAGAATTTAGATGTCTATAATTCCATCCCAGATAATACTAAATAATATTATAAAGATAGTGTTCTTGTGAATAGCCAGGAGACTCCTGCCGCCATCAGAGATACTGGAGCCAGCATAACTGTGGTATATGAATCATTTTTCAAGGTGGAGGATATTGCTGAGGCACCCAAACGCCTCACCAAGTTAGCTGTAGGCCCCGTGCAAATGCTTCCTCAGTTAGCAGCTCCGATCCAGTGTAATCATGTGACTGTCAAAATAACTGTTAGTGTGCAGAGTAGAGTGCCTGGGACAGTCCTGCTGGGTAATGACTTGAAAACTCTTGGAGTTGTATCTAGTACCCCCAGGTCTCCCAGAAAGAAGAGACAACAGCTCACTAGGCCTGCAAGGGAGAGAACCTTGAGAGGCTCTCCAGAGGAGTTGATACAGGAAACTATCACTCCCACTCCACAGGAGTTGCTCACTGCTATTTATGGAAAGAAAGAAGCAAAGGGGAAACCCAAGATCTCAAGAAAAAAAACAGACAGCACCCCTGTGCTACCAACAAAGACATCCCCAAGATTTTCCAAGGCCACACCTGTGACTCCTCCACCTGCTGAGGCAGAGTGTGAGGTACAACTCTGTGTGGATGATCCAGTTTCTGAAGAGTCAGATCTGGAGGAAGACATTGTTTTGGTTGGAGACCTTGACCCTGTTGACCATCCTGAGCTGCAGTCTTTACTGGCAGAAGGTGGACCCAACAGGGCAGACTTTAGCAGAGGACAACGATTATATCCTACTCTCGAAGGTCTTGAACAACAGGATGCTTCTCAACTTGATTTGCAAGAAGTTGGAAAGCATAGGCTGAACTGGGAAGATGGCCTCTTCTACAGTGAACCGACTGAGTCTATCCCTGGGAATGCAAAAAAATTGTAGTGGCCCTAGCCAACAGACTTCCTACAGATGGCCCATGAGATACCTTTGGCTGGTCATTTGAGCTTCAAAAATACCAAGGAAAGGCTCTCCTTATACTTCAACTTCCCTAAGATGGGTTCAAAAGTTGACAAATTCTGTAGGAGCTTCACACTTGCAAAACCACTGGCAAGAGTGGCGCCAAGTATGTGGCACCTCTGGTGTCTCTCCCAGTGGTGGGAGTTCATTTGAGAGGGTGGGCATCAACATTGTGGGTCCCCTCGACCCTCCCACATCTTCAGGAAACAGGTTCATCCTGGTTGTAGTAGATCTTGCTACTAGGTATCCTGAAGCCATCCCTATGAGGACTGTTACGGCTCAGTCTGTGGCTTTGGCTCTACTTGGTATTTTTACCAGAGTAGGGTTTCTTAAGGAAGTGATATCCAACAGGGGATCCAATTTTATGCCCCACTAGATGCAAGCCATGTGGATGAACTGTGGTGTCACTTACAAGTTCTCTACAGCCTACCAACCATAGACAAATGGGCAGGTAGAGAAGTTTAATTGAACTATGCAGAGCATGATAGGAGCTTTAGAGGAACCCCTTAAAAGAAAGTGGGACCTTCTACTGCCATGCCTTCTCTTTGCTTATACAGAAATCCCTCAGGAGGGAGTTGGTTACAGTCCCTTTGAACTTCTCTATGGCCATCCAGTCATTGGTCCATTGGTCCTGATTAAGGAGGGGTTGGAGAGTGATTGACTATGTGATAGGTCTCCGGAGGAGAATGTCACACATGACGGCAGAAGCTAGTGATAACTTAAAAGCAGGTCAGGCTCTGGTCAAACATTGGCATGACCAGAAGGCCAGCATGGTTGAGTTTACTCAAAACCAGCTTGTATTAGTTTGGTGCCAACAAGGCAGAGGGCCTCGCAGGACAAATGGATAGGACCCTTCAAGGTTGTGGGGAAACTTGGAGAGCTGAACTATTTGGTGGACTTGGGCATACCAAAGGAGTCTCCCAGAGTCTTTCACACCAACAATTTGAAGGCATATGTCTTGAGACCAGAAGTGGGAGCTTTGCTTCTAGCTTTAGCTCAAGAGGAGGAGGGGAGTGAACCTCTACCCGAGAGGCCAACCTTTGGATGAGAACATAGAAGGAGTCAATCTCTCTTCTCAACTGACATCTGAACAACAGGAGGAGTGCAAAGTTCTGTTAAATCAGTTTGCCTCCCTGTTTTCACTTTCACCAGGGTTGACCCCTTGGGGCCAGCATGATATTCTCACTGTTGACTGTTTACCTGTGAAAAGCAGAGGTTACAGAATGTCAGAAAATGTGAGATCCCACATCAAAGGAGAGGTCAACAAGATGCTTGATCTCGGGGTTATAGAGCCCTCTACCAGTCCATGGCCTAGTCCAGTTGTTCTACTACCAAAGGCAGGATCCAAGGAGTTGAGATTCTGTGTGGACTATAGAGCTCTAAATGCAGTCACAAAGACTTATGCCAATCCTTTGCCAAGGACAGATGAACTGGTGGATAGACTTGGTTCAGCCAAGTACCTCAGTACATTTGATCTAACGTCAGGCTATTGGCAAATATCCCTGATAGACCATGCCAAGGAGAAAACTGCATTCTCAACCCCAGCAGTCCTCTACCAGTTTAAGCTTATGCCTTTTGGATGAAAGAATGCACCTGCTACATTCCAAAGGATGGTCAATCAAGTTCTGAAGGGGATGGAGGACTTCTGCATGGCATACTTGTATGACATTGCAGTATTCAGCCCTACATGGAAAGAACATGTTGATAACTTAGGATATGTTTTGCAGGCTCTTGAGCTGGCCCATCTGACCATAAAGGCAAGCAAATCTCAAATTGGTCAGAACAAAGTGTTCTACCTTGGTCATGAGGTAGGAGGAGGTGAAATAAAGCCATTGCCTAGCAAAGTACAAGCTGTACAAATCTGGGCCACCCCTACTACTCAAACCCAAGTGAGAGCCTTCCTAGGTCTCACTGGTACTAGTGGAATTTATAGAGAACTATGGGACCATAGCTTCTCCCTTGAATGTAATCTCCTCTCCAAAATTCCCTAAAATGTTTCGATGGAATGAGGAGTGCACTCAAACCTTTGAAAACCTGAAGCAAGCCCTTTGTCAAGCTCCAGTCGTAAGAAAAACTGATTATCACCAACCCTTCATTGTGCAGACAGATGCCTCCAATACAGGTATAGGTGCAGTCCTTAGTCAAATGGATGAGAAAGCCCTGCTGCGGATCCGAATCTTCAAACTTCGACAACAGAGAAGATCTGCAAGGAATCTTCTCCCCTTGAGCTGGCGGAACATCCAGTTCACCAAACTGCTCGCCAGGCCTCCCTTCTCTGGTCGAATTTTTTGTACAGAGCTACAGTGAACCAGAAAGCCAGGAGGACCGGACCTTGCTTGCATTTTAAGGAGCGCACCTTTTATTTGTCGCTTTGCTCTGCTGCTGGTTTCTTCCCTGGGCAGTGCAGGACCCTCCAATCGTCCTACTTCTTGTCAGTCTGACAGTCGCTCAGGAACCATGAGCCTGCAGGACCTGCCAGGAACGTCTGTCTCATCTACAGCATTCTTCTGCTTTAAAGGTACTGTGCTAACCCAGTTGTTTGTTTCGTCCCGCCACGGTGAAAGTGTGTGAAATCTTTCACCAATCCTAGGGCTTGTCCTTCTCCCTTCTTTAAAATAACGTTTTGTCCGACCAACTTCGCTCTGAACTCTTGGCAAAGACTTAACTGCAAACTACTCTGAACTGTGTGATCCTCTGCAAAGACTTTGGTCCATTGACTTTGGCCCAGGCCTCTTGATTTGATTTCCACACCGTAGTTACTTTTTCTAGATTGCCCTGCTTACTTACTTGCTGGTGCTGCTCAACTTTTGTCTAACCTTGTCTTTCGCTCCCTTTTAAATTGTAGGAGTGCCATTTTGCTCACACTTCATTTTGAGCTCAACTTGTCCAGAATCTATTGGGTGGGGCGTAGTATATTAAGATTGTGATTTTTCTACTGCTTTACTTTGGTGAATTGTTTTACAACTGATGTGTAAATAAATGTATATTCTTTTACTCAGAAACTTTGAGTCAGTATTTATTTGAACCATGGTAATTGTTGCCCTTTGTGAAACTATTGGTACTGCTCACTTTACTCTTCAGATAAGTCTGGCTGCTCAGCCATCGCTACCACTTTACTGTGTAGTACAGGCTTGTACCAAAGGTGAATTTGTACTGTCACTTGTAGTCTTAATTGTGTGTGGTGTTCCCAAAGGGTACTGCATATGACTCTGCCTAACACTTGTTTTTTTGTTTTTGGAAGGTTTGAAGTGGGCAACACCTATTGTAAAAATGTCTGTTATAGCTGCACAAAGTGCTGCAAAGCATTTTGGATATTTCGCAAAAAAAGCTGAATGCCAGCATCAGTAAGATGGAATCCATCTCTGCAAAAAATATTGGTGCTACGAAATGAAATCCAATCATTGTGGAAGGATGACATGCCAACATCTTTAAAAAATGTGCCTTGTTGACATTATGCCTCACTTTCTCCATTGGTGGACCCAATACAGAACAGCGCAGTCACATCTGTCTCTGGTCAATGCGAGAAAAAATTACTCGGGAGTTTGGAAACATGTCCATGGTTTTCCCAAGTGCCTCCTTCATCGCAAACTGCCATGATATTCCGGTAACATGGCCTAAACTGTTCCCTCCACAATGAACAATAATAATGGGTGGATTATGACACAAAGGGGAACCAGGTCCACCCATTTCATGCTGCGCACTCCACACCAGTGCGCATCAACATGATAAAGTCCAAAATGTGCAGTCAATCCACAGTGCTCTGCAAACACCTGCAACCAATGTATCCATGAGACCCCCAAAATCCAGACACTCTGCCTCCTGAAAGACACAGCCATAGCCATAGCCATCTGCACTCCTCTCACCAAACAGACCCTCTGCCACACTGTCTCCTTGCACACCACACCCAGGAAATCTTATTTGCCAATCCCCTGGTCTCCACACTCCCATTTCCATGCCTGACATCCTCAAAAGCCTCGGATGTGGTCGGTGCAATCTGCAGACTACCACAGTGTCCACGGTTGAATTGACAAATTCAAGGGGGTGGGGAGAGTAATTGAACCCAGGTTAGGAGATTTCCTCTGTAGTGGGAGCTCTTTTCCTTTTTTATTAAAGGCGCTCTTAGACAAACACCTTTTGTTTTGCATTTTTTGGGGGGTGGGTTTACTTCTTTTCTTTAATTCTTCTTTAATTAAGTGCACCTGCGCAGGCCCAATCCAGTCCTCCCCCAGTTTGCCACTAGCAAATAAATTGTATTTTTCAACTGATTGCAATCCATTGTATGCATTAGGAATTGTAATTTGAACTGTGTTTTGGCATTACTTAAGCGCACCTGCGCCAGCCCAATCCAGTGTGCACCCACCGCTTCCCACTATCAAATAAGGTGTGTTTTTCAACTGATTGCAATCCATTTTATGCATTAGGAATCATAATTTGAACTGTGTTTTGGCATTAAGTAAGCACACCTGCGCAGGCCCAAACCAGTGCCCCCCTTGCATGCCACTCTCTAACAAGGTGTGTTTTAACTATTTTCAATCCATTGTCGGCATTTGGAATTACAATTTGCTCTCCTTCCCCGCCTGCCAGCCCAGCACGTTCACTCCTCCCTCACCCCCTGCTGTGATTGGAGACCCCACTTGGAGACCCAGGCCCCACGTGCTCTCCTTCCAAGAGTTGGTGCTTAGGATTACATGTAAGAGGGAATTTTCCTGGTCCCACACAAAGAATCACATACAAACAGTGTGTTTAATTGTTTTTTTTATCCATTGTATGAATTAGGAATCGTAATTTGAACTGTGTTTTGGCATTAATTAATCACACCTCTGCAGGCCCAATCCACTCTCTTTCCCTGCCTACCAGCCTAGCCCATTCACTCCTCTCCCACCCCTGCTGTGATTGGTCCTTCGACGCTTTTATCACTGCCTCCCAGGGCAGCCCTGCGGCGAAGGGCCCTGGGCAAAGGGTGGCTCCTGAATTAGCGGCTCCAGTCAGTGTCTGCAGGTGTCAGCATGGGAAGCCAGGGGCCTCCCACTAACACTCTCTCAGTCTTACCAATGCTTCCGCCTTCCTGTGGCTTCCAGGTACTTATATTTTTCTAAGATATGCATCGTGAAAATGTGAAATATGTAGTAAAATATTTGTAAGTAGTTGTGAATTTAGGATAGCACAGGGGCAACATGCTTGTCTTAGAAGCAAGACCATGCAGATCAACAGAGGTTCAAATCCCGGATGCGTGCTTAGAAACCAAACTCTGGTATTAAGGTTGTTATAAAAATGTAAATAAAACAAATTGTAGTAAAGAAATGCAGAGAAAAAGGTTGAAGCAATGTTTGTGAAAGCTCAAGCAAATAATTAAGTTCAGTAGAACATTTGTTATATCAGTATATAAAACGTTTCAAGAACTTTCTAAAAAGAGGTTCCACCATTTTTTTAATGAAAAAAAAGTAAATTTATTTTAATTCACCCCCAGAGAAATTTTCCAGGTGTTCACGGACTATTGTAGTATCTGCGGACTATGCAGGCTGCAAAAGGTCCTGTGATCATTCTTTTTGTTCTATTTTTTAACTTAGAAAGGTGGCTCCAAAAGGAAAAAAAATGTCTTTGTTGTCTTTTTGGCTTTTGTATTTTTTGGGGATTTTGTTTTCTTTTTTATGAGAGGTGAGCAGGTGAGGTGGGGGAGAAAGCCTTTCTCAGAGCACCCGGATAGATGGATTGAGGACAACGGCTCATGGATGTGGTCCCAAAAGTGTACTGCCCTGTTTTCTGCAACAGAGTACGACCCCACACTCAATGCATTTCACCTGGGCAGCCCAAGCTTTTGGCACTCCCCGAACAATGGTAAAACAACACCACACCCATGACTCACTCTGGGTGCTGGAGGTAGGAACTTACTCTACCTCATTTTCCTGTTCCTCGTCCTCTGCCTCCAAATCAACGTGCCTGATCCCCTGACCAGGCCCTCCTGTTGGTGATTGTGGTGGCCCCTCAGTAGGAGGAATGGCCATGACTAAAGCCCTGGTTGCAGGTTAGTGATCTGCAAAGCAGGTGCTCTAGGCGCTCTCTCCTGGTGCTCTCTCCTGGATAGCCAGATTGAGAATGAATAAAAGTAATGGGTGTGTCCCTTCAGAGGAACTGTCCGCGGACCAAGCAAATGTCCATGGACTATCAAGTTGAAAATAGGTCTTGAAAAGTTGTTAAAAATTGACAGATCAACTAAGAATGGGGGTAGGAGCTCTGGAAGGGTAAACGTTCAACTTTAAATATCCAAGATTAGCGAAAATGCAATTTCAAACTGTCTGCAGTGACGTACACCGTCCACAGACACTCTGTTACGCCACATGGGAGCGGTTTCATGACGACTCTCAGGGAGTGGGAAACAACAGCCACAGGGATGCCTGGAAATGGGTGCCCTTTCCACAGACCAATTTCAAGTGCTTCATGCAAGACCGGACATGTCCGGAAACACAGCAATGTCTGCGGTCAGCCCATTTAGTAGATGGACTCCCGAACAGTTGTGCAGTCCACAGACTATTTATTGCGTTTATTTAAAGAAAATAACACATTCATGACAGAATTGTATACAAGATATTTATACTATAAAAATATAAATGTATTTATGGGGGTATCAGAATGGAAACATAAATGTGAGAATTTTGAATTTCTACAAAACCTTCATTGGGGAGGGAGGGAGAGAAGTTTCATCCAACATTCTCTGATTTATATTTTGTGAATTTGATTGGGGTGATTGCTGGTGCCAAGGGGGACAGGTACAAGTAGGACAGTTATAATCAAATGTGTAATAACATGATTTTTAACTACAAGTTCCTTAAAGTCATAAGTAAGTTTATAACATTTTGAAGACAAGATCATGATTGCACTGTTACAGTTGGGGATTGGGGTTGTCCTTCCGATTGTTAGAATTATCCATAATTAATCTGTGGTGTAGTTTCTTCATCTAACTATGTAATATAAGAAAAGAAGAATGTATTATTTTGGGCATTTTTTTATCTGGTAATATTGGCCAGTAAAATAATAAATGCAACCCAATCAGAATGTTGTCTGATGTTAAACACAGAAAAAATAACTAACAATTGAAGACTTAGACCCTTGTGTCAATCTAAACTATACATACGAAGACTAACAATGCATACAAATCACAAGCACATATAGGGAAACTACAGTAAGGAAGATGAAAAAAACATCACCAGAAAATTACAATAACATTGAAGTTTATCATGTATACAAATGAATTCTGTGTTTGTGGCCTGCTTATTGTCCTGTGTATGTGAACCTTGAGGTGATATCAAATCCTAAGAAAAGTACTTTAAGAACACACAAGTTTAACATGTAGATATATAACACCATTTGAATTTTCAAATTCTCACTGTTAGTTAACAAAAACAATTGGCCTAGATAGGTCAGGGAACAAAAACAAGTGGCCCAGATATGTGATGTCATCAGTGATATCATCAATGACACTTGTAATGTCATCTTTGATTATCCTGGGTGTTAGTCTTAGCAGTGCACAGTGGTGGCATGAATTATGGTTGGTTAACTTACCATAATTGTCACATTTTTGAAGTTTCTCCATTTTACTTGTAACTATACCGTCCCTTTCCCAAAGTTTTTATCTTAGAATTTCATAGGTTTTTATTAGTGCAACTTAATGATAATGTCTCTTTGCCAATGTTTTTTCAGTGAATTTCATTGGTTTTTACCAGAGCACCCTAATTTGCTACAACTTCTCATATCATACTCACTCCCAATATAGCAACCGATCTAGGAAGTTTCAAGTGAAAACTGTGCCATTCCCCACCTCCTAGCAACATTCTTAACCACTTCTATCAACTTTCTACACATTTTACACTGTCTGTAGGCACATTTTGAGATATTAATGTTTGAAAATGTATCTATATATGAAACATGACCAGAATGCACATTTTTCATATGAACTGTACACAGAGGGCATGGGTTTCATAGTATATACATTACAAAGTTAACATTTAAAAACTCACATCAAAGGCAAGTGACAGCTGACTTTGATGTCAGTTCTAAATTGATGAGTTAAATTACCACTTTTAATACGATAAAGTATACTTTTCACACAAAAATGTATACTTTAGGAGGCATGCAATGCATAAGCAGAATGGTGATACATTTATATTAAAATCCTACATGTATATTTGTGAAATTTGCATATAAACACTGATAATGTGCTCTTACAACATGTGCACCTAATGCATACGATCTTAGTACACATAACTTGTAGAAGTATGAAAAGTGTTCTCACATGCACACAGAACATTTGCACCATACATGTGCTCCTATGACACGTGTTCCTACCACACACACTCTTGCGAAATACGCTTACCACACACTCTTATAACATACACTGTAATAACAATCACTCCTTCAATAGGTTCTTCTACAAAAGGTGTGCCTATAGCATGCACTCCTACAATACACACTCATATATTTTTCAATGACAAGCACATATACTACACATATGCCTACTATACATAATAATGTGATATGCGACACATGCTCTGATGACACGTCTTACACCCACAAACACACTTACCATGCACACTTACCAAACACTCTCACAACACACACACACTCCTATACTACGTGTTTCTACAAAATGTCTTCTTAAGACATTTGCCGCTGCATCACATGCAACTAAAGCACACACATGTGCTCCTACAACATGTGCTCCTACAACACATGGGGCCTCATCACACGGTAGGCGGTAGGGACATACCGTTACCGGTAAGGGATTACCGATATCGGTAAATCCCCTCCCCAATCACGACCCGGACATACCGCTATTAGCGGCACCGCAAAGTACGGTGGCACTATTAGCGGCAAGTCCGTGAGCGCGCGGCCCCTCAGACCGGAAATAGCGGCATAGCGCTAATATCACGGCATCACGAGCCATGCGTACATGGCAATACCGGCATGTACTAGACCCAAAGAACCCTTACCGGCAAGGCGCTAATACCGGCATCGCGAACCACACGTTAAAAGAGCACAGCAGAGTTCCAACCTGCCACAGGTGGACAAAATCAGCACAGGTGGAGGCAATGGAGACTGGCAGCACAAAAGAGCACACCACACCCCTCCCCACACCCATTCCCACACCAAGATGGATGCAATACTAGCAGCATTACATGGGCTAGAGGACATGATTGCTGTGCAGCAGCTACAACAACAGGCAGCACAGAGGAGACGCAGGAGGAGGAGGAGGAGGGCAAGACAGGCGCAGCAAGCACCACCAGTGCACCTAGTGATACCACAGAGGCAGCCACCAATTCCCAGGATCAGAGCCAGTCCAGTCAACCTAACCCCTGAGCAGATACACACCCTGTACCGTCTGGACTGGGATACCATCACCACCATAGTAGACATGATATACAACGACATTGTGAGTCTCATTGACATCCGTACTGCCATCCCCCCTCTACTGAAGGTAGTAACAGTGCTCCACTTCTTGGCCACAGGCACCTACCAGCATACGGTAGGTCAGATGCATGGCATATCACAACCAGTATTCTCACGCACACTGAACCAGGTGCTCGATGCCCTCCTGCAGCACACAAGTCAACACATATACATGCCACGGACTGCCCAGGAGATCTCCAACACCAAAGTAGGCTTCCATACACTGGCAGGCATCCCAAGTTGCATTGGGGCCATCGACTGTACCCATGTAGAACTGGTGGTCCCACATGCCAATGAGGTAGTGTACCGTAACAGAAAGCAATACCACTCCATCAACGTCCAAATGGTATGTGACTCCAATAAGATCATCACACATTGCTGTGCCCGATATCCCGGTTCAACCCATGATGCAATGGTCCTGCGGAACTCGACAATACCACGATACATGGAGCGACATGCTGGACAACGTTCGTGGCTACTTGGTGAGTAGCAGGCTGACCACATGTCAGTGTGATGTGGATTGTGAGTGGGGGGGGAGATGCATACTCCAACTGGCCGTGAATGGGGGGGGGGGAGATGCATACTCCAACTGTGCGTGAACTTGTGTCATGAGAAGAATGGACATACATATTTGCATCACTGTACAGTGAGGCAGCCCACAATGGACCAGAGACAAAACCACATGCCGGAAGTGAGTGCCACGGCAAACATATCAATCCATTACGCCAAACAGGCCATTCCAAACAACATGCACACCGCACAACACACCATTCCCCCATTACACAAATCAGCAACATGCATATCAAAATCACAACTGAAATGTACGCTGAACTACATCAGAAATGGTCCGCGCACATGAGTGCATACAAATGGATCCCCTGTAGCCATTGTGGTGAGGCACACCCGTACCCCACCACAGAATTGCCATCAAACAGCATGGGGACATCAACTAAGGAATGGCAGTGTACTAGCAGTGTGGCACTAACGTTGCCAGGGCCAGGAAACACAAATCACTTAAACTCTGGCGGGACATGGCAATCCCTGCTGTATGCATGCATGGTGCATGTCCACTTGCAAGGACCACCTCACCTTCCCACATTGCAGTTACCCTGATTGCCATGCGTGCTTGGATCAGTGGATGTCGTTGAATATGCAATGTTTGTTTGTGTGACATGTGCACGCTCCACATTATGTAGACACTTACACATACCCATTGTTGCACCCATGCAGGTGATGCAGGTTATCCCCTGAAGAGGTGGCTCCTTACCCCTGTGCGGAACCCACAGAACAGGCACGAAGAGGACTACAATCATGCACACACCCGTACCCGCGTGGTGATCGAGCAGACATTCGGCCTATTGAAGGAACGCTTCCGGTGCCTCAGCAGGTCGGGCGGGGCACTCCTGTACGGGCATGAGAAGGTGGCCAAGATCACCATGGCATGTGTCATGCTTCACAATATGTGTATCAGACGGAATGTGCCAATGCCCCCTGACATAGAACTGCGACCACCGTCTGAGGATGATGACGGGGATGAGGATGGAGGAGAGGGGGCTGCAGGTCATGCAGGTGGCGATGCCCATGAGGGACGTGCTGTGCGGCAGCACCTGATAGACCATTGTTTCTGATGCACATGGATTAGGAGGGTGCAATTGGTGTTCAGCTCAGGGCACGGGGTGTATGGAGGACATAATCACAGTGCACCCTTCAACAATAAAACACACATACACAATTATCAATGTCGAGTCATGTGATTATCCATGCCATTACGTCTGTATTGAGCATTATGACATTCAAACGTGCATGTACCCTCCACCCAAAACACCCTCACCCCCCTCCCCCCACAACTCCCCCAAACACCCTCACCCCCCTCCCCCCACAACTCCCCCAAACACCCTCACCCCCCTCCCCCCACAACTCCACCGAACATGGTGTGCACATCAGTGCTGCATTAGTTCCCAAGTGTCAACAGGGACAGGCTGGCCCTACTTCCCTCCTCCACTACCACCATTGGGGGGTTGTGAGTCTGACCGCCGCAAGGACCGGCTGGACCTGCGCAGGATGGTTGTCTGGTCGGAGCTAGTAGACGAGGGCGTGGCTGGTTGATCTGCTCCCTGTGAGTGACGCATGCTCTCCATCGCCTCAGCAATGCGCGTTAGGACCTGCCTCACAGCGGCCATCTCCTCACATAGGCGCGTCGTGTTGCTGTCCATGGCAGCTTTCATGTCCCTTGACAACCCCCGGATCTCCTCCCTGGTCGAGGCAGCCTCGCTCACTTGCCGGGCAACCAGGGCATTGAGCTCCTCCTGGCGCTGGCGTATCAGGCTCATGGTGTCGTCTGCGGCCCTGCCCCTGTTACTCCTCGGCGCAGCTTGCTGCATGTGGCCGACATCAGGTGAGCTCGCCACGGGACTGAATGACCCATCCATTGCATCTCCGGCATGCACCTCATGGATGTTGCCATTGGATGTGTTGCATGGGCTGTGGAGTGGGGACAGCTGGGGGCTGGGTGTACGCTGCCCTTCCGGTGTCGGACATGGGTCGTCCACATCACTCATAGGTGCCGTGGCTGCTGCTTCCCCAACGGAGCTATTGGCTGCGGACGGCGTGCCTTCTGGCACTGGCTCCTGAGTGGTGGGGGTGGGTGGTGGGGGTGCTGCCACAGTGTCGGATGGCATTTCGACCCTTGGTGTGGTCGTTGCGTGGGTGGCTTTTGTACGCTGGGCCACTCCAGATATCCCAGTGCCCCTCGATGTACTGGGCCTGGTGCCTGCATCCTTTCCCTTGGCCTGCTTTTTGGGTGGTGGGGCCTGCGTTGCAGCGTCCAGCTCCTCACTGTCAGATTGTGACCCTGTGGGGGAGCAAGACAGGGATAACATCAGTGATGGGTCAACGTGCATCATGCATATGTTGTTGTTGCTGCAGTTCTTTGGATTTGGACATCTACTTTGGGCCTGCAGGTTGTTGGCCAGATGGGTGGGTCATCCGGACATGTGTCAGGGTGACACGTGTGTGAGGTGCTGCATGCATGTGGTTGTGTGGGGATGTGCAGGGCATATATGCAGGGTTGTGTACATGTGTGTGTGATGACCCCATCCATTAGCTGATTCCCAATTCACATTTAGGGGAGGGACTCATGCTTGGCATTGCTGTGTCTTGCGTGGTCACTCACCTCCGTCTGACGTTGTTGCCACACCACACTCCATTCGGCCCACTCCCTCGATGGATTCTATGCCAATGGTGCTGGCACATGTCTCCTCCCACTCCTGCATCTTCATCGGGGATCCACCTCCGCCTCCTGTGCCCATGGCCAGATTCCTGTTGGCCGATAAAATGCTGCCTACACGGAGGCGCAGATCATCCCACCGCTTGCGCACGTCCTTTACGGTGCGGGGGGTGGAGCCCACCGCACTGACTTTCTGCGCCACCTCAGCCCAGATTTCCTTTTTTCGCAGGAGTGCCGGGCGCCGCATGTCGCTAGCGAACACTACATCTGCATTTGCAGCCAGGGTGTCTGCCAGCATTTTCAATTCCTCATTTGAGAAGCGTTCTTTGCGCTGGCGCGCATCGGCTTTCTTTAGGGCCTTGGGCATTGTTTGTTCTTCTGGGATGTGGTTTTGCCAGTCGTGGTGTTGCTGCAGGTCCTGAGTGCAGGGGATGGCAATGGATTGTGTTTTTAAAGATGGCCGCCGGGCTCTTTCCCGTTCCGGTGCGATGACGCTATTTCCGGTTCCGGTGTTTTACGGTGACCGCTAATAGCAGTGACCGCTAATAGCAGTGACCGCTAACAGCGGTGGCCGCTAATAGCGTGCAGCATGAGGGCGGAGGTGCTATCAGCACTTTGGTCGGAGCCGGTAAGGTGCTTTTCCGCCATGGCGGTGGGGTCATTTACCGTCATGGCCCTATGCGCGTGTCCGCTAACTCGTAATGTGACGCTATTAGCGGTCTCCTACGATGGCGGACACGCTAATGGCGCCATGACGGTAAATCACATTTTTTAGCGCCTACCGTGTAATGAGGCCCATGGTCTTTTGACACACATTCTTACAGCAGATACTCCTACTACACAGGTGCCTTCAACATGTGCTACAATCACATACACAGATCGTATGAGTTTTGCAGTTGGTACATTTTAAAATTAACCTCTCCTGATAACTCGCATCAAAGGCAAGTCACACAAACTATACACAGAGCATATGGGTTTTAATGTGTGTACATTACACAATTAACATCTCCTAAAAACTCACATGAAAGGCAAGTCACAGCTGACTTCAATGTCAGTTTTAAAGGGATGAAAGAAATGTACACTTTCAATATGAAAATGTAGACTTCTCATATGGAAATGTACACTTTAGGAGACATACAATTCATGCACTGAATAAAGGAACATCCCTAGATGTACATTTGTGATATTAACATTGTGAATATTAACACCAATAGCATGCTCTAATACACTTGGACCTGATACACACATGTTTCTTACACATGAAATGCATATGTACAACAAGTGTTCTCATATGCACCCAGAACACGTGCACCTACAACACATGCTTCTATGACTCATGCTCCTATGAAACCCATTCCTACGACACATGCTCCTAACTCACACGTTACTACGACACAAGCTCCTATGACAAATTTTTAATGCATACCATTATGACAAGTTCTCATATGACACATGATGCAGTAAGATGCACTCCTACAATACACACTCCTACAATACATGTTTCGATGGAAAGCACATCCACCACATACGTGCACATTACACATAATATGTGAATATGCAGCACATACTCCTACAACAAATGTGCCAATGGCACACACTCTTAGGATGCACATGTACCACACAATCTTACAACACACAATCAAAAAACATATGCTCGTACAACACGTGCTCCTAACATGCAGCCACTAAAGGTGCTCCTAATAGGCACAAACATGGACTCCTATCACATGTGCTACTACAACAAATGGTCCTACAACACACATTCTTACAACACATACTACAATATCACAGGCTCCTACAGCATGCACTGCAATCACCTATGCAGAGCATTTGTGTTTTACAGTTGGTACATCACAAAATAACATCTCCTGACAACTCACATCAAAGGCATTCATAAAACTGTAAACACAGTTTATGATGTTTACTATTCACACATTATACAATTAACATCTCCTAGAAAAACTCACATGAAAGGCACATCACAAGTGACTTTGATTTCAGTTTTGTAGTGATGGAATAAATGCACACTTTCAATATGAAAATGTACAGTTGTCATACAAAAATGTACACTTTAGGAAGCATACAATGCATAAGCAGAATGCTTACACTTACATTTCTGATACTAACCTTGAGAATATAAACACTAATAACATGCCTCTATAACACATGTATGTAATATACACACTCTTATTACACATAGCATATATATGTGCGACAAGTGCTCTCACATGCAACCAAGACATATGCCCCAACAACAAATGCACCTACAACATGTGCGTGCACAAAGACTATTCACCAAAGAAACCTCTGGGTATTAAGCACATTATGAATAACCTATCATATCATATGAAAGGCATGTGCATCAAAGGCACATGCTCCTATTACACATGTTCCTAGTGTGCTGCTATAACATGCACTGCTACAAAACACACTCCTATAGTACATATAATCTTATGATGCACACTTACCACACACTCTTATGACACACACTCCTACAAGCATTCCTATAACACATGATCTTATGACACTTGCAGCTATTACATGTGCTCCTACTAAACACACATTAACCCCTATGACATGTACTCCTACAACACACATTCTTACAAAACATACTCCGACATTGGAGGATCCTTCAGCATGTGCTACAATCACGTATGCAGGGGGCATGTGTTGTGCAGTTGGTGCACTCCAAAATTAACATCTCCTGAAAACTAACATCAAAAGCATGTCATATTAACTATACACAGAGCGTATGAGTTGTACTGTTCATACATCACACAGTTAATATCTCCTAAAAACGTACATGAAAGGCAAGTGACGTCTGACTTTGATGTCAGTTTTAAAAGCGATGGAATAAATGTTCACATTCAATACGAAATGTACACTTTTCATATGAAAATATATACTTTAGGAGGCATGGAATGATAGAATGAATAAGCAGATTGGAGTTACATTTTCTATTAAAACCCTAAATGTACATTTGTAATATTAACATTATGTATGTAAACAGTAATAACATGCTCCTATGACATGTGCACCTAATGCACACACATTTACTACACATAACATGTACATGTATGACAAGTGCTCTCACGTTCACCCAAAACACATACAGCGTTTACACGTGCACCTATAACAGATGCTTTTACAACACATGCTCCTATGACATGCTCTTATGCCACATGCCCCTACCACACACTTACCGCACACATTTATGACTAAACATCCAATGGCACACAATCCTATGATGTGTGCTGCTTTAACACGACCTCCTACTACACACTCCTATAATACATGCTCTGAAGACAAGCGCACCTACTACACATATGCCTAATGCACATACCATGTGGATGTAAACACCTGCTCATAAAACCTATGTTCCAACCACACACACTCTCATGATGCACCCTTAATACACAGTCTTACATCACACACTCCTATAATACATACAATACACACTCCAACAAAATGTGCTCCTATGACACGTGCAGCTACTACAAATGCTCCTACTTACACACACACACACACACACATGCACTGATGACGTATGCCGATATAGCATGTGCTCCTACAACACATAGTCCTAGAACACACATTCTTACAACAGATACTCCTACCACACAGGCATTTACAATATGTGCTGCAATCACGTATGCAGAGCATATGAGTTTTACAGTTAGTAGATTGCAAAATTAATATCTCCTGAAAAATCACATAAAAAGCAAGGCATACAAATTGTACACAGAGCATGGGTTTTACTGTTCGTACTTTACACAATGAATATCTAAACACTCACATTAAATGCAAAAGACAGCTGGTTCTGATGCCATTTTAAAATGACGCAATAAGTGTACATGCAATACAAAAATGTTCACGTTTCATATGGTAATGTACACTTTAGGGGGCAGACAATGCAGTAGCAGAAATTTCAGTTTTAAAGGGAAGGAATAAATGTACACTTTCAAGATGAAAACGTTCACTTTTCATCCAAAAATGTACAAACTAAGTGAAATACAATGCATGAGCAGAATTGAGGTACATTTTATATTGAAACCCTACACGTACATATGTGATATTTTAACATTGTCTATTGTGAGAAACCTGAAGTTATTGTCCTACCTACTACCTCAGGATCTTCCATTCAGGTGGCCCAGGAAGGGCCATCCATTTTGGATCCCAACCCTGTGGTTGGACGAGAGAGGAAGGATCATCTGAGTGGAGGGTCACAGGTAATTGGTAGGAGAATGCCTAAAGGCGATTCCCCTTTACCCAAATGTATATCAGCGCACTCTCCCTCAGCCTTTAAAGGGTATGTTCAGTCTCATCCCATCTCCGCTTCCCCATTTCCAACATGTTCTGGGATGAGGAAGAGGCAACCAAGAGTTATAAAGATTATCCATTGGAACAACTCTGTGAAGAGGACGATGCATGACTAGGATGTCCCATTAATAGAGTCAGGCAAGACATTAACCATATACACCTGACTCCACTTGACTCCCAGCTACGGTATAAAAGGTGTGGTTCTGCCAAGAGAAATGAGCAAGCTGGGGTCACTGGATTGTCTTTGGAAGTCAGGAGACAGGAGACTGAAGCTGTAGGATCCCAAATGATCTGGAGGAGAACTTAACAAACAAAGACTGCGTCGGTTGAACCTCAGTTGGAATCCCTTATGTTGGACGGCTTAACGTTGTTTAATTCTTTGAAAGTTGCCTCGATCAGGTTTACTGTAGCCATTGACCATCTGGTGGATTCACCTGATATTAGTCTGTTCCATAGATCGTTTTCTTGGAACATCCATGGGTTCTCCGCCAATGGTAGTAGATAGATTGTTCTGTTGTGCTTGTTCTTTTCGCAGTCTAAGATTAGTGCCTTAAAGTTTCTTTAGTTTCCGGCTTTTTGCATAGTCGACAGTCAGTCACGTTGGAGGGGGATCTGATAGTAAGTATTTCCTGCGTTGGTAATAAGTTAAGTCTGGCTTTCATCAGCAAATTTCTTTTTCTTTTATCTGGGAATTTGGTGCAGTACTTGATTGGTGCTTTAACTTTGTTAAAGGTTGGAGGCAGATGGGTAAGGAGTTTGTTATTAGCTGCCAGATCGAGGGTTCGTATCCAGTCAGTCCTTATTATTTTTTCCTTGATTCTGTCAGGATTTTCTTTGAGCTCTTTGACAGAGCATGCAATTTCCTGCAACTTCATTCTCCTTTTTTCTTTCCATTTTCCCAGCACAGTGCACTTAGTGTTGATTATTACGTCATTGATAATGGAAAAGGCTGGCAAGGGATTGTCCAGAATGTTTTTTCTGAAGAAGTTCATAGCTGCTTGTTCCACCATGGATTCTAAAGATATTAGTCCCAGCTCCCTTCGGATTGCTGCCATCGAAGTCGACTTGGGAAGTCCCAAGACTGCTTTCCAAATTAAGCCTTCAAGCTTGGTCCAAATGTTAGGGGGAATTACGAGCGAGACTTCCATCCCGGTAGATCAGCGCAGGGATGATTTTTCCCTTGTAAAAGTTTAAGGCAGGTGTTAGGGAAAATGTGCCAAATTTTTTGTCAACCGATCGTAATTGCGCCGTTAGTCGTTTAGCTTTGTCCCATAATGTCCTTTGCATCGCCAATGATGTCTTTGAGCTGTCTAGGTCGACTCCCAAGTATCTTATCGATTTAACTGTCTCGATTTTGTCTTTTTCCAAGAACCAGACTGGTTGTTTCCATCTTTTGTTTGCCGCTTTTTCAATTGTCAGAATTTTAGTTTTGTTTTTATTGATAATCGGTGATTTTGGGCGATGTATTTGGCCAAGTTATTTAGTTTCCGCTGAAGACCGATTATTGTCTGGTTGATTAAGATAATATCGTCGGCGTAAAGGAGCCTTGGTATAGTAATGCTGGCTAATTTTGGAGGAAAGCATCTTGTTTCATTTTCAGCATGTTGGAAATCACTTAGGAACGAGATGAAGAGAGATGGTGCTAGGGGGCAGCCTTGCTTGACTCCTCTTGTGATCCCGATCTCTTCTGATAGTGTTCCTTCTTGGCTGAGTTTCACTCTTACAAAATTATCTGAGCGCAGGGCTTTAATTGAGTCTAGGACTGAGTGGGGACAGTTCCAAGTCTCAAGTTTTGTCCAGAGAGAGTTGCGGTCAATTTTATCAAAAGCCTTTGATAAATCGATGAAGGCTAGGTGGATCTTTGGAGCGCCTTCCTTTACCTTTGCCGATAAGATGTTTATAATCATGATGTTTACCGAGGTCGATCCTTTCTTTTGAAATCCCGTTTGGAGATTGTCCCGGTGTTGGCTGCTCTTTTCCCATAGTCGAAAATGATCCAGTAGAAGGGAAGCGTAGATTTGATTTTGGAAATTACGTCTAAAAGGGCGATTGGCCTATAGTTGGCCGGGTCTTCGCTGCTTCCCTTTTTATAGACGGGGACAATTACAGCTTTCAGCCATGATTCCGGGATTTCTTTTTTTTTTTCACACTCTTCAAAGATTTTGCTTATCACCTCCGACCATTGATTAGGAAATTGCTTTATCATCGCGTTGGTTAGTCCATCGGGACAAAGAACTCTGGAAGATTTGAGCTTCATGATTTTAGCTTCTATGTCCTCTCTGTTTGTGAGGTTAACCCATCTGAGATTCTTATTAGTTGTTTCGAGGGTAGGTGACTCCTTAACCGCCTCAAATTCTGAAGTTATGTAGGATATCCATTTGTTTTCTTCTACCGCGTTGCAAAGAGACTTATGCTGGGTCTTGGTTGACTTGTTAAGAAGTGACCAGAATTCGTTAGATTTTTTGGACGTAAGGCTTTTCATCATAGACTCTGCGTCAAGTTGGTAGTGTAGAGCCTTGTGTTGTTTTTGCCAAATGAGATATCGTTTGTTCTCCTTACGCCAGAGCTCCCAATCAGATGGGTCATTGGATTTTTTTGCTCTTCTTTTCAGACAGCGGCTCAATTTTCTTTGATTGACCACTTCTTTGTTGAAAGCATGTGGAGGCTGAGCTGATATGTGTGATTTCCTCCACAGTTTTTTGTAAAGCAATAGGAGTGGTGTGTAATCCGGTCTTTCTTTTATGTTCTCCGAGTTGTTGGACCCGACTTTCTTGTCCCATGCGCGATTCAGTTTTAGAATATCATTTTCTGTTAATCTTAGTCGCAAACACTGACTGCTGAGTTCGGTTTCTAGAGGATACGTAGGCTTTGCTTTTTTCTGTCCCTTTCACAAGCACGAAACAAGATTATGGTCGCTGTTGGTTGTTCTTTCGACTCCGAAACTCGTAACGTGATTTATCAGGCCCGACGAGATGCAAATATGGTCAATTGTGGCACTCGACTCTTCCCTCTCCCAGGTTGGGATATTACTTTGGTTCGGGAAGAGGGTATCGATGATTTGAATGTCCCTTTCGGCGATTAGTTCTTGCCATGCTTTCCCTCGTTTCCTTGTGGGATCTAATGTGGTGGATTTGGCCAAGTGGGAGTCGGTGCAGGAGGCGTTAAGGTCACCCCAAATGATTATTCCGATGTGTTTAAAGGTCTCATATAGGTGATCAATCGTGGAGCCCATGTTCGAGCAAAACGATTCCGTTGACATTCTCTGTGGGTTCCAGTAGCAGTTGATAATAGCCAGTTTTTTATGGTGACCTCCCTGGAGATTACCGTCCTGACTGTGCCACGATGTAACGCACACCATCATTTCGTATGCTTCCTTCCATTTTTTTGGTTCGTCTAAACCCACGCCTATTTTAAAGGCAGTCAAAAGGCCCGCTGACGGTCTGCCCAGCGCACCTTTTATCGCTGAGGAGACTTGAACAGTGAAGCCGTCAAGCGTAGGTTTGGCCGTTAACCATGTCTCTTGCAGACACAGTATATCAAAGCTGCCCAGGTTCACGTCACTCAGCTGGGTTAGATGAGCGTGTCCTCGGGTGTTCCATGATCCCAGGCAGAAGTTCTCTTTGTTGGGCCGCTCCTCTTTACTCTTAGGAATGGTGCTGTTCGTGAGGGTTGGCCCTGGTCGTTGCTATTTATTACTGTTTGTAGACCACGTTGAACGGAGCCAATTCCAGGGACCTTGTGGCTTGCGCACTACAGGATGTGATTCCATGCGTTTTATCCCGTCGAGGTTTCTAGAAGAGTCCTCTCGTCTGTAAGGGTGGAATTCATCCTTTCTCAGGCTTAGGTCGCGTGTTTCTCCCGAACGACTAGAGTTCGTTTCCTCAGTTTTTGCTGGTATCTGTTGGTTTACGTTCTTGTTTCTGTCCTGTTTCATTATTTCTGTTATTTTGAAACCCATTTCCCTCAGTTCTTGACAAGCATTTTGATACATTTTTTTCCTGCTCTCTGATTCAATATGGATGTAGGCTTTGGGTCTTCCGTTACTGTCGTAGGGCTCTACTAATTTGATGTTTCCAGTTTTTAAATGGTTTAGCGTTTTGGATCTTTTCATGATCTGCAGAATCTTTGGCCTGTTGAGAGGGTCTTGGTCCTTCATCGGCTCTAGCTGTTCTATTTTGAATATCTCTAACCGACTATGTCCTGGCTGGCCCTTGACCCCCCTAATTCTCTTTTGTTGCTCTCCTGCCTCTCGTGTCTTCTTGTTTTGTTAGAGACAAGTAATTCAATAAAATGTTAAATCCTTCAAAAGTACATTAACTTTAAACCTATAATATATGGTAAAAGAAAGTATACCATACTTTTGAAAATACAAAATTACAGCGTAATAAACACCCTTAAAATATAATATAATTTAATTTTAATTTATTCGCATTTTTAAAGCGCTCACACAGCCCACGGTCATCGAGGCGCTCTTACAGGAATTGTTTTTTTTGTCTTAGTTGCGTTTATTTATAGTGTGCTTAAATACCGAGAGGTTTCTAAGCGCGGACCCGGGGATCGAACCTATTTTGCTTTGTGTTGTCTCACTTCCAAAGTGAGCACGTTGCCACTGAGCTATCCTCCCGGGATATATGCAAGCATAATTTTGCCAAAATACACAGAATGTTTTAATGAATAAATCTACAATATCAAAATATATATAAGCATTCAAGTGTCATACTTTGCATATACAATACCAATTAACAAGGTACATGTAATCAGTGTAAAAACATATAATGTACTAAACAATAAACATACCATTGTACAAAGAAAACAGAGTTCTGCAGTCATTGCAGAGTGCTGGTTGCTGGAAAAATGTGGACGTGAGTCTTTTCACCAGTGCTGTTTTTTGTGGACGGTCACTACAAAAACCCCACAAGGCCACGGAGCAGCCACTGAGTTGCTGCAGAGTTCTGCAGTCATTGCAGAGTGTTGGTTGCTGGTAGACTGTGTGGACCTGAGTATTTTCACCAGTGCTGTTTTTTGTGGGTAGTCACTACAAAAACTCCACGAGGCCGAGGAGCAGCCGGTGAGTTGCTGCAGAGTTCTGCAGTCATTGCAGTCTCTGCAGCACTGTTGGCAAAGATGGCAGACCCAGCTTTGGCTCCAAACCCACTGCTGGAGGAAGAGATCCTGAGCGCCAACGCAGCGGTCGATTGAGGAAGGACCCCCTATTTTCAATGGAGTCGGACCTCGAGCGGTTACAACCTGGAGCCCCACTTACTGTTGTGAGTTTGGAGGCCTGACTTCCTGCAAATGCTGTCGGGAAGCCCCAAGGTAAGGAATATTCCAACTGGCTTAAAGTTTTCGAGCCGCACACCTCGCTGCCCGTACAGAACCCGCAGGCATTGACGACGGAGGAGCCTGCCTCAGTTCCACCCATTCTGGGAACACGAGTGGGCACTTCATAAAAACTGGCAGGGAGCTAAAAGCCCCCCCCAAATCCAAGACAAAACCTCATGAGGAGAAGGCTGGGGGGGAGCATAAAATGCCCGCAGCTTCTGGAAAGGGAGACGGGCCCAACCATCCTCCACCACACAATTCCACTCCGAAGCCCGCCCTCAGCTTCCACCAAGCATTAACATTCACTTACCCAGAACCAGAGCTGCATAACCTGCTGCCACCTGGGCAAACTCCTTCGAAATGCGGCAGCCTGGGAAACTCCACCCCGTACCCAGTGGCAGACGAAATAACTGTTCTCACGACACAGCAGACTGACAGAAAAGACAATAGAAATTGTCAGACACAAAAATTGTGACTGAAACACACCCAGTTTTGGTGACGGCAGAGCTGACTATGCCACTACTACACCCTAACAACTCGATAACATCGACTGGGGAAATGATCACATCATATTCATCCAAAGAGGAACTAGAAATCTCAACGTCTGGAATCACTCAAGAGGTAGAAGTACCGGAGCTTGCAGTAAACATTCACCTACCTAAAGTCTCTAGCCAAAACAATTTACACCTACTGAAAAAAATTCTAGAGGCCCAAGGACCGGCTGGACCCTTAAAAGGAAAAGAAGAACAAACTCTTTACCGCCCAAGACCCTGCGCCAACGAGTGAAACTGACTAGGGCCACAGATGATAAGGGGCACACTCAGCTACCCTCACCAAATTACCTGGATGTATATTAGGGCCTCTTGAAAATGTGTTCTATAAACATATGAAGCAGGCGCCAACATCTATACATGAGCTGTCAGATGCAGAAATCCTTGAAGGCGTGATGGTGTCATCATTGAAACCACCTGCTCAAAACACCCTTGAGACGGAGCAAAATCTGAAATACACAGCCAAATCGGATAGTACAAACCGATCGAATACCTCGACACCGGTTAGATGGCACTTTGGCAAACCCCTGACTTGGACACCCACTGCCAATCCCCAGCTGGTGGGCAACAATCAACCTTCCTATTTTGACGACCACCCCAGAGAACTAGGGGGAGTCTTCAACTTTAGATCCGCAGGACAGGCCCGCAAAGGATCACCAGGAACAGTACAACGAAAGGCCAAAAGAGGCTGCCATAACATCTGCACACACTACTACTACCCCTTGAAGAAAAAAAGAATGAGCGAAATACAGTTCTCAGCTCCCAAAGAATCACCTAACAAAGGTGTAATGTCTACGATGACAATAGTATTGGCATCCTTTTACAAATCATACAAATCGATTAATGACAGTCTCAAGGACCACACCACAATGGTAGCCTACATGCAAACTAAACTCATTTACTTGGAAGGCTACCTAATGTCACTCGAGGCATACAAACAGAATACTAGAGATTGTGGGACGCAAACATATGAGGAAAACAGCAAAAGGGCTGCAAAGGCTGCCTCACAAACTGACTTTCCGTTCGATAACAACATCAGGCTACACGAGGAAGAAATAGCAACATCAGCCACCACCAACGCACATGTAGACCTAACACAAGAAAATAAAATTGAAGCAAAAACCCAAAGAAAATCGGACAAACCTCATAAACGGCACAGCCAACTAAGATTTAGCTGCCCACGTCGGTGCAGGAACAGTCCAAAGGAACACATGATACAGTACCAAATAAGGAAAACAGCTTGAAAGGAGCGCAAAAGAACCTGGAAGTTGGGCCCCCTCATCCTTAGCAACCAAACATAACACGGGTCCTGAAATTAGCCAAAGATGCAAATCAAAACAGGTCAAAAGAGGGACATGAAATCCTCCAACTGGCCAAACAACAGACAATCCAATGGCAGAAAAAAAAATAAACAATGAAGGAGATCACAATACCCAACCACAAGGAGAAACAAGATCCTTCCAAAAATCCAATCAAAAACTCGGCGTACTAGAAGAAAGTTCTAAACGACGCCCCCACCGGGTGGAAGTGTCGCACCGTTAAATGACAACGAAGGATCGGTCACTGACCTACTGGACATTAGTCAATACTCCATTGAATCGTCTGAAAAAATCGACAAGAGAGCAAAGAGGAAAACAAAGCGACGGCTCTTACTAAACAAAAAGTAGCGAGATGCACAGAGGAAAACATACTGAAAAATCAAGAACTCAAACCCCTGCCTTTCCTAACTCTTGAGGACAAGCTTAAAAGAACCACGGGGTATAAGAAACGAGATGAATACGAGGCCAAAAATCAACAAAAGGAAAGGACACAGTATCCATGCGGTTCAAAAGAAGAGAACGCAACTCCCCATTGGAAATCAAAACCGACAAAAAGTACAAATAACTTGCAAACCTGGTCTAACACTGAAAACAACAAGTTACTCAAACATGGAAAAACGTAACTTGGCCCCCTCCGCTACACAGAGGTATCCAAATAAAGACCGGAGTAGACAAAGGTCAAGTAAAAATAGAGAGTGAATGAGTTCAAATGTCCAGAAACTGCAGGACAACAAGCACACCCTCCTTGAAACTAGAAAAACTTCTTGCAGAAGAGGACAACGTAATACTCAACAGGAAATCAACAATGAAGCTCTTAAAACACGTTTACAGCTTGAAAGTCCTGAAATCGGGGAGCCTAGATATAATTGAATTTGTGGACAACAACCATATGGACAGCGTCTACCTCCACATCTTCTCCTCGAGGGTGAGACTAAGGTTGTCTGAGGCAACAGACAGACTGAGAATGCTGTCTACGACTTCAGCCCAATGTCTAAACTAAATCACAACCCGAAAGCCGTGACAGAAAGCAAGTTGCTGAGACAATCGAAACAACACAAACTGAGAAGGGGAAGAGCACGGCACTACTCTCACAACGAAAGAGCAAGCCTGCACAATCGAGATAACCAAGCACGCCCAAAACATCGACACCCATCTAGTGACATGAAGCCTATTCAAGAATTCAGCGGCAAGCCGTGCGGTGTGAAGCACAACAAAAGACAACACAAAAGCTATAACAACAGAATTAAAAAGGACAACAACAGAACTTCCAAGGACACTCTCTCTCCCAAAAGAAAGGAGTACAACTTCCTTCCAAGAACGGAATACACACGCCAACAGCGGCCACTCAAGGAAAACACTGAAATTAACCATCAGTATTCCATCAAGGATGAAGACCGGTTCCCTCAGGGACTGCTACCTAACTGGAACATTACTATTACCCAGGATCAACAGAAACCAAGAACCAAAGAAACTAACCACAACAACGCAGCAAGCCAAAAAAGACGCAGAGCTCAAAACATGGGCATGGATCCCAGAGGTCTTATCAAACCCTGACCGATCCTAGCCACAAAAAATAAAATCAATAAACCATCAAATCAGTCCAAATAAGGTCACAAACCCTCCAAAATCCAGCATGGCGGACCTGGGATCCTGGAACACCTGTGGTTTCTCACACCTAACTCAACAAGGTGAGGTAAACCTAGGAGCCTTCGACTTGCTATGTCTGCAAGAGACATGGCTAGTAGACCCACTGACTTTGGACGGATTTGAAGTCATCACTTCACCAGCCATAAAAGGGTTTACAGGTAGACCATCAGCAGGATTACTCATAGCCATATGCTCAGGCAGCGGATTCCTTCTGGACACAATCCTGAGGACTGACACCTTTATCTTAACCTTGATGACCTCAGGAAACCAGATAGCAGATGCAGGAGAAGGGAGGAGTACCCCCTCCTGTTGCTAATTAACATCTACTGGAATCCTAAAACACAGACAGATAAGAACTTCTTGAAAGTAATCGAGCAAACCCTCGACGCAGCCACGGCACAGCACAACATCTCCCAATCCCTGATTTGCAGTGACCTGAACGTAAGCTTCCAAAGACTAAGAAGTAGAACGGGGCAGGACGCTTCGGAGAAAACAACAAATGACCCTCACAGCGTTAACCTGCCATCCACATCAGACAGAAGAGGTATATTATGGAATCATCTTATGTGTTTGAGAGATCTCCACGAATTGCACAGCACAAGGCTCAAAGAGATCCAAAACATCCCGACATGGGAACAGGAAGGCATGAAAGTGATCATCGACCACATATATGTCTCCAAGAATTTACTAGCAGTAACCACTAATCTCGAGGTCAGGCATACAATAAATAGCGATAATAACATACTTATTACAGTCTGGACTGTACCACCAAAAAACCCAAGTCAATACATGGAGCACCAGATTGAATTAGCAACCCAGGGCTCAAGGTTAAAATTAACCAGCACGGCAATAATGAAAGTTAAAGCGCACTATCACAAAATAAAATGTGACTCAACAATCAATCGAACCTTAGCAAAAATGGACTACTGCCCTCTACTACAACCATACCAACAAACTTTGAGGAAGAACTAGAAAACGAACCCACATCTACATAATAAGAACCAGGTGTTGGTGGAACAATGCAGAATCATGAGACAAAAAAAAAAGATTGCGGAAACTCGACCGACAGAAAAAAACAAGGCCACTGCTAAAGAGGCAACTAAATCCTACAATTCCTGGATGAAACACTACAGACAAGTGTTATACCAAGAAGACTCTGAGGCTATGCTCAGAACCCTAAGTGGAAAGAGAACAAGAGACTTTTGGTCTCTAATAGACCCAGCAGGAAACACCACCCAGGATGCACTCCTAAACAATGTCGGGGAGCTGAGATGGATTACACACTTTTCGGAGTTATTTAAGAAACCTGCAGGCGAATATACACCAAAAATCACTCTGCCAAACACAAAATGGAACCTTGACCTCGACCTAACAACAACAGAAGAGAAAATCAAGAAATTACAATCATCACGGGCCCCAGGTTCCGACGGGATAACCAATCAAGACCTAAAATCAAACCCAGAATTATCGGCCCCACTGATATCTGACATTTTCGACACCTGTGTCAGAACACAGTCCATACCGCCTTTCGTGGAAAACTGCTCATCTAGTACCAATCTAGAAGAAGAATGAAAAGGAGAACCCAGAGAAGTACCGCCCTAAAGCGCTGCTAGAGGTGCTAGGCAAACTGTGTGGATCCCTTCTCTTGACAGATTTTTACTTATGGGCGAGCTCGTCGGGGTGTATGGAACCATTCCAGTCGGGGTTTGTGAAAACTCAGGAACCCAGGTAAACATCTTCGTGTTGAGCATCATGAAGGCACAGATTTTGGAGGGGGGACCCAGAACATTCTTGGCATTTGTGGATCTAAACCAAGCCTTCGATCTAGTAAACAGGGAAAAGCTATGGGACAAACTATCATCGTGGAAATGTCCCGACTCAATATTAAATCCGATCAAGAGCCTTAATTCTGACACATCCATGCGAGTGCGCCTCAATGGAGCTGGCCAACGATCCAAAGAAATAACGACCTCGCGAGGCATTAAACAGGGCTGCCCGCTAGCACCAGCCTCATACAATGCCTACACAGGAGATATCGGAGAACATGAAAACAGCGTAAGAGCATTTCCGCCCAAGCTAGGCAATGACAAAATCAGCCGTCTACTCTATGCCCATGATATTATTCTGCTAGACCAAACGACAATTGGCCTCCAACGCAGACTCGATGCCTTAAAAGCCTACACAAGAGAAAACAACCTTGAAATAAACATTACAAAAACTAAAATCATGATCATGGAAAAATCTTGTAACCCCAAAGAGTCTGTACGATGGCACATAAAGGGGAAGCGTTGGAAAAAGTAACTTCTTTCACCTACTTGGGAATAACTGTGAACTGTAACCCGAATGTATCAGCCATGCAAGAAACACTCTGGGCAATAACAAAATGCCTAACTTTGCAAACGAAAAAATCGACAGAAAATATGGCTGTTTCTCCCTATTACCTGCCATCAATGTTTACAAAGCGAAAGCTACCCCAGCAATTACCTATGGTACAGAAGTGATGCCGGCAATTCCAGACAACATATGACCAAGGATGGAAAGATTTTTTGGGAGGAAAATCTTGAATTTACCATCATCCATGCCAATGGCCTCAGTGAGGAGAGAACTGAGCCTGGTATCCTTAAAAGCAACTGTTTTTTAAATGGGCTGCTGCTCTTTCGCAAAACTCCAAACTCCAAACTCAAACTGTTTGAGATGATCCGTGATGAAATAAAAAAAGAAACCAACAAGATGTTGAAAGAGTGGACGAGGAAATACCGAGAACTGCTTGAAGAGATCGGAAGCTCTGAAGGAGAGCTTAAAGAAAACCCAGATAAAGTGAAATCCCGAATAAAAACCTGGGACTGGATCCAGACACTTCAGGAGGTGGGAAAAAACAAACTAATCAACCACCTGCCAGTAAACCCTCAAAAGGTCAACATGACAGTAGAACAGCTGGCAAAGTTTCCAAATAATGGAATAAGATCAACCTTTCTAAGAGCCAGACTCAACTTGCTGAAAACCAATGAGATCCTAGCAATAAGAGGAATCTCAACAACACACTCTTGTCACTATTGCAAGAGAGAAAACATTGTGAAAACAGTGAGACACCTACTCTTGTCATGTAAAGGCACCACCCCAAACAGACAGACCCACTTGGGCCACTTATTTAAAGACGCCTACACACTGGTTGAACCACCTGCTGAGTGAGAAATCAACTAAAACAGTGATTGCAGTAGTAAACTTTCTTCAAAGCCTAGGCCTGGACACCATGTCCATGGATACTCAAGGCAACGGATTGGGAAAACAGAATGGAAGTGGAGTCAAGACAATGACATCTTGACCAATCTTGAAAATCAATCCATTTTATGATGAAGAATATGTAAAATAATCTTGCAAAAATTGAATTACTCAATTAAGACAAGAATACATTTTTTTAAAAGCATACACTAAACAACTAACAAAGTTAATTACAGTATGCATAAACAATGCAAACAAGTAATG
The DNA here is from genome assembly GCF_040938575.1 of Ambystoma mexicanum. Lineage (NCBI taxonomy): Eukaryota > Metazoa > Chordata > Amphibia > Caudata > Ambystomatidae > Ambystoma > Ambystoma mexicanum. The sequence goes on along the minus strand of NC_090923.1, from coordinate 785,257,467 downwards.
AGTGCTAAATTAAATTTAGTAAATAATGCAAACTGTAACTATTAACAAAAGCTGTACACATATACTGAACATTAAAAACATAAATAAAATCCTTTCAACATTTTTATTAAAAACAAGTATTCATACAACACATTGCATTACTTCCATCATCATCATGAAATCTTTATTTCGAAAGTTAAAACCCAACATAAAAGAACACAATACAAAATTAAATCACTCAAACTTGAAGATCACTAAATTAAAACCCATACAGAATGTAGAAGGCATGAGTGGCACATTTGTTTGGTACAGAGCACAGTTTTTTTTTTTGCATCATATATTGTTCTAGAATTGTTCTCTTTCAAAGGAGAACTAAAAGCATTGACCTGAAGTTATGTGAAAGCGAGCAAAAGAATAAGAAACGTGTGAGGTCAGCCCGAAATGTATTATTACAATAACAAAGTGCACTCAAATGGAAACCATTGGTATCCATATGATGACTGCATACAGTGGGTACAGGTAGATAAATAGCCCTTAAAATTAATAACACACTCCTCTAACGTGAACTCAGGAACCAATGCACATGATTAGCTTATGTTTGATGACAACCATGCATAAAATAATGAGAAACTGGAATTATTCCTTATATCAGCACTATGTGCTGATTCCTTCTCTGTTCCATATATCTCAAAGGAACCAGATTTGTGTCCTTATGCAATGTCTTTGAAAGGGGGCTGAAGAAGTTGATAAAACCAACCAAATTAAATTGCTTTTTTAGTTGGTTCGGCCATGGAATTGTGGCACATATATCAAAGACTGATACCTCTTTCATAATATCATGTTTCTGATGAGACTTTGGATTTGACCATAGTCTCATCCAAAATATTAGTGGTTTGACATTGATATGATCACTTATATAATCCAGACCAGATTCCAGGTGTAACAAGTGTTTCAGGGCACTTTTTGCAACTCCAAACAGATGTTGTAAGAACAAGATTTCTTTAATTTGGATTGGTGACACAGGAGAGTACCCCAACAATTCAGCTCCATATGCACTAGTTGCAATTGACCTGGACTGATAGATAGGACGTTTGTAATCAAAGTTTAAGCCTCCTATAGCTCTTCCAAAATTGATAATTCTGCCATTTACCTGTGCAATTTTAATTGTAGTTCAGCACACTTTTAAACACTATCCCAAGATATGTGTATTTGGAGACCCACTTTAGTTTCTGTCCAGATGCAGAAGGCTTGCCTACATACACAGATGGGAGCTAACATGGTGGGCTGGGGAGAGCAGGCTATTTTTCAGCAAGACATCAACAAGCAACCAATGGAGGATGTTTCTTCATTCAATTTCAGATCTCTAAAATCCATATATCTGACATACCCAGTGACAAGCCTTCGGGGTGCAAGCCAATAAAACTGCATTGTCTGTGTATGATAGGACACAGATGTTTTTGCCTGCTATTCTGGACATGTGCTTTGTTAGTTCCTTTAACTCTGATGAAAGTATGCTAACATAAAAATTAAATAGTGAGCACACACCATTGCCTGACTCTACAAAGCACACAAATAGGTGCTGTTAACTTGACAATGCTATTCCATTAGACCACAGTGGAAAAATTGTCATGCAAACATATTATCAGATGTCAGTGTAGCCAAGAGAATATTAGGTGTGCCATCATTTTGGGGTATTACCCAATTTGGTCGTTTTTTTTCTTCATTTTATCGTTTTGCCCTTTTTACCTAATGTATGCTGTACAATTTGACCGTCTTCATTTTTGACCTACTTACCTGAACATGAGGAGCGGCGGATGCGAGGGTGTTCCTGCTCCTCATGTTCAGGTATCTGCAGCCTCAGGGATTGTGGGGTTGTCCCCTGCATCCTTAGCAATGGAAGCAGGGGACAAACATTTCTCGGGTCCCCCTTTTTAATGAACGGTCGAAACAGGGGCCCGAGCGGTTTTACTGCAAGCAATCTGCCAGCGAACAAAACGTTTGCGGGTAAATCGTAAACGTCGCATTTTTGCTGGTTCACTTTATCAAACACTGAGCTCAGGCCCATAAACCCCAGGTGGAGTGGCAATCATGTCCCCGGATGTACTTGTCCAGTATCAACCTGAGGCTAAGGACCTACTCAACCATCCCAACTCATGCTCTGAATTCATATTGTTCACATCAGAGGATATTATTGGTCTGTACCCAATCTGTTATATGAGTGTATACCACATTACCCAGCCATTTAGCTGGGGAATCAATTAGTTAGATAGGGCAATATCATCCTTGATCCAATCTATCAACTCTCTTAAAGAAAGGTATTATTATTAACACCTTCCAGCTCAGGGGAATTTGGTTATTAGCCATTAACGCGTTAAAGATCTTAGTAAATACAGTCACCCATATCAAATGATTATTCTTTAATGGTTCTAGTGTAATTATATCTGGGCCAGGCACTTTCCCTGAAGGAGTAGAAAGCAAAGCACTCCTTACTTCTGTGACCATGAACTACATTGAAGAATAGCTCAAAGGAATTAACTTCCAGCTCAATGTATTCACTTAAATAAGATGTGTGGCTTGAGCTGAGGAGTTATAAAGCTTGGAGAAGTGCTTATTGCATTCTTTAGTTGATCGTGATATAGTAGCAGCATTACGGGGTGGTCCCATCCCTTTGGACAACATTTCCCCAAATGTACCTTTTTTTTATTTTATTGTTTTTGCTGCTGCTTCTAACATTTGCCAGGCCTTATATTTCAAAGTACTTTTGGCATGGGTTCATGTTTTTTTGTTAAGCTGTCTCAGCCTGGCCAAACTTTCTTTGTCTCTGCTGGGGTCTTTTATGATTTTTAATACATAAGATTTCATTTTTTTACATTCTTGATTGTACCAGATAGGATGATCGTTTTTTAATCAATGGTGCCTGGGGACAAAGGTTAGATGCATACTTACCCATTCCATTATGTCATTTAAGGCTTACATTGGCATCTAAGCTGGTCAGGCAAATGTCTATGCATCTTAAACAAGTACTAATTAATTTGTCTTAAATTCTTCCTTGTCTACATTTGCCCATTTTAGAGGTCTCCTCTGGGTATGGTTGAGTGTAATTAATTCTCTCTTGGAGTCTGTGACACTCTTATTTTGGAATTTCACAGAAAGAACTAGTGGATCATGCTCACTCTCAGGACATTGTACGCGATGGACTGATCATTCAGATTATAACTGTCTCAGATGTTTACTAAGAAGTAATCAATTGTTGATCTGTATGTGGAGTTCCTGAAAGTGTACATCATGCCTGCCTATCATGCTTGCCTTTTGCCCTCAGTTTAATCTGTAAATATGTTCATGTCATTACATATCATCAGGTTTATGTTATTCCATGTATGCAAATGTAATGTAAGATCGCATTGAAGTCACAAGCCACGGCTGCCGGAGAAGGGACTAGTTCTGAAGAAAAGACCTAAGAACATCCAAATACGTGCGACCATCTTACAATATGGTATTCACGTTACCACAGCGACAGAAAGGAATACGCTGCTACAGCCCCAATCACGTTGTCCTGGCGACAGCAACAACAGAGACTGCCATAAGCGGCTTAGTAGCCAAGCACAGAGACGTGCATGAGAGTCATGACAAGACTTGATCACGTTGCCCTGACGATGGCAACAACAGAGACTGCAGTAAGCAGCTGAATTGCCGAGCACAAATAAGGCACATTGTGGAGAGACCCCAGTAAATAACTAGGAGATAATGTGCACTAGTTTAGGGATTAAGCTATGAAGAACACACAAGAAAGAACACTCATATTTTTAAAGGTCTGAGCATATAAAGGAGTCTTCTTTTTATGTAAGCACACACACTTATTGGCCCGACTTCTCAGAATAAGGAGGGCACTACTTAGGTTTTTTTGCAGGGTTTGTTTAAATGAAATATATTTATGAATAAGTACAAGCAAGCTGGGAACTGACAGTGAGAAATAAGGAAGGTGTGGCACAATTATTAAGCACAATATCGATTATTATTATGCGTAATGAATTGATTTATTGGGAGATAGTAGAATTTGGAGACATGCACAAAGGGAAATTTTTTATGAGGATTGGAGAAGAATTGAGATGATTAAGGTTACAATCTCCGTCATGGTATGCTTATAAGGAGAGGGGGAGTGACACAGGCACACACACACACAGCCACATGCACACACGCACACACCGATGCACACACACATACACGCACATGCGCAAGCACACACACACACACATGCACACATGATCTTGTGGAAGTATAGGAAATCAATTGATTGCAGGCTCAATGCACACAAAAACACACATAATAGTCAAAGAAAGAATTCACTACTGCAATAGGAATGCACACACACACACATACAGAATGTTTTCTCTTTATATTAGGAATAGTTAGTAAGGGATATTATGTTTTGCTAAAATATGATGTAAAAGAAGCTAGATGGTTTGGAGACTATGGGCCTCATTACGAGTTTGGAGGTAGCCATGGATATATTAGCTCCATGGCTGCCTCCAAACCGGGCTCCTTTTCCGGGTTCCTGCAATGGGGACATACTGGGTCATTCCGACATAGGAGGACCTGGTAAATCCTCCTTGCAGGAACCATTCCCATTTGAGCCCCATAGGGCTCAATGGGAATGGGGATGGAGGTAACAACAGGCACATTATAAGTGTCCCGTTGTTACCTCCATCTTACCCTCGGGAGACCCAGAAAGCACGCCTGGTTTCACCAGGCGTCTGATCCGGGTCCCGCGATGGGAACCCTGTAATTAGCCCTGACGGAATGAACGGAGCCGATCCCGTACCGGCCCCCTTCATTCCGTGAGTGCAAGCCTCCTAATGAGGCCCTATAAATGGAATAGTGATAGGGATACCTTGAATTTATTGACTTAACAAGTGATAAGACAAGGGTTCCCCCAAGATCAGACATTGTATCAAATGCAAGCGCTGAGAGTGTAACAGGTACAACAGCCAGAGCAAGTGCAAATGAACCCATTACATCGGCAATCACAACTAGCCCCCATACAGACTTCAAAATATGCAGAGGACAGGTATTGACACCGAGAATAGGAGGTGTCACTGTGGTAGAAGGAAACCCCTTCACAGGTACAGGGGTGGGCATGCACTCACAATAGGACAGCTCACAGGGCGTCTTGATATGTTCAGACTTATCAGTGACACCGGACCCTGAAGAGGAGCAAAGGGTTAATGTGATGGTAGGAGACAAATCCTTTACTTTACTAGTAGACACTGAGGTTATACGTTCATGTACACGGTAGGAAAAATAACCAATGATGGGAATTACCATACTCAAGGGCTCTTTGGAGCTCCAAGTTGAGTTCCATTTTACTGAAGAATTACCAGTCTCTATAGGAGAGTTTGAAATGACTGCTCCTTTGTTATATTTGCTACAGACACCAGTTAATATTTTGGAGAGAGACTTAATGACAAACTTAACATGACAATGGGCCTCATTACACGGTAGGCGATAAGGGATTACTGGCACCGGTAAGGGCACCGGTGCCGGGAATCCCTTACCGCCCTACTACGAGATTCCTTAGCGGGTCCCTTCCTTAACGCCTGGTTTTACCAGGCGTTATGGAAGGGAACCGTTAAGGGACTTCAGAGCTAATAACGGGCCCGCTAATAGCGGGCCCGTTTTTAGCTCCATCCCATTCCCATTGAGCCCTATGGGGGCTCAAATGGGAATGGGGAATGGTTCCCGGAATGGGGACTTACCGGGTCCTCCAAGGTCGGAATGACCCGGTAAGTCCCTATTCCGGGAACCCAGACCCGGAATGCGGTAACGGGGTAGCTCTCAAAGAAGGGTCTAGGTTGACTGACATCACTGATTAGGACATAATTAGAGAAGACTCGACAGATGATGAATTGGTGTTTTATATTATCATCACATACTGGACAAAAATAGAGAAAAGAGGAAATCCCACAGCGAATGATAAAAATTAGGCAGCGCCCAGCATATTTTCAGGATGACTTGGAGAGAGTGCCGAGATACCTGTGGACCGTAGGCCCTCATGACATGAGTTTATTGAAAGAAATAGGGGAACAAAGTAAAAGAACACACATGTGAGGGATTATAATATTAAAAATATGAGAGGTTTGCATTGTAATTAGACTTATTAATGTAAGATAATCATAAATAGTTCAAGTTAAAAGCGCTGAAGTAAGAAGTTCAAAACTAAAACGACTGGCATCAATTCAGGGGGAGAAATAAATAAATAATCAATGAATGGATATTAAATCAGCAACAAACACAAGTTGACAGAAGGTGTAAATAAAGGAACAAAGAGTGACATTGTGAGACAAGGGTGATGGAGGAAGGTCTGGATAAGATATTCAGATTTGCAAAAAATGAGCACAATGGATGGTGCTTGTTTCAATAGATCAGTGTAAAATATTTGATGAAAATAAAATGTGATTAATGAAAGGCCAAAAAGGTATGGATGGCGATGATTGTTCTAACAGTATGAGAGAACATTTAGTAGAACTGCACAAAAGAACATACAGGAGTAAGTAAAAAGGACATTTGTTATGTTTATATGAAGATGTTGATTTATGTTTTACAGATGAGAAATAGTGTCATTTTTTGGAGTATGTAAGGAATTTCTATATGGCCTTAGTGCAGTATAGCAATATAATGGGATGGAACATTATATTATGACAAAAGTAAGACTAGTTGACAAGTTGAGAATGAAAAGATATGTATCAGCTGACACAGTACGTGTGTGAGCAAACCTTATTTATCATTATTAGAGTAAGAAGACCTGAGTGAGTACAGAAAAAAGGTAGTAAGGGTACAGTCCTTTTGAATAGCTAGCATTTTCCTAAGAAATTTGCAAACAGGTATGAACATAGAATAGCATTTGTATGCAAATATGGCCATATTTAATGACGAGAATGAAGAAGACTTTGGATAGAAGGTGAAGTAACCTTTTTGTAATTCTAGTAATAAGGAAATGCCAAGTATGAACATTTGGCAAATGTATGAAATATTAAGGATATGCAAAATATTGTATTTCTATATGCCACACTTGCATGCACTTAATAGAATCAGTGCTGGGGTCCAAATAACAAGGGTAGGCAACATTTGTGTAGGAAGGGCAACGGAAAATGTTAATTATGTCTCAACAAAATAAATTCAGCAAATAAAGAATAGATCGTGGTCCCACGCCATCAGGAATAGAACTTCAAAAATACAGAGAACATTTTCAGCATAGCAGAAAAGACTAACACAGGCCTGTCACTACACTTATGAAAATTTGAGGGAAATTAAAAAGTGCAACAACAGGTTTACTTTTACAGAAAAGCAAGGCTACATTTCAGTGGGCTGAGAATGTGAAGAAATTACCTCAGCAAACATCCTGATTGAAAAGAAAGAACAAAGGCCCATGCAAGGGAAGTAACTGAACGCTCTGCCAGCTTAAACATGACTTTGCCTCTATTTCGGTTTCTACAGGGAGCAAGAGCAGAAGAAATAAAGAAAGAAAGGGAGCGACTGAAGAAAACACATCATTTTTTTGAAAAAATGTTTCGAATTTGTTATGTTGTCTGTTTTGTCTTTTAATATTGTTATCATAAAGAAGGAGACTCTATGGTATGAAGAAAGACAACCACAGAGAAAATGTTTCCTTTAGTACACTAAATATTTTTTTAGAAGCCCATGGAAAAATAGGGCAATGCCAAAAAAAGGCAAACGTATATGTTTTATGGTCTCAGGTCATAGCCAAATCCTGGTATCATCCAATATGTATGGAGCATAGATGACACTAACATATGCCGAAAAGGGGGAAGGAAGCAGCCATCCTATTATGTTAGACAAAAATAAAATGCAGTAGAGGTTGTTTTTAGGAGGTATACATGTTTAAAGGAAGGATATTACTATTCTAAGGTTTGGGTTTGAGGAGGCAGTACTGATGATAAAGATACACTTATTTTAAAGAAACTCAGTCAGTTTTATATTACAGATGGACGGGATATATCTACACACCAGGTGATTGACAGCAATCGATCCTGTGAGCAGGGGAAAAGCCCAGCGTGAAAAAGGCTTTGAGTGACCCAGCCAAATGCCCAGTCGCAACTACCTTCAAAACTGTTTTTCCCTATGAGACTCCCCAATCATTGTCTTCCCCAGAAACAATCAAATCCCCCCCTTGACTATTCTATGTGAATAAGGAAGATTGAAAGTTTGAGTTTTTTGTGATCAGAAACAGAACCAAGCAAATACTAAAGAACTGGCCTATGAATTAAGGGGCCCTTGAACTTGCTGCAAAACATCCCAAAGGACAAGTAAAACAAATGGACTAAGAATAAAGAAGGTCCTTGGATGCAGAATAAGGAAAATAAAATAAATTGGGTGGAAGATGTGTCGATGGAAGACAAACAAAACAAGGAAGAAATTAAAATATATGTGGGGAAAGGGCAGGAAACAAGGAAGTGTCTGTGGGAGGAAGGAAAAAGTAAATATAAACAGTGAAATGTTCCATATGAATGGAACATGAGAACATGGGCTGGTGGGTTCCCTCAAAGAACTATCTCTCCCGATTCTCGTGGTGGCTGCAATCACTTGTCCATGTTATGTTTATATTTTATTGGGTAATGAGGGTGTGATCTAGACAGGAGCAAAACAAAGTTATTCTTTGAGGATACGTACATATAAAGATTAAAGGAGGGTGCAACACATGCAATGATCTAACAGAAAAAGGAGGTACATATGTGTCTTAGATTAGGAGAATACAACATTTATTTTTTAGAAATGTCTTTTATGATACCTCCCATGTTGAGATAGAGCACCACACTGAGGACGGGGAACTGAGATAGGGATACATAGGTACACTATATATGGGGAAGGGTGGACATAGGGTGAAGTGGTCATATATTAAACAGTGGTCAAATACTGATCAGAGCGGGGTGCATGTAGGGGTGCCAGACCCCTCCCCCCTAAACTGAGTACAGATAACATGATAGGCAGATCAATGGTTCCAGTATTGTAGATATCAGAATGATAGTGCCTTTATTTGTAGGTAGAAAAAGTGCACGTGGTGCATATTTGGGTCAGAATGACCCAGAAAGTCAAGGGTGCTTTAAGTATCACACATATATAATGAATATGTACAAATATATCATGAAAAAATACAAAGTAAGAAATGAAATATTGACTCACTGTTGGATAGCACAGTAGGAAGACTGGGATAGTTTTTAAAATGGATGCCAAGGCACAAACTGGTGTCTATCTTTAAGGCAGGTGTGAGAGAACTCTGACTCATGCTGATACAGTAGAAGGTCTTTGGCAGCATCTCACTGTGAGATAATTGGATTTGGCAGGAAAACCAGATAAGAAGACCAATTTGACAAGGCCATCTGCATTACTTGGCACCAGATAAATGACATTATTTGTTTTTCCACCATATGAGACACTGACTAAACTTGGCAGAACCTCAAAGAGTAGATAAGAATTGACAAATGATATGATTATAACTGCTTTTAGCAGGAGTTGAAGGATGTGTATTTGTTTTTAGCTGGGTCAAAAATAGCCTATTAGTTATGTGTGAATGTTTGCCTACTATGAACTAATGTAGGCTTGGTGAGTAACAGATAAGCCACCCAATCAAAAGATAGGGAGATCTTTTCTCTGGCTAAAAGGACCTGTCGTATATATGCTCATACAAAGTAGCAATTTGCATGAGGGTATTGCATCATTCAAATAAGCCTCTATAAGCAAGGGAAGGCAGAATGAGTGTGTGTGCTTTCCAGAGTGTCTTGTAACCTCTAATAAAGATGGCTGTGAAACTCACCGGGGTGTTTGTTCCTTTGTTCCAGTCTCAGAGCGAGAGTTCACAGATGCCAGAAAGCTTGATGGGATGAAAAATAACCCACAGTGACATGATATCCCCCATTAGAGATGGTACGTGGGAGGAAACCCAATACTAACTTATGCCCCGGGTGGATGGGAAGATCAAATTTTGACAGAGTGGATGTAGAAGGGGTTAGAGATAGATTGTTGGTCAGTGGAAACATGTCAAAGATGACGTCTGATAAGAAACATTTTTCCAGACATTTTACAGTGGTACCCGGTGATGTCATCAAAGTTAAGATTCTGGTGAAAGTGAAGAAAGGACATTCTGTGTTTTCGGAACATAAGGAGGTGGTGAAGGATGTAGGGTTATTCTATTTTAGTGAAAGGTGGGGGCATTTGGATCAAGGGGAGAGTGGCTGTCATGCCCAAAGTGAAGGTACTGAATGGTCAGCAAGGAGAGGGGTAATTGTCAAAGAATGTCAAGTGTTGTGGAGGAAGGGAGAGAAATGTTAGGAATGTACATCATTCTTGCCTATCATGCTTGTCTTTTGGGATCAGTTTGATCTGTGCCCTCAGCAAAAAATATGTCGAAAAATACTGATAAAATGACCAAAACATAAATGTGGATAAATACAGATAGAAAAGTTGAAAAAATAAATACTATAAACCTGGGAGGCTTATTTATATAACATCTGCCAACTTAATCAACAACACACTATTTTGGTGGTAGTCAGACTGACATGTTTTGGTAGGTACTGACCTAAAATGAGAGTTAAGCCAGTGCTCCTTTTTTGTTTCTTGGTGGCACGAGCGCCACTGGGTTTCTCAGCTCTATGTCTGATAGCTTCTCCTTCTTTCATACTGTCCTTCCACTCACACCGTCTTCATGGCTCTCTCCTCATCCTACTATGAAACTCACACCCTGCCCTGAGGCATTAAACAATAAATGCTGAAACTAATGTTTAATAGTATAGAGCTAGTCAGAGATTTGATGGGGATGATCAGTGGTAAGTTCAGGAAAGGAGAAAAAGATGTGTGTTTCATCTAAGAAGAGTCAGCACCAGAAGCCCAATGGAGGAGATGAGTGCCCCCGAGAACTCTGACTGTCTCTCTACTATTAAATATTGCATGACCTCAGACTCTCTGATATTGAAATCCTGCAAAACAGAGGTGCTTTTCTTTCCACCCAAATCATTTTTCTATTCTCCTCCCCTGTATATACAGTTCCCACCTGACACTCTTCACTTCTTCAGCTACAAATCTTGGTGTCATCTATGACCCTTCACACATATTCTCTACCTTCATTGATACAAATGCAATGGAAGCTCACCTCAACCTCCTTGGGAGGTGTTGGTGTTCCAGGAAGCAGCGAAATGATGAGGCGCCAGGGCAACTTGATCCAGGCAAGTCTTGGATCACAAATCCCAAGCAGAGCATGAATTTTGAAGAAATTGGAGTGATCAACACAAGGTTGACCGAGTCCCCTCACTTTATTCAGAAGGTTCCTTGATATGCTAATTTCTGGTGGCACCACATTCAATTGGCAAGTTATTGAGTCCCCCCACTTTTATTTTTTTATTTTTTATGAAGTGACCTCTGAATCAACGGTATCAAAGGCAGCAGATAAGTCGAGCAAGGTTAGGATAGAGGATAGGTTGGAATGTTTAGCAGAGGCAATACAGTTGGAGACATTCATGAGAGCAGTTTCAGTGGAGTGGCAGGAGTGGAACCCAGCTTGTAGGGGATCACCAATGTTGTGGGTGTCAAGAAACATACTAAAATGGGTTAATACATCTCATTCCAAAGACTACTGAGGAAGAAGTGACAGGTCAAAAGTTAGCTGGCAGGTTTGGATCTTGAGACGCTACTAAAGGTGCCCTAGGTTTTACAAGCTGAGGTGAAAGAGAATCTGTGTCATGCGATGAAGTAGTAGTTGCTTGACAAATACCCTCCTTGGTTCCCTCCTCCTTCTCCTCACCTGTACTCAATTCTTCTGAGGAACTGTCTGTGTCTATGGGTCTTCTTTCTCTCCAAAGGTCCAGTCCTTTCCTGTTGAGTTTGGGACGAGCTCCACTGGAAGCCACCCTGCCCGCTGTCCAACAGCAAGGCAGAAGGGACCTTCAGGGAGTCCGCCCCCAATTCCAGGGAAAAGCGTGGCTGAAAAACCCTGGTGTGCTTGGATGTAGTAGCACTACGAATATCAAGGCTGAAGGCTTTCCGTTGATGTAGATGAGAGGACCTCAATTCCCAGAAGACACTGCTGGAGTCGAGCTAGCGATGGAGACCTTAGCCGAGGAACGAGGAAGAGGTCTGCAGAAGGCTGCGGTGGGAAGGAGCATACAATCGTAGATGTATGTACAACAAGTTAGGAAAGAGCAATTGAGTGGTAGAAGGATCAAGGACTACAAAGCGGGAGGAACAGAAGAGTGAAGGAATCACCATGAGAGATCAAAGGCACAAGCGGGAAAAAACAAGGGGAGTCAGAGAGGAGCACTAGCGTACAAAACCTGGCGAGGAAAGCAAGGTTGCAACGCATCGATTACCGCGAGTGACGCCTATATATATGCGTCATGACGGTAACGTGCATGCGTCATGACGGTAATGTGCAGGACGTGGGAGACTAGACCGCTGGTGGAGGAACGGAATCAGCCCTTCCATCGGCTCCATAGCTTCCATGGAGCGCGCGTCATGACAGTATAACCCCTTCGCCAAGGCCTTCCTCCAGGCTTGCCCGGATGGTGTCTGTGGAATATGCGTAGGAGTCTGGAGGCATGTAGATTTTTGGCTGGCTCCCAAGATCTTTCTGTCCAAGGGTATCCTTTCCACAGTATGAGGTATTGTAGGACTCCGTGTTTGTAACGAGAGTCCAAGATGCGTGAAACTTCATACTCTTTGGTGTCATCATCCACACTGGGTATCTTTCTTCTGGAGGTTCTCAAAAAAGGATCAGGTTTATATTCCTTAAGAAGCGAGGTATGGAACACTGGATGTATTCTTCGAAGAGAGTGTGGGAGGTCTAGCCGAAAGGCCACAGGATTGATCCGTTGTTTTATGGAAAATGGTCCAATATATCTCGGAGTGAATTTACCTGAGTGGACTCTCCGGGGAAGGTATTTAGTGGATAACCATACTTTGTTTCCTTTCTTCCAATCAGGATTAGGTTTTCTGTTTTTGTCAGCCCATCTCTTGTAAGTCTGGAGACTGGCTAACAGGGTTTCTTGAGCAGACCTATGAGTTTGTTTCAGAGTGTCCAGTAGTAGGTCTATAGTAGGGACATTAGTGGGTTGAATAGTAGGAAATGGGATATGTTTGGGTTCGTACCCATATGTACATTTGAAAGGACTCATTCCTATTGCAGTATGTTTGGTGTTGTTATACGAGAATTCTGCAACCGATAAGAGATGATACCAGTTATCCAGAGTCTGGTTGCAGTAACATCTTAGGTACTGTTCAAGTGTCGCGTTGAGGCGTTCGGTCTGTCCATTTGTTTCTGGGTGAAAGCCAGAAGACAACGCTCTCTGAATCTGCAACTGTTTACGCAAGGTTGTCCAGAACTTCGAGGTGAACTGGGTTCCTCTATCAGACACAATTGAGGAAGGCAGACCATGGAGACGAACTATCTCCTTTAAGAACACGTCTGCTGTGGTAGTGGCAGAAGGAGTGCCTTTAAGAGGAATGAAATGAGCCAGCTTACTGAAGGAGTCGACCACTACCATGATGGCAGAACATCCTCCCGATCTGGGTAACTCAACGATAAAATCCATAGAAATATGTTGCCAAGGTCCAGCAGGTGGTTCATCTTGTTGTAGCAGCCCCAATGGTTTAGCCGAACTGTGTTTGCTTTGAGCACAGACTGGACAGGAAGATACGTACTCCACAACATCCTTATTCATCTTTGGCCACCAGAAATTCCTCTTCAATAATTCCAGTGTAGCGGTACGGCCCTTGTGACCAGCCATGGGCAGATCATGGCACCACGAAAGAGCTTGGTTCTGGAGTTCTTGGGTGGGTAGGTAAAGCAAGTAATCTTTGAACAGGTATTCTCCTTTGTAGGATAGAGAGGGGTCTCTTGGAAGAGAGGTGTTTTTTTGGGCTTGCAGAACCTGTTGTAAATATTTATTTACTGTTCCTATGAATCTCTTCCCATTGAGCAGCCATTCCTGTTCGGGGTGATTCCCTGATCCTTCTTGATGGCTGCGGGAGAGTGCATCAGCTAAGTGATTGTCTTTACCCGGTAGGTATGTAAGTATGAAATCAAATTGGGAGAAGTAATAAGCCCAACGAGCATGACGAGAGTTCTTGCATTCCATCTGTTGGAGAATACTTAGGTTCCTGTGGTCTGTTCGTACCTGAAACGGGTATTTCGCTCCTTGCAACAAATGGCGCCATTCCTCACAAGCCTGTTTTATTGCTAACAGTTCCTTTTCAATCACCGAATAGTTTCTTTCACTGGAGGTGAGTGTTCTGGAATAATAGGCAATGGGATGTTCGAGTTGATCTTCCTTCCTTTGTAGCAAAGCTGCTCCAATAGCCCCTTGTGAGGCGTCGGCTTCTACGATAAAGGGTTGAGACTGATCAGGCTGCCTGAGGATAGGTGCGGAGGTAAATGCTTGTTTGAGCTGATGAAAGGCGTAATCTGCTTCTGGCGTCCAACAGAACTTCACCCCTTTCTTTAGCAAAGCTGTGATAGGTAGGACTATGTTGGAGAAGCCTCTGATGAATTTTCGATAGAAATTTGTCAGCCCCAAGAACCACTGGATGTCCTTGACTGAGTTGGGAACAGGCCAATCGTTAATAGATGTAGTCTTGTTAGGGTCCATCTCAATGCGGTTTTCTGACAGAATAAAGCCCAGATATGAAACTGTAGAAACCTCAAAAAGACATTTCTCTGGTTTGACTAATAGGTGGTGGTCTCGAAGTCTCTTGAGCACTTCTCTTACGTGGAGACGATGTTGTTCAAAAGTGTGAGAGTACACTAAGATGTCATCCAAGTAAACTACAGTGGACTTGAACAGAAGATCACAGAAGACCTTATCCATAAATCTTTGGAACTGGGCTGGCGCGTTAACCAAACCAAAGGGCATTACCTTGTACTCGAAATGACCTAATGGAGTACGAAAGCCGGTCTTCCATTCGTCCCCTTGTCTGATTCGTAGGAGATGATAAGCCCCTCTGAGGTCTAGTTTGGTGAACCATTTAGCCCCTTGTACTGCTTCCATGATCTCCTTTATCAGAGGCATCGGGTATCGATCTCGGATGGTTTGACTATTCAGGCCCCTGAAGTCAATACAAGGTCTGAGTTCCTTGGTTCCCCTCTTTGGTATAAAGAACAGAGAAGCTCCAGCCGAGGAAGTAGATTCTTTTATCAAGCCATTCTGTAAATTGCTGGCTAGGTAGTCTCTTAATGCTTCCTTCTCCGGGAGGGATAAGGGATACATTCTCCCAAATGGAACCACCCCATTAGGTATAAGGTCGATCTTACAATCCTCGGCTCGATGTGGGGGAAGAGGTCTAGGAAGAGTGTCTGCAAATATGTCGGTAAATTCTTGATAGGCTACAGGAATGGAGTTAATACTCCTCGCTGGCACTGTGTCACCCTGATGTGAATGTTGCCCTTCCTCCTTCAAACAGGACTGCATACAAAGGTCTGACCTGAACTCTATAATGTTAGTTACCCAGTCGATTCCTGGATTGTGTTTTCTTAACCAGGGTATCCCGAGTATCACGGGAAAGTGGGCAGCCTTAATCAGATCGAATATCACGGTTTCATGGTGAGTCTTCATCTTAACCATGACGTCTGTAGTTTCTTGTCGGATAAGACCGGAAGACAAGGGGGTACCATCCACTCCTTCTACCGGTATGGGTTGAGGCTTTTCTCTCCTAGGAATGTCGTATCTACTGGCCCATTGGTCGTCCATAAAGTTCCCAGCTGCACCACAGTCAAGCATTGCCAGACACTCAACTGCTTGGGTAGAGGTCCATTCCAGGACGATCTTTAGGACCATAAGTTGGTTTGAGGGAGTACATGGTATAGGTGGGTTTGTAACACAGGGATTAGCAAGAGAAGCCCCTTCCGTGTCCCTGCTCAGGGTCGTGGTCTGTCGTTTCCCGATCTTCGGGGAGGTACTTCCGGACAATCTCTTAGAAGGTGCTTCTCAGAACCGCAATACATGCACAAGTGCAGATCTTTTCGTCTCTTTCTTTCTGCTGCGCTGAGGGGACCCCTTGCTGCACCTATTTGCATGGGCTCTTCAGTCTGGGAAAGAGATCTGTCTGGAGCAGCAGGCGTGTATGAGGATGGTGTAAAAGGCGGATTGGATCTGGTCTTCCTTCTTTCTGCTCGTCTCTCGGAAATTCGAAATTCCATCTGGAGGGTCAGAGCGACCAGTTCTTGGAAGGAGGAGGGTCTTGATACTCGAGAGAGTTCATCCTTTAAGTCTTCATGTAGTCCTCTCCTAAAGAGAGTCTGCTTAACTGAGTCAAGCCATCCTGTCTCCAAAGTTATCCTCTGGAAGTTCGAGGCATAGGTTTGTACATCAACAAGACCTTGTTTGAGGTCTAGTATGTTTTCATAGGACGCGTACAAAGTCTCGGTCCTTTCAAAGCGTTCTCTGAATTGTAGTACAAAGGCATTGTAATCATTCAGCACAGGATCAGTTTCTGTAACTAACGGGGTAGCCCATGCTAGAGCGTTACCCCCAAGGTTTGAGACGAGGAAGCCTACTTTTGCTTTGTCGGATTCATACATCTTTGGGCGAAAAGTGTAGTATACTCTACAGGCATCGAGGAATTCCTTAATCTTCTTGGGGTTCCCTTCATACTTCCCACAAGGTAAGGGCATAGGTGGGAGATCTCCCCGTACTTCTTCTCTCAGAATCATTTGTTGTCTCAGAGCGGCATTGTCAGCCTTAAGGGCGGTATTTTCTACCCTCATGGTTTGGAGCTCAGCAGTTATCCCCTGTATGGCATTGACCAATTCTTGATACTGCTCTAAGCTAGCCATCCTTTGGCGTTGCAAACTGTCATGCGATGAAGTAGTAGTTGCTTGACAAATACCCTCCTTGGTTCCCTCCTCCTTCTCCTCACCTGTACTCAATTCTTCTGAGGAACTGTCTGTGTCTATGGCTCTTCTTTCTCTCCAAAGGTCCAGTCCTTTCCTGTTGAGTTTGGGACGAGCTCCACTGGAAGCCACCCTGCCCGCTGTCCAACAGCAAGGCAGAAGGGACCTTCAGGGAGTCCGCCCCCAATTCCAGGGAAAAGCGTGGCTGAAAAACCCTGGTGTGCTTGGATGTAGTAGCACTACGAATATCAAGGCTGAAGGCTTTCCGTTGATGTAGATGAGAGGACTTCAATTCCCAGAAGACACTGCTGGAGTTGAGCTAGCGATGGAGACCTTAGCCGAGGAACAAGGAAGAGGTCTGCAGAAGGCTGCGGTGGGAAGGAGCATACAATCGTAGATGTATGTACAACAAGTTAGGAAAGAGCAATTGAGTGGTAGAAGGATCAAGGACTACAAAGCGGGAGGAACAGAAGAGTGAAGGAATCACCATGAGAGATCAAAGGCACAAGCGGGAAAAAACAAGGGGAGTCAGAGAGGAGCACTAGCGTACAAAACCTGGCGAGGAAAGCAAGGTTGCAACGCATCGATTACCGCGAGTGACGCCTATATATATGCGTCATGACGGTAACGTGCATGCGTCATGACGGTAACGTGCAGGACGTGGGAGACTAGACCGCTGGTGGAGGAACGGAATCAGCCCTTCCATCGTCTCCATAGCTTCCATTGAGCGCGCGTCATGACAATCTGATGGGGCACAGAAGGGGTTAGCCTTCATCAGCTGTGCAAAGACGTCTTCAGTGTTGGTATGGCTGAAGTGTGAGATAGAGGCAGTGAAAAATGGTAGAGTAGGTGAAGAGAGCAAAGTAGGAAAGTCTCCTTCTTCAACTGTCTCTCATGGGATTCCACAACACTCAACATTCCAAGGTTTCACTGCAGAGAGCAGTGCCAACCTCTAATGAATATGTACACATAGATGCATATACATATAACTATACCAAACATATATTTGTTCCTTAGCATATTAGATATCCCAATACTAATTGCAAGATACAATGTATCACATAGAATTGTGGTGCAAAAAGGATGTGTTCTACACCTTGTACCATGTCTCATAGGAGATTAATCAAATGTTGTTTGTATATTTTGTATTATAGGAGAAATGTGCACCTGTCAGGCTTTTGAATTGTGCCCGGCAGGCTTACCTGTATGTGCATCCTTCACATGTTTTGCCACCAGGGATGGGATGGTGAGCCACTACACATCCTGTATTGGTTTTTTTCAGTGTCGTGTTTGGCTGACTGGGAGCTAAATTGCTGCTCTGCTCTTAAGGGATGGTTACACAATGCCGGCCTGTACATCAGCCCACTTTCAAGGCTGACAGTACATCCATGAACTCTGGTTCACTTCAGTCTGTTCAGATAGCAGTGTCGGAAAGCTTCAGCTTTGGTGTAAGGTTACACAGTGGTAATGTGTTCTAGTGGAATGAAAGAGAGAGGGGGTAGGGAGCCTAGTACATTGGTTTGCTATATGGTTCTGAAAAAGGAAGAGAAGGAAAAAGGTGTACAATATCATGTTTATGACATGTCCTCCAGCAAAGTACTATGATGCCAGAGGTTGGCAAATAGGAAAAGAAATGAGGTGTTAAATAGTTTATAAGGGGTACCAAGGAAGCAAGATGGTAGGACAGTTTTTCTGGATTACAACTATGGGCTTGGTAAAACCTTCGACAGAGGCAGTACAAGACTCCACTTTTAGTATAAGTCTGAACCACCTTAGTTCAGGGTAGCATAGACAGCGCAGCCAGATTTATCTTAGGAGGGAGAGAGGGCTGTAGAATCAGTACAAATGAAATTGTAAAACAAATGGGGCCTCATTACGACCCAGGCGGTAAGTTACCGCCTGGGTCGTACCTTTACCACCATGGCGTAAACTACGTTTACGCCATGGTGGTTGGCGGACTTAGCGCCCCATTCCGAGGTTGGCGGGGCGGTAAGTCCCCAATCCCCATTTACCCTTCCCTATTCCCATTTTTGCCCCATAGGGCATAATGGGAGTGGGGAAGGCGTTAATTACGCCACCGTAAATTACGGTGGCGTAATTAACAACAAGGTCCCTTAGCGCCATGGATTTTAACACCTGCTAAAAGCAGGTGTTAAGTCCTCCATGGCGCTAAGGGACCTCGGAATCAGGCGGTAAGGGTCGGCGCTGTTTACGCCGCCGTAAACCCCTTACCGCCTGACTCGTAATGAGGCCCCCATGGTCCAAAGAAACAGTGAAACACTATGGGCCTCATCACGAGTCTGGCGGTAACCCTTAAATGTGGCGGTAGTGCTATTGCCACCACATTTAAGGGCCAGCCAGATCATGGCTTTGGCGGATTTCCCCGCAGCAAATTTGCCGATTTTCAGTGCGAAATCCGCCGGCGGTAATAGCGCGAATTTTCCCTATTGGGACCAATGGGGAATGAGGAATTGCCGAATGGGCCCAATGGGGAATGGGCAATAACCCTTCCGCCAAACCCGTGATCTGGCGCTAATAGCGCCGGGGGCTTTGGCAGTAGGGCTAATAGCGCCAGCGTTACCACCCACCTCGTGATGAGGCCCTATGTATTGTAAAAATAAAGGATCCATTTAAATGCAGGTAGCCCGAGATAAATCTAGGGGTAAATAAGTACTATCACACATATATGTAATCACAGTTATCAAAACACAACACTATGCGTGAAGGTGCACAGAGCAAAGCATAAACCTTATTTGGAACAAATAACAGTAGTTCTAGGGAAGTCAAAACCTTTTCATACACATTCAGTATAGGACACACCTATTCTTGGGGGGTAAACACCAATGGTTACTTTCACAATTATGTTCAGTAATGCCAGGGCAGTAGACCCTACCAGTTGTACAATGACTATCAGTAACAAATCACATAACCAGTCAACTGGACAGTATACATTTTGTAAATAGTGGGACACTTATTCCAGGTACAGTAAAAACCTATAACTACATTTGAGATAACACACAGGTATACTAGGTGACTAAAACATAAGGATGTACTATTCAATTACAGGTACTTTTGAGATCAGTGAAACAAAGATTGAGATTAGCAGTAACTTGTGTAACTTATTTTTGGATGGCACACAGCTAACTCAAGGTAAGCAAAACCCATATACTTTTTTATCCTCACAATGAAATCCAGATTAGATCTTTCCCAGCTATACAAGTACCTTATGTATGACGTATGTGGGACAGTTTTAACCAAAGACTCTGTGTGAGTCTGTCTACAACAGCACAGGGAAAGCAAAACCCAATGTTACACTTTACTGAATGACTTAAAGTTTTTCTAGTTAGGCAACAACCTAATACAGACTTATTCTGGACAGGCTAGCAGCAAGTCAAGGGAAGCAAGACCCAGTTGGGGACACTCATACAATTATCCTAACAGGCATAATCTGGTGATACCAACAGTTGGGGGACACTCATAGAACCATTCAATGTTCTGACAGGGTTTCTCCTGTGGTTATAACAATAAATCAGATGCCATATTGAAGCTGTGGGTGAACGTGCATGGTCTTAATTACTTTACGGTGGCTGATTGTTATCTTTTACTAGATTTAGAAGAGCCACTTGTGTTACGAGGGGCTACAAAAGTCTTTAACAACGTTGAAATTACTAGTATTATCAACAAGTGGGTTTGCATGCTTTATCCCAGTGACTGACCCCTTTTATCAGACCAATTGGCTTGTGTCAGTTCAATAGACTTCCCTTTGGATTGGCTAGTGCATAGCATGTTTTTGAGTGTATTATGTGTAATCCGTTTAAGAACATCCCATTTGATGTCACATTCCTGGGTGACATTTTGGTGCATGGGAAGAGCAGATAGGAGCATGGCTGAGCTCTGAACTGCATACTTGATGCATTGAGGGACCATGGTTTTACCTTGAGGGCCAACAAATGTAAGCTTGTAATCCCCGAGGTTGATTAACTTTGCCATTTAATTTCAGGGGGAGAGACCTGTCCCAAACATGAACACATAGATGCTACAGAGAGAGCACAAGAGCCTAGCAGAGGTGTACTTCATGTTCGTGGAATAGTGTGCTCATAAGACAGAACCACTGTGACAGTTGCTGAAAGGGTGTCAAGTTGTATTGGAGGCGCGATGTGGAAGATTGTTTTGAATATGCGAAAATGGAGATTTAAAATGTGCAGACAATCAAGGGCTGAACCTGGCAAGGAGTGTTTGATGAATGTGGATAGTAGGGCATATGACTTAGGTTCTGTCCTTTCTTATAGAGTGTGAGGCTAATTTGGGAGAATGGTTTATGCATCCCGCACTTTAGGAATGAGTTTGCAGAGCTACTCTGTGATAGAGTGGGAACCCCTGGCATGTGCCTGGGATGTTGAAAAGTTTAAGATGCTTTTTTGGGGTATGAATTTCACAATGAGGGCTGATCATACACCGCTCATTTATGTCCGGCTCCAGGAAGGGAAGGAGAGTTGTTATCCAGGCTGCTTAGGCTGGTAACAAAGCTTCGGAAGTACACATTCAGGGTAGAGTACAAGAAAGAGCAATGTGGAGGCAGATTGTTCATCTAGACTCTGGTGGATGGAAGACTTAGCCAAGATCAATCACAGTGGGAAGTGGCATGGGTGGAGAGTAGGGTATAAGTCTATTTGGATGCCTTGTGGCCTGAGGAATCAGCTATTTCTTTTTGTGTGGTTATGCAGACTTAGAAAATGGATAAAGTTTAGGCTAAAATGAGACCTTTTTGCCTGGACGGCTGGCCTCTGATTGCAACCTGAATGATCAGCTGAATACCTCCTGTAGTTTCACCATAGTTAAATGTACACGGTAATTGCTTTATTTTTGGTGATATATTGGTGTTACCTTACTCAATAAGGTTAATACTGGTGGGCACTAATTAGCAAGGCTAGAAAGGCATGAATGATACATGGAGGAAGTTAAGAGTTTATTGTTGGTTGCCAGAAATGGATGCTGATGTAAAAAATAAGGTCTCAACATTGCACCTTGCCAATCCAATGACACGTCTGCAGTTTCCCCTGTGTGCCCTATGGACTCTGTCAACGTGCCCGCCAGACCTTGGCAACAAGTAGTAAATGACGATTCATAACCATTCCAGGTTCTGCCTAATGACTGCAGATATGTGGTGTGTGTCGTGGATTATTATTGTAGGTGGTCTATCGTCAAGCAAATGAGAGAGCTGAAGACTGGCTCTGTGATTGGCTTTTTGAAGAAAGTGTTTGTTGTTGAAGGCATACCCAAAGTCATAGTGATTGCTGGTGGGCTTCAGTACACTTCACATGAGATGAATAAGTATCTAGCAATACATTACTTTAAACGCAAGTGTACCTCCTTGTATAGTCCCCAATCCGATGGATTGGTAAAGTAGTTTAGTGCTAATACAAATACATATGTGAAGGAACTTTTGAGTGTTCTGTTTTTATATTGCACCTCACCACCAGTACCATAGTAGTGACCACATTTAAGTTAATGATAGGTTGTCTGTCTTGCACAGATTTGTGTCCCGACTGGGTACGATGCAGTGGCCATGTGTTCAAGTAGGATTTAGTGTCAAAAGGAGCACAGGAGAGGAGAGTGCAGGAGAAAGATGCTGCCAGGAAGGAGCACATAGGTCATAGGCGGGAGGCAAAAGCTACGAATGAATGTGGGCACAAGCCAGGAAGGAGCACCTAGGTCATAGGCGGGAGGCAAAACCTAATAACGAATGGGTGCACAAGCCCTGAAGAGCTTCCAAAGGCCTAGCTCATGTTTCTAGTGCAAGGAGGATTGAAGAACGTTGAGGAGACTGCGTCATTTTTGATAACTGTGACAGGTGGAACATCAGTCATAAAGTACATTGTCGGACTGCAGAAACATCTAGTAGTAATGAACTTGGACCCTAGTCAGATATTGCTGAGTCATCATCATAGCTCCAGTCACCTTTCAGGTCGAGAGTGCATGAGGGCTCCATTCAGAGTGACGCGCCTTCTCGGTCTAGGCCTCGTTTTGTGTCCTCTTGTGGGGTTTGCCTATGAGATTCAAGAGCTTTCTAATGTATTGCGTATTTTCAGAATGTGTGCCCCTGCACCTTGGAATCATTATATCAGTGAAGGAAAGGAAAGGTTGCTATGCGTTTGCACTGTGACAGGCAGGTTCACCTGTAAGTGAGACCCACATGGAACCTTCAGGAACATTTGGTGACAGGTGGGAGTATTCTCTTCATGCTCCCTCACTTGCCCCTTCCTTTTTCTGTGAATAAATGTAGCTTAGCCTTCATACGTATGAAAGACTCCAGCGCCATTTATCATGGATCTGGTTATTGTGCTTAGGAAGTAAGTTACCTTATGAAGATGTCCTTGTATCCACAATATGGGAAGATACATGTTAAGCATTTTGTGCACATTTCTGATTGAACACGTATGTTAGTGTTATACTTAAACCAGCTATTTTCACTCAAGCAGACTCGGGACTCAGCAGGTACCAGATTCATTCTTTATTTCCTCACTTTACAGGGACATTTCATTACTCTCAAGATGTTACTGAAGACGAGACTTCAACCAGTCCATCCCCAGCAACTCCCAACTCAGATATCCGTTAAACCATACACTAATCATTGCGACACCAACATTCTCTGAGCTGTCACTCATTCACATGTACACACATTCTGCAAACAGGCATGGAGGACTAGTGAGGCAAGCATGTCCGTGACATATACTCCTACCTCACTCACTCCTGATCTAACAGTTGGCTATTTTATTTTGCTTTGATTACACGGACTCAGACAGTGAAAAGGAGTTTCTTGGGTATCAATTAGAATTAAGCAACAACAATACGAGACCATAAATTAGCTGTTTCCTGGTTCAAAGGGAATGAGGGGCATGCCTCATTATATATGTTTTTTAATTAAATGTCCTACATAAATTCTGACATGTATATTTGTATACATGGATACATTGTTTCATTCTGATACTATACAGTGTAATTAATAAGTGTATGGTATTGGTCATTTGTGGCAAAAATAAGGTCTTGAGACCAGTTGTTTCCTGTAATTCAACCTGTGAGCCAAGTACACACAAATAGAAGCTGCGCTGACCATCTAGAGTCCACTCAGTGCGTGATAGGTGCATTTGAAATCATGACATTCCTCAAAATTGACCCAAAATTGGGAAAGTCTGAAAAGGTTTTAAAAACACTGCAATTGCCGGAAAGACTTTATGATTTTTTTTGTACAACAGCTCAATACTGTGATGATTCACAACACTTTGATAAACGCACCCTGTGAAGGGAATGATGCCACATTAAGTGGCTGAAATGAATTCCACGTTTACAGCATTCATGGTACCAAAGACATGTTCTAAAGCTTTCTGCTCACCGTTGCCTTTCGTGAAATTGTAAAAGAGCGGGTAGCTTCCCCTGCCACTGAAGGCATCGCCGTTTTCAATCAGGGCCTTCTTCATGAGCTCGTAGCCACAGAGCACCACGTATCGTTCCGGCCCCAGGTGCACCGTGTACATTGTGCCGTACTTCTTGTGCAGCTGTGAACAGAAGACACACACTGTCTCACATGCATTTGCTTTCAAGTGTGCTTAAACGAGCACTATCCTACACATCTGAAAAGAAACGGAAGAGGTGTGGGCCACACTACATCCCACATCTACATACAATCGACTTCTTCTTGGTTTCATCCGTTTACTGAATGCTTAGTGGAAATGTTGCACAATGGAAGCTCAGTAAATGGAATGCACGTGCCACACTGCTTTTGCTTATGACACTGCACATGCCGCCTTTGTACACATCAGGGATGATTGCACAGATCAAAAAATCATGATGAGAAGTGGGTGGAGAAAAACAAAGTACTATGAAATCATCAAAGAGGATAGCCAAAGGAGAAGGTGATGTTGCAGATTTAACAGGGAACACACAATTCAGAGGGAGGCAGCAGAGGAGTAGCTATTGGCGGGAGCAAGAGGGAATAGAATGGGCATGGACAAGGGTTCAGCAGAGAAGGAGGGACGAGAACAAGGAAGTGGAGAATTGGGGAAGGGAGGAGAAATACAGGAGTGGAAACCTTGAGGCTAACAAGACTGGCGGATTGACCCCTAGGCTGTGTAAAAGCAATGGGGGTCACCTTCTAAGTCCTGCTAATTGGAAAATGTGATGATAAACGTGGCTTTGCAATTTGACTGCCACTTTCTGATTTTCCAGAATGTGGCCGTTTGGATTGTGGAGCTGAAGACACGTGACCTTTGCAATCACCCTGTGCTCAATCTTTCAGGTTTGCCACTGGCATGAGATATTCATTCTACTTGTAAAGAACGCATTCCAGTGGCGTCCACCTGCTGTTTTCAACCAGGCAAAGGCATGCACATGTGTTTCGAATCCACTGAAATGCCTCCTGCAATCACTAATGCTGAGTCATTTATCATTTCCAAAGATGCAGTGGAAAAGTCAGGCGTAAAGTGGATTTTACCTGTGTTTTTCACCCGTGCTGTGCACTTTACCACTCCGTGTTGGGAAAGTTGAACATTACATGGGTGGGGCTTTTACGCAAAATTGCAAACGGTCAAATCCCCCTCCACGCAATCTAGCTTTCAAAATACAATGTTTCCAGTGCTTTTAAAGCATCTGGAACTCTCTTGCCGTGGGAAGGTTTACATGTCGAAGACGAACTTGAAGCTTCTCCCCTTCAGAGGATCTATTCCACCCTCAAGGAACAGAAGATATATAATGTATAGCTATCAACCACATGCCCCTGCGTCATAGGCAGGGCACCCCTCAGTCTAAAGGTTATTGGCAATACGCACATTCTACACTCAGGCTTAATAAGGGTATGTAATAGCTAAACATTGCCAAGAAAAGTACTTTCGAAGACTGTTGTTATACCCTAGCTTGCCACTCTGTAACTAATGTGTCGGAGGCTTGATAGGGCTTTCCATCTTACGCTACTGCCATAATGCATCCTATTCTTACCTTGATAACAAAAGCCACTAGCTAATCAAGGCATGTGTCACAAGCCTTTCACATTAAGGCAGCGCAAACTACGAACCGTATCCTTACCAGATTTCAATGCCGGGTTACATATTAATTCATTCGTTTGCGTAAAGCACATTTGTAAAAGCAGAGGTTACCTTCATGAGTGAGTTGACAATGTCATTGAAACGGATTTGCATTAGGTTGCCTATAATAGGCAAGGGAGTTGGTCCAGGAGGAAAGCGGTGCTTTTCTTTCCTCAACATAAGGCAGGAGATGAAGGAAACCATTGCAAGAAGAAGCACTAGCCAGAGTTCCATCTTGAAGTCGAGCCGGCTACCTCTTCACCTGGAAAATAAGAAATGCCGCAATGAGAACCACGACCAGCTGAACGGGGTATTTCTTGGCAAACTCTAGTGAACTACAAAAAAACAATATTTCTAGCTGCATAAATTATACTTAGTGGATGCTTATGGGTAGTGCTCAAATTACATTCCCCGCCTGCGCATGTGCTAGAAATACCATTGTTCATATGCTAATTCCACTCGCAGTTGTCTATTGCCAAGACATATCTACTCCTTTGAAAAGTTTAAATGGGTCGAGGAAAAACAATCACCACTTGCAGGGCATCTGGCAGGCAATAAGAAGACCCTAAGGGGATGGGTGGCATCCGCATGGCCTCCAGGGCCCCAAGATGCTACCATGTCCGTTGCAGTGGATTTAAAACAAAAAAGACTTCCCATAATGCCATCACCCCTGGGGGATCAAAGGTGGTGCACCCGCCGTCGAGATGGAACCCGCAGCTCTACCGAGTGCAACTGCCATCTTCAGTCATAGAGGTGCAGGGGACACATCTGCTCATTCTACTGCTGCACATTCCTGAGACTGACCATGTTACGCAATTTGGGTGCTGCTTCAGGATTCATTATTAATACACTGCTGCATCAATTGCAATATGTAAGTAATGGAAACAAATATCATGAGCCTCATCTGAACATACCCACGTACAGATCAACAATGCTTGCACACTTGGCAATAGGCCATTTTGCCTGTCCCTCAACCACATGTTCCCCTGACCTTACCATACCCTTCCCCAGTTTGTTCCATTCCATTCACATGCATTTCCTGTCGCACATGTGCGTGCGCGCGCGCACACGTAGAGTGGAGCAAAGTGACTTTGTACTGCCAATAAACATGTTCCACTGCAAAAGTACTCATTGCAGTGGGCTAACTGATCCTAATTCACAACAAAACACTAATTCTGCACGACTTTACTGTTCAAACCCCCTTAGTTGGTGTTACATAAAGATCAATAAGCTGACAGAGATTGTGTGTGTGTGTGTGTTTGAATGCCCTCAGGATCTGCCGCATCACAGTCATTTTCAATCTTCCGCCTGGTACCCAAATGGCTAGAATATTCATTTGCCCACTGGGTGACAAAACACAACACATCAGGAGCGCTAAAGGGTTTCCCGTTCATATTTGTGACGCAACGAATGCCGACATCCATTCTAAAGACCATTTTGACAGCTGGAAGGTTGTTACCTTTCTTCAGTCGTAAGCTATCATGCCTCTGTAGCTCCTAGATTTGGCATATGCGCCGTTAAATCTCAAAGACACATCTCCGTAACAAACGCACTTTCGTAGCTGTTTCAGTTAAGACACCGGGGCCGGCCATGTGACCATTACGTGAGCCCATTATGCCCATATGCTTATAACCCTAAACGCAGAAAAAACTAGATCGGTTGGTCTTAGCCCTCGTCCCTTTGCCTGAATACACAGGATAACCTGCAAAAATTAATCCAGGCAAATTTAAATGAAATAAGATCATATAGCCAAAGCAATAAAACGGTTGTAAATGCGTGGCCAAAATTATGCATTTCCAGACCACTGTAAAGCGCATGAGTTGCATATTAAACAGCCATAAAAGGCACCATAAAACATCTAAGCAGTTACACCCTGTTCCATATGCATAATGTGACACCATACGGTCAGAAATACAGAAACATATCACCTTTATCAATGTGCGCCCAAGTCTCAAAGAAGAGTGCTGCCTTCCTAACACTGTGAGGATACCCTTCAAAAAGGAATAAGTACAGCCTAAAGGGTGCCATTCACTCCTATCATTAATACCGTGCCGGTATATCTGAAAGTTATAAAGCCAAAGTTGTTCGTTTTGGGCTAGCTATTCCTCCTATGCTTAGGTTTCACCTGATTGAATTTTCACAATGACCCACCATAACAAGTCATCCAGATTGTGTCCAAAATCAACAAAATGCTCAACTACTGGGAATTACATTATCTTGGTCCTCATCTTGGACCTATGTTCCACTGTGCGAGTTCTGACCTGGATGGTAGTTTTGCCCACATTTAACTTCATAGAAGGGCATTGCACAATATATATCACACAAGCACTTCTACATGTGCTGTGGAAGTTGAGCTTCCAATCTTTGCCATTAACCGCAACTGAGGTTTTTTGTTCTGTACATAGAACAGTTTCCACAGGTGAAATGTCCAGTAATCCGGGGGAGAACAGAGTATGTTCTCAGATTCACCAAGGGATTCTTTCCTAATCTATCTGCCTTCACAAGATGCTGTTTTATATTTCTTGCCTTCATGAAGGCAAACAACGGTTGCTCAAATGAGGAATCCTCAAGTTGCAACACATGCCAGTTTTGGTTGATGAATTTCTCAATGGCATTAGTGTGTTGACAAAAGGTTGTGACTGTTCGGATGGGCCTGTGATCACCTTAACCTAACGTAGGCCCACCGCTTAAGAAGCGAGAGCACCTTTGTCCGTAAAGCAAGTTTATTTTACAAATGGCTGGGAGGAGCTAGATGAAGCCCTAGAGTTAAACTAACCCGTGTCTCCTCGAACCACACAAGTTGACATATTTTGTACATTTTGTAACAGTAAAAACACTCCCAGATATTTTATTACAAATCTTTCCCCCACACATGATTGTACTAATCGATACAAAAGAAATCCAATCTCCTTTAATTCCCAACTTTCATTGGACGCAGTTATATAACTACCATCTTCAGCTCATATTCGTTGGAACGCCTTTTTTGGGATCTTCCGTGGTAGGTCATGACGTCCTCCCACAGTTACACATTCACACACAAACATACTTCATCGCAAGTTCCAGTTGGCGTGGGACCTCTACCCCCGGACTTGATACACATTGGGCCTCATTACACGGTAGGCGGTAGGGACATACCGTTACCGGTAAGGGATTACCGGTATCGGTAAATCCCCTCCCCAATCACGAACCGGACATACCGCTATTAGCGGCACCGCAAAGTACGGTGGCACTATTAGCGGCAAGTCCGTGAGCGCGCGGCCCCTCAGACGGAAATAGCGGCATAGCGCTAATATCACGGCATCACGAGCCATGCGTACATGGCAATACCGGCATGTAGTAGACCCAAAGAACCCTTACCGGCAAGGCGCTAATACCGGCATCGCGAACCACACGTTAAAAGAGCACAGCAGAGTTCCCACCTGCCACAGGTGGACAAAATCAGCACAGGTGGAGGCAATGGAGACTGGCAGCACAAAAGAGCACACCACACCCCTCCCCACACCCATTCCCACACCAAGATGGATGCAATACTAGCAGCATTACATGGGCTAGAGGACATGATTGCTGTGCAGCAGCTACAACAACAGGCAGCACAGAGGAGACGCAGGAGGAGGAGGAGGAGGGCAAGACAGGCGCAGCAAGCACCACCAGTGCACCTAGTGATACCACAGAGGCAGCCACCAATTCCCAGGATCAGAGCCAGTCCAGTCAACCTAACCCCTGAGCAGATACACACCCTGTACCGTCTGGACTGGGATACCATCACCACCATAGTAGACATGATATACAACGACATTGTGAGTCTCATTGACATCCGTACTGCCATCCCCCCTCTACTGAAGGTAGTAACAGTGCTCCACTTCTTGGCCACAGGCACCTACCAGCATACAGTAGGTCAGATGCATGGCATATCACAACCAGTATTCTCACGCACACTGAACCAGGTGCTCGATGCCCTCCTGCAGCACACAAGTCAACACATATACATGCCACGGACTGCCCAGGAGATCTCCAACACCAAAGTTGGCTTCCATTCACTGGCAGGCATCCCAAGTTGCATCGGGGCCATCGACTGTACCCATGTAGAACTGCTGGTCCCACATGCCAATGAGGTAGTGTACCGTAACAGAAAGCAATACCACTCCATCAACGTCCAAATGGTATGTGACTCCAATAAGATCATCACACATTGCTGTGCCCGATATCCCGGTTCAACCCATGATGCAATGGTCCTGCGGAACTCGACAATACCACGATACATGGAGCGACATGCTGGACAACGTTCGTGGCTACTTGGTGAGTAGCAGGCCGACCACATGTCAGTGTGATGTGGATTGTGAGTGGGGGGGGAGATGCATACTCCAACTGGGCGTGAATGGGGGGGGGAGATGCATACTCCAACTGGCCGTGAATGGGGGGGGGATGCATACTCCAACTGGGCGTGAACTTGTGTCATGAGAAGAATGGACATGCATATTTGCATCACTGTACAGTGAGGCAGCCCACAATGGACCAGAGACAAAACCACATGCCGGAAGTGAGTGCCACGGCAAACATATCAATCCATTACGCCAAACAGGCCATTCCAAACAACATGCACACCGCACAACACACCATTCCCCCATTACACAAATCAGCAACATGCATATCAAAATCACAACTGAAATGTACGCTGAACAACATCAGAAATGGTCCGCGCACATGAGTGCATACAAATGGATCCCCTGTAGCCATTGTGGTGAGGCACACCCGTACCCCACCACAGAATTGCCATCAAACAGCATGGGGACATCAACTAAGGAATGGCAGTGTACTAGCAGTGTGGCACTAACGTTGCCAGGGCCAGGAAACACAAATCACTTAAACTCTGGCGGGACATGGCCATCCCTGCTGTATGCATGCATGGTGCATGTCCACTTGCAAGGACCACCTCACCTTCCCACATTGCAGTTACCCTGATTGCCATGCGTGCTTGGATCAGTGGATGTCGTTGAATATGCAATGTTTGTTTGTGTGATATGTGCACGCTCCACATTATGTAGACACTTACACATACCCATTGTTGCACCCATGCAGGTGATGCAGGTTATCCCCTGAAGAGGTGGCTCCTTACCCCTGTGCGGAACCCACAGAACAGGCACGAAGAGGACTACAATCATGCACACACCCGTACCCGCGTGGTGATCGAGCAGACATTCGGCCTATTGAAGGAACGCTTCCGGTGCCTCAGCAGGTCGGGCGGGGCACTCCTGTACGGGCATTAGAAGGTGGCCAAGATCACCATGGCATGTGTCATGCTTCACAATATGTGTATCAGACGGAATGTGCCAATGCCCCCTGACATAGAACTGCGACCACCGTCTGAGGATGATGAAGGGGATGAGGATGGAGGAGAGGGGGCTGCAGGTCATGCAGGTGGCGATGCCCAAGAGGGACGTGCTGTGCGGCAGCACCTGATAGACCATTGTTTCTGATGCACATGGATTAGGAGGGTGCAATTGGTGTTCAGCTCAGGGCACGGGGTGTATGGAGGACATAATCACAGTGCACCCTTCAACAATAAAGCACACATACACAATTATCAATGTCCAGTCATGTGATTATCCATGCCATTACGTGTGTATTGAGCATTATGACATTCAAACGTGCATGTACCCTCCACCCCAACAACCCTCACCCCCCTCCCCCCACAACTCCCCCAAACACCCTCACCCCCCTCCCCCCACAACTCCGCCGAACACCCTCACCCCCCCTCCCCCCACAACTCCACCGAACATGGTGTGCACATCAGTGCTGCATTAGTTCCCAAGTGTCAACAGGGACAGGCTGGCCCTACTTCCCTCCTCCACTACCACCATTGGGGGGTTGTGAGTCTGACCGCCGCAAGGACCGGCTGGACCTGCGCAGGATGGTTGTCTGGTCGGAGCTAGTAGACGAGGGCGTGGCTGGTTGATCTGCTCCCTGTGAGTGACGCATGCTCTCCATCGCCTCAGCAATGCGCGTTAGGACCTGCCTCACAGCGGCCATCTCGTCACATAGGCGCGTAGTGTTGCTGTCCATGGCAGCTTTCATGTCCCTTGACAACACCCGGATCTCCTCCCTGGTCGAGGCAGCCTCGCTCACTTGCCGGGCAACCAGGGCATTGAGCTCCTCCTGGCGCTGGCGTATCAGGCTCATGGTGTCGTCTGCGGCCCTGCCCCTGTTACTCCTCGGCGCAGCTTGCTGCATGTGGCCGACATCAGGTGAGCTCGCCACGGGACTGAATGACCCATCCATTGCATCTCCGGCATGCACCTCATGGATGCTGCCATTGGATGTGTTGCATGGGCTGTGGAGTGGGGACAGCTGGGGGCTGGGTGTACGCTGCCCTTCCGGTGTCGGACATGGGTCGTCCACATCACTCATAGGTGCCGTGGCTGCTGCTTCCCCAACGGAGCTATTGGCTGCGGACGGCGTGCCTTCTGGCACTGGCTCCTGAGTGGTGGGGGTGGGTGGTGGGGGTGCTGCCACAGTGTCGGATGGCATTTCGACCCTTGGTGTGGTCGTTGCGTGGGTGGCTTTTGAACGCTGGGCCACTCCAGATATCCCAGTGCCCCTCGATGTACTGGGCCTGGTGCCTGCATCCTTTCCCTTGGCCTGCTTTTTGGGTGGTGGGGCCTGCGTTGCAGAGTCCAGTTCCTCACTGTCAGATTGTGACCCTGTGGGGGAGCAAGACAGGGATAACATCAGTGATGGGTCAACGTGCATCATGCATATGTTGTTGTTGCTGCAGTTCTTTGGATTTGGACATCTACTTTGGGCCTGCAGGTTGTTGGCCAGATGGGTGGGTCATCCGGACATGTGTCAGGGTGACACGTGTGTGAGGTGCTGCATGCATGTGGTTGTGTGGGGATGTGCAGGGCATATATGCAGGGTTGTGTACATGTGTGTGTGATGACCCCATCCATTAGCTGATTCCCAATTCACATTTGGGGGAGGGACTCATGCTTGGCATTGCTGTGTCTTGCGTGGTCACTCACCTCCGTCTGACGTTGTTGCCACACCACACTCCATTCGGCCCACTCCCTCGATGGATTCTATGCCAATGGTGCTGGCACATGTCTCCTCCCACTCCTGCATCTTCATCGGGGATCCACCTCCGCCTCCTGTGCCCATGGCCAGATTCCTGTTGGCCGATAAAATGCTGCGTACACGGAGGCGCAGATCATCCCACCGCTTGCGCACGTCCTTTACGGTGCGGGGGTGGAGCCCACCGCACTGACTTTCTGCGCCACCTCAGCCCAGATTTCCTTTTTTCTCAGGAGTGCCGGGCGCCGCATGTCGCTAGCGAACACTACGTCTGCATTTGCAGCCAGGGTGTCTGCCAGCATTTTCAATTCCTCGTTTGAGAAGCGTTCTTTGCGCTGGCGCGCATCGGCTTTCTTTAGGGCCTTGGGCATTGTTTGTTCTTCTGGGATGTGGTTTTGCCAGTCGTGGTGTTACTGCAGGTCCTGAGTGCAGGGGATGGCAATGGATTGTGTTTTTAAAGATGGCCGCCGGGCTCTTTCCCGTTCCGGTGCGATGACGCTATTTCCGGTTCCAGTGTTTTACGGTGACCGCTAATAGCAGTGACCGCTAATAGCAGTGACCGCTAACAGCGGTGACCACTAATAGCGTGCAGCATGAGGGCGGAGGTGCTATCAGCACTTTGGTCGGAGCCGGTAAGGTGCTTTTCCGCCATGGCGGTGGGGTCATTTACCGGCATGGCCCTATGCGCGTGTCCGCTAACTCGTAATGGAACGCTATTAGCGGTCTCCTACGATGGCGGACACGCTAATAGCGCCATGACGGTAAATCACATTTTTTAGCGCCTACCGTGTAATGAGGCCCATTGTTTTAAAAGACACTTTAACAATATGCAGAGGGGGAGAAATAACAAGTTCCCTTTGAGGTGGTGATAGATATCTTTCACGTCCAGACTTGCTGGCGTCCTTTTTTCACTGTAATCTACACAACTACCAATCCAACAGGCATGGCCTCTGGAGAAACTGGCTGTAACCCATAATGATTTGTCAACTCTGCCCTTGTGTGGCCTTGCACCAAGTTTATTGCTGTGTCACAAACAGGTGGCCTGAAGTACCTGCACAATGAATAGCAGGCTCCCATGTACTTAAAAAGACTGTCTCCTTTCCACACTAGTGCTAAGACATAAACCCCAGAGCCTGCCTGTGGATTACCATCTGATATTGTTGCATCTGCTTGCTGCCCTTCCTAGGCCTTCAACCTTGCTAAACTAGTATTCCCAGTCACCCAGAGCTCATCCCACCAACTCAGGCTCCTAGGCCTACATAATCCTTAGCTACGAGAGGACCTTGAAGCATAAACATGGTATATTCATAATTTACCCCAACTGTCCAAAAACACATATCTCTAAAGACACACATATATGAATGTCTCTGCATGTATGTTCAAGACTACTGTGTCCTCTCACTGTGGTGTCCCCATATCAAATTTCCTTTCTCCATGCACATATAAAGCTCCTTGTTGCACAACTTCAAGACACAACCTGACACACTCATTATTTATATTTCAGCTGCAGTTTTGACATTTATTTTGCTGCTTGCATGTGAATCTAAAATGTCTCAACTTAAACACAAAGTAACACTAAATGTAACACATGTCCCATTCCTAAAACCTACACCAGATACATGTTAAATTGCAATATCACTTCAGCATCGCCGTTGTTAGGCAGAATCCTGTACAGTTCCCTCAGGGAGCACTACCCAGGATTAGGACTATAGGTGAGAGCAATAAAACTCCCCTTTGGTATCAGTCCATACCACAAAGATTTAGTTGGTAGCTGTGGCTAAGCAGTCAGACTTATCTCAAGAGGGAGATGAGCAGTATTGAGGGTTTACACAATAGGTATCACAGTACTATGGAACAGGGAAACACTGACCAAAGCTTTGTATCAAAAAGAGAATATATATTTATTTTATACACATCTAGTTC
This sequence comes from Ambystoma mexicanum, assembly GCF_040938575.1. NCBI lineage: Eukaryota > Metazoa > Chordata > Amphibia > Caudata > Ambystomatidae > Ambystoma > Ambystoma mexicanum. Next base: position 785,222,535 of record NC_090923.1, on the reverse strand, counting down.
AACAAATGAATCACAGTTGATAAAGCAAGTTAAGTTCAGTCAAGGAAAAGTATATACAACTCCCTATTCAATTGTAGACAAGTTTGCGGTAGAGTGAAAACTGAGCAAAACGGCACAGTGTAAACTAACTACAAATGGCACTCTAGCAATGTAACGAAAGGGAGGGAAAGCACAAGTTAAATCGAAATATCTTCAGACACCCCCTAGCAACACTTCCCTGAAGTTTTGTGAACAGGTAATGCACAGTAAAACTTTAGCAGAAAGTTAAGTGAATGAAAACTGAGCAAAATGGCACTCCACAAGTTAAAACAGTAGGAAAAGAGGGGTTTAGAAGATTCAGGTGCATCAACACATATCTCATTGAAAATCAATCTAGTGAGAGCAGATCTAACAAATCAGCCAAAATCAATAGGCCTGAGCCAGAGTCAGTGGTACAGGACCAAGAGCTTAGTAGCATAAATGTTCTTGTAGCTGCAGTCAAGTCTTGGGTAAACGAATATTGAAAAGGTAGATGTGAGGCAAAAGACAGTGTTAAGATAGAGGGGGGCCAACCCAACATGTAGATAAAGGATTTAAAACACCTTTACCACGGGGAAAGGGAGGCCTGGCGGAACAATGTACCTTAAACGTGAAGAAGTGGCTCCTGCGGTGGCAGTTGTTCCTGGTAGTTCCTGCAGTTCGAGGGGTCCAGCAGAGGAAGAGGGGCTCTCATCGTGGAGGAAGGTTCAAATCACTGCACTACCCAGGGTTGAAACCAGCCGCGGTGCTGCCAAACGAAGTTTAAAAGGTACGCTCCTTTTAATCGCGGTCTGGGTCGATAGCTGCCTGGCTATCCGGTCTCCAAGTGCACTGTCGATTCGACCAAGGCAGGTCCGGGGAAGCGATGGGTGAACTGGTTGGTCCCACCAGCTCAAGGGAAGAAGGCTTTTTCGATGAAGATCTCCTCTAGTGGTGTGGAGGAAAAGTGGTGAGACGATCCGGCAGGGCTTCACCGGTGGTGTAGATGCTGAAGATGTCTGTGGCTTCTCTCCCCTTCGGTTCCGTAGTTCCAGTGGCAACGTCTTGCTCTTCCAGTCCTCAGGACCCTGCTTTTATGCAGAAAGAGACCCATTCAAACAGCCTAGCTGTCACTCACACAGTGGATTGGTCTTCTTGGTGGGAGACCCTCCAGCCTATCAGGTTAGAGTGCGAGCTGAGTTGCTGCGGCAACTCTGCCCAGGGGTTCGACTCCCCATCCCAAACAACAGACCCACCTCTGACTCAGAGGCGCCGAAAGGAGCGAACAAAGGATCCCCAACCTGGGTTAGGAGTTTAGAGTAAGACACGAGAAAGAATTTATATTAAAGTTCTGGCAAATAAGACCTACCGGAGTAAAGTTAATAATAAATAAACCGCCGGTATGTTAGAGGCTGTCAGTAAAAGTGGTAGCCTCGAACAATGGGAAAAATCCCTCAGGAAAATATTTGCGGTTGAATATTCATGGTAGTAACCACTGCCACCAGCCAGAAACTTTAGAGAGTGGGACTTTACGGTACCCCCTCGAAAATGAATCCAAGGGAAAAACTATGAACCCTTTCCAGTACCTCCATAGTAAGATGGGTTGGACTGGTTAAGTTCATAACATTTGACTAGTAAAGTCAATGGGGACTTTACATGCCCTGGGAGACAGTAGTCAGTCCCAGGATATGGAGTCTATGGTTGGGGGTCGCTACGACACCCCTGTGTCACTGCACTGAGGGTGCTGTGTTACACATGTGAATAAAGATGGTTCCTATGGGTGAGAGAAAATCCCATAGGCACTAAACAAAAAAATAGCCTAGAACACACATAGCAAAAATGCCTGAGTGGGAATAAGAGTCTCACTCTTAGCAGGTAAAAAGAAACAAACCCTTCAAATCCAGCAAAGCTGCTGGGGGACTCTATAGGTAAGGTAAATTAGCCATAGAATGAGAATTCTCCCTAACAGCCGTTCCCCCAATCACCAATTTGGCACACGCAACATGAACCTCTCTTTCTCAATGGGACCCTTATCGAACACCCCAACATGACACACACCATTTTTGAATAAGGGGGCTTTGAAATATATTTAACCAACAGGCTCACTCTATTTTGATTACTAGCTCTATTTTTTGCATGCTACACCACATATTTGGGATAGTCTCTGTCAATGAATCTATTCAATGCCAAATCTGTCTCCGAATAGAAAGACTGCAATTGCATCTAATCCTTAAAAACTGCTCATAAGGCAGGTTTTCCCTTAGGGCTTTGGAATGAAAACTTCAGTTGTGTAAAATGATGTTGCTGTCTGTCGGCTTCTTATAGAGGCCCCGTGTCAATGTGTCCTCCTTCACTGTAATCAAATGGTCCAAGAATTGGATTGAGCGATTGATTATCTTTGCAAATGGTGAATCCTAAATTCGTATTTAGTTAATTCATCTATTCAAAGAACTTATCAATGTTAACCTCTCTAGTATTCCAAATAACCAGTATTTCACTGATAAACCTTTTTGTACCAAAGAATGGCATTGGCAAACTGCTTATTGTCAGAAATGATGTTTAACTCTTCAAATTTCACCATATAGAGAACACTTCCATTCTCTTTTTCCTTAAACCATTAGCTACTGCTTCCTGACATGTTTGTAAACATACAAAAAATATCCCCAGCAATGTATTCTGATGAAGGCAATTAAAACACACCTATTTATGATTGTAATAGAAATGTATTGATGTCACTAAAAAGGCATTCAAGTTTCAAATCTAAACACAATTTATAATGGAAATAAATCCAGCCCAAAAGACATAATGTAGTGAAACTAACAGAATCTATCCATGCAAGAATATATACATCTTGACATGGAATACCCTATCAACCTCACCTAAAGCTCAATCTCATCACATGAAATGCTTTCATACACACACGCCAGATTTGCTACACACACGTACAAGCGCATCAATCACAGTAGAATATTTCCCTCCTCTGACAATTGCCTCACGCTTGGAAGAGCTATCATCAGCAGCAAATCGGACTTTTGCAACACCATCCTCTGTGGAACCTCAACCAAAAACCTCACCAAACTTTGACTGATCCAAAACAATGCCCTTTGGGCAGACTGCGGGATGAAAGAAACGGATCACATTTCCCAAGCGAGGCCCGAGGCTCACTGGCTACCAAAGCCCATATTGAATTTAAAATCCTCTCGATCACGCATCGATGCATCAACAACAATGTGCCTACCTATCTTAAACAGCACATTTCTAAAGGTGCCAAACCACACTGCCTACTTTCCTCCACAACCTTAACTCTCTCAACACCAAGATTTACCAGGAAGATATCAGGCAGCGGGAGCTTCACTGTCATTGCTCCTACTGTGTGGAATGTCCTGCCACCATCTATCCAAGATGAGTGCTCCTAAATAACCTTAGGAAAGAAACTGAAAACCATACTGTTCAACTACTATGTATAAGACTTGATCTACCTATATGACTGTTTTTTGTTTTTCTCACAACTGTAACAGGTACGAGCGCGTGATATTTCCGGGTTGGGCGCTATCAACAAAAGTAATAAATGAGTTCTCTATCGTGCAGGTAATGGTACTTGTTGCACGGTGTTAGGCAGAATTGCATGCAGTACCCTCTGGGACCACCACATACAATTAGGACTACAGGTGTAAGCAAAACCAACCTTTGGTATAAATCTGTACTACACAGTTTAGTGGTAGCAGGGCTGAGCAGCCAGGCTTATCTCAAGAGTGAATGTGAGCAGTACAAGAGGTTACACAGAGGTCTTTGAATCACAGTGGTTCAAGTAGACACTTATACTCAAGGTTTCTTGGTAAAACACTTATTAATTTATTACACAATTGTTTGTCACATTTCACTAGAAGGAGGCAATGTAATATCATACACGAATATACTTCAATACAAAACTGTAAGATTTGAGACAGTTTGAGCTCCTCTGAAGTAGGAACAAAATAGCAGTTCAATTACTTAGCAGTGAGCAAAAAGGGACAAGGTAAGTAGAATAGATCCAATTTACTTGTTACATAGTGCAAATAGTTTCAGTTCACCAGAAGAGTTCAATTCAAGTCAATAGGCCTAGGCCAAAGTCAATGGGCTATTGTTCTGGATAGGAAAGATCAGTTCTGGTATGAAACAGTGAAGTCTTTGCAAAAGTTCTCAGAAGTAGTTTAGGTGAAACATAATCATATATAGGGTCACAAGCTGATTAGGCCTGCAAGTTGGGAAAGTTTCACAAACTTTCACTACAAGAGGGGCGTTCTCTCAATCGGGTTGCCACAGTACCTTAATTTGAAGAAACAAATGCTGCTGAAGTTGTTGATTGCTGGCAGTTCCTGCAGATCTCACTGTTCCGGAGCCTCAGTCGTGGGGACAAGAGGGAGGACGTCGAGGGACTCTTGCACTGCACAGGATCATTGAAGAAAGCAAACAAGATGGAGTCACTTCAATTCCAGTAGCTGTAGATTCAAGAACACAAGCTGGTGTCCCTCTCACTGGTTAATCCTAACCAACCTTGAGAATGGTATCCAGGTGTTTTACGAGTTGATTGGTCCCACCAATTCAAAGGAAGAAGCCATCCTTGAAGGAGCTTTTCTGTCAAAATGGAGTTTGGCAATTCGGTCCTGCAGCAGGGTGTCACCGGGCAAACCAACGGTCCGGGAGTTGCAGCAGCCGTCCTCTTCCAGCTCTTCTTTGGTTCTTTCGTTCCAGCGGTCGACTCTGCTTTCCAGTTCAAGAGACCCGCCTTTTAAACAGTTCTCTCCCTATCATTCCAGCGTAGCTGCCACTTACCCAGCAGGATGGCTGCCCTTGCCAGACAGTCAGCCAGCCAATCACACGAGAGTGCATTTGAGTCTCCTAAGAGACTAAGCACAGGGAGTTTCGGGCACCTCCCTCACTTCCTGCCCAGACTCTCAGATGCCAGAGGTGGTCTTCACTCCTGAAGCCCACCAAAGGCACACAAACAAAGGGACCAAACCTGGTTTGGCGCACAGAGACAAACTCTAGAAGGACCTTTACAAAAGAAACAGCGAAAAAAGAAGACCGGGACCTGTTAAAACAAAGGGACTTAAGGCACCATCTTGAAAAACATGGCTCCCGTGATTTATAGCTACCGGTGTTCGCGGTCGGGAAAAATCATGGTAGTTCGTTGTAAAACTACTGCCACCAGCCTTTTCGATAGGAAAGGGTAGCATTTGACTGCTACATGAGTATTTAGACACAGGGGATACTATGTAACCCCTCCAGCACTCCATTGTAAGATAGTGTGTGCTGGGTCTATGAATTTGGAAAGACTAGTAAAGTCAATTTCACTTTACATTCTCTGGGAAACAGTAGTTTATCCCAGAGAAGGTATTTAAACCTTTGGAAAGTCTCAAAGACATCCCTCTGTCGCTGCACTGATGGTGCTGTGTAACACACATGAAAAGATTTTGCCTATGGCGTTATCTAAAACCCCATATTCAAAGAACACAAGTGTAAAACACACATCAAAACACACGAAGAGTGGGAAAAAAAGGCTCACACTCTTTCCAGGTAAAAAAATCAAGTCCTCAAAATCCAGAAAATTTGCTGGGGGTCTCTAAGGTGAAGGGAATTAGCACTTTTTGAGAATTCGTCCTAAAACACGGTCATGCAACAGAAAGGGCTTGCGGGCTCAAGCAATTTTTATAGGGTGAAGCAATGTTCTAATGCACACAGCAGTCTGTTTTAGGGCTCCATTGCAGTGAATAGTTTCTTGTGCGAGGTAACCTTTACACGCAGCATGGGAGCTCACCTATGGATAATGTTTATTAAGGTAATGTGCTATGCCGTGTGAATTGAATAGTTGCATCAGTGTTCATCTTACCTAGTAGCGACTACTGCGGCACTAGGCCTAATAGCTGGGCTCATGGAGCTGTTTATTTACATTAATAACCAGTGACCACAGGGTGTGCATATTTATAGGGCGGGCATCGAGGCCAGGAATATTTCTCTCTGCCTTATTATGTTTATTTTGGCTGCGAAAAAGCACTAGTTAAAACACGGGCCCCTTTTGTTGCAGGGTCGGTTTTACATAGAAAGGCCATGTGTTCAAAGGTGTTTTTATAGCTTAGAATTAGTATATAGGCCTAGCTCCACGGAATAGCAATGAAGTGACTGGGCTATTTATTTGAGCGGGGGCCTGGTCGGAGAACGTATATTTTGGAGGCGGGGAGAGGGGGGGGGTTAAACATTTCTTTATTAGGGCACCATATTCAGATGGGGACGCAAAGGTAGCTCGTGGATGTGTGTGGGTATTATTGAGTTATTCCGATCGCATTTCGCATGATACGGTTTGGGAGGTCTTGGCAGGCAGAATTACTGGGTCGCAGGTGACGTGTTACTTTAAGAGTGAGACTGTATTTGCACGGCAAAATGGGACAAGTTTGAAGTAAGATATGTTACGAGCTATGTTGTTAGATCTTTCTCCAAGCAGCGGGAAAGATAATATATTTGAAATGGCGCCGATAAGTGGGCCATACTTATGGATGCCCTCAGAGGACTGTGTTTCCTTTTATTTTAGTTCTGCATGGGAATGGCAAATGGCAGCCCACGTGTTACCTCACATTCTCTTCTTTGCGAAAGAGGAGATTGTATAGGTATTTTAGTTTCTAACTTTTCTCGCCCCAATATTGTGTGCTGGCTCTGCTTTGCTAAAGAGGTGATTGTATATTGTTTAATTTACTTTCTAATTTTTCTCGAATCAATATTGTATGCTGGCTAGGTAGTGATGTCTAGGTCACGTGGGTCAATTGAAACAAATGACTTGCCCACATTGCAAAGTTCTAATGGGGGTTCTCATTTTATGGATTGCCAGAGGACACCATACACTCAATTTAGGGTGTCATAGTATAAGTGTTGCTAATGCCATGTGGGCCTCATTGCGAGTATGGTGGTCCGGAAACAAGGGTGCCGATTGCATCGTATCGGCACCCTTTCCTGACCGCCATACTCTGAGAACGCTGGTAGGAACCATAAATCCCCCGTCAGGCCTGACCTGCTGGGAAATCAGGCCCCTAGCGGCATGTCTCTCACTGAAGGACCGGCAGCGGGTCCAACTTGGGTCCTTCCTATCATCTGTCTTCCTCTCCACCTGTGGTGTTCCCCAGGGGTCTAATCTCTTGCCCTGGCTTTTCAACCAATACCTGGCAACTCTCGCCTGCTGTATTGTCATTTTTTGCTCAAACGTCCAGTGCTACGCAGACTCACTCAACTCATTTTCAGGCTGCCCTCGGCCACTTCCTCCACCTCTCTCATCACTGATTGCCTAACTGCCATCCAAGATTGGTGTGCCGCCAACGATCTTTGTCTTAATGCCAGCAAGACGGAGATCCTCCTCATTGGCACACCATCACCCTCCTTTCCCCTCACTCTCTGGCTGGCCTCCCTTGGCCCTCCTCCTATCCACACCTGCGAGGCCAAGAACCTTGGTGTCACCTTTGATTCCACACTCTCTTTCTCTGCCCACATCGCTGATGTATCAAAAAGGTCAAACCTCCTACTGCACCTCCTCAGAGGTATTCTTACTTTCCTCTCTTTCCGCCAGAAGCTCACTGTCTTCCACGCTCTGGTTCTCTCTAAGTTGGACTATTGCAACAGCCTCTTAATCTACCTGCCTCTACTCTCTGCCCTTTACAACTTATCCAGAACGGACTGCGAGACTTGTCCTTGGCCTGAAGCCCTGGGATCGTATCTCTCCAGCTCTGAAATCTCTCCATTGGCTCCCAGTGGATGCAAGGATTAAATTCAAAACCCTCTGCATTGTCCACAAGGCTTTCTGGGGCCTGGGTCCAACATACCTTCAGCTATCCCTCCGCAAATACCTCCCATCTCGAGCACTCCGCTCCTCTACCTCTAACTCCCTCAGGGTCAGTTGTTTCTCAAAGAAACGAGCTGGGGGTAGATCTCTTTCTTCGGCTGGGGCCTCCCTCTGGAACAGCCTCTCTGCCACTCTAAAACTTGAGGAGAACCATCTCCGGTTCCGGAAGCACCTCAAAACCCTCCTCTTTGCTTCTGCCTTCTCCTTCCCTCTCCCCTGTTGATTCCACTCTCCCTCTGCACCATGCACCTGGCCACCCTCTGTCCTCTGGGCCCAGGTACCTGCTCATCTTGCCACCCTCACGCACTGCCTATGGGCCACCCCCTGCACTGGGATCTGTATCTGTACCCATACAGTCCTCCCCTTCTCTTCCTGCACTTTCAGACCTACTCTGCCTGCTGCCATAAACCCAGCACTTGCCACTTGCTGGCTGCACGGCCATTGTTGCCTTTTATTTATTATTTTAGTATTATTTTTGTTTTTTTCCTTCTCGCTCCGCACTCTCCTTTTGTTCCCCCTCCCATGCACTTCTCCCCTTTCTCCCTCTACCCTGCACTTGCACGTTCTCAATGTCACTGGGCCTAGTAAGATCATTGTTTTTGTTCACCCCTGTTCCCTTTCCCTTGCCTTGTCCGCTCTGAAACACCTGTGTATGAGCGCAATAGAAATAAAATATCATATCATATATCTCCCAGAACATGTAAAGTTGCCATTGACTTTATTAGTCTTTTTAAATTCCAGACCCATTACAAACTATCTTACATAGAGTTCTGGAAATGGTTAATAGTTATCCTTTTTTGTCTGTCTCTCATGGAACATTATTTCGTTCCCCTTTCTGTAAGATTTGTCTGGTGGCAGAGGTATCTACCATATTTTTCCTACCGCGGTTTATTTAAACAGCCTTGGTATTGTTTTAGGCTATCTCGGTACCCTCAAACTTAAATCTGCTGGACCCCATTTACTTTTATTTGGTTCTGCTTTATTCGCCATTTGTTTTTGTTAAGGTCTTTCTCATGTTTTACTCTGCACTCCAAACCAGGTTTGGTTCCTTTGTTCGCCGTCCTTTGGCAGGCTTCTGCACAGAAGCCCTCCTTAGGCGCCTGAATGTCTGAGGGGGACAGGATGTGAAGGAGGGGTTTGAGACTCCCTGCACAGGGTCTCCTTGGAGACCCATGTCGCACTCTGTATGATTGGCTGTGGTGACTGGCCCGCCAGGACAGCCACCCTGCTGTGTGATTGACAGCCATGCTGTGTGAATGGGGGAAAACTGCATAAAAAGCACGTCTCTGGGACTAGGAAGGCAGAGTCTCCACTGGATCTAGAGAACCGAAGAGAAACTGAAAGAAGAGGACCACTACCATGACTAAACCTTTCGTTGAAGATCTGCAAGGAATCTTCTTCCCTTGAGCTGGTGGGACCAACCAGTTCACCAAACACCAAGCAAGGCTTCCCGCCCCTGGTCGAATTTGCTGTGCACAGCTGCAGTGAACCGGATAGCCAGGAGGACCCGACCCTCTTTGGGTTTTAAGGAGCGCACCTTTTATTTGTTGCTTTGCTCTGCTGCTGGTTTCTTCCCTGGGCACTGCAGGACCTTCCAGTCTTCCTACTTGGTGTCAGTCCAACAGTCGCTTCAGGAACTGTGAGCCTGCAAGACCTGCCAGGAACTTCTGCCTCAGCTACAGCCGTCTTCTTCATTTAAGGTACTGTTCAAACTCGGTTGTTCATTCTGTCTGACCGCGGTGAAAGTATTTGAAATCTTTTACCAATCCGAGTGCTTGTTCTTCTCGACTCTTTTAAGTAACTCACCAACTTCGTTTTGAACTCTTGGTAAAGACTTAATCGCGAACTACTCTGAACTGTGTGATCCTCTGCAAAGACTCGGAACCATTAACGTTGGCCCAGGCCTATTGATTTGAATCCTCATTGTAGCAAGCCTTTTCTAGATTGCCATACCTACTTAGTTGTTGGTGCTGCTTAATTTTGTATAACCTTGTCTTTCTCTCCTTTTTAAATTGCTGGAATGCCATTTTGCTCACACTTCATTTTGAGCTTAATTTGTCCAGAATTCATCAGGTGTTGTGTAGTATATTAAGAGTGTGATTTTTCTGCTGCTTTACTTAGTGTATTGTTTTACAACTGATGTGTAAATAAATGTATATTCTTTTGCTCAGAAACCTTGAGTCAGTGTTTGTTTGAACCATAGTAATGTGTTGTCCTTTGTGTAACTATTGATACTGGTCACTTTACTCTTGAGATAAGTCTGGATGCTCAGCCATCGCTGCCAATTTACTGTGTAGTACAGGCTTGTACCAAGGGTGAATGTGTACTTGCACTTGTAGTCTTAATTGCGTGTGGTGTTCCCAAAGGGTACTGCATATGATTCTGCCTAACAGTTACGCCCTAGGAGCCCTGTTGCAGTGGTGGGGTGGGGGGGTGTGTGATTTTCTGCGGGAACTCTGTTTTTATCACAGGAGCTGGTAAGACAATCAGTAGGTGAAGCATTTGAATGAACGTTTTTGGGGGGTCTATCCTGCAATATCACAACCAGTCACCTGGTGTTTCCTGGGCTGGGCCTCCTGACAAGTTCCAAAAGGGACGACATAAATATAGGGACCCAGCGCCAGGGTGCAGACACTGCACAATGCTAAGGTAACTCAGCGAGATAAGCACATGTGAGCAACAAGCTGGTCATTATTTAAAATCACTGCAGGTTTACTGAGACTTCTATCTCTCCAATGGGTCTACCATTGACTGGGTTAATGAGAATGATCCTCACGAAGAACATACAATTTACTTTGTGCTATGCTCTAAATAGCTGACCATGATATAGTTATTTATTATTAATTTTGTTCTGATTATTATTTTTGCCTCTCAATAAACTGTCACATTTGTAAAATGAGTATAGGCCGAGCAGCTGCTAAAGTGTGATAATGGTTCACAGCATGTTTTTTAGGCCTGAAAGAAAGTGAACTTATTAGAAAAATGGAAGGCAAGGAGATGCAGACAGAGGAAATTTTTTTAAAGTAAAAGTAATTGAGACCACTGGGAGAGAGGTGAACAGACCAGGGCTGAAGCATAGGCAACAGCATTAGTGTTGTCTTGGGGCATATAAAAGACATTTAAATTGAAAGAAACAGCAGAGTTAGTTAAGAAACCTTAACAAAGGCAAGTGAGTGATATTTCCGAGATGACACCCAATGATATCTGGCTGGTTGAAGGGAGATGGCATCATGTATAGGCCATGGGAAGAATGAAGGGGCCAGACTCTAGTGGCGCAGAAGTAGTATCCAGAGCCCCACGGGGGTCTGATCGCAAATGCGCAAATGGCTCAGATGGAGAACATTAATGCTTCACTGCTTAGCCTCATTGCATCTTTGAGAATAGTACCCCCGGCCCCAGGCTAGTGCCTGTAGGTGAGGGTGGCCCAATGATTGGAAGAACACACTAAGATTGGGACACAATTAACGATTTCAGTTAAAGTAGCTCAGCATATTAACAGGGTAATTCATAGAATTTTGCAGAAAAGTGTCGCAAGCGGCTGGCGCAGAGTGTCCGCGTGCGATTGTCTGCGCCAGGCGCGTGCGCCAAAACCGATTTCAGCGCACACCGTATTCATGGATTTTAGGCTCCCAAACCAGCCGTGGCGCAGAGTATCGCAGCGACCCTGCAGCAGCGCCAGTAACGCCCCCAAGAACGCCCTCGCGCAAGGAAAAGCCATCAAAATCGCTAAATCATCGCAAAGGGCTGCGCTAACCCTGGACCAGTTTACAGGGCTGCCAAACAAGAAACGCAAAGCGGGTAACGTTCATATCAGGGGTACGCGGGAAGTTTTACATGCGATTAGCCAGGGTAAGTGTATTACAGGGGTACGCGGGAAGTTTTACACGCGATTAGCCAGGGTACGTGTATTACAGGGGTATGCGTGAAGTTTTACACGCGATTAGCCAGGGTACGTGTATTACAGGGATACGCGGGAATTATCACACACGATTTGGCTGGGTACATGTATTACAGGAGTGCGCGGGAAGTTACACACGCGATTTGGCTGGGTACGTGTATTACAGGGGTGCGCGGGAAGTTACACACGCGATAAGGCTGGGTGGGTCCTCACAGGTGTTCCCTGTACACCCTCCACAGCCCCTGCAGGCAGCCCACAAAACAGGGGACTACCCTGCACACCTGCTCATGTCCCCCACCCCCCAACCCCCCAGCAGTGTGGGGCACCCTCCACCAGCCCCCCACTCATGTCCCCTATAACCCCCACCCACAGCAGTGCAGGGGCAGCCTCCACCAGGCCCCCACTCATGTCCCCCACCCACCCCACCCTCCAGCACTGTGGGGCAGCCTCCACCAGGCCCCCACTCATGTCCCCCACCACCCCCACCCCCTAGCAGTGCAGGGGCAGCCTCCACCAGGCCCCCACCCATGTCCCCTATCACCCCCACCCCCTAGCAGTGCAGGGGCAGCACCACCAGGCCCCCACAAATGTCCCCTATCACCCCCACCCCCCAGCAGTGCAGGGGAAGCCTCCACCAGGCCCCCACTCATGTCCCCTATCACCCCAACCCCCTAGCAGTGCAGGGGCAGCACCACCAGGCCCCCACTCATGTCCCCTATCACCCCCACCCCCCAGCAGTGCAGGGGCAGCCTCCACCAGGCCCCCACTCATGTCTCCCACCCCCCACGCCCCCCCAGCCACCAGGGGCAGCCTCCACCATGCCCCCACTCATGTCTCCCACCCCCCCACACCCTAGCAGTGCAGGGGCAGCACCACCAGGCCCCCACTCATGTCTCCCACCACCCCCACCCCCTAGCAGTGCAGGGCACCCTCCACCAGGCCTCCACTCATGTCCAACTCATGTCTCCCACCACCCCCACCCCCCAGCAGTGCAGGGGCAGCATCCACCAGGCCCCCACTCATGTCTCCCACCCACCCCACCCCCCAGCCACCAGCGGCAGCCTCCACCATGCCCCCACTCATGTCTCCCACCCCCCCACCCCCTAGCAGTGCAGGGGCAGCACCACCAGGCCCCCACTCATGTCTCCCACCACCCCCACCCCCTAGCAGTGCAGGGCACCCTCCACCAGGCCCCCACTCATGTCCAACTCATGTCTCCCACCACCCCCACCCCCCAGCAGTGCAGGGGCACCCTCCACCAGGCCCCCACTCATGTCCAACTCATGTCCCCTATCACCCCCACCCCCCAGCAGTGCAGGGGCAGCCTCCACCAGGCCCCCACTCATGTCTCCCACCATCCCCACCCCCCAGCCACCAGGGGCAGCCTCCACCAGGCCCCCACTCATGTCTCCCACCACCCCCACCCCCTAGCAGTGCAGGGGCAGCACCACCAGGCCCCCACTCATGTCCCCTATCACCCCCACCCCCTAGCAGTGCATGGGCAGCACCACCAGGCCCCCACTCATGTCCCCCACCACCCCCACCCCCTAGCAGTGCAGGGGCACCCTCCACCAGGCCCCCACTCATGTCCAACTCATGTCCCCTATCACCCCCACCCCCCAGCAGTGCAGGGGCAGCCTCCACCAGGCCCCCACTCATGTCTCCCACCCACCCCACCCCCCAGCCACCAGGGGCAGCCTCCACCATGCCCCCACTCATGTCTCCCACCCCCCACCCCCTAGCAGTGCAGGGGCAGCACCACCAGGCCCCCACTCATGTCTCCCACCACCCCCACCCCCTAGCAGTGCAGGGCACCCTCCACCAGGCCCCCACTCATGTCCAACTCACGTCTCCCACCACCCCCACCCCCCAGCAGTGCAGGGGCACCCTCCACCAGGCCCCCACTCATGTCCAACTCATGTCCCCTATCACCCCCACCCCCCAGCAGTGCAGGGGCAGCCTCCACCAGGCCCCCACTCATGTCTCCCACCATCCCCACCCCCCAGCCACCAGGGGCAGCCTCCACCAGGCCCCCACTCATGTCTCCCACCACCCCCACCCCCTAGCAGTGCAGGGGCAGCACCACCAGGCCCCCACTCATGTCCCCTATCACCCCCACCCCCTAGCAGTGCATGGGCAGCACCACCAGGCCCCCACTCATGTCTCCCACCACCCCCACCCCCTAGCAGTGCAGGGCACCCTCCACCAGGCCTCCACTCATGTCCAACTCATGTCTCCCACCACCCCCACCCCCCAGCAGTGCAGGGGAAGCCTCCACCAGGCCCCCACTCATGTCTCCCACCCACCCCACCCCCCAGCCACCAGGTGCAGCCTCCACCATGCCCCCACTCATGTCTCCCATCCCCCCACCCCCTAGCAGTGCAGGGGCAGCACCACCAGGCCCCCACTCATGTCTCCCACCACCCCCACCCCCTAGCAGTGCAGGGCACCCTCCACCAGGCCCCCACTCATGTCCAACTCATGTCTCCCACCACCCCCACCCCCCAGCAGTGCAGGGGCACCCTCCACCAGGCCCCCACTCATGTCCAACTCATGTCCCCTATCACCCCCACCCCCCAGCAGTGCAGGGGCAGCCTCCACCAGGCCCCCACTCATGTCTCCCACCATCCCCACCCCCCAGCCACCAGGGGCAGCCTCCACCAGGCCCCCACTCATGTCCCCTATCACCCCGACCCCCTAGCAGTGCATGGGCAGCACCACCAGGCCCCCACTCATGTCCCCCACCACCCCCACCCCCTAGCAGTGCAGGGGCAGCACCACCAGGCCCCCACTCATGTCCCCTATCACCCCGACCCCCTAGCAGTGCATGGGCAGCACCACCAGGCCCCCACTCATGTCCCCCCCCACCCCCTAGCAGTGCAGGGGCAGCGTCCACCAGGCCCCCACTCATGTCCCCTATCACCCCCACCCCCTAGCAGTGCAGGGGCAGCACCACCAGGCCCCACTCATGTCCCCTATCACCCCCACCCCCCAGCAGTGCAGGGGCAGCCTCCACCAGGCCCCCACTCATGCCCCCTATCACCCCCACCCCCTAGCAGTGCAGGGGCAGCACCACCAGGACCCCACACATGTCCCCTATCAACCCCACCCTCCAGCAGTGCAGGGGCAGCATCCACCAGGCCCCCACTCATGTCACCCACCCCCCCAGCCACCAGGGGCACCCTCCACCATGCCCCCACTCATGTCTCCCACCCACCCCACCCCCCAGGACTGTGGGGAAGCCTCCACCAGGCCCCCACTCATGTCCCCCACCACCCCCACCCCCTAGCAGTGCAGGGGCAGCCTCCACCAGGCCCCCACTCATGTCCCCTATCACCCCCACCCCCTAGCAGTGCAGGGGCAGCACCACCAGGCCCCCACTCATGTCCCCTATCACCCCCACCCCCCAGCAGTGCAGGGGAAGCCTCCACCAGGCCCCCACTCATGTCCCCTATCACCCCCACCCCCTAGCAGTGCAGGGGCAGCACCACCAGGCCCCCACTCATGTCCCCTATCACCCCCACCCCCCAGCAGTGCAGGGGCAGCCTCCACCAGGCCCCCACTCATGTCTCCCACCCCCACGCCCCCCCAGCCACCAGGGGCAGCCTCCACCATGCCCCCACTCATGTCTCCCACACCCCCTCCCCCTAGCAGTGCAGGGGCAGCACCACCAGGCCCCCACTCATGTCTCCCACCACCCCCACCCCCTAGCAGTGCAGGGCACCCTCCACCAGGCCTCCACTCATGTCCAACTCATGTCTCCCACCACCCCCACCCCCCAGCAGTGCAGGGGCAGCATCCACCAGGCCCCCACTCATGTCTCCCACCCACCCCACCCCCCAGGACTGTGGGGCAGCCTCCACCAGGCCCCCACTCATGTCTCCCACCATCCCCAACCCCCAGCCACCAGGGGCAGCCTCCACCAGGCCCCCACTCATGTCTCCCACCACCCCCACCCCCTAGCAGTGCAGGGGCAGAACCACCAGGCCCCCACTCATGTCCCCTATCACCCCCACCCCCTAGCAGTGCAGGGGCAGCAGCACCAGGCCCCCACTCATGTCCCCTATCACCCCCACCCCCTAGCAGTGCAGGGGCAGCACCACCAGGCCCCCACTCATGTCCCCTATCACCCCCACCCCCTAGCAGTGCAGGGGCAGCACCACCAGGCCCCACTCATGTCCCCTATCACCCCCACCCCCCAGCAGTGCAGGGGCAGCCTCCACCAGGCCCCCACTCATGTCCCCTATCACCCCCACCCCCTAGCAGTGCAGGGGCAGCACCACCAGGCCCCCAATCATGTCCCCTATCACCCCCACCCTCCAGCAGTGCAGGGGCAGCCTCCACCAGGCCCCCACTCATGTCACCCACCCCCCACCCCCCCAGCCACCAGGGGCACCCTCCACCATGCCCCCACTCATGTCTCCCACCCACCCCACCCCCCAGGACTGTGGGGAAGCCTCCACCAGGCCCCACTCATGTCTCCCACCACCCCCACCCCCTAGCAGTGCAGGGGCAGCACCACCAGGCCCCCACTCATGTCTCCCACCACCCCCACCCCCTAGCAGTGCAGGGCACCCTCCACCAGGCCCCCACTCATGTCCAACTCATGTCTCCCACCACCCCCACCCCCCAGCAGTGCAGGGGCACCCTCCACCAGGCCCCCACTCATGTCCCCCTGCACCCCCACCCCCCAGGACTGTGGGGCAGCCTCCACCAGGCCCCCACTCATGTCTCCCACCATCCCCACCCCCCAGCCACCAGGGGCAGCCTCCACCAGGCCCCCACTAATGTCTCCCACCACCCCCACCCCCTAGCAGTGCAGGGGCAGCACCACCAGGCCCCCCTCATGTCCCCTATCACCCCCACCCCCCAGCAGTGCAGGGGCAGCCTCCACCAGGCCCCCACTCATGTCCCCCTGCACCCCCACCCCCCAGCAGTGCAGGGGCAGCCTCCACCAGGCCCCCACTAATGTCTCCCACCACCCCCACCCCCTAGCAGTGCAGGGGCAGCACCACCAGGCCCCCCTCATGTCCCCTATCACCCCCACCCCCCAGCAGTGCAGGGGCAGCCTCCACCAGGCCCCCACTCATGTCCCCCTGCACCCCCACCCCCCAGCAGTGCAGGGGCACCCTCCATCAGGCCCCCACCCATGTCTCCCACCACCCCCACCCCCCAGCATCCAGGGGCAGCCTCCACCAGGCCCCCACCCATGTCTCCCACCACCCCCACCCCCCAGCCACCAGGGGCAGCCTCCACCAGGCACCCACTCATGTCCCCTATCACCCCCACCCCCCAGCCACCAGAGGCAGCCTCCACCAGGCCCCCACCCATGTCTACCACCACCCCCACCCCCCAGCAGTGCAGGGGCACCCTCCACCAGGCCCCCACTCATCTCCCCCTGCCCACAGGCCCTGACAATCCTCAAGCATGTGCCTCATGGCCAGCCACCACAGCCCAAAGACACATCCAAGTATTACATGCGCCCATGATACTACTCCAATGGAAACAATGTAAATGAACACATGTGTCTCACACACACACAATGGTTGCAAGTGAACCTGAAAACCCATATCATGACATGCATGAAAACAATGAGATGAAACCACACTTTGAAGAATGAAAAAATCAAAATAATGTATTAAAAACAACAGTAATGGCAATCAAAATTAAACAACATAAACAAGTATAAAATAAAGAAAATTAAGCTGGCTGTCCCTTTTCAAAATAAAATCAATAAATGATAATCCAAAAAAATGTCTTCCAAAGTTCAAGTCCATAAAAAGGAAATGAAGGGAAAAAATAAATAGAAAACCATTGCTCCATGGAAAAAAATATTCATAGTAAAAAAAATATCCAAATGCAAAGTCCAACTATGTACAAAGTATTCAGGGTCCACCATCCCAACAGAAGAAATGAAACCTACAAAAAACCTATCTAAAATGGAAGTATATACAAAAGGTGGAGCAGTGTCCGTCGACTCGAAATAAAAATAAACAATAAAGGAAACCTATCACTAAATAACTATATACAATGGCGGCGGGCCAGTCCAGCGGCTCACTCAGTGGTGTTCCGGGCCAGGGCATCATCGAACTACTTGTCTATGTCCCGGAGGCGGTCCTGTTCCATGGCCCCGAGGGTCCGCAGGGACGACGACATGTTCACCTCCAACTCCCTGCGGATTGCCTCGAGGCACTCGGCCCGCCTCAGGGCCCTCTGCATGGAGTTCTCCGCCCTGACCATCGTGAGCCGCGCCTCTACTGCCCGCTGCCGCTCCGCATCTATGGCGTGGCCCAACCGCTGCCACACGGAAGACACTGCCCGTCCAGGGTCCTCCTGCCCTCCGGCCGATGCCTGCCCCTCCGATGTTGAAGGCCCCGAGCTATCGTGGCTCCCACCTACAGCCTCCTGCTGCTGCAGCTGCTGCTGTCCATGTACCCTGTCCGATGGTGCCTGCACATCCTCCTCCAGCTGGGGTGCAGTCGTTGATGTGGCCACCCCTGCTGGACGTCCGACTCCCGACTGTGGCAGGGATCTGTTGTCCACCATCCTGGCCGCACGGTCGGAGGCAGCTCCACAGGGCACCCAGGTGACACATGGGTGGGAAGATGGCATGGAGGACGACTGGGGCATAGGGGGTTCTGTGGAGAAGGGGGTCGGAACAAGGTCCAGGAAACGGAGGAATCCAGCCCTGGTGAGCTGTCCCAGTGGGTCAACGTGGTCAACGAGCCATGCGAGAAGACGTGCAGACTCATCATGAAAAGACTGCAGGTCAGCTCGCATTGCCCGTTGACGCAACGCCACCCCACTCTGGACAGGCTCAACCTGGTGCAGGATAGCCACATCCGCAGGGAGAGGAAGGCCAGGTGTTGTAAACCAATCCCCTCCCTGAGAACGGGTCTGGAGGTAGGCATCCCCGCTGGTGCAAGATGATGCAGTGACAGGAGCAGGGACAGGATTGCACACAGGCACCTCCGCGGCGGCCTGTGCTGCCTCCTGTCCCTGATCCTGCACTGCACCACTAGCACCAGTGGAATCCCCACCTCCAGACCCCGCCTCTGTCGCTTGCACGGCCTCCTCCTCCACCAAACCCCCCACCAACCTGGATGACTCCGTGCCATCTTCCTCCGGTGGGCCCTGTGGGGTCCCAGCTGCTCCTTCTGCTGCCGAGGAGTCCAACTCCAACCTCCGCCTCTTGGATCTCCCCTCGGCAGCTGCGGCCTGGGACACGGCACCGGACTCCTCACTCCCCGACGAGATCAGAACCTGGGAGGGGATCCGGGCCTTGCTGGTGGTGCGACCCTTGCCGCTGTGCTCCACAGCACCTTCTCCGCCCTCTTCATCAGTTGACGCTGCATACAGGGAGAAAGAAAACACAGGCATCAGGGCACTGTAAAATGGACTCATACACACATGACAGTTATACATGAGTGGCATTGGTAAACCTCAGACATGGCATCACAATCCCCAACACACATGACATTTCAACTTGCACACATGAGCCATACCACAGCCATATTGCAACAGCCAGAACCATCCATTCACACACAACAGCATGAGCAGCCAAAGGTCATCCACACATCACATGCAACATAGGGAGTACACTACACATGCACACACACCACCAAACTTGCATGCATGTGTACACCTCCGCCAACTGTCGCAGTGTTTTGATCGACATGCATGTCACACCTGACAATCATTCCTCCACATCCCGTGCCATGCGAGCCCACACACACAAGCACCATCCATGTGTCACACATGAGACCCCTCGCATGTGTCACCCTCACGGCCCTGTACACCCCCCCTACTTGCCCACATAAAAATACATGTTCAACCTGCACACTCCTGGCACACCACCACACGCACAGCTTATAATCAGTATGCATGTACACTTACCGCTCAACTCCAGATGGGTCTGCCTCTCAAGGACCTGGATGTGGAGCACTGGGGATATGCGTTCCAGGGCCCTCATCTGATCTTCCGACAAGTGGCCCTGGCGCCCCTTAGCATCCGCTGCCTTCAGGAGGCGCTGGGCCTTGTTGAGGGTCCTGGAACTGAAGTCCTCCCAGCGCTTCCTGACACGTTCGTAGTCGCGGACTGCCACCTCCTCCGCGTTGATGGCAGTCACGATGTCCATCCAGATCCGAGTCCGTCCTTCCTTGTCGGCGCGCAACCTTCCGAAGAGGGCATCATACTGCCCCAGGACATGCTCCACCAGGACACCAACTTCGGTGGCAGTGAAGCTGGTGCCCCTCTGCCTCCTTGGCCGGGGGTTGCCACTGGTGCCAGATTTTGCAGTGCCCGACTTGGCAACCCCAGAGGCAGGAGTGGGTGGGCAACTGGGTCCTGGGGCTGGGCTGTGGGGCGATGAAAAAGCAGTCAGGAGTCTTCGGTTCCAGCAGGGGTGGTCAAAGCAACAGCACCCCTGGCTGATGCGCAGGCAGCAAATGGCAGGGCACGTGGGCAGCAGGCAGTCAGGCAGCAGCAGATGGCAGGTGGGAGCGTGCTCAGGGCTCTGGGGGGCAGTAATTTGGCCTTCTGGGCAGGAGCGTGGTCTTCCGTGTGTGAACGCGTGGCCAGCTTGATACGGAGTGATTTTGCACGTGAAAATCCAGCACGTCTGCGTGTAATTCGAGGAAAGGCCCTTAGCGCGTAAGCGCGTCAGCACACGTCTGTACATTCATTGGCCCAAAGGCCACCAGCGTCTGCGCGTCTATGAAGTCACGTGCACGTTGAATATGGCACACGTTTGAAATGTTGCGTGTTAAAAAAATGAAAGACACGTCCGAGTGTCAAAGCGTGTAATTGATGGAAATGGCCTTAGAGAGTACACGCGGAAGTGACAAAGCGTGTAATTGGTGGAAATGGCCCTACACGTGGAAGTGACAAAGCGTGTAATTGGTGGAAATGGCCCTAGTGCGTACACGCGGAAGTGACGCTGGACGTGTGGGCCTGCATAAAAGTTACTTCTAGAACACCATTTCCTTGTACGTGCTTTTCGTGGAGAGCGAGTGGGTGAAATCTGTACTTCTTGTCGTTTCACACCGATTTACTTCACAGCGTTTCCAGTTCGTACTCCCTGTTACCTCTGACAGCTTTTTCTCTTTTTTCTCTTTTTCTGGTTTTTCTGGGCCTGTTCCCTCAAACAGCGTTCCCTTCTACTGTTGTCCTGTCTCCTCAGATAGCGTACAATTCTTCTTTTGGCGGGGGTGTTGCCAACGCGCACACGCGCTTCTTTTTCACGCTCTTTTTCCTGGCAGACGGTGAGTTACGCACGTATCTAACATCTGTGCTTGCCCCGTGTGTAGCCTACCCCTTCAGAGGTCATTTTAGGCTGCGTGTGACACGCATACGTTCATTCTTGTGTTACTGGGTGCCACAGCGTAGTGCGGTTTTTTTTTCCGCACATGTGGTCTAGGAGGGGTTGCGTGCACGTCATCTCCCTTTTTTGGGCTTCCTGTGCGTTGCGTCACCCGTCACCTTTCCCCAGGGGTCACATTCAGCCTTGCTAGAGCACTAGGGTACAATTACCATTTGGTACCCAACCCCTTTGACCCCCAATTGCCCACGACAATACTTTACAGCCACTCCCATATGCACATTAACATCAGTTCCATGGTTGGGAGGCGAGGAATCCGTAAGGGTGGCAAAGGTGGACGAGCCACAAGTGGTGGCCGTGGTGGATCCGGTAGGGGACGTGGTCGTATGTGTGGAGGACCAGTCAAGGGCACCCATAATCCCCCCGCCCTCCCTGGTTGAGGCTGATGTGGCTGACACCATCCATGCTCAGCCCTTGTTGGACCAGCCCATTGTGGCACCAGACCTGGCTGACTCCATGGCTGACTTCCAGGTCAGCAGGCCTATGACACGTGCGCTGGTGCACGTTGATGTCATCAGGCCACGTGGATCAGGGGCAGCAAGGTCATCTGCTGCCCCAAGTAGGCAGGGTGGAGAGGCTGCAGGGGCAGCTGCGGCTCCATCCACCCCAGCTCTCACACACCCAGCCAGGACAGTGTCGGTCCTAGTCCATCCTGCTGACATTCCCCCTGACACCATTACACTTGAGCCAATGCCTGCAACTACTCCCATGCTGAGTGTGCAATCCCACACTCCTGATACAGAGTCCACCAGGGCTCCTGCCCCTAGTGTCCAGAGTGGCGTAGGACACTCAGGATCACCACCACCTTCCAAGCGGAAGAGGAAGAGTGCTTGTCCGGCACAGGCTGATGCCCCAGACACGGCTACACAGTCCGGTCCGTCGAGGAAGCCCAGCTTCACGGATGCCGAACTGAATGCACTTGTCGAGTATGTGTCTGCACATGATAACGAAATGGTCATTGCTGCAGGATCCAAGATCACACCTGCACAACGCCAGGCACATTGGCAGACCGTTGCGGACATCGTAAGTGCCCTTGGAATTGTGAGGCGCACAGCCAATGATTGCTATAAGCGCTGGAATGACCTAAAGCGCAGGGCAAAGAATAAGCTGGCCTCAAGTCATGCCGCAACTCTAGTGACTGGAGGTGGGTCTCCAGTAGAAGACATGGAACTCACTCCACATGAGTCAGTCGCTGGGACCTACGTCACGGAGGAACAGATCCAAGGCGTGGGAGATCTGCCTGATTATGAGGCATTGTCCGGTGAGTGCATATGCATGTGTGTGTCATCCATGTGCATGGTGTGTGTGTGAGGGCTTCTGTTTGTGTGCCAGGTGAGGGTGTGTGCGCCTGAGTCGTTTGGGTCACCCATGTGCTTCATGCAATACATTCTGCGCAGCAGCATTTGGCCATAGCAGTATCCCTTCTGCAAACAGTAGACATCTATCCCAACAGCACGCCAGTTGCCCTTGAAGTGTCACCTTGCCACAACATTGTTGCTTATTTTTCTCTGTTCATTCAGGCAGATTGTTTGCATTCCACCACTTTTACTAGGCATTTCTCAGTCCTCTAGTCACATGTCTGACATGGCTATGGTAAAGTGGAGTGACTTTGTTACCTGGATATCATTTGTTTAGACATCTCCCTGTGCAATCGGACCATTTTGGACTGGCAGCTCCAGGTGAAAAATCAGACCTGTTTGAATTAGAAAAGCTATTACATGAGGGAACTGGACTGAATGAATAAGTGCTGCCCTCCTCTCCATCTTCAATCAATAGCAATGGTACCTGCCATCTGTGTGATGGCATGTGTATTTCATCTGGCAATCACAGGCCAATGTGTGATGCCACTGCCAGGCAGCATGCAGAAAATGTGTTCATCTTCCATCTTGATGTCATCAGTGTGTGCCATTTGCCTACCCTTCATACGCAGTGAGGGTGCATGCATGGGAGGGTTTTAGTTATGTGGGACATGTGTCAATCGAGTACTGGTTCTGTTGCTTCTCAGCCCTCATTGTGTGCCATGGTGCTAATGCCTGTTTCCATTTGTTTGCCTTTATGTCTTTGCAGGGGAAGACGCACCTGATACTGCTGGGGTTGTGGAGATGGTGCAGACCCAGGAGGGGTCTGAAGGGCGACCGACCACCAGTGAGGGACGTGGTGTGGTGGTGGGTCAGAACCCACAACTGCTGCAGGTCGTGCTCTCAAGGTGTGTCTCTGGCTGCACCTCCCCCGAGCTGTACTCAGGTGTTGATTCGGATGATGAGACCTACGTGCCATCGCAGGTGAGTGTTCCTGGGAGGGATTCTGTTCTGTCCCACCCACCTGCACCAGGGTCAGAACCCTCAATGGGGATGTCAGTGTTGGCAGCTACGCCTTTGGTGGTTACGGATGCAGGGTCACACTCCGCGACATCTGATCCTGTTCCTGGGCCAGCAGATCAGAGGGAGAATGCAGTCCTGCAGCCTCAGGCAGTGCCGGCACAGCAAGGCGCAGTTCGCCTTGCCCCAGACAGGTGTGGTGCCCGCCGACGTGGTGGCCGTACGCCACCTGGCAATACCGCATGGGAGCAATCCATTTACGGTATGGCAACCCAACAGGCAGCATCATCAGAGATGATGGCTCAGGCCATGGATAGAGTGGCCACTTCCATTGTCCCCCCCGAAAGGCTGATGGAGCGACTACAGCAGGCAACCGACTCCATGGAGGTGTTTTTTTCGCAAGATCCACAAAGGTGGGTTTTGGTGTGCACCGTGTCCTCGGACCTCCTGGGTGGCCTCCCAACCCCCGGGCCCATTAATGACCATTTTTGATTTTTTTTTTCTTCTTTTTTGGGACAGTGTGTTGCCTTGTGTGGCTCCCGTGGGCATACGCTGCATTGTGGCTGGGCACATGCAGGCTTGTCATGTATTTGGTTCAGATGCTTGGGTTTTTGTCACACACACCCCTCCTGCTTCCCGTTTCCATGGGCTTGCAAAGGGTGTGCCCAAGTGACATTGACGTACATGGTGACATTGGACTCCCACTACATGTGTGGGTAGTCTAGTCAATACTGTGTATACATTCCTAGTGCATATTGCTGTTGAGTTGTACACTGCATGTTGCATTGATGTGTAACTCATCATCCATGTCTACCTCCTAATTTGCAGGTCCTTTCCTCATGTCTACACAAGGCCCTCTACTTTGGAGATGGGGTCCATGTTGGCAGCAGTGCACCTACAACTACATGGCGGCAACACTGTACAGTTGGAAGTGGTGGGAGTGCAGGCATTTTTCCTTACATTTGTAATGTCATGTTAATGGTAGTTTTGAGGGTCAGTAGCTGATAAGTGTTATTGCTAAATACCTGCTCAAGTGTGTTGTTGGTCCTGCATTACTGTGAGCATTTCAGGTGTCGCGAGTTTCAATTAGGGACACTGTACTTTGTGACACTTGTGTCATGTTGTGGGGATTACTTTGTTTACCTGCACATAGCATGACCTGGCATGGTGTGTCGTGTGGCGGTGCTGGGGATGGGTTGGGTGACATGGCACTGTCCTGATGTTGCATTTTGCAAGTGGGTATTCATTTTAGCTGCATGAATGTGTTTTTTTCACGAAACTGCATTGGTGGTGTCTGTGTAGGTAGGGATGCACACATTGTAACACTTCCAGGTGAACAATCTCAGGCTGATATGGTTTTGACGGTTGATTCTCCAGACATTCAGGATCAGTGTCAGGTTGAGTCATCATTGATTGTCAGATGGTATGTGCCAAGGCAGTGTGCACTCCAGAGGGGTGTGATTTCTATGTGAAGTAATTAGCCACTAGCTGTGTACGGGCTGCCTCCCCCGTGCCCTTTCCCCTCCCATGCGCAGCGGGCGTGCATGTGGTTGGGGATGTGGGGGCACCACCATGTCCACGGCCAGGCCCCGGCGTGTTGCAACGTTGTGCAGGACACATGCTGCCACTATGATCCTGCATACTACTGGGGGAGCGTATAACAGCTGCCCGCCAGAACGGTCAAGGGAGCGAAAGCGTGACTTAAGCACTCCGAATGTGCGCTCTACTATGCCCCGGGTTGCAATGTGGGCTGTGTTATATCTTACCTCAGGTGGTGTGGTGGGGTTCCGAATTGGCGTCATCATGTGGGGGCTGAGAGGGTAGGCACTGTCCCCTGTGGAGGTGGTGATGGGTATCATTGGTGGGGTTGTGACCTTGCTCAGTATCTGACATGCATGCATGTGCAGTGGCATTCATACTCACCAAGCAGCCATGTATCGCCATGCCGCCCAGCTTCTAGGTCCCGGCTTACGGTGGACATTCGGTAAATGAAGCTGTCGTGGGTGGACCCGGGATAGTTGGCATATACTGAGGTGATGATTCCCTTGGCATTACATACTACCTGTTGATGGAATGCCAGTGCTTGCGGTTCCTATAGATGTGCTCAGATGCCCTGGGGGGACGTAGAGCCACATGGGTGCAGTCGATTGCACCTAGCACTTTGGGGAATCATGCCACACCGTAAAAATCCAGGGCGGCAGCATGCCTTTCTGCAGGTGTTCTGGGCAGGTATATGTGCCTGCGGACTGATGGGCGTGCAGTGATGATGTTCAAGACCTGGTGTAGGCAGCGTGACTGCGTGGCCTGTGACACCCCACCCACTATGGCACTTGTCCGCTGAAATGATCCAGTGGCTAAGAAGTACAGTACATTGAGGACCTTCTCCAGGGGGCTGAGTGCTTGGGAGCACAGGGTGGGTGATGTGAGGCCATCCTCCCACTCACTCACCAGGTCCAGTATTATGTGTGGTGGAAACCTGTACCTCCCATACACCTGGTCATCAGGCATCCCGAAAAGGCTGGTTCTGGGTGTGAAAATTCTGGCACTGACTATCCTCCTCCTTTGGTTGCCCACGGCCACTGCTGCTAGGAACGGTATATTCATCCTGGCGTCTGAGCTTGTTAGTTTTTTGCGCGCAAATGTATGCGTCGCCGGTCGACGTATGCCTGCTTCCTACTGGCGTACATGTTTCTTTGCGCGTGTTGTAGGCGAGCGTGTGAAACTTCCCACGCACCCCTGAAATCCAGTACCCAGGCCAATAGCGTGTGGAAATTCCCGCGCACCCCAGAATACACATGCGCTGATGTACTCGCGTGTGTAAGTGCCCGCGCACCCCTGAAATACACGTACATAGGCCAATCGCGTGTACGCGCACTTTTGTCCAATTACACGCGATGACACTCTGACGTGCAGTCTTTCCACGTGTGCTCCATCATCACGTGCTATGAGGGAAACACCCGTGCGGGTCACGTCACAGACGCGCTTACGCGCCGAGGGCCTTTGGTCCAATAGAATCGCGTATGCGTGCTGACGCGCTATCACGCTAAGGGCCTTTCCTCGAATTTCACGCTGACGTGCAGGATTTTCATGTGCCAAATCACTCCGTATCAAGCTGGCCACGCGAAAACACATGGAAGACCAGGCTCCTGCCCAGAAGGCCGAATTACTGCCCCCCGGTGCCCTGAGCACCTGCACTACAGGTCCATGCCGGTAACTTACCGACTCTGCCATGGAGAAAGGGGGAATTACCACCCCATTACAAGGTTGGTGGGGCGGTAATTCCCCCTTCCTCCATGGCCCTTCCCCATTCCCATTTTTGCCCCATAGGGCATAATGGGAATGGGGAAGGCAGTAATTACGGTACCGCAAATTGCAGTACCGTAATTAGCACCAAGGTCCCTTTGCGGGTCCATTCCTTAACAGCTGGTATAACCAGCCGTTAAGGTGGGAACCCGCAAATGGACCTCGTAATCAGGCGCTAAGGGATTACCGTTACGGGTACCCTTACCGGTACCGGTAATCCCTTAGCGCCAGGGTCGTAATGAGGCCCTAAGACTACTTTGATAACCAAAAGAGTCTCGGGGTATGAAGGTTTTTTGTCAAATGCTTCCATACATCCAGTAAGGTGTCACCCGGTCAATCCGGCAACATTCACAGCTGAACCAGTGAAACCTGATGATGTTTTCCACAACTGTGCAACTTATGAGGGAGAAGAAGAAGAGAGGATGAATGTTAATGAGGATGCCATGGAAGAAGCCGTGCTACTGATTGTTAGCAGGTCTTCAACAATTTATCAGGGCACTGGTGTGAGGCACAAAGGGGTGGCTGTTGTGGCTCTTGTGGATGGGGAACACCGGGTTGGAGTGGAGAAATGATTGCCTCCTCATTATTTTGCAATAAAGCAGCAGAACTAGTGGCACTCCTTGAGGCACTAGTGATGAGTAAGGGAAAGACAGTCAGTATCTACTCTGACACTGTGTATGTCACCTCCACTGTACATTCTGGGTTATCTAGATAGATGAAAGGAGGGTTTAAAAGATCTGACGGGACCCCAATCCAGCATGCTGTGCTGCTATCCCGATTAATTGAAGTGATAACATTGCTCTTAGAGGTTGGAATAGTGAAGTGCACAGCACATACTAAAATAACTGATTTAATAACGCTTGGTAATATTGACACAGACAGAGCGATGAAGGAAGCAGCATACTTGCCATTTTTAGAAACTCCGAAATTCAAAATGTTGTCCCAACAAGCACAATTACAAGTCCCGTGTACTGCAATCCATTTGCTTCAAATAGTAGAAATGCAGGGAAAGGCGATGAAGGAAGCAGCATACTTTCCATTGTCCCGACAAGCACAATTGCAAGTCCTGTGTACTGCAATCCATTTGCTTCAAATGGTAGAATGCAGGGAAAGGCACCTCAAGAGGAGAAGGAGCCCTGGGCAAAGAGGGGATGTATGCTCTCGCCCACAGACTTTTTGTGGAGACAGGAGTTGATGGGAAAGGTAGTTATGTCCATAGAACTACTCCTTATGGCTCCAGAGCAACTACATTACCCATTGCATATGTCCCGACAACAAATATCAACAGAACTCCAGGAGGATTGGTTTATACCAAACATTCACAAACATGTAAATAGGTTCATAGGGAATTTTATAGTTTGTTAATAATTCAATCCTGGTAACACCATGAAAGCAGTGAGTGGGTCATTTCAGAGAACTTCACATTTATTTTGTCGGTATGATACAGAAGTGTAATAATTTCAGGTATTTGATTGTAATTATTTGCCAATTTTCTCAATGGCTTGAGGTTGGTCCATGTGTGCACCCTGATGCAAAATCGGTGGCTACATTTCTGGTTAGGGAGGTATTTCCAAGGTGGGGAATATGTGAAGCCCTGAAATAAGATAATAGGACCCATTTTTCTAATGCATTATTTGCTGAGAATACATCACTTCTGGGGGATCAAGCACAGGTTGTGCTCAGTGTATCACCCAAAAGTCAATGGACTATTGGAAAGGCTTAATGGTTTGCTTAAAATACCGTTGTCTAAATCATGTAATGAATTGCGAAAAAGTTGGTTGTACTCTCTTCCGTTGGCCATGTTTTACTTACAAAATAAGCCAGGGAAAGATCATCACCTCAGTTTTCATGAGGTGGTGACAGGCATAGATTGTGTACACTACTCTCACCCACACGCACAGGTTCAGATGCACATAAGTCAGCACAGATTCTTATAGAAGAGATTGGGGAATATCTTTGGGCTTTGACTAAGAGCTTTTAAAATTGTATCTTCTCAGGTTACTGCATCACATCAACAAGCAACGGGAAAATACAGCAAGGAACAAGAAGATCAGCAGCAACCATTGCAACTACCTGGGGATGCCATCTATGTGCATTCCTTTGTTCGCCGCTGGAATGAACAGCGTATCCATGGGCCTCATTGAGTAATCTTTGCTACACCGACTGCAGTCAAAGTGGTGGGAAGCAAAACCTGGATCCATGTCCATGATGTACAAAGGGATACTGGGGTCCGTTCACTGACACCTAGGGAACAGTAGTCCTAAAAAGATAAATGTGCACTAAGGAAGTGCAGTTCATGCCAGTGAAAAGTGGAGGGGGCGCACAGAGATTGAGAATTATTTGTTATTCAGACTGTAAAACAAAAGAATGTATTTAAAAATGTGAATGAGAATGTGTATATATTTTTCTCTCTTGATTTCTGTGGTATATGTTCTCAATAGTAGCAATGCAAATGGGTCTGAGTCATAAAGTGCTATGGATACGGCAGAAAAATTGTTAGAAGCACAACAAGACCTTGAAATAGATTTTGTAAATAATGATGATGATGTAAATTTAGAAACAGTAAATGACGCACACGATTTCACATAAGATAATTTGTGGTATCATGATATGAAGAGGGTGGGGAGAGAGAGAGCAACAGAGTTGTGTT
Source organism: Ambystoma mexicanum (assembly GCF_040938575.1). Lineage (NCBI taxonomy): Eukaryota > Metazoa > Chordata > Amphibia > Caudata > Ambystomatidae > Ambystoma > Ambystoma mexicanum. The sequence goes on along the minus strand of NC_090923.1, from coordinate 785,193,129 downwards.
ATATTTGCTCTCTTATCCCCCATGCTTCTAGTGTCCCTAGATTATTTATTCCCGATGAGGTACAGGTAGCAGAGGCACAGTGACTAATGCACCTAACTTTGTGCAGGGTGCAAGGGCAGTTTCAGGGGCAATCTGTAGCAGCTTCCACCTTTCCAGCCAACGAATGATGTTTACCATTAGATGGGGAAACACAGAAGGATATCCGTTGCATGCAAAGCGTACAATTCAATCTTGAAGGACAAATTATTGTGAACAATAAATAGGAGCAAGGTGTGAAGAGTTGTGAGCAGGAGGATTGGTGGGACTCCCGGAAGAAGGGATGGCACACATAAACCGAGTACATGGAAGTGTATGGAAAAAGTATTTGAACTATTTGAACAAGGGGCCAGCGAAACCTGCTATGATCCAGTTACTTAAACATTTTTCCCGGTGTTTTAAGGGTGTTGGGACAGTATCTGTAAGCACAAATCAAAACTGCAGCATCACACGTTGCATCACTGACCTGTCTGGAGGTATGGCCGCACTTCTTGATTTGTACTCGTCCATTGGACCCTTTTCTTACAAGCATTTGTCTCAGCATTGTGAGGCATTTGCAGTCTCACCACCTTGCATCTGCCCATCCTTGTGGTTGCCCAGAATCTGAGTCTACATTTCTACCCTCTTTGTCCCCAGTGTCCCTTGCATCCCTTGTGTCGTCAGACATGTGCAATTCAGGAACTTTACAGACTTTCATAGAAAAAGATTCCTTGAAACAATCAAGAAGATCAAACTACATCTCATCAACATCCACTGAGGCTTATGAACATTCTTGAACAATTTTTCTATTTACCCAGAAAAAGATGTGTTTTACTTCCCTTTTGGCCCATGGCATAGCGACTGTGGCCAACCCGAAGCGGTTCCAAATTGTTCACTATTAATTATGAATATTTATGAATTCCTCTGAATCAGCATTTAGTGCAATTAAAGAAGAAATCAGGGCCTTGAGTCTTGTAGCGTCACAGAACCGGTATATCGTCACATTCTAGCAGCTATGGAGCTATGGAGGGTGAGGTTTGCCAGAAGATCTGGAGTACTTGTTGCACATATGTACCTCCCAATGATTTGGGAAATGGGACTCTGGCCCAAACGATTGCCACATTGCACAACCAGAGAGTGGCCAACGAAAAGGAGGCATGAATTGCTGATGACTCTTTTCTGGACTCATGGGTGCCTTCATGGATGAGCGTAACAAAGAACATTCTCATACCTATTTTTTCCTTCTCTTTCATTATCTTTTGTTCCTGTCAACTATTTCTACAGTGCTGCTCTGCCCAAATGCCTATAGCTGCTGCTATGATGGCCATGACCATGCTTAAGGTTAGGGCCACTGTAATTCCATCTCACATGGGTATTCAAACTGATTTTGAAATGGACATAGAAGTAGTTTTGTATCTACCACCAGGTTGGGGTGAAAATTCAGGACAATGTGTAGATTATGGAAATGATGAAAGGGCAAAATGGGATTGTCCAGTGGAGGAGCTTGGGTGAAAGGGGACTAATATGAGAGATTGCTGTACGTTTTCATTCATTCAAGAAGGTGAGATTGATGAGTTGGAAATTGGTTTGTTAGTTAATGTATTAACTTAAGGGGGGAATGTTGGTGGGGTTTATAAGGGTCCCACAGGCAAAGAGAAGTTTGAATTGTGCATGCCATATTGATGGCTGGGATGACAGCGATGTTGCCATAAAGGTGAAATTTAGTACGTGTAGCTAATGAGAATGAGATATGCATTATTTTTAGTGCTGTTTGTGTTGTGCTGACAAGAAAATGAGGAACCTTTGGGGTGGGTATTCCTTTGGTTGGACCTCAGCGCCCTTGAATTTCTTTTCGTGTGAATTGTCTTAATGGTTGCATGGAATAGTAACAACGGAGTACTAGGTTCCTCTACTCCGTTAAGTTGAAAGACAAAAATTTGACAGTTACTTGAGCATTACGCCCACGTCTTTCAGAGAGTGCAAAAATCACAAAAACTCCTTTCTCCGTTTCCCAATGTAGTTATTGGGAGTTTTTATAATTACAACAATGCCCTCTGTGATAACATGTGTTTCGACGGGTTCACCGTCTTTCTCAAATCAGGGCTTATTATTTTAGCAAGTTCACAAAGTAAAAGATATATATTTATGTAATTTTCAAACAGTCATTACACAAGCAAGAAAAATCCGTTCATAGATAGTGGCCATTGAGGGAGGGGAAAAGGGTAGGAGTGTTTAGGAGTGAGAGAAAAAAACATCAAAAAGAAAAAAGAAAATAAAAGGTGAAAAATGAAATTTTTGTTAGTTTCTTTGGTGTATATTTTGAACATTTTAGACATTCATCAATCACTCTTTTCTTATTTTACTAAGTTTGCATTTACTTGACCATTTTAATAATAAAAGGTTTGTATGGTATTAGGGTTCAGGAGCTTACCCAATGTTACTTGTTCTCGTTTTTATCTCTGTCTTGTGTTTCAAGTCACGGGTTAAATCCCAAGCTAATTGAAAAAGTACATAAAAGTGATAAGTACAAACGTGTCCTGTTCGTGCTCTAATCCCATTTTGACTTTTAATTTATCTTACGTTATAGACGATGTGCGCTAGAATCTACAGATTTGGTTGGTTTACTTGTAGAATTCCCTGTATTGAATTACACCCAGATTAATGTTGAGAGAAAAACCCCCAGGCACTGGCTAAGCTTTGTTTTGGTATTACTACCACGCAGTCATTCAATGTTTAATGTATTTCAGAATTTCTTTTTTATATTTGTAACTGTTGGCATCGCTAGTAGAACACGAGCAGAATCACGTGTTTGCTCGTGTGTTTATAGAACTTTGCCTGGGAAGCCCCCCATGGACGCTTACCTTCTGTTCTCGTTCTCGTATGAATGTGTCCTAGTTCGCTCCGCATCCCGGCTAGTTTCTGTTCTATACATACAGCTGTTGCTAAGCAACCTGATCCAACTTCCTGTTTCTTTAGCGGCGGCCATACTTTGGGCTCAGTTCCTAGTTAGTGTGTGTTGTCAATCAGTCATGTATTTGTGTTTGTCTCACATCAGTGTATTCGCTGTACTCGCTGATCGGGCTTAGTAAAATTAAAGTAAAGAAAAATGTAAAATGATACTTTAGGCAGAGTCATGCCGTGTCATGTGATCCATTATTCTCATTAACCTTTGTTTACCAATTTGGCAGTCATGTTTTAAGCAACATAGTGATATGTGTTGTACTATTATAGTCTTTCTAGTGCCGTTCTTGTTGATACTTTATTAGCTAGATTAGATTTTTGCTATGTTTGACTTCTGATGAAGTAATGATTGTGCTAAATTGGCATATGGTGTTTGAATGAGTAAAGCGTGGCAAGAACGGGTGCCAGTTTGTATTTTACTTACAAAATGTTTCTAAGAAAGTCATTAAGCCTAAACAATCATGCTGGCTGTTGCCCCTTAAGGGGTCTCCCAACACCCCATACCATACATTGGGCCTCATTACATGGTAGGCGGTAACCATGGCGCTATTAGCGCCATGGTTGCTGCCGGTATTTTACCGTGTCTGCCTTGGTGGATGGCGGAATTACCGCCCTACTCCAAGGTGAGCAGGGGCGGTAATTCCCCATTCACCAAGGCACTTCCCCATTCCCATTTTTGCCCCCATGGGGCATAATGGGAAAGGGGAAGGAGCTAAGTACGGTACCGCAAATTGCGGTACCGTAATTAGCACCGAGGTCCCTTTGCGGCACCCTACTTTAACGGCTGGTAAAACCAGCCGTTAAGGTCGGGTCCCGCAAAGGGAACTCGTAGTAAGGCGGTAAGGGTTTATCCCTCAATGGCCACTATCTATGAATGGATTTTTCTTGCTTGTGTAATGACTGTTTGAAATAATAAGCCCTGATTTGAGAAAGACGGAGAACCCGTCGAAACACGTGTTATCACAGAGGGCATTGTTGTAATAATAAAAACTCCCAAAAACTACATTGGGAAACGGAGAAAGGAGTTTTTGTGATTTTTGCACTCTCTGAAAGATGTGGGCGCATGGGCTTAATGCTCAAGTAACTGTCAAATTTCTGTTTGTGTTGTGGTTGACACATTTTCAAATTGCATGTGCACAGCAAGATACATGTCATAACTGCTGATGCAATATAAATGCAATACGGGCCTGTCATGCTATATATCGTTTAACAATCAGGCAGTGGGGAGCTCTACATGTGCATGCGAGGTAAGAGAATGGGAATGGGAAAATCAGTGTGAGGGGATACAGTAGTCCTGAACATACATTTATAGGTACACTTGCATGGGGTTCTCTGGGAAATAGGTTTTTGGCAGTATGAATATATGGATCTGTTTTGCTGACAAGTTAGGATTTGTGCTAGGATTTGTGCTGACCAAAAACCTGGTTTGGGCAATTGAATTCTGTGTGACTGAAAAACTGGTTTTACAAGGTTGGGGATAGACAGTAGCAGTTGCGATAAATATCGGATTGTCCGTTTTGAACAGGTATTTTTATGGTCTAGAAGCAGAGATGCAATCTCTGTCAGTATATAGTAGTCTGTTATTGAATATTCCGGCCACCTGTTAGGGCTGGACAATTTAACCTGATGTGGGCTGCCTGCAGGGAAGGAAGCACCGATAGATCATGGATTTTCAAAAGTTGTCAATATGTGGGTTGGGACCATGTGGGCTTGAATGGTAAGTCACATAGTTTTGTGGACACCAACATGTTCGGGTGGTAACAACAGCAACAATAAATCAATAGGAAATGTGTTTGATCTGCTCTTCTTTTACATCAATTGAATTTCCATAGAATAGCCCTATGTGTCACAGGTAAGTGTAAAGGTTTCTAACCAGATGGAACCTGTGATAAATGGAATTGTTTGTAAGTTGTGCAAATTGTGTAACTAGGAGATGGGACTATGACCAAATATGGAAAGGCCCCAGAGAGAGGTGTAGTGTAAATATGAAACATGCAATTATATGTTAGAGTGGATGGTGCTTAGATGAACGTATCCAATAAGAAGTGTGGGAACTAAAGGGAATATGGTTACAATATTTAGGTTTTACCAATCATGTGTTTGGGAGTGTTTTAACTGTTTCACATTTTATTAAATGTGTGTTCTTTGTGTGGTTCAGGGAGACAGGTAAGTTTGACTCTTTGATGCCATCTAACCCCTCCTGGGCATTTGTACAATAAACTTGCTTTACAGACAAAGCGTGTATATACTCTTTAAGGGTGGGCCTACGTTTGTTTACATTGATCAAAGGCCCAACCCTACAAAATAATTTTTGTTTTAGTACACCCAGAATCCTCATATTTGATATTCTCACTAAGATATATAAATCCTTAGGGAAACCAAAGGGCCACCCCATTGTTTCAGGTGTTGATTCCATTCTTTGGCGCCTTTCTAAGTTTGCAGATAACTATCTAAGATCCTTTGTGAAATCAAAAAGATATTTTATTCAAGATACTACAGATTCCATTAAAGAAGTGGACTGTTTATACTTGTATCTGAATACTCACCTGTTTTTTTTTTGGTTTAGATATTGTTCATTATATACAATTAATACACAGTCTAGTACATTGACGACAGTGGAGAAATTACTGTATCAGAAATGTGAATTAAATGCCTAAATTGTTTTGATTTATTGTGTATAGACATGACACTCACTGAGAACTCCCTGATTTATTTTTGCATTCATTTTATCGTCAAATCCATGACATATCCATGGATGGAGCGGTAGCTAGAAGTGCGGCAAGCCTGTATATTTATAGGCTAAAACAGACACATTTATTCAACTTGGAATCTATTCATTAAAGTCATAAAAAGAAGGAAGTGCTACATAGACAATATTCTTAAAATATGGATGAGCCCAAGAGTAGTTTTAGTGGAGTTTTTGTAGTGGCTTAACTTCCAGGACAGGTACTAAACATTTACAAGAACAGTGATCAAGTTGGAGCTTGATTTCTTGGCCATTATGATATATGTAGATTGCACAAACAATAGGTCAGGGGCATACATTATCAAATATCAAATATCTACTGATAAGGGTTCCCTCTACAGTAGTTTTCACCTTAAACATACACAACATAGACTCACTTTTGTCCAGTTTCTGTGTATAAAAAAGGAGCAGCTATTTCAAACACATGTTTTAGGATGATTATATGAATTATGAATTACATATATAACATATATTGTTATATGAATTATGATGATTGTATGAAGTTATATGATAGAGGCTATGCACCTTATTTAGTCAATAATCTTCTAACCAGGCTTCTAATAGTAACAGAGAGGTTTTATTGGAATATGCTCCTAAGGATAAGAATTAGAAAAGGGAGTGTGGCGTGGCTTGGCCGCAAGCTGGAGCGGTTGTGTCTCCTTGCCACTCAGTGTAGCTGATGGTGGTGTGAGCTGCATTCCTGGTATGGGACGCTGGATCAGTGTGCAAACTTACACCACTGCAGCAGGGATGACCCCGTGAAGCTACTCCTTGATAATGGGAGCACATTCCCGCATGCAGCGGCTGATCCAAGCTGATTCATTCTGATCCGTTCTGGGGACCTGGAATTCAAGATGGCAGTTCGCCACCACACTTAGCCTGTCTTGCCAGACCTGTGACCTGAGTATCAGTGCTTTCCTCTCTTCGGGCATGCTGATCCTGATGTGCCCTCCCCAGGAATGACGGTAGGGTTTTCTAGTACACATGCACCAGGTGCACTCTCTGCCCCATCGAGCCCCTCTGCCACACATTTCATTTCTCAAGCCGGCACTAGAGGTTGGATTGGACTGGAGAGGATCACCTCCACCAGCTTAGATTCATTACTGCAGCTGTGCAATAGGGTGCAGCAATCCCATGCTTGTGTTGCTTGCTGCTGCCAGTTCTGTCTCCTGCTGTTCTGTACCTGGTTGTCTGTGGCTCCCCTGGGGTACAAATTACTTGGAGCCCTGCACAGTGCACTCTTCACTCACCATCCCATCTGAGCCACCTTTTAATGTGACTGGGGTGGGTGCCAGATTTCACCAACAATTGCACATCCTGCCTATGCGACAGAGATTGTGCGACAGTGAGCACCTACTGCTGGAGGACAACCGTAGGTGCTTCATTTCCGCTGTAATGGTGGGGAAGAAATTGATGGGAGACAGGAACAGTGACATCCTATCTCTAAGGCATACACAGGAGAAGTCCAGAACCCCAGGATATATCAACAGACATGCAGATGCATGCAACAGGCCTCGTGAGGAAGGGGGTGTCTTGGTGGTCCTGGCAATCACAGCAGACTTACACCAAACGATCACCAACATTAAAAAGGAGATCCACAGCTCCATCGGGGAGCTTGCACAAAAGGTCTCTGAGGTTGACAGATTGGTGCCGGCTGCTGAGTCATGCATCGAGCAACTTGCAGCAGGGGCTTGCAAGTTATGATCTCCCATCGCTGATGGGTAGAGTGGAAGCGCTAGATTCCACCAGTGAATGCTTACTTCTGTGATCAGAGGACCAGGAGAATCATTCCTGTAGAAACAACATCAAGCTCTGGGGGAGAATGGGGAAGTATGTTAAAGCCTTGTTCAAAGATCTGCTCAATTGGCCTGCAGGGAAGGAGCTCGAGCTGGATCGAACCCACTGGGACTTCTCTTCAGTCTAGATTTTGAACAACTGGGACCTCAATGTCCTGACTAGGGTCCTTTTTTATAAGCATAAGGAAGTAATCCTGCGAGCAGTCTGCTCTCGCCTAGCCTTAACATTCAGGCGCTCTGCAATCTCCTTGTACCCTGGCCAAAAGGTGCTGGCTTTGAGACTTTTCCCAATGGCTACAAAGTAAAGACATCAAATATTACTGGGGGTTCTCCTTCGGAGTGATCTTTGCGTGGGATGGTGAGCAGTGTACAATCTCTGCAACTCAATATGCGACTTCCATCATGAATCCTACAACCCGCCCACCATCCCCCGATCCGGAATCGAATGATGAGGGGAACTTGGAGCGCCCGAAACAAACAGCGACTTGGACTATAGTGGCAGCTGTTTCCGGCCTGTATGTTGCTCTCGTGCATGCGCCCTAAAGAATGGTTACTTGTGCCTTCGTAGGTTTGTGGTGATAGCGGCTCTTCATTGATGGTGGGATGTACAAAGGTACTTTTCTGTGAAACTGGCAGGGTAATTGGTATAGGTTTTCATGTTGCACATTGTGAAACATCGATTATGGATCTATCATGGTGCATTGCGGTACCTGTATTCATGTGTTTGTGTTGGTAGTCATTTGGGTAAATGTGCATGTGAAAATTCATATAGGTTTGTCTAGCTTGTACTTGTTCTGTGGGGTGTACACCATATTTAATGCATGAATAGGGCATGTCCTACATGTACATTCCCTTGTCAGGGCATGCATTCTGCAGTTATGCCCATGCAACAACCCCCAAAACAGTTGGCTGCACTGCAGCACCTTGGCGTATTGTGTGATGTCACGTTTGCTCACCCACTATCCACGTCTGTTGTGCTCTGTGCCTCTCCATTTATCCAGGCAGTGTACTGTTGCTTAGGACCATGACATCGTGGGTGGAACCAGGAAAGTAGGCACAGCAGTGTGTGATGTACACGTCAGGATTGCAGGTCACCTGCATGCTCAGTGAGTGGTAGTGCTTCCTGTTGCAGTACACTGCATCCTGTGCCTGGGGGCCACCAATTCCACATGGGTGCAGTCCATTGCTGGCATGACATTTTGCATGTGTGCAACAGCATGGAACATGCCTTCATGGCGTGCACCTGTGCTGGGAAGGTGGGCAGAGAGATGTACTGTGAAAATGGGACAGTAGGGCTTCCAGCATGTGGACACGCATGGAAGAAAATGTTGGCTCTGACATGCAGTGCAGCATGGCCACGGAGTGCTGGAAGGTGCCAGTTCCTGTGAATTGCAGGACAGACACTAGCTTTAGCAGTGGGGGCAGAGATGTTGTGATGTTTATCCTGCTCTTCATTTAGAGTCTCTCTGTTGAGCCGATACAGAGTTACCAGCTGGCTATCTGTGAGGGTCCAGGATAAGGGCCTGACCCTGGGTATGGATGCTCACCTTAATTGGCATCTTTCCTCCTCCCCTTGCTCCTCCTCCTCCTTTCTAAACCCTGTGCCCTGGGCTAGTTTTCCTGCCTCTGTAGTTCCAGGCGCAGCATGAACAGCTGCATATCTCAGCTTGCAATGGCTAGTGGCAGCATGGTCTTGGGAACTGTGTTTGGGAAAGGCGTGTACCTTATGTGGACCTCTTGAGTGGATTGGGTTCACCTGGAGGTAACTGTGATATGTTTCCCGTGGTATAAGCACTAATTCCACTATCTCAGGACTTCTGATGGGACAGTAATAAAACTTTGGTGAAGGAGCAGAAACTCTGCCTGTGCTAATTACACCGGCTGCTATTGCACCAGCTGTAATTACGCCAGCTGTAACACAGTCAGCAGAATTAACGCTGACTCATATTTTGGTGAACCTGATTGTGGAGGTAAATACATTACAGCCAGTTTTATGGTTGACCGCTGGAGTCATGATAAGGCCCTATATGTTCATCACTGTATATTGGGTTACTTTGCAGACCCGGCATACTAACTGGGCAACAAAAATTATTCCCTATACAGTCATACTGAACAATGTTTGCTACACTGTACTCTCTCAGAAGACATACCAGCAGCAATCAACACGTCAGTTTTCAATGCCATGCTTTTGGGCTGTCTTGGCTGTCTTGGACCAAAATCACTCACTGTTGAATTGGTTCTGCGACACGTTGGTAACAATAGTGTGTGTGTAATGGCAGATGCAATTACTACCGTGTTCCCTGCACTGCTTGAAAAACATAATAAAGGACTTCTTAACGAGAGTCACCGAGGTTGCCAACATTATGTCATATAACGTGAAATGTGTACCCATTTAATTCATAGTGCCCTTAATGCTGAAACTTTTGCATATTGCAAATGGCCTTACCCAGCTCTGCCACAGAAGTTGCCTATGGAATGGAAAGTGTGACAGCCCTTGTTTGGACAGCAAAAAGCTATTAAAGAGTATGGATGCAGCACAAATTTAAGACAAGAGTCTTTGGGCGTCATTACAACTTTGGCGGTAGCCATGGCGCTATTGGCGGCATGGCTGTCACCGAAATCGGGTCCGGGTTCCCAGATTGGGGAATTACCGGGCCATTCTGAGTTTGGAGGGCCCGGTAATTCTTCCCTCCAGGAACCCGGGCCCGGACCTTCCCCATTCCCATCTGAGCCCCCATAGGGCTCAATGGGAATGGGAGAGGGTGCAAACAACGGGTCGATTACAAGTGGCCTGTTGTTTGCTCCCACTTCCCCTCGCGAGACCCGGTAAGGACGCCTGGTTTGACCAGGCGTTACTTACCGGGTCCTGCAAGGGGAGCTTGTAATGAGGCAGAACGGGTTTAACGGCTCTGCCTCCTTTAGCGGAGCCCGTTAACCAGTTCCGCCTCACTCGTAATGAGGCCCTTTGACCACAAAGCCTTGGTGCTCGTGAAATGGTTCATCCATTTTCTTGCACATTCTGAATATGATGCATAGACTGTTAGCAATGATAAAAACTGCCATCAGTGATGTAAACCCTACTGTACACGTGCTGCTCATAGTTCAGATCGTGGTTTTATGGCGTGAAATTAGAGGATAATTTATATTATTTGGTCCGGAAAACAGCATGCACCATTGCTTAGAAACAAAGGCCAGGATCAGGCAAGACATTTGATATCCATTCTACAGATCTCGATTATCTGCTTGTATGCCTCTTTTGGTTGGTAACATGGGCACATCAACAACTTTCATCTTGCCCCATATTATGACATATGACATGGAGAGGTATGACTCACAACCCCCTGAAAATTAACTAGAGGAATGCCCACTTTTTCAGTCTCCACACAAAGAAGTGTCTTTATCACAACCACCATCCCCAACACGTCTATATCTCACTCCCCTCTTAAGTTTCTCTATCAGGGAGCACAGAAGCAAACATTCAAGCCCGTCCTCTTCATGTTCTAATACAGGAGCTTCCAAAGTTCAGCAATAAGCACAACACACTATTTTGAAAGAGAGATTTAAACTTTTGCAAGGAACTAATAGGGATCAGCTAGTCAAATGAAAGAAAGAGTTTAACATTATGATACAAAACAAAATGGAGGTTACAAAATGATAAGCAGCACAGCGGTTGACATGTTGTTTGGATATGAAAAGTAGTAGAAGCTAAGCAGATATGCACTAACATATGTGAAAAAAGATATCAAGAGTTGGATGTTAATAGTTATGAGCCGGGCTGGTTAAAGGATGGTACTTGCTAATGAATTGCAGGGTTGGTGGGGAGTGGTGACGTATGTCGATACAGTTTAACATGATGCATATTTGTAATGTGTTGGGAAACTAGAACAACTGAATTAAACTAATTAAGTAATTGGAGGTTTCTGATGTCTGAACTTAGTTAGTAATTATTAGTATAATGGTTGTGGTGTCTAATTGTTTCCATGACATATATGCTTTTCCTATAACATATAATGTTCTGATGTAATGTAATATAATGTAATGTGTTATTTGTATGGCACCTTTTCCCATGTGTATGGCCTCAAAGCGCTGTAGGTGAACACCCTTGGGGGACCGAAGTTCAAGGTATGGGAAATTTGTCAGAAGAGTTTGGAATGTGTCCATGCATTTTAGCCAATACAAAGGTATGTAGCGGTGACCAAGTCCCTGTTAGCTACCCATCTCGATCTGGCATGTGGATGGATGCTTTGAGATAGTCAGGAGAGTGTGCAGAGAACAGGAGACTCATTAGGCCATATTTTTGTCATGGGATGTAGCTACATTCTTGTGGCAGAGGTGGTGTGTCATGTTTCGTAAAATAGTGTATGATAGCAGATGCTTGCAGGTGGGTGGCCGTGCCTGCAGCTATCATCCATCAACATGGAGTGTGATACATACCCATGTATCCAGGCTGGTTTATTGGTTCCCTAAATGTGGCGCAGATTCTGTCCTGTGGTCTGGTGGAGTTTGTTCTCTCCATTGCTCAGTAGATTTCATGAGGGGTCAAATGCTGCCTCAGCCTATTTGACAGATGGTTAAATAACCCGAAGTCTGGCCTGGGGCTGTCAGGATATGGGGGAAAGCCAGGTCTTGAGTGCCTTCTGGAAGGAAAGGGAATCCTCTAAGCACCAGAGGCTAAGGGGAATTGTGTTCCAGATTGTGGGAGCTTGGATGGAGAAGGAGGATCCCCCTATTCTTGTTGATTTGAAGGGAGGGATCACAAGGTGGAGTGTGGTGCCTGATCACAGGTTTCTATTGGGTTAGTAACAAGTATGTTTGTGCTTAAGGAAGTCTGAGCCTGTCTTGTGGAGGTCACGGTGGGTGATGCATGTGGCTTTGAAGGTTGTCCATTGCCAGAAAGGGAGCCAGTAGAGCACACGGAAGGCAGATTTGATGTGCTCTATAGGAGGAGCCTAGCTGCAATGTTGCAATTGGAGCTTTCTGAGTTGATGTGAAGGGGTGACCAGGTAAAGGGAGTTAGAGTAGTCTAGGCGGGAAAGGGTGGTAGCCATGATTGCTGTGAATCTGTGAGGGTAGGAGGGGTAAGGGAAGATGCATCTGAGAATGCAGCGGGGAAGACAACAGGAATTAAACACAGAGTTGATGAGGTGAGAAAGTGTCAGAACAGCGTCTATGGTGCATGTTTGTTTCTTTACTGCGTTAGATGCATTGGGAGGAGGGCCTAGTGAGGACAGCCATGCTTTCAGTTGGGGAAGAGTGCTGTCTTTCCACACTTCATGACCTCGGTTTTACCAGGATTGAGGAGGAAGTGATCAGCCTTCATTCAGTGGTCCATATCTGTGAGGCATGAGGTAAGGTCGGTATAAGGGAAGGCAGAAGTCTGATGGATCTTAAAGATGATCTGGGTGTCATCTGCGTAGTTGTAGCAGGTTAGTTCAAGGGAGCAAATAAGAGCAGAGAGGGGGCTCATGTAGAGGTTGAAGTCCCTGTGGGACTCCCTGATGGTGACGGAATGGGTGGCTGAGGCGAAGGAAGGAAAGAGGGTGATTTGTGATCATTTAGCAAGGAAGGAGGAGATCAATCTTAATGCTTTGTCCCTGATGCCGAGCAAGTGCAGCCAGTCCATGAGGAGGCTGTGGTAAATAGTGTCAAAGGGTGCAGAGAGGCTGAGGAGGATAATTGCAGCACAGCCTTGTGATGATACAGATAAGACCTGTGACACACGCCTGTTCCAAAACAAGAGCGAACATATAAAATAAGAAAATAGAATAAGGTGTCATTTTGTATGTGCCACCGCCTTATAGAATGTAACACAGGTAAGGTTGAGTTCATTTTGTCACACTGTAGGAAGCTAGTTGCTTCTTTATAGGGAGGGTAAAGTTGCTGAATACACAGAGAGGGAATGTAGTAAATGGTGGCATGGACAGTTAGATAGGGTACACATATATAAAGCAGCATTATAAATTGCAAGAGAAGCATCATATTTCCCTTTGCAAGGCATGGTTAAAAAGCACAACATTGCTTTTTAAATAGATTAATAGGGATTTTTTTTGGTCCACAATTGTGTTCAGACAATTGCCATGGCTGAGAGAAAGGGAGGATAGCTGAAACGGCATGAATAGGCCTTTCTTGTGGTTCCAGTTTAGATAAGCAAATATTAAGTTAGTTTTTTATTGCTAGCAGACAGCAATGTACAAAGTTGAATTGCCAGGTGCAGGTGATAACATTGCTAATAACACACTAGAAAGATGTATCCACAGCAACTTCAACAGTGAAAACCGTTCAACACACACACAAGAACACATTAACAAGTTGTGCACATTGAAGGAAAGAGGTCTCATACACTGGCTTCACACTACAATGACTAGGCTATGCACGCCATGACCGAATTTGATCAAACACCTGCAGACATCAGTGTGTATCAGAAGGGAGTACAGGACGAGCTGTCCATGGTTGAGCAAACTGTCTGCGAGAGTGGGGCCCGGCATGGAAAGATGGGATGAGAGTATGTTTGAAAGTTCTTTGGCCAGGGCAATGTTTTAATCTCTACTTTCCCACCAGAAGTTAATTGAACTGTTGTGGATAAGTGTAACACCCAAGTCCACATCAGTAACAGGCACCAGTATTGTAACAATGTCATCATGTTGTGGTGCCAAACAATTAGAGCAGGGTCCAATGAAACCCTGACATGACGTCTTGCATAGTCGAAGGGACCCCGGGCAGTCTCACAGATAATGATTATTCTATTAGAAGAAATAATGTATATACTAATATAGGTGATTTTATTTTAGCAACCAATGACAACTTGTGAATATTGTTATTGATTAATATAATGATAGAGTAAAAGAGGGCTCCTGGCTCAGCCCTGATCTACTCAGGTAGTTTCAGAACTATATAGACAAATGATCAGGGTGACTGAAATCATGCACATACATCACATTGACCGTCAAAAAGAAAAACTCTCTCTTGGTTACAATGTGAGCAGAAAGGTTGTGCTTTGTACCCGAGATTTTTAATGCATAAAATGTGATTATATGATCAATTTGATGGGGTGGGACACAAATTAATAACAAACATTTTGTACGTAATACATCAATTGTTGGTTCAGCTGTGTTGGCTGGAATTAAATACAGAGAAACATGTATAATCCCTTAAGCAACCTAGGGATTTTCGATAGACAAATAACATGCATATGGGGTACAGATACTAATACTCAATTCACAGTGCAGAACAATGTACACTATATACAAAAAATAGATAGTCGACACTACTGTGTTTCGGCCATGCTCATAGGTTTTTTGGTGTAGCTGGCAAATGGTTGGCCTTCATCAGGACGGACAAACATCTTGGGTTTCGGGTGTCCTACAGTTCTCGTACTAACAAAAATGCTACGGTGTGCATTGATCCCAATTCTCCTGCTAGAAGGCTTGGGAAAATGTGGCCTTGTTGGTTGATATGATTTAGTTTCCAAAACTTGGGAGTGGAAGCATCTTGGTTGAGGCAATGCAATGATTCTATGGCACAGTCATAGAATCATCTCCTGTGGGTGTATTTCAGCATTAAAGAATTAATAGTTACTATGAACTTGATCCACATCGGGATGCAGGTGAACGGTCCAGTGTTAGTCAAGCAGAGATAGTTAGAAGAGGATGGCTGCCCGGTTAATCCAGATTAGTGCTTGGGGGTAGTGTGGAGATCAGATTGGATGGATCAGATAGGAAAAGCAAACTCAAAGGATCCTGAAATGACATGAAACACCAGAAATGTCAGAAACACCCATGTGAAGGGAATGTGCATCCTCTTGTCAATTCCATTCATGATTGGCTCTAAGACCACACCGTCCCAGATAATGTAATGCTATTCAATTCAAGTAAACCATCAGTTAACAGTCTATGTTAAGACAACTCTCTGATGTAAAATTCTCTTAGCTTCCCTTCAGTTCATATGCAGTTCTGAATGTTCTCAATGTTGTCCATTCTGTGTTAAACCTCCCGGTTCCATTTCTCAACTCAAATATTTCTCCTAACTGTACTTTTCTTACCTCCGCTTTTACTTTTTCTTCCCCCCATTAACAAATGTTCCCCTCTCTCTGAGATTGAGGTGGCTGTCCTCCGGTTTCTGGCCCATTCCACGGCTTCCCCCCTTGCACCCTTTGCACTCTGCCATGATTCCTTAAGTCTGACATCCATTGATTCCCTAAATAACTGTTCCCTGTACCATTCCTTTATCTACTTCTACATTCCTCACTGAATTTCTTATCTTATCTTTTCAGCACTTGAAAAGCACAGTGTACGCCGAGAGGTATCATGGCGCTCAAGCAACCGAGGTAAAGTCAACCAAGGACAGAGGCTAAAAGCGAAAGGTTTTCCAAACCAGCCGGAAGGTGAGATGATCTTCGATGGTACAAAGGCGCAGGGGAAGCAGATTCCAAGCCTTAGCAACTGCCTCCGTAAAGACACAACTGCCCACCCGCGCAAGTCTAGCCCTAGTGGTCTGAATGATCTTCAAAGATTGAGAACAAAGAGGCCTGGCAGGTATGTAAATGCAGAACTTGGCTTGAAGGAACTCTGCTCCAATTTTATGCAACGACCTGTGAACCAGACATAGTGATTTGAATTTCATGCGCTGCTCAAAAGGGAGACAATGGAGCTGGGGCAAAAACTGTGTCATGTGGGCACGAAATGGAGGATGGAGTACTGCTCTTGCTCCCATATTCTGCAGCAGCTGAAGACACTGGAGCAGATGCCACAGAATAGCAAGCTATAGGGCATTACAGTTATCAATATTACTGATGAATAGGGAAGAAACAACCGGTGAATGGAATTTCACAGGGATGCCCGGAAGCACTTTCTGAAGAGTCCAGAGCCTAAAGTGCGCCTTCTGGAAGTCGAGAGAGACCTGCTCAGCCATGGCCATAGAAAGAGCGGCCGATATTTTGACCCCTAGGTCCTTCATCAAGGAAACCGGGAGGGGAAAGGGGCGCAGGCTATCAGGCCAGAACTCAGGAGTCCAGAACAGCAAAGGCGATGTAGTGGCCACCACCAACACCTCTGTTTTCTCCCCATTCAATTTAAGCCAATTTAAGGCCATCCAATCACCATCTGCTTCCAGACAGTTCCTCAGCTGACCCGCAGCCTCAGGTTGAGTTAGGTACAGCCGAATGATAATTTGCGTATCGTCGGCATAGGAGTAACAAAAAAAGCCAAAGGCGTGAATTATGCACAAAAGAGGGTGAATGTACAGATTGAATATAGTAGGAGATAATGAGGAGCCCTGGGGAAGACCACACAGCAGAGGGATCGAGTGAGAGAAAAAAGGGTAAAGAGACACAGATTGGGAGCACCGTGCCAAAAAACACGAGAACCAACCAAGAACATGGCCAGAGAGGACCTCTGAGGAAAGCCGGGCAATCAGGGAAGGGTGGTCAATGGTGTCAAATGCTGTTGACAGATCAAGGAGAATCAGGGCCCCCACCCCATCCTGATCAACCTGGTGAGTCAGGTCATCCATGTTCTTAAGAGAAGAGAGCGGAATTGGGTCACTGGGAGAGGCTGATTTTAGACCACCGAAGGCTACCAGAAACGCCTTGTCAGAGAACACCGGGAAAGAGGACCAAACACAGGGTATGGGGGCAGCCGAGTAGGGTGGGTTAGAATGAAGCTCATGCTGCACCTGAGAAGAGCGGGACACACTAATAGCTTTGTGGATGGTAACAATCTTCTCATCAAAGAAAGAAGACAGAGAGTCAAACAGTTCCTGAGAGGGCGGAACAGCAGACTTGGCTTAGCCTGAATGGTTAATGGTATCACTCACCTGACTCTCAGGAACCATGGAGTGTTTACACGCATGCACAGTAAAAAGAAGAAGGACCCGGTAATCAATAAACCCCTGAGCCTCTCCCCTCTTCATCCCACTAGAGTATAGAAGCAGTAAGCCTGTGGACCTTAAAACAGGATAGTTGACAAGCCGGTCTTCATGTGACAAATTTCTGCATAAACAGAATGAGTCAAGAAAGATGATTACTAACTATTGGAATGCCCTTCCCTTCCCTGCTGTCTCCCCTTTGTTCAGTTGTTCCTTATATTGGAAGGCCAGTCGACTGTGTATAAGGACAGCCAAAGTGCTGTTCACTCACAAAGTGCTGGTAACTTAACAACATGAAATCCCGGACTGGGATGATGGTGCAATCGGTAGGATCAGGACCATAATCAAAAAATAAAACATCGTCTTGAAGCTAAGCAATCACGGAATGAGTCCCATCGTTGCAAGGTCCGGAGCAAGTTCCTGCAATGTAATGCTTGATGTCGAAGGTTGGTAAAATTCAGAGTATCATCTTCAGTGTGTTAAAATAGATGGCACTTACATCCGGCATCAATGCCCAAGGTACTTTGGCCATCTTGAATGGGTGCGACATGTAATCAGCAATCCAACTTCTTGGAATGGTCTCTAATACCCCCCCTTGTGAGAGGTGGATTGATATGCAACATGTAAGGGCATTAATCTGGACTGTGGGGCTCATCACGAGTTGGGCGGTAGCCCTTAAATGCATTGGTAACAGGGTTATTGCTGAATTTAAGGGTCTCCCCAATCATGAGTGTGTGGTGTTTACCCCCAGCTCAGAGCTGGGGGTAAACATGCTGGAAAAATGGTTATTTTTGGTGCAGTTATTGCACACTAATACCACCAGCAGTAATTGCGCCGACAATTTCCCATTGACCCAATGGGGAATGGGGAATCGCGTTTACCGCCCAACCCGTGATCCGGCAGTAATACTGCCGGATGGGTGGTTGGTAACATAAATAAAGTTGGGTGGTATCCCAGTCAGGATACCGCCCAACTTGTGATGAGACCCTGTATTTCTGGGTCCAGCATGGTTGCCATAGATGTCCAGGTAGCAATCTACTGGTACGGGCTGTGAGCCTAGTGTCAGGGAGGAGATTCCTAAAAGTACACCTTTTTCCAGACCCTTTTTTCTCTCGCAGAGGCATTTATAACTGTTCCATGAGGTTTCCCAGGATGTAACCTATGAAAGTGTCTGATCAAAGCAGGGGCACCCACTCCCTTTTTTTAGACCAAATTTCTATCTTCAGACCTGTATATTTCCCAATCAATCAAATATTGCACTATTCTCCTCCACAAATGAGCATCTATGATCTTCTTTACCTTATGTTGATCTTGAGGACTCATCGGTGTGAGTTTTTGACAATGCTGATAACCATATTTAGTAGAATGAGATACTGGTTTCAAGAGAGATACTTGGAATAATGCGTGTATTTTGTAGCTAGGTGGAAGGGATAACTTCACTGCAACTGGGTTAATCACTATTTCAATCTGAAATGGACCGATGTACTTAGGTGTCCATTTTGGATTATAGGCAGGTATCTGAATGTTCTCAATGGCCAACCAGACTTTGTTGTTCTTTTTATGAAGGGATGCATCTTGGCGTTTCCGATCTGCATTTTTTTTTTCTTGAGCATGTCAAAGCTGTAGTATTGCCTTCTGATATCCTAGTTGTAGCAAACGTATTCTGTCAGTAGCTGCAGGAATATGAGGATTCCCACCAGAGACAATGGAACAGAATGGGGTGGAATCCATAAGAAATATGGAACGGTGTATCTGACAAGGAAATGTAATGTGAATGATTGTATGCAAATTCAGTCATGGGCAGAAGAGCCATCGAGTCTTCACTACCAGAAGTGACATAACATTGATTGTAATGACCTATCACATGATTTACCTGTTCTGTCTGTCCGTTGCATTGTGGGTGGTGAGCAGAAGAAAAACAGAGTTCGATACCCATTGATCTGCTTACCTCTCTACAGAAACAGGAAACACATTGGGTGCCTCAATCAATGACAATAGCTTTCAGGAAGTTCATGGGGCCCAAAAACATGTTGTATGAATTGGTGTGCCAATTCTGAAGCAGACAGTAGTTTGGGAAGAGTGATGGAGTGAGCCATTTTCAAAAAAGAATTCACTATAATGAGTATGACTGTTTGTCCTTGAAACAAAGGGAGTTCTGTGATAAAATCCATGGACAGGATTTTCCAGGGTCCACTTGCAATATGTAGGGGTTTGTAGCAAATCCCTCATTTTCTGGCGATTGACTTTGTTCAGTAACATACACCACAACCCAGAGCATAGTCCTTTTCATCGTTTAGCAAGGTTTTCCACCAAGCCTATCTCTCTAACTTTTTCTGCATTTTTAGCACACTGAAGTGTCCTGCTACTTATTCATTGTGACACCAACATCGTAGGAAGGCTTGAGATTCCTGCGTGGGTAACCACAACCTGTTTCCATGAAATAACAACCCTTGACATTCTGGGTGCAGCAAGTCATCCTTCATGAAGGTTCTCTTCATAGGATCTGTGTAGCTGAGTCCTAATAGGTATTCATAACCATTCAGTTCAGTATAGGGTATGGATAGTATCTGGTAAAGGGCCACCAAATGTATTTGTTCCTCTGGACAATGCATCCGCTTTAGTATTCTGTGCTCCTGGTGATGGAACTCAAAACGAGAAAGGAAGTGAATCTACATGTTCTGTCTTTCGTTAATAGCTCTAGATGTACATACAAAAACTCTAAATTCTTATGATCGGTGATGGCCAGAACAGGGTGTTTGGCTCCCTCTAAATTATGTCTACCAGTGGTGAATGCTTCCTTAATGACCAACAACTCTCTATTAAAAATACTGTAATTCTGTTTAGCTGCATTGAACTTCCTAGAATGGTAAGCTATCGAAATGATTAGGTCTGGACTGAGGGTCAGTTTGATACAAAACTGCCCTAATGGCTTATTCTGATGCATCCGCTTCTACAACATAAGGCAAATCAGGATCAGGCAGTTGTAACACAGGGGCTGTAGTGAATTTAATCTTCGGTTGTTCAAATGCCTCTTATGTCTTGGAATTCCATTGGTAAAGATGCCCTTTTCTCAATAAGGTGGTCAGGGGTTACAAGATTTCAGAATAATGTGGAACGAAATTTTGATAAAAATGTGAAAACCTGACAACCCTATGTAGTTCTTTCATCGTCTTCGGGACAGGCCAACCAAATAGTGTGTCAATCTTTTTGGGATCCCTTTAGATCCCTTTGGGTGACAATGTGTACCCGAAATAGACCACTCGTTACTAATTAAAGATACATTTATAAATCTTGGCATACAGATGGTTTTCCCGTAACTGGGATAGTACTTCCCTCACATGCTTTACATGTTCTTGTACCGTAGATGAAAGCACCTAAATATCGTCCAGATATATGATCCTCTAAACAATTAGGGCCTGATTCACAGAAGCAGTTTATAATGGCGCAATCCCATAGGAAAATTCTCTGTGAATCAGGCCCTTAGTATATCCTGAAACACAAACACGTCAATTAGGAAAAAGAAAAAGGCAGCTGGGGAATTACATAAGCCAAAGGGCATCATGAGGTATTCATAATGTTCAAATTGTGTACAGAACACAATCTTCCATTCATCTGCAGCAGCTATTCCCACTAGATTATTCACCCCTTTTAGATTGTGCTTAGTGCAGAGGGTGCTATGACGGACTTGGTGTAGAAGCACTTGAATTCATGGCAATGGAGTGCCATGGGTTTTCCCCCTCAGTGCCAAGGCCTTTTTTGGTGATTTCGGTATGTCGGCATTCAATACCTTGTAACTTTTTTACTATATGAGATATCTGAAACAAAATTGTCCCCTTTTTACCCACATGTAGGTGGTCGTAACACCACCCAGGAATCTTAGGTTGGTGTAGGGGGGGGTGAGAGAAAATAACCAAAAAGGGGGAAAATGTTTGGTACATGCCAATAAAATGATGTACAAAGAAGCCTGTGTTTTTTTCCTTGTAAGAGCTAGGAACAAATGGTTTGCTGTGCTGATTCCCCAATTTACAGCTTTACAGCTTCTCCCCACCAGGGAGTCCAGGCAGTTTGCCAATGCCTCCCCGAAGGGAAAAGCTGTAATGCAGCCCAGCCACAACTCCAGGACGGGTGGAGGTGATGTACCCGGCCTTGGACATCCATCCATGTACCATGTTTGTGTACCGTCCCCTAAGCACAGCGGCAACTTCAGCAAGCCCCGGCAGGAACTCCATTCCTCCCCAGAGGGGACATCTGTGACGTAGCACAGCCAGAGGTGCACCCTGGGCTGGCAGACGGACAACCCACATGGGAGACATCCGCTCCCAGGGAAAAAACAATGTTCTGCTGGCATGGGGGGCAATTGTGTCCCAGCCCACCAAAATATCTGCCCCAACGGCCCATTCCCACCCACACCACCAACAATCCAGCCCCATTCTCACCCACCCCACTGACAGTGGGCCCTACCCATAGAATAATAAAAAAACAGTACTCACATAATGTTGCAGCTGCTCGCGTAGAAAACGCTTTAAACGAAACAAAAAACTGTTGTTACCTATGGTCACCCCAGCAAAAACAAATCTACACTCATACTTTTCAATCATGCCCCCCCTTGCAAGCCATCCATGGTGGTCTACTGAACCTCACCCCCCCAATGAAAAAACATTTGCCCCTTCCTAGGGGCAGAAATCTGCCCCCAGGGAGGGCTGCATAAGGTGACCCCCTTCACTCCATTTAGGGTAGGGAAAGAGACACACCCCAAACCTTCAGACAGGCCCTCGAATGGATGGGGCAGTAGGGTTTGGGCACCCTGGGAGCGGATTGGCACACCAATGTGCCCATCTGTGCCGAGGCAAGTTTGTTAACAAAGAAAAATATTGAAAATGGCAGACTGCACTTTAGGGGGGGGGGGCTGAGGGGCACCCTAAACCACTGGGGAATTTTATAATCTGATGGGGGGTGCACCTCTCCACCCTCCCACAAATGGAAGGGTGCTGCCTCTAATGTAGCCCTCCCTAGGGGCAGATAAGTGGGGGGCTGTCATGCACTCCTCCCTGGGGTGAGGTGTCCCTTCCTAGGAGCAGATATCTGCCCCCAGGGAGGGCTGCAGGACATGGCCCAAACTCCATTGTGGGTGGGGGGGAGGAGGCCACCACCCCTTCCCATTACAAAATGCCCCAGTGCTTTGGGGTGCCCCACAGCCCCCCCCTAAAATGCTATCTACCATTTTCACTTTTTTGCTTTGTTTACCCGAATCCCCTTGACGCAGATTGGCACAATAATGTTCCATTCTGCCCAAACCTTACTGCCCCACCCACTTTGGGGCCTGTCCCATGTTTTTGGTGGCCCTCCCCCCACCCCAAATGGATGAGGGAGCACCTCATGCAGGTCTCCCTGGTGCTCCTGTTACTCTCACCTGGTATCCACAGGGACGCCACCCAGCCGGGTTACTCGCTGGTATGCTTCTCAGCTTTGCACTGATGTGGTCTGCGGGGAAGGTTCTGCCTGAAAATACAGGAGGACTGTGTTCAAGACTGACCGACTGGGGTAAGTACCCTCCCTCCACCCCCGTATGATTTCAGTCCCTCTGGTGCCCTCTCCTCACCTTGTGGTAGAATGAGGCGTGCTCTCCGTCCTGCCTTCTTTGCAGGGGCGCGTTGTGTTTCATGGGCAAGTGCGGTCCAGTTACTTCACTGACGGTGGCTCGTTTGATATTGTTCAGGTAGGTCTTATTGATGTTCTTTAGTTTTGTTGCTATCCTGCATGTCGTTCTTTGTTTAAAATGTCTCTTTTTTCTCCCTTGGGCATGCAGAACTTCAGCGCAGTGAACTGGCTTGGTTGAGCCCCGCTGGTAAATGATGCCGCATTATGAGCGCTATGATGCAGTAAGTAAGCGCTATGCGCAGCGCTGCGAAGTCTTGCCTTTGCTAACCTGTGTTTTCCTTCCTTGTAGGTCGCAGTGTTCTTCAGCGCAGGTGGAATGTCCGGAGTGGTGCCAGCCGAGAGATGACCAGCCAGGTAAGCCTTTTGAGCAGTTAGTAATTTGTAAATGTCTCTACTGCTTTCTTTAATGTTGCTTCTATCTTCCTCTTTCAGGTCGTTCTGTCCGGAAGGCGTGCAGATTCGAGGAAGCTGTTCTCAGTAGCTGCGTGTGTTTAAAGATGAAGACTGCCGGTAAAATGCTGCTGCTAATGATGTTCCTTTTGTCTCCTTGCAGGTTCTGCTTCTCCGAGGTTCGAGGGAATAGCTGGACACAGTGAGCATCATGTTGCAAGCTGCAAAGTAACACAAAGCGTGTTGTCTTGATCGGGTGTGGTTTAAATAGCCCCAACAAAATAGTCCAGGTAAAGTAGTTCTTAGGAACCAAGCTATGTGGATGCCTCCATGTTGGCTGACAATACAATAAAGTAGTTCCCAAGCACATTGTTTTTCATGGTGTATGGGCCTGGCCCCATGAGGGCTTTTGAATAGGATGCCAGGCTCTAGAGGCCCGAGTCCTGCCTCCACCTAGCCAATGGTTTTGCCAGAGGGGGTTTTGGGCGAGGGTCGTGACAGCTCCTTTGAATATCTGCAAGAGGTGCCCCCCACTCCATTTGGGGTCGGGGGGAGAGGGCCACCAAAAAGCATGGGACAGGCTCCCCAGTGGGTGGGGCAGTAAGGTTTTTGCACCCTGGGAGCAGATTGGCACACCAATGTGCCCATCTGCGCCAAGGCAACTTTGGTAAGCAAAGTAAAAAATTGATAATGGCAGACTGCACTTTAGGGGGGGGGGCTGATGGGTACCCTAAACCACCGGGAAATTTTGTAATGTAAAGGGGGTGCACCTCTCCATCCACCCCCCAAATGGAGGGGTGGCACATCTCATGTAACCCTCCCTAGGGGCAGATATGGGGGGGCTGTCATGCACTCCTCCCTGGGGTGAGGTGTCCCTTCCTAGGAGCAGATATCTGACCCCAGGGAGGGCTGCATGACATGGCCCCCACTCTATGTGGGTGAGGGGGAGGAGGCCACCACCCCTTCCCATTACAAAATGCCCTGGCGCTTTGGAGGGCCCCACAGCCCCCCCCCTAAAATGCTATCTACCATTTTCACTTCTTTGCTTAAGTGTGCCATTCTGCCCCCAGGGTACCAAAACATGCCTGGCCCATGTTTTTTGGTGGCCCTCCCACCCACCTTAAATAGAGTGGGGGCCATGTCATGCAGCTTGGTGTGGGAGGGGGGGGCACCACCCTTTTGTGTGCCAGAAATATCCCTGGTGCATTTTTTATTTTTTTTATTTTATTTTGCCCCTTCCCTGGGGGCAGATGATCAGCCATCTGCCCCCAGGGTTATCGATATGTGCCCCCATCCTTCGGGGGCTTGAGGCAGAGAGCTGCTTACTGTAAGCAGCCTCCACCTCCCCCCGCTTGTAAAACAAATCCCTGGTGGTCTAGTGGCAATTGCTAGCCACACATCGAGCGATATGCGCCCGATCCAAGGCCCGCAATGCTGTCCAGGAAATCTCCTCTTTCCAACCACAAGATGTGGTTGGAAAGAGGAGATACTCCCCTTTCCAACAACACCATGCAAAACAAAATCCATGGTGGCTTGGGTACCTAACCCCCTCCCCATCCCCCCTTCCCATTGTGTATGTTTTTTTTTCATATGTCCCCACCCCTGGGGACAGATGGTCTCCCATCTGCCCCCAGGGGTCTTCATACATGTGGCCCGATGCTTTGGGGCCTCGGGGGGGTGGGGGGGGGAAGAGAGCCGCTTACCTAGTTAGCAGCCGCCCCTCCTCCCACATTCAAAAGACTTCCCTGGTGTCCAGTGCATTGCTAGCCATGGATCGAGTGCAATGCTGTCGCACATATTTGCATATTTAAGTAACTTTGGGTCTCACTCAAAGTTACTAGGGGAATCCAGACGTGGAACCCTTGCTCACTATTCTTAGAGAGGCACAGCTCCACCCTACTGATGAGGTCCAACCAGACCGAAACACGTGTCTGGGGTTGCTGTTGGTACTCTTGTTCAGAGGAGAATTGCCTAGCATTTCGGTGCTGGACTGCCCTAGGGCAGGACAAAGACTGATATGTTTTTGATTTTTCTTTTCTGTGAAAGATAGTGAGCTAAAGACTCTGGGTAAGCCTCTCGTAGCCAGGACTACTGTCTGGCAGAGGGACTCTCAGGACCTCCTTTGTTAATTAGTCTATAGGTCTGCCAACTGCTGTGGCTCAGAGGAGACACATTTTTCACTGTCTATCAGTGTGAGGTGTGGGAAGAGAGATTCTTTTCTGATCTTTTTGGTCCTTCTGGTGCTGGACGGCGGGAGGGGCATAGGGGAGTTAGGATTGGTCTCTGTATGGGAAGGCTGAAAGTGGGGACATGGTCTTCAGACCATGGGACGGATTCATTAGAGGTGATTTCAATCTGGTTGTTTAGATCGGCAATCCAATCTAGGGTTCTACCTTTGGAGTGGGTTGGAGCTGTCATGCAGTGGGTTAAGCCTAGGTCAGAGAGAGCAATGGCTAAATAGATGTCCATTTTGTCATTAGCATCGTTAAAGCCAAGGTTGAGGTCGCCTAGGTTAATGCTGATTAGATGGCCTAGGTCCTCCTCGAAGTTGGAGGTGGTGGCAGGTTGTTTGTAAACTATGTGTTTTGTAATTGTGTCTCATGGTGATGCTACTAGTTTCACCATGAGGTGTTCACAGTTGTCAATAGCTGGGGGTTAATGAGTCTGAGATTAAGGCTGTCTCTTTGTATGAGGGCTACTCTGCCACCTTGGCTGTCTGGTCTGTCTGCTCTGAGGATAGCATAACCTTCTGGTAAGGCAAGGGACAGGGCTGGGTCTGAAGATTGGTGTAATCAGGTTTCAGAGATGGCTAAAAGGTCTGGATTCCTATTAGTTATCAGGTTGTGTATGTCCAGAGCATGAGCCGTAATTGATCTAGTGTTAATGAGCGCTGCCTGCAGTACTGTGACCTGCGCTGGAATACCAGAGGGGGGTTTTGTGAGGTGTTAATGTGCTGCTTGGTAGAATGGTTCTTCTGGGTATGAGCGAAGGGTGGAACCTTGGGTGAGGTGTTCGAGCTGCAGTGTGTTACTATTAACGCTGGCACCATGGCGTCAATCGTGGTGAAGTGGTGCATGGTCTGATTAAGGCGGGTGAGTTGGGCCGTATGAAAAGAGCCATTGTCGGCTCAGTGAGCTATGTGGCTGGGCTGGGGAAGTCGGATCCCCAGGAGCACCTTTCGTCTGGAGGTCTGCACAGGGAGGGAAGGCAGGAGCTCTGGCCTGGTTCCATCACTGAGCCTGTGCAATCTTTGTGCGCATGAAAGTTGTGTGATTTGAGGGCTGTGGCCATTAGTGTTGTTCCTGTATGCAGTAGCCGAAGGTGCATGGGCTGCGCGACTAGGAGCATGTAGTGAGGTTAACCCAAGTAGGTCAGTGACGCATCGGGTAGGTGTCAGCATGGTTTCCGATGTGTGCTGGGCTTGTTTGTGTGGTGGATCTGCGTGGAGCGAGCCGAGTGAGGTGGGATTAGGACACAACACTGGTGCTACAGCAACGGGAGGCTGGAGGGTTGGGCTTGCGTGGGGTGGGCTAATTATAAGTTCAGAGCGGATAGGTGCACAAGGATGGGACTGACTTCCAGTAAAGCCGGGGGGAAGGTGTTGGGGCAGATTCTACTG
Source organism: Ambystoma mexicanum (assembly GCF_040938575.1). Classification (NCBI taxonomy): domain Eukaryota; kingdom Metazoa; phylum Chordata; class Amphibia; order Caudata; family Ambystomatidae; genus Ambystoma; species Ambystoma mexicanum. Next base: position 785,166,083 of record NC_090923.1, on the reverse strand, counting down.
CTATGACATGGGCAGTGAACAAACACCACGGTATCTTTTAAAACAGGTGCTCCGACAATACATGAGTATATGTCAGGCTTACCTTAACTATCGTCACGGTGGTGGGGGTCAGAGGTGACTGCTGGCAGCTGCGGCAAGCAGCGGGGAGAGTTGAGAGCGTCAGCACCCTTATGTGTGGCCCTTGTTGTGGGCCCAGCTCCTCCATCCGGCGACCTGGGAGGGCTGGCTTAACTGCAAGCGGCGGCGATGCAGAACATTTGTTGTGGGCACTATGAGGCCCCGGCTGCTTGTTGCGGTACTCGGCAGCTTCGGCAGCCTTTTTAGCAGGTCTGCACACTGGTATGTAGGGCCATATGATGCAGGTGGCACCATGATGAGGCTGTGATCATGGTGGTCTCAGGTTGGACTCTGTACACAGTGGAGCAGCTGCGAGAGTTGACACCCTTATGTGCAGCCCTTGTTGTGTGCCCCGTTCTGCCATCCGGAAAAATGGGAGGGCTAGCTGAACTGCAGGTGTCAGCCAATCAAAATGTTTGTTGTGGGCACTAGGAATCCCCGGCTATTGACCATGAAAATACCACTGGGCTAAAGGCCAGATCTAAGTTCATTCCGCCAAACCAAAGTTGCCTGGCTAAGATGATGGCCTTTGAGAATATAGTTAACAGAATGTCTTTGGACAGTATTATAAACAGAACCACCAAGCTGATAATCTCAGCAGAGGAACATTTGAGCCTGAAATCATTATGTAATACCACTAAAATCACTATTGAACCCACAGATAAAGGTGGGGGTATTGTGCTACTTGAAACTAGTCAATATGAAGCTGAATGTGAACGCCTTCTCGCTGACACAGCATCTTATGTTAAACTACACATCAACCCTACTATGCGCCTACAGGAAAAAAAGATGGTTTTACCAAACATGCAGCATGATTAGGTTGGATCTGCGATGAAGATAGGCAGCACTTCAAAAAAGATCATCCTAAAATAGGTGTCTTCTACATTCTCCCTAAAGTACATAAAACATGAGACAACCTCCCGGGGGACCGATTGTGACTGCTATTGAATATATTCTAGAGACTGTGTCAGTGTATACTGAATTCTTCCTGAAACCTTTTGTGGGGGAAATGTTCTCCTACGTCAAAGACTCAACTAATATGATTAACATCCTGACAACGATTCCCAGTGTTCCCCACAATATCCTGGTTACTGTGGATGTGGAGGCCCTGCACACCTCCATCCCACAAATGTATTGCATAGATGTCTTGGGAATGATTCTTAATGCACGTAGGGGTTGTCTCATTCCACCTAGCTTGTTCATCATTGAATGTGCCAGATTAGTCATGTCTAAAAATGTACAAGCGAATAAAAGGGGTCAGCAAGGGGGCTACTTTTGCCCCGGCTGTTGCACATCTGTACATGTCACATTTTGAGACCTTGTTCATCTTTTCCATCTATAACCCTTACAACAATACAGCTACTTCAAACAGTATATAGATGATATCTTTTGTATATGGACTGTCAGTGAAGCAGATCTGAAAAAATCATGTGCCTGTCTAAATGCATGTGATGTCAACCTAAAATGTACGACTGAAGCTATTCAACATAAAGTTAATTTCCTTGCCCTCAAAATCTATAAAAGCAGCGAAGGTCCAGCTACCAGCCTATACAGGAAACTATCCGACAAGAACGGACTGTTGCACTATACAAGTTTCCACCCGGCAGGGCTTAAAATCAACTTGCCCTACAGCCAGTTTCTTAGAATTCGCAGACACTGTAGTAAAAAAATGACTTTGTGGCACACGTAGAACACCTCAAAAAGAGATTCCTTGCCAGGGGATACCCTAGGAAGGTAGTAAGAATCTTAAGATAGCTACGTACGCAAGCAGGGAAATGTTACTCACCACACAGAACAGAGATACTCAAGAAAGATTGGTGTGTGTCACTACTTTTAGTCCTGTCAGCAATCAAATAAAAAGAATCATACAATAAACATCGCACTACACAGGCTTCATCCAGTGGTGGGTCACCACAAGCGTGCAACTTCACCAAGACCAAACGACTATTTGAACATAAAAGGACTAGATAGAAGTTGAGGACACACACCAATTTCAAAAGTAAATATGTGATCTACATCATCGAATGACCTTGCAAGTTATTATATGTTGGCAATACAATTCTCCAAGTAAGGCAATGCATTTCGGAACACTGGTCCTGCATAAGCAATATGGTACCCGACAAGCCGTTGATCGACCACTATAAGCATATGGGACATACGATAAAGATATATTCTGGTTTGTACTAAAGATGCTCAGGCCACATCCACGATTGGGTGACCTTGGAGCACAACTATATAGTCTAGAACCAAGATGGATAAATAGACTGGAGCTCAACATGTCTGTTGAATGGAACGATCTAATTTTTGATATATGACTGGGATCTGATAATGGATCTACTGAGACAAGATATAATGGTCCAGGTACCATACAATGAGATCCAGTCCATAGATAGATACACAGAAATAGACCATGCAGTACACAGGGGCAATATGCTGATACATTGTGCTAAATGTACAGAACTAACTATATGTAACTGTAAAGAGAAGATGACTGTTAAGAACAACAAGTGTGTATGTTTGACCAAATGCATTGGTAATATTGACTGGTTTCATCCATGTGTAAATAACATAATTAAATGATGCTGCCCACACTATTGTAAATGTACACAACCAGCTAAATGCAACTGCATACAGGAAATGTTATGACATATATATTGTACTTGTGTAACTAAATATGGTGGTGCAACACAAGCGGCCGATGTTGTTATGGAATGAAGTTTCACATGGTGGCCTGCTTTTTTATATAGTTTTTGGATATATACAGATGATACCTTGTCATGTATGATCTCAACGCAAGCATCGTGCCATCCAATACTTTTGTGGCAATAGTCACCACACAGGCCCTACTGGACTTTAGGTGACTACTGATTACTCAGGGATCCTTTATTGTGTGTGTGTGTTTTTTCATGCAGGCCTCTCGGATTTACGGTTACTCCCATTGATTTGGAGACAACTTCTTGTAATCTGCAGGTATGTTTTTTATAGAGAGCAGTCTATGGGATATTGGACACAAGGGAAGATAATTGCTCCCAGCTGAAATATGATTGATGTAAATTTTATATTGGCTTACAGTAGTAGGTGAATGTTGGAGAACTCCTAAAGAAAACGTGGTCCACACAAGAGCCTGTAGTGATACACGAAATTGCAACCTTGCCAATCAGGGCTTTAGATGACAGCATTAGCCGCTGAAAGCCAATAGTGTATTCAAAGTATGTGCTAAAAATGCTGACAGTAGTCTGTTGTAGCACTTCCATTATGCAGTAGTGAGCTACAAGGAATATGCAGGCCTAGTATGAAATAGGTCAAATTAAGCATTGTTGATAGACAGGCAGGGAGGGCCCCTAGCTATGTAGCTAATAGGTATTTTTGGAGTGTTTGGAACATCATGGCACCTATATAGCGCTTAGATAGCCAGTCTTAAGCGCTATAAACACTAAGCTATGAGTGCATGCCTTTTAGAGCTTGCAGATGGGGTTAATACATCCCTGCTTCCCTTAGAATATTCAGCCTCACTAACGGTAGGCCTGGCTCCAAGCTAATCTTCCTTTTCTCTGGGAAGGTACTGATAAGACATTCCTCAGCCAGCGCAGATGGGAACAAGGGAGGGGGTAGGAGCGAGCAGGGAGCATCTCAGAGAGAGCTGGGTTTTTTCCATGAACCAGCCTCACAGAGAAAGTTCTGGAACTATGCGTCATGGTGACTGACAGCAAGAGATTATAAAACATCCATGCACACATGGGATCAGGGGGAGATCGCCTGTGGACTTGATTCGTGCAGAAACAGGTGCCCGGCATTGGCTCATACGGTGTCCTTCAGCATTGTCCTCTGAGCGGGGCTTGTTTACAGCTAGCTTATGAGGGCCCAAGGTCTCCCCAGTGCTGCTTAAAGGGACGTAAGACTGTGTTTCTCTATGTTTCTCTATATTTCTCTATGTTTCTCTATGTTTATCTAAGTTCCATGTTTCACTATATTTTGCATTGCTCTTTGTTTTATGCTTTGTAATATTCTCTAACTTGAATCCCAAATGTATATGAAATTCACTGCTTAGAATAAATATGCTAACACTTTGAGGGTGTCATTTGTCACTTGCATGAGATCACTGCTCAGCACAATAGAACCTGTATTTTGGGCTGAATTGGGTATTTTTGCTCTCAAAGGGCTGGCCCCGAGGAAGATTTTGCCCAATATCAAGACATTTGGTGGCAGCTTTGTGGGATTTGTGAAGAGCAGTGCCATGACATGACAAATGGTGTGAGAGAACACAGTGTAGAGTGGGGAGCAGGCTGTCGCATTTCCTTGATGGTCTCACTGCAGCTCTGAGACTTCAAAAGGCAGCAATGTTGTGTCGGCTTGCCGTGGCCGATAGCTTGTGTGGTTAAGACTCCCTTCAGTAAATCAGTCGTGACTGACTTATTGCATGGGATTGGTGCCAGGGAGTACAAGGCAATAAACGAGCGGGAAATGGCTTTGTTTAAAGCACTCCGATGAATGGTTAAGAAAGATGTATGCTCAATTAGAAAAAGAATTTTATCATGTGGTTTCCCAGTTTAAAGTTGTAATTTGGAATGCATAGTGAGACGGAGCTCTCATCTCTATTCTGTCATGAGGGCAGGAAAAAAAAATATAATTGCAGGGATTTGACATGCAAATTGTGAATAGTGATTTAACCATTGACTCAGCCCCAGTGTGCTAGCGAGTGGGGGCTGTAATGTTCGGAGGCGAAGGTTCGTCTTTTTTGATATATGCTTTTGAAGGGTTGGCATTCCTGAATAATGAGGAAGGGGAATGAGCCATGCTTAGGAGAATGAGTAACATCTGTGCTGAGAGCCTAAAGAGATTTTTCTTTCTTTTGGCAACTGTAAAATTCCATGTGCTAATGGTGGCAAATTCTGTTTAAAGGAAACACACAAAAATGGTTATATTGCATTTTAGGCTGTGCCATGCTTTTATTGGGTGAGAGACTCACTTAAAAGGAAAGTGAGTGAATGTTATTTGGATTTTCGATTTTTGTGTACTGATTTGAAATTGCAGAATCAGCTTGCAATGGTTGGGGGGAAAAAACAATTTATATTTTTCTAAATTGCCCCTGGAGTATTTTTGACTGTCCCCATGCTATGCCATGGATTTGTGCTGTTGCCTTATAAGTGATGTATGATTTGGAAATAGTGTCCTGTTGACTGTGATACATGGGGAAAAATGTTGTTGACACATTAAACAGCCCACAAGCAATAGAGTGTGGGTTGTTCTTGCAGAAAAAAAACGTGCAGGGAGCTGCACTAAATATGACATTTTTATTTTTAAATGCACTGAAATGAGTGGTTATAGTTTGGCAATGGTACAACAGAATGAAACATCTGTGTGTGATAAGATAGCACAAAGATTTAATGGGTTGTGAGTTCTCTTGAAAGATCGCACATTACAAGAAAAAAAAAAGACGCTTTGACATTTTGCAAAATTACATGGAGTAGAAAAATGACAAGAAAAGTGCCGCTTTTGAAAAACAAGAGTCTTGCTGTGTGTGCAGAGCTTGTGCCTTGAAGCTGTCTTGGGCGAGGTGCGTGAAGGCAAACAAAAGCAGAAACAGTACAAGAAAGAGTTAATTTGGATGAACTGTCTGAAACGAGTGAAGCCGCCACAGTATAAGAGTTATAGGCAAAAGAGATAAGCTGCGTGCTAATGGCGCTGCCAGGTGCACACGAAAGATAAACATGCCTGCATTCCTGAGGAAGGGGGAGCAAAAACAGAGAGCTGTTCAAAAAGTAAAGAATTTGCCCAGTAAACTGTGGTACGGAGCAAAGGCTTCATGCAGGATGGCAGACGGGCACATCACATCTGAACATTTACCTATGCATCTGTGAATGGGCCAAGAAAAGACAGCTGCCTATTCCAACAGACATTACTGTGCAAACCGCATTCCCATGTGATGTGATGTGAAGTGAAGTAAAACGCTATTGCTGTGCAAGCTGCATTCCAATGCTCCATGTGATGTGAACTGAAGTAAAGCGCTGTGCACTGGAGAAGAAACCTCTCGGCGCTTTGAGAAGAGAAAATACACATCTGGCAAACTGCAAGCTACATTGCCAGGGGATGGAGTAACTGACAAAGACATTATGGCATTCCAGACGGAAGCAAAACTGACAAAAAGTGCTTAGCCGTTTTGCAAGAGACAACATGCAGAGCGGGGCTTTGAAGTACAACATGAACACTGCACATTAGCCATGATCCAGAAGCCACACGGCTTAGTGCAAGAATGAATGATTTGTTGAAGCAACAAAAGAAACTGACTCAGACTATCGCACTCAAAGGAGTGGTTCAAAAAACAGCAAACGCCCTTTGAAAAAATGACAAGTGAAAAAACCAGAGGCTTGAAAAGACACTGCTAAGAAAAGAAAGATAAATAAACAAAGCTGCCTGTACAACTGCAAGCGGTATTGGACTGAAAGACTTTACCTTTGAAAAATGGAGTGATGCCAGCAGGGCAACCTAAACCAAGATCATGGGACACTGGAAGCAAGTTGGCGCCTGGCATTGGTGATCGCTTTGGTGAAAAAGAAAAGCATTGTGCGACCTGGGTACTTACTATATGGCTTTGTAAAAGCACAGATCAGTCTGAGGTACCATTGACCAGCTATGATTGCATTGCACAAATGAGTTTGTGATTAGGCAGTTACACCCCGTATGGTTGAGTGTAAATAAGCCCCCAGAAACATGCAGAAAGGTGATAAATAATTGCAGTAGCAATGACAAAGTGTGTAGTTACCTGATGAGACTTTTTGAAGATGGGGGTGGTATTATGGGAAGGGGTGGATAACGCTGATATTGAAGTTTTGATGAAATCCTAACATTTCTGTTTGTATTTTGCCTAGGCAAAGCACGACAAGACATTTCATAATATCAGAAGTTAATATGCAGTTTGTGGGTGACACTGATCAAAGAAGGGTCAGACGCATTCTCAGAGAAAGCGAGCCACTGCGACATGCTATTTCAACTTTAACGTGCCCTGCACCGCACTCAATGCTGTAACCTGCGAATAGTGTCCAACAGAGTAATAACTTTTGCTGAACTGGCACGGTGCAGACTTGGCTAATTATCAAGTATTTGATGCTACACATTTAAATTACATGTTTTGCCCTTTCTTGTTTAAAGGACTATGGACAATGAATTGTGGACTGTAACATCAGGCACCACATACAGCTGTGTGACACAGCAATTGAATGCTAACACATTGAAAAATGGTTTTTAAATGCACTGTTGAGATGAATCTGAAAAAACCAAATGGTTTTACTCTTCCAACTGAATGGCTTTAACCAGAGATGTTTTGTTTTTGAAAAAAAAAAAATATTCTACATTGCACGTAGGCAGGAGAATGATTTATGAACTGTTGGGGCAGCAGAATTATGCAAGCAGGAGTGTAATTAATTTTGAGATAAGATGAGTGCGCACATCAAAGTCACCTGTGCGTAGGTTAAGATTCTTAATTGAAGTAATGCTGCCAAGTGTATGAGCTATAATTTGAAATGGTAATCTTTGAAACACTGGATACTTTTACAGCCAGCTTAAGGCAGGTAAATGAAACCATGACTGACTTGATGTTTGATTTTATGACACAGAGTGTGACACGGTTTTTTGTTAAACCAACCAGTTTCATGTTTTTGTGGGGACAGCTGTCTCCAGCACACTAATGCAAAGAGTCACCTTTTGATTGTAGACATTTGGAATAATTCTTTGGAAAAGCGCTACAAATGAGTATCCACATGGAATTGCTAGTGTACTGGCCTGGCACATTGTCGGGCATCTTTTGTCACTGAATGGATACCATTTGTTTAATTTGTCTAATGTGATGTTTTTCTGACCAAGAACTGCAGCGAGTGTTCTCGCCAAGATTTAATGAACTATAACTTGACTAAATGAATTTTTTCCATGGTGTGATGAAACAGCCACTGCCGGATAGTAGTATGGTGTTTGTGGCTAAAGTTATTATTGTATATGGTAGATATCCCACTTGAAGAAGGGTATTCTCCAAGTCACAGAAGGTAGACACTGTGAACCTGTTAGATTTTCCAGTAGTAAGACAACATGTAAATTGTAGACTGGTAATGCACACCTTCATTATTACAGTGCTACACTTAGACATAGATTTATCATGAGGCAATGTTTCCTTAGTACTACCAAGCTGCTACAAATGGAGTCCATTTCTATGGCCCATCACTAGAGTGTGCGTAGCTAGGGAGCTAGATTCATTAATTGCAGGAGCTTTATATGCTTGTGACATAGAAACTGTGCACAATAAGCTAGCCACTATGGGTTCTGATGCCAGCTCTGCTATAGAACTTCTGGCCTAGTGGGGCCCATTGATATGCCCAGCACTGCTACAAGTATTGACAGCCAATTGAAGATGACAGAATTTTAGACATGAAGACATTTTTGTCTGCCATAGGGCAGGTCAACAAGACTGCTAAATACACACGATGCATTGTATGGCAAACATTGTTAAATCAGCAGGTGTTGGCTTTTTACTGGGTGGGGGCGACCATCCTCCACACACTGGCACACTGAGCTACAGTTACCAGCATACATATGGATTGAATTGCTTGCTTTTTGATTGCATGAATAACACATGCCATGCTTTGATGTAAATTAGTAGAATTGTTTTTATTTAGACAACCTGGTGCCCATGGGTTCACCTTGTTCACGAAATTAGATGGTCTCTGGTTGGGTTCCACCTACCTGGGGGAAGTGTCTAGTCACACAGCCCATAGTCACGCTTGAATGCCCTGGGATCAGGGGGAGGGTAGGCCCTTAGGGTGAAAGGCTGCCAGGTTTTAGAATTGGTAACCATACATAAATGCAATAGTGCAAGGATTGCCTTGACATTTTAACTGCATGCTGCTTTTTAACTGACAATCAGTTATACAAAATTGATTTAGGTATTTTTGTGTAGGCCAGGTTTTGGCTAGAGTAAATGTCCATGTTCACTTGGCGTAGGTATTTTTGTGTAGGCCAGGTTTTGGCAAGGGTATATGTCACTGTTCACTTTGTGTACATTTTTGTTTAGGTAGTGTTTTACCTTGCATGCCACGCTAACTAACCGCTATAAGATAGTTTGCTTAAACCTCTTGCAAAGCCCCAAGGTCTTTATCACTGCACTAAATACTATATTGATAGGTATTAGTCAGCATTTGTCGCACAAACGTTGAATAGGGGTGGAATGTAGTGATACACGAAATTGCAACCTTGCCAATCAGGGCTTTAGATGACAGCATTAGCCGCTGAAAGCCAATAGTGTATTCAAAGTATGTGCTAAAAATGCTGACAGTAGTCTGTTGTAGCACTTCCATTATGCAGTAGTGAGCTACAAGGAATATGCAGGCCTAGTATGAAATAGGTCAAATTAAGCATTGTTGATAGACAGGCAGGGAGGGCCCCTAGCTATGTAGCTAATAGGTATTTTTGGAGTGTTTGGAACATCATGGCACCTATATAGCGCTTAGATAGCCAGTCTTAAGCGCTATAAACACTAAGCTATGAGTGCATGCCTTTTAGAGCTTGCAGATGGGGTTAATACATCCCTGCTTCCCTTAGAATATTCAGCCTCACTAACGGTAGGCCTGGCTCCAAGCTAATCTTCCTTTTCTCTGGGAAGGTACTGATAAGACATTCCTCAGCCAGCGCAGATGGGAACAAGGGAGGGGGTAGGAGCGAGCAGGGAGCATCTCAGAGAGAGCTGGGTTTTTTCCATGAACCAGCCTCACAGAGAAAGTTCTGGAACTATGCGTCATGGTGACTGACAGCAAGAGATTATAAAACATCCATGCACACATGGGATCAGGGGGAGATCGCCTGTGGACTTGATTCGTGCAGAAACAGGTGCCCGGCATTGGCTCATACGGTGTCCTTCAGCATTGTCCTCTGAGCGGGGCTTGTTTACAGCTAGCTTATGAGGGCCCAAGGTCTCCCCAGTGCTGCTTAAAGGGACGTAAGACTGTGTTTCTCTATGTTTCTCTATATTTCTCTATGTTTCTCTATGTTTATCTAAGTTCCATGTTTCACTATATTTTGCATTGCTCTTTGTTTTATGCTTTGTAATATTCTCTAACTTGAATCCCAAATGTATATGAAATTCACTGCTTAGAATAAATATGCTAACACTTTGAGGGTGTCATTTGTCACTTGCATGAGATCACTGCTCAGCACAATAGAACCTGTATTTTGGGCTGAATTGGGTATTTTTGCTCTCAAAGGGCTGGCCCCGAGGAAGATTTTGCCCAATATCAAGACAGAGCCCACAAGTTGCCTGCCTACTACTACAATCAACATTACATTACATTACATTACAATTTGAATAGCCTATGACACAATCAAACATCCTACTGTAATTACATGTTACAACTCCACCCCACCCTAACAGAACTTATGTACATATTTTTCATTTGTATACACAGGAACACATTTGGTTATTCAAAAAACTGGTTATGACCTGATGAAGGCCACAATTGGCGGAGTTCGGGCAGAGTTCCAGTCTGCTCCAGTGATTTGCGAGTGAGGACGTGTTTTCTACGCTCTTCTGCTGACGCTGCTGTGCCTTTAAGGTTTTTTCCCAGCATCACCTTTAAAAACTTGCCCTGCGCGCGGAGCGCGCGCGGAGTTCGGGCAGAGTTCCAGTCTGCTCCAGTGATTTGCGAGTGAGGACGTGTTTTCTACGCTCTTCTGCTGACGCTGCTGTGCCTTTAAGGTTTTTTCCCAGCATCACCTTTAAAAACTTGCCCTGCGCGCGGAGCGCGCGCGGAGTCCGCGCCAGGACAAGGGACAAGGCTCCAGAGTCCAAGAGCCCCAAGGTAACTTTTACAACTAACTTGTCCACGAAATTTATCAACTACCAACTACCAACTATCCTCCTCCTTATACCTTTTCCCTACCGGTTACCCATTTCTGTTCTCTCACCCTCCTTCTTTTTTCTCCTTTCCTACCCGCCAATCACTTCCTACTGTGTCCTTTCTTCCCTCCTTCTCTTCCCCCCTCCACCTACCTCACTGTGACCCTTCTCCCCCCCTCCCCACCACCCCCCTTCCCCAATTCCCCAATTCCCCCTCCCATGGAGGAAGATTCAGATCAGCGCAGACTCAGAAGCAAAGTGCGTAAGAACTTGCATGTACCACCGGCCGCCTCGGCCCCAACCTCCTTACATCATTCGAGGCCTTTGCCGTCGACCGCTATGCTGCCGTCGCCTGCCTCGACTCCTCGAGAATATCTTCTTTTTCCTTTGGCGAGCCAAACTCATGGAACTACCATAACTTCTGGGACACAGTCATCGGCACCCATGGAGCCTGTGAAGCCGGGCGCCCCCCCTGGGCCTGAGTCCCGGATCGTCCATACGCACCTTACAACACATAAAGGTGGACCAGCTAACGCCACAGCGCCGGCCAGCTGTCTGGCTCCAGCTCCTGATGCGACCTGCCCTCTCACCGCTTCGGCGAGTGACCCATCCTGTGAAGGGACCGGAGGGTCCCTGCCAGTGGGTCTGAGGGCGCTCGCACCAGTTGACTCATCCGGCACAGCCCGGCCAGACCCCGCTGTATCAGCCGACACGGCTGAGCTGAACAACATGGCGGCACCATCAGACACTTCTTTCAACTTGACTTCGGCCCACACGCCGTCATCGGTCTCTGATCCTTGTTCTGAGCCCCAGCCACGCACGTCCAACATAACCATCGAGGCGATGATTCATATAACTACAGACGACCCCAGGACCTCATCGGATACGGCTGGACGCGAGACTCTAAAAAAACAATTAGCCTCCGCTCAGGCCCCAGTGGCGCTCTGCATGACACCGAACCTGACCCCAGTCAATCTCACACAAACATCCGACATTGAGTTGAGCACTCTGCAAGACAATATATCTACAGCGGAGATTTTTCTTCTCAAACCTCCTTCAGCTTCACAATCTCAGAACAAACCCAAAGACACATTAATGAATTCCTCCGAGGAATCAATAACTGACACAGACTCAGATGAGGACTCCATCTCTCCGAACATTGCTTCGCACAAAAAACTGTGCGCCCAAATAAGACCACCGCACAAAAACCAAACTAATACAAGAACGAAACCTGTGCCAACGACACAAGCGCTCAATAAATTGACGGTACCAACACAAAAAAAAAAAAAACATCAAGTCCTGGCGTCTGCACCAGCAAGATCTTCCAAGCACCCACTAAAAGAGGCCCGATCCCAGTCTCGGAAAAAGAGAGGTGATTCTAAACTTTCTTTACCCACACCTCTCTTGTCATCCGCTTTGCTTAACTTTTTTAAGATCCAAGGGAAAAGAAAACTACCGACCGACTCTGAGCTGTCTGATGCGGAAATTCTAGAAGCGCTTGACGAAGCCGCGCCTGCCTTAAAAACCAGAAAAATTGTAGCTATTGAATGCCCCCACCCACGCACTTGTCCTACAGATCCCAAAGACAACCTACAAGACCTCCCGACACCAGTCACGGTGACCCCCGAGCGGACACTTCCTGCTCCACTCATCATTGCCCCAGATATCCAAGCTGAGAAGCCCCTTTCTAGAAACCCGGAACCCAGCTCATCTCCTCACTTAATACTCAAAGACTGCCCTGCTAACCAGGGTCTCCCGGGCATTCTAGACTTATTACAGCCCAAGTCTGTCTCTTCATTCAAAGTAAAGTCCACACAATCGTGGCCGAAAACCCACCTACCCATTCTTCCCCCCCTGGCGTCGCTGGCAGATTCGCCACCCAGCGTTATCATACAAGACGACAGCGACCAACACCAGAGCCCGGTCACAGAGAGACACTCAAACGACGCAGAACTTGAAAGAAGATCAGTAAGGCGCAGGCATTCCCTGGCGAACCCTGCATCTTTAGGACCCAGAGACTTCCCAAGAAATAATAGACCACTCTTGGATCCTGCCTGTACAACCCAAAAAGACACATCGGGCAACAGAAAAGACCTAACGACAATTATGTCAGCAATAACCATCGCAATGGCCCCTTTCTGCAAACTCTATGAATCACTAGGAGATGCATCAAGAGACAACACGGCCATCTTGGCCTCCATTCAGTCTAAACTCACCTTCCTCGAAGGCTACATCACTGCTATCGACTTGAAACACGACATATTTAACACCTCAAAAGACCCAACACTGTTGGCCCCACAGCAACCACTCTCACCTGCGATAAGGACGACGATCCTTCCTCAAAAGTTCTGTGCTGACAGCTCTACACAGACGTCCTACACTACCTCCTTCATTGATCTTGCTCCAATATTTTCGAGCAAACCAAAGCCCACGTCAGTGGCTCTAACGCCCACTTCCAGTTTCCACCCTACTTCCGCTCAAAACCAGGACCGGACCCAACGGAGACTCCAAGGCAAAAAGACATTAAAACTAGCGCTAAGCGATTGTCAATCCTCCCCGCCGATCCATCCCCGCAATCTTCTGTCAGAACGCGGCTTAACAAACTCCGGCCATTCTATCTCAACAGACACCTTGGATCTGGCCAGACCATGGCCTCAAACCACAACAGTCTTGGCTCAGCCTCCGAAAACCTCTGAAGAATCTCTCGTTTCAAGTCCTTTATCTCCAACCTCAGCCCAAGAAGTGGACGACTTGCCTATGGCACTCTCATCTACCCAAGATGCTGGACAAACCCCTTGCCGGCTGCCCACTCTACAGGCGCTCCCTGATGCCCCATCCACCTCAACATGGGAGTCGGCTGGGAAGCATCTCGAGATTCACCATCTGCCCACGCCCGCTCCAACCACTTCGACTAAACGAAACACTAACTATGTTCAAAATAGTGTGGTAGATAAAACAAGGCCGTCAAAGCCACCCAAGACCCCCAAGCCAACGGAACTGAACCCGTCCAACGTTAAGACAACTAGAACCATAACCCTGTTCAAAATCGAACAGATCTCAAGCAAAGATAAATACATAATTCTCAACAGAAGAACTGTGCTGAAAATATCATCGTCAATACCCGCTTTAAAACATTTGAAAACGGACCACTTTCAGCGGGTCGAACCTTACCACAGAGACAACAAGGCCAAGGCGCACCTTTACATCTATAGCTCGGCAATACAAGATATATGTAAACAAGCGGGCGAAGACCTAAAGGCAATGGGGCTCCTTCTCTCAGAAATAAAAACCTATGCCGACAGACCAACCCCTTGTGGGGTACACTCAAAGAAGAAAATTAACAGCGACCAGAGCCCATCTAGACGCCTCCATGAGCGCAGAGACAAGCTAAGGTCTCACTTCAATGTCCCATCAAGCAAAAAGTTAACCTTTGACCAGACACATGAACAGCGGGCAGACCCTACCCGGGGCCACTTCTCTCAATACAGAACCTCATCGAAAGTGACCTGGGTAGACGCATCACCTCAAAGGTCCCTCTGTCACAGAGAACACAGGCAAGCCACACCTACCCGCGGCTTGTCTCAGTACCAGCAAGACAGGCAACGCGCGGATAGACCAGCACATGCCCGAAGACACTACTCACCTCAAAGTGATAGTCGTGCCTACAGGTCTCAACACCGACACTCAACTTCTGCCTTATCACCAGCGAAACCCACTACAAGGCCAACAGGACCATGGCATTGGATTAAAGAAGTCCTAGCTCCAAACAAGGCAAAATAGCAATCACTAGAGGAAGCCGACGTCCCCCTACATCCAAAACTTTTAACGCTGGCCTCCTGGAACACAAGGGGACATACTCACTTAACGACTCAAAACTGCATAGACTTACAACAGTTCGATATCCTCTGCCTCCAGGAAACATGGCTGCTAGACAAACCTGTGTTGGATGGATACGAAATTGTGACATCACCGGCGGTAAAGGGTCCTCTGGGTCGTCCCTCAGGGGGTCTCTTAATAGCGGTGAGATCGGACCAAAATTTAAAAATTCTCAAAACCACTGCTAACTCCTACGGGGTTCTGGCGGTCCTGTTGGCATGGAACAGCCCGTTGGACTCCCTTAAATCATCTTCTATACCAAGCCTGCCACCCCCCCTTGCGTTGATCACCACCTATTGGAACCCACAGAGAATTTCTACATCCCTCTTTTGCCAAACTATGGAGGAAACAATCGACGACATTTGTATAGAATGGGAGACGCCATGGATCATCATTTGTGGTGACCTCAACGCTAAGTGCAACCAGCCGAAAGAGATCTCTTCGAAGGACACGGAACCCACGCAAGCCGAACGAAGAGGCGAAGCATGGATGACGCTCATGTCCTCTAGGAACCTACATAACGCCGCCAAGATCAGAGAAGGCCAGCCTCTCCTACCAACATGGAAAAGAGGCCACTGGTCGGCCACTTTGGACTACATTTTTGCCTCTCCAGCCCTGTGTGCACAAGTCCAAGACTTCCAAGTGCTGGAAACCACGTCAAGCGACCATAACCTTTTGTCCCTCTCTTGGGCCTCAACAGCGCTCTCGAACGGCAGCTACCTCCCTGAGGTGGAGCTCAATCCACAACAAACGCGCTTGCGTCTGTCTGCCGCAAATATAAGGACAATCACCTCTCAGTACGTGACAAACCAAAACGCGGAGTCACCCTTGGAATCTCTTGGTAGACCAAACTACCTCCCACTCCTCCTATCCTACAAGTATTCTTCGACGTTGGGTCCAAAAGCCCAAAAGATCCACACTCACCATTTCGACAAACAAATAGCACTCAAAAAAACAGCATTGAGAAAGCTAAAAAGACAAGTCAAAGCTGTCAAAACCGCCGAAGCATGGAACAAGTGGGCCAACGAATTTCGAATGTATAAGGCATGGTTAAGAGCCAGACGGGCAGGCATCTACCAGCGGGATGCTGAACTTATGCTCCGAGTCCTCACAACTAAAAAGACAGCAGACTTCTGGTCTCTAATAAACCACACGCAAGCGACAACCTCCTCAAACATGAGTAACGCTGTTCCGGAGCAAGCCTGGGTTACTTTCTTTACCGACCTTTTTGCGAGTCCATCGGCAGAAAAATCTCAGTGTATCACCATGCCAGACTCCCCATGATTCAGCCGTATCAGACATATCTCTCGCAATCAAAAGGCTTAAATCGTCCAGAGCGCCAGGTCCGGATGGGCTGTCTAACATAGACTTAAAAAAACATCACCATGAATGGTCCACCTTCATTTCTAATTTGTTCAGCCACTGCAGACAAACGAGAAAGATCCCACTCTCGTGGTGCACATCCATCATTATTCCCATTTACAAACAGGGACCCAGAGACGTCCCGGGCAACTATCGCCCGATAGCCTTGCTGGACATCATGGGCAAGATCTTTGCGTCTCTCCTCCTAGGCCACTTTCAACAATGGGTCAAAACAGCCCCCTGCAATGACCCTCTTCAAACGGGCTTTAAAAAGCATGGGAGCACTACACTGAACATATTCATACTATCCCTGCTGAAAGCGAAAACGAAAGAAACTTCTCAGCCTGTCTATGCTGCCTTTATCGACCTTTCACAGGCTTTTGACAAAGTCGACAGAAGGAAATTATGGGGCAAGTTAAAAAACTGGAATTGCCCAGAATCGGTCCTAAATCCACTAATGGCCTTGCACACCAACACCACTCTCAAGGTCAGGCTGAACAGACAAGGCACTCTCTCTAGGGAAATTAGTGCAAACAGAGGGGTCAAGCAAGGCTGCCCACTGGCTCCAGCCCTTTTTGTCGCATTTCTTGGCGACTATAAAGACTCTAAGCGGCTTGTCCGCTCCTTTCCGCCAAAGCTTGGAAACACGGTTCTGTCTCGACTCCTCTATGCGGATGACATGATTTTGTTCGACCAGACGCCAATCGGCTTGCAACGGCAGCTCGATAACCTTGCAGCCTATATGTCAGCCAACAATCTACTAATAAACCAGGCCAAAACCAAAATCATGATTTTTTCAAAAGACATTCGTCCTCACAAAAAACCTACATCGTGGACAGTAAACAACATCAGAATTGAGGTGGTTTCCCACTTCAAATACCTGGGGGTGGTAATCGATGGTTCAAGCAAGGAACAGAAAATGCAAGCTCATCTCTGGACAAAAACAAAACTTTTGACTTCTCAACTCAAAGCGATCGACAGGAAATTTGGCAAATACTCACTCTCCCCGGCCATTGCCTTCTATAAAGGGAAAATAGTGCCAACGTTAACATACGGCATGGACGCATTGTTCACGATTCCACACCAACTATGGCGAAGGCTAGAGGGCCACATCTGGAAATCACTTTTGGGTTTACCAAATGCAATTCCCATCGAAGCAGTCAGAAGAGAGCTGGGGCTGCTCTCGTTAAGCGCGACTGTCAAAGTGGCCTCGCTTGCCCTGTTTAGAAAGACCTTAATAAAAGATGGCCTTCAAATCTGCAACTTCATCAGCCAAGAGCTGTCCTCCACGTCCTCCAAAGCCGTTCTGCTTTGGGTGCGTCGGCAAGAACACACACTGGAGGAAGTGTCATGTTCCAAACCTGACCTAATTTCGAACCCCCAAAGGGTAAGCGACAAATTAAAGACTCAAGACTGGATCTCCACCATAGAAAAAGCGGCAGCAGCGAAATGCTTAAGACATCTCCCGCCAACATTTAACAAGTTGAAGTCGCCCCTAAGTTACTGTGTTAAATTCCCAGACAAAAAACTTCGAGGAATATTTTTGCGAGCACGTCTCAACCTGCTCCACACAAGAGAAATCCTGGGGATTAGATCTTTAACTGCCACAACTACCTGCAGGCTATGTAACGATCCTGACTCCACGGAGTCAATACGCCATCTTTTGTTGAACTGCCCCTCGCTGAACCGAGAACGCCTGGCCTATCTTCCTCCACTATGGCACGACTCAACCCTGATTGAAGAAAACACATGGTGGTGCCGTTTGATTTCGGGTGAAAAACCCCGCTGGGCAACGGCCACGGCAAAAATAATTCAGGAGGCTTTTCTCAAAATTGCGAACCAAAGCTCGTATTCCTTACAGGAGGTGCATGGTGGATACCAACATGACCACACAGATGCACGACAGGAAGTCTCAACTGGCGAATCAGGCGTCGGCTGAATATCCCCCTTTATTCTGTAAAATTTCCACCTTGACTTGACCGCAACTTTCCAACGCCTCGTCTGATCGCCGCCTTTTGCACCTGTGTGGGTCTTCGAATTTTATTGAAATTATGAACTGATACCCCTTGTAAAAATCATGCTTTTCTAGTTGATTATGTACAAGTAATAATAAAAAAAAAAAAAAAAAAAAATTGGCAGGAGCACTTCATGATTCTGTTTAGGTGGCTGAAACACACTGTGTCAACCTTTAAGAAGCAATTAAGACACTGCAAATAAGGGGAAGATCAAAGGAAAGAAGGACTTGCAAGAATGTAGGTGTCCCCTCATGTGCCCGGGGCTTCTTTGCAATTTACGGATATATGTTGGTTCCATTTTATGGGGGTTTTATGTTGAACACTTATTTATTTGTGTCTTTTGAATTGAGTAGATTTGTACCTATGCAATACGTCTAATTGTCCATGTATTGTCTGATTGAAATATGTACACAAAGTTGAACAATGATTTTAACTTCTGGTATATGAATAAAATAATCTATTTTTGAGAAAAAAGCTGAGTGATTAGGTAACATTGGGTGGAGACTGTGTGACATGGAGGCTTTGATCACCTTTTTCTGTTTATGTTGTTATAGCCTGTAAGATAAAGGCATACCAGGCACCCTACGTGTAGAGATACTACAGTGCTTTTGGAAAAGGTTTCTCTGTGTTCCTTCAAGGGTGTTGTAGATGTATGGCAATAAGCCATTAGGGTATTAGGTATCAAGGTGTCTTCTTCATGGGCAAATGGGGGATACCTTTTCTCATCCTATGAAGCCATGATACCTCCCCGGAGGCTGTCTCCTCCAATGTGATTCACCCTCACATAGCCACCCAAGTGTCAGGATAGGGTGGCAGCTGCCATCCCCTGGCCACATGGGAGGAGATTACCACTGGGAGATCAGTGATTACCCCATTGGATTCACCACAGTACCTTATCACGCGCAACCAGTGATGCATGTCGCAGCTCTTAAATATCATTGTTACTGTCATGTCCATGGAGGCGTGCTGCACAAAGTGTGTAGCCTGCAATGTATGCAGTGAGGACGTTTATTCTTATTTCCCCGCTGTCTTGCGAGTCAGATGGCTCAGACTATTTTCATCCAGCCTCTTTGCCATTTATTTTGCCTCCTCCAGCCCTATATTGCCCCCCAAACTCCACCATCTGATGCTCCCTGGTGTTAATGAGTGGCTGCTGGCTGCCCACCAGCACTGTCTTGGAGTGCCTGCTGTTCCAACACTGTTCTCATGTGGCTCACCTGTGAGGCTCTGTGACCACCTCTACTGCGGACCAGTAACTTCCAACTCTCTGTTCCTCTACCACCACCACTCCACAGCACATCGTCAGGACCCAGTTGTACCATACTTGCCTTGGTGGTGCCATGTATGGCCAATCCTCTGCTCCATCGAGTGGCAACCCCAGGGAGAGGCAGAGGGCTGCAAACTTCACCTCCAATAAAGTTGGCATCCTGGTGGTTGGTCCTGACCAACTTTGATGCCCTCTTCAACCCGGCAACTCAGCTTGGGATGGTCAAATGTAAGAGGATCTGCTGGGACCTAGAAATCCCTTTTGCTTTCTCGTCATCGGTTGTGAAAAACAACATCTGGTGCAGTAATATGCAAGATACTTTCACTGGGAAAATCACACAACTGCAAGCCAAAATCCACACCGAGCTCACCCACATGCCGGTTACCCTGCCACCCACCCATCAGCCCAGAAAATCAGCTGACTTCCACTTTTTCGACTTACGACCCATCTCTATTTCCAACCTTGCCACCATAATCAAGGTACTCAAACCCTCCTGCAGTAAAGGTGACATCTGCCCAGCTTCCCTTGTAAATGAGTGTGCAGAACGCCTGCTTTGACTTATCACTGCCATTGCCAATTCCTCCATGACAGCCTGCATCCAACCTCAAAGAATCTTGGATCACCCCTTTGCTCAAAAAAACCCTTTCTAGACCCAGTTACTCCCACTAACTACCAGCCGATAACCACTATCCCCTTCCTCCTGAAAATGATTGACAGAGTTACCTACCTCAAATTCAATATTTCCTCAAATCTCAACACATTCTGATGCCCCAGCAATCGGGTTTCCGCCCCAGACATGGGATTGAAACAGCCCTCTTGGACCTTGAGTACCAACTTGAAGATGCGAATGATGCCAGAAATGTCTCTCTCCTCCTACTCCTTGACCTTTCGGTGGTCTTCAACCTCGTTGACAATCTGACACTTTGCCACCACTGCACATCCTCTTCTCACCTTTCCTGAGATGCCGCTAAATGGATCTCATTCTTCCTGGCCAACAGAAATTCAAGAGTCTTTGCTGACGAGCTGTGGCTTGCCACAACAATATCCTGCAGTGTCTCTTAAGGGTCTTGTGTCTCACCAACCCTCTACAATGTCTACAGAAAGCCTGTATTTGACTACCTTGACTCTCTTGGTATTTCTTACACAAATTATGCCTAGCCTCTGCCTGAATGATGAGAAAACAGAGTTACTTCTGTCGGGGGGAATTCTGCCGGGGTCGGCCGGGCCGTCCGCAGACCTCCGGGCAGGGAGGCCCCAACTCCTCCCGTATATCCCAGATGAGATAGAGTATGAGACACACACACAAGGAGCAAGGCGACTCTGCTGTTTATTATGCAAACGGCAGGGATGGGTCAAGGAGCGCACGCGTTCGTCCTGACACACACAATTGTGGGGCTCGCAGGCCCTTTTTACTGCATTATGACGCGCTACTTGCGTCACTTCAGAAAGTTAACAAAAAAACCTATCGCCACTCTTAATTGGTTGCTCGAGTGGTAGGGTTAGTATAGTACACATATAGAGAATGATATTAGTGGTCAAGGTGTAGTCAGGTGGTATATCTGGGTTGTCCCTATAATTAGATACATAAGAATTGTTACATGAAGACCTCTGAGGATTGGCTAATGTTACTGACGTCTGAGATAAGAGCCCCATGTTCTGATTGGTGCATCCGTGAGCTCCCCAGCCTGGGACCACCGTTGTTCCCAGCTCTCGGTGTACCTGTGTTTGCAACAATGTTTCAATATGGGTACGTGCAGACAATGTGAGGATTTATTCATAGGTGGAAGGCTGACCGCTCCCACTGTAGCAGGTGTTCATTGAGCCTTTCACGTGTCTCGGCCTGTGTCTCGTAGTGAGGGACCCAGACGCCTTTTCTCTCCTGGGTTTTGGCATCTCGTCAGGTTCGGCTTGGTCACGTGGGGCGGGACCGTGTTTGAGGCACAATTCTGCACAATTAATATTGCTTTTCCACTGTGTGTCTGGTTTAATTTGTAGATATGACTTTAACGTTGGTATGCGGAGTGCGAGGTTGCAACATCGTGCCTTTGATGATTTGTTCTTGGATGTGGGTTTGCAACATTGCGACCTTGGCTGATTTCTCCACCAGGCTCATTCTGCAGGATCAGCAACCTGACTTTTGCTTTGTTAATGTCCACGGGAACTCTTGCTTGAGGCCTACTTGGGCCTGGTGTATAGTGATCCATTTCGGACATGGGTGCTTTAGGTCATAGTGGCATATATTTCCATGACCAGTATCGTGTTTCTATTATACCTCTCATGGTGGTAACGGGTTTCAAGAGAAGCGTGAGCAAGCGGCGTTATAGATGAGTTCATGATGCATCTTGCGTTTCTGCATTCTGAAAGCCTATGTAAAAATAATAAAGATGTACGTCCGTGAGTATGTCTGTCGCCTATGTCAGAGCACTGAGTATGTTCTTCGTGTAGATTGGTGTGGAAATGTTAAGTGTGTATATTTGTACAGATGTGCTTCCCGTCGTCTAGGTCGTCATGGCATCTCTAACGACGTGTGGTTTTTAGTCTAGCTGATCCGAGCCGCAGGTGTCGGCATGGCCAGTGCGGACTGCTGGGCAGGCAGGTGGACACATCCGTATGTTCCTGTACCAGGGTACCTGGTTGTCTGGTAACTGGACAAACTCTTCTCGCGGCGGGTGTCTGGGCCGTGACCCTCTAGGCCAAGCGCGAGAGGTGAAGGACGGGAGCCTGGTCTTCCATTCTCCCACTTCAGTCCCCCCTCTGGTCGACTTGTCGACCACAAACATATCCTTCTCGTTATCTCCTCTTACTCTCCATATCTTAGTTATCCCTCCGAGATGTCCATAATGGTTCACATGATCTTCAAATGACCAATACATGTATTCACATGTTCCTCCAGGAGTACAGTATACCCATCTTCCTATGTAGCTCCTGGGGTTCCTTGGATTCTCGATCTTCACTGATGGTGGGTCTAGATGATTGGTGATGATTTGGGTGCGCAACTTCTCCCTTTCTTGTATTATCACACCTGTATTCTGGCCGTCATCTGCTGGCATTAAGGGGTGCATTCCCACCATTTCCAGCAACTCGTCAGTCGTGCGTGCCTTCCGGGCCTTCCAAAATCTAATTATGATCAGGGCAGCTCCAGCCAAAATAGCACATCCCACTATTATTTTCAGTCCATCTGACAGCCAAGATGGCATCCATGACCATAATAGTGAAAACCAGCTCTTATCCTTGTTTACACCGTTACTGTCGTCCATCATTTTGGAGTGCATCTGGGCCAGTTGTGAAACTGCTTCTGTCAGTGTACCATTGTCAGCATCGTTGGCAGGTATGAACGTGCAGCAAGATTGTCCTATCTTTGCACAAACTCCTCCTTCCATTGCTGTGAGAAGGTCCAATACATATCTGTTCTGGAGTGCTACCATCCTGACAGCTCGCAGCTCCTCTTTAATTGCGTTGAACCCATTTACTGTTGAATTGATGGTCATCATTAGTTCCCACCTGGTTATTTGGAGCCATTTTGCGTTTGCGTATGCCTGCAGTCCCGGATGTATTATTGAGGAGAAGAACATTGCTGCTCTGCTGAATAGTCTGTGTTCTGGCGGTATTGATGTTAGTTCCGTTTCCGACCTTCCCCACAGGTAATTTCCTGTCAATGGCTCTCCTTGTCTTTTTCTCCTATTTAGGACAGTGTCATTGCTGTTGGTCCTGTTTCCTTGCTCCTTCTGAAGTGGTGCAGATCTCTTTCTTCTCTTATCTCCTTCATCCATTTTAGGAAATTTCGCCACATCGACATGCTTCTTAGGTACCACTAGTGATGGTACGTTGACGTGTACCATTGTGCACACACCATTCCAAAGGGGAGGCAGTGTATGATATGCCTTTTCTCCACAGGCCCAATAATGGTCCATTATTACTGCTGTTCCCGCTCCCCCCTCAGGTAACTCCATCAGGCTTGCACAATTGGTGTTATATCCTACGTCCACCTCTCCTTTATGCTGGTAGCATACTTTGGGCGCAGTCAATGGTAGTATAGTTATCGGGTCTTCATCTTCTTCTACCCACGTGAGCATTGGTACATATTTGATCCACGTCGTCCAACATCGATGATTGTGTGTCTCGATAGTTGAGATAGTTTCTTTTGTTACCATGTTGCTGCCAATTACTCCTATCTCCCAGTTGTTGCCCAGGTACACCTTTCCTGTTATCGTCAGTAGCGGCCTTTCCCAACATCCTTGTTTACCCGGAACTTCAGTGGCGTACCAATCACATGGTAGATACTGCAGTGTTACCTTCTTTGTTTCTCCTTTTGCAGGGCCACTTGTTATGTACCTGAATGCTTCAGCATGTAAACTGGTCTTGTGATAACTCAGATAGGTCTTGAGGAAGTTGTTTTCATATGGGTATGAGTCTCGTGTCTTCCATGTCATGTGCACTACTGTTCCTTGAAACCTTCCTTTCGTTTGGAACAGGGCCAAATATATTATGCACTGTGCTGTTTTTTCATCTATTTCTGTGGCAACAAATGTTCGTGAAGCGCTCATGGCGTATGGTATTAATGAGCAAACGTAACAGCTATCCTCAGTTGTCTGCTTACCAATGCGGGTCATGTGCTGGTACCATATGTTGTTTGTGACGTGTGCTGAATCTTGTACATAATTATCAATACCTTTATTGTCTGAGTATGTGCTGCGTTTAACTCTATTTTGCTTGGGTGCGATGTTACTATTACTACCTGACGTAACACCTGTTGCAGCAGAGGACGGGGGTATATTAAGTTTGGGTGCAGCAATAAAATCGATAGCATAGCTGTACTGCCAGACAGAGGCAGCCAAGAACCCGGTGATCATAAAAATCCCTATTATTTTTATTACATATGCTAATTTCACCGGCATTTTGCTCTTACCTTGCTGCGGTCCTGGCAGCTTATTCTTGCGACGTAACAGTTGCCCGCCTAAAAATTCTCAAAAGTGTTCGTTATTAAATGTTAGTTTTAAGCTCTTCCTATCAAGTAGTCATTCAGTGCCCAGGCGAAGAGCTGCTCCCACGCTACTCTAAGTGATGGGTCTCTTAAGACCGGCAAGTATGGGCGGAGGTGGGGCATGTGATATTCTATGGCCAGGAGGAAGGCTGTGTAGTAGACACGTACCCTTCTCCTTTTTAAGTATGTTGGCCTCTTTATTTCGTATACAAATTGGTGTGACAATTCCTCTGGGTAGTTATCGTCTGGCAGCACCATCTACACCTGCACACTGACTTTGTTAATTAGCTTTTCTTAACAATACAATATTACGCAGTTCCTGTATGTGCGAGAGAAAAAGAGAACATTCACGTGTTTACATGTGTATTAGTGCAAGCATGTCCTTCAGTTTTAGCTACACCTGTACTTAGCAGTCAATGGGGGGGGTTTGTGCTCAAATGGCGGAAGTATTTTTACTCTTTGAGCGAGTGATCATGGGGTGGGCAGCATGGGGATCACCCCCTTCTTCGTAAGTTATTGTTTCCGAGGGAACAATTGGGTCGTTGTCTGTGGTGGAACTTTCTTCCGCTGTCGGGGATGTTGTTGCTGTTCTTTCAATGGACCTGTCGTTGGCGCTGGGGCGGGTCTGCAGTTTGTAAATCTTTACGTCATGTAGGTGGTTCCAGGCACGCTTATCCTTTAGTTTTACTGCTCTTGTTGATACGTCCTCTACCAGGTGGGGGCCAGTGAACCTCTTTTGGTTCCACTTTCTATTGAAATTGCGAAGTAGTACGTGGTCACCTTTGGCAAGTTTGCACGAGTTCTCCTTTCCCAATTCCGTACTTTCGTCTTTTTCTTGATTGCTGGTAGACCCGCCCCGTGTGCGCTCGAGCTGTTGAGACACAAACACGACACTAGTAATCAAAGAAGACACATATTGATACATTTCATCACCTAACACATTCGCTGAACTTTCGTGGTCGGTGAATGCCCTTGATGTTGGTGTTAGGGGAAGGCGCATTTGTCGTCCAGTTACCACTTCGTGAGGGGTGAGGTGGTGGTCGGACCCTGGCCTGTTTCTAAGCTCAAATAATGCTAACGGAAGGCAATACAACCAACTTTTCTTTGTTGTTTGTTGTATTTTAGCAATTGCCTCCTTCAATAAGCCATTCAGGCGTTCACATACACCATTAGCCTGTGGGTGGTATGCACATGCAAATTTGTGTTTAATGTTCAGCAGGGATGTGATATGCTGGAACATTTCGTTTGCGAAATGGGGGCCATTGTCTGATCTTAGCACCTCGCACACTCCCCATCTGGGGAAGACCTCCCTTACTATGAATTTGGCTGCTCTAAACGCATCAGGGTGTGAACAGGGCCCTGCTTCAATCCATCTAGAAAATGGGCATACTACTACAATCATATACCTATTGCCTTGACAGATGTTGATCATATCAACATAGTCAATGTGAAGGTGCCGAAAAGGTCCTTCTGGCCGGGGTATGGTACCTCTTATCACTTTTAGAGTATGACCGGCCGTAAACTGTTGACATGTTAGGCAATTGCTGATAAAATTTGACACATGGGAGGTTAACTCGGGACAAAACCAATCTTCTCGAATTCGTGCTGCAATTATTTCCTTGCCTGTATGGGCAGGGTGGTGTAATTGGCTCAAGGCGGTATTTAATAGTGTCAACGGTATTACAACTTTCCCAGTGCCACCCTGGCGCCATAGTGCGTCGGTTGGTGACATTGTGCATCCTCTTTTCACCCATACTTCTTTTTCGGCCATTGGTGCAGCCGCTTGTAGTTCCATAATCTGTGTGGCTGGGAGATGGGTGTACCCTTCTCTTATTAACATCTCCCTAGCTATTCCCCTCCCTCTCCCTCTCTGTGAGTCTGTGGGGTTCCATATCTCACCAAAATATGCAGCATATTTCGCATGTGCGTCTGCTGCTGCATTTCCTTTTGAGACGTAGTCTTCTCCATTGGTGTGTGCGGTGCATTTTACTAGGGCTAATTCTTGGGGGTCGTTTATTACTTCAATTAGTTCAGCCAACAAGAGGGCATGTTGTACTGGAGTGCCATCAGCTCTCCTAAACCCTCTTCTTCTCCATTTTGATAGCCCTGAGTGGACAGTGGATGTAACATATGCACTGTCAGAATATATAGTTACTCTTTTATTAAAACTTTCCTTTAATGCCAATATTAGTGCAACGAGTTCCGCGGCTTGAGCAGAGTAATGCTGTGGTAGTTGTACACACTTCATAGCCACACACACCGGTGCCTCCATCATTTTTACTACTGCTGCCCCAGTCCTTCGTATCCCATCTCCTTGATCAATAGTTGATGACCCATCAATAAACAAAAGCTCACCTCCCTCTAGTGCGTTTTCTTCAACTTTCCTAGCACATGAGTACATTTCAGTTACTTGGGTGCAGTCGTGGGCGTAATCTCCCTCTTCAATTACTTCTGCTAGGAACCTTGCAGGGTTAACCGTGCTACATCTAACAATTGCTAGTTCAGCTTTAGACAAAATAATCTCATAACCTGATGCCCTCTGTGTCGTTAGTGTGGACTTAGGTTTATTCAATATCGCAAATAATGCATGTTCCACAAATAGTGTAGTTGGACACCCCATAGTTATTGCTGATGCTTTTTCTACTGCAAAAGCAGCTGCAGCAAGACCTTGTTCACAAGAGAAGTGACCTAACATTATAGGGTCTAAGTGACCGCTGTAAAATGCTACTGGTTTATAGCCCATGCTAGTTTTTTGGGCCAACACTGCTTTCATCACTGCTGAGTCACAATGTGAAAATATAAAGAAGCGCCGCTCATAGTCTGGGGATGCCAGTACTGGAGCAGTTGATATCGCGTCTTTTAATTCGTCAAATGCCTCCCTCATTTCCATAGTCCATCCCAACTTTTTCTCCCCTTTATTTGCTTCCTTCAAACCCTCAAGCAGGGGTCCTATGTATGAGCTATAATCAAATACCCATGCTCTACAGTAGTTGCACAGCCCCAGAAATTGCTGCAGTTCTCTCACAGTCTGTGGCACGGGAGTGCTTGAGATGGCCTGTGCTCTTTGTGGTGCAATCCTTCTTCCATGTTGGGATATCAGTTGGCCAATGTAAAGTACCTGTTCCTGACAGTATTGTATCTTTTCCATGTCTACCTTGTACCCCTTTTCAGCCAATATTATCAACATTTTTAGGGAGTCCTCTCTACATTTGCTTTCGTTTGCACTGCAAATTATTATGTCATCCACATACTGTAACACTGTGCTTTCCACCTCAACGTTACCCAAATCCATCTGTATTACTCTATTGAAAATTGAGGGTGATTCACAATACCCCTGTGGTAATCTGGTATGTTTCCACTTTGTATTTCGGTAAGTGAAGCTTGTCAAATCTTGTGAGTCTGGGTGTAATGGTATTGAGAAAAAAGCATTTTTAAGGTCAATCACTGTAAATCGTGATGCTTCTGCTGGGATGCCACACAATATTGTGGCCGGGTTTGCTGTTACTGGATACTCTGCTTCTACTATGTTGTTCAAGGGTCTGAGGTCCTGTATGAAGCGCCAAGACCCCCCTTTAGCTTTGCGCACCGGGTACACAGCTGTGTTACATGGTGATTCTGAGGGGACCAATATGCCATTGTTTATAAGGGCCGTTATGGTTTCATATATGCCCTCATCTGCCTCTTTTGACAATGGGTACTGTTTCACTCTTGGCAGTATGGCACCTTTTTTCAATTTTATCCTTACACCCCCTATGCTTTTTATGCATCCCACGTCATAAGGGCTAATAGTCCATAATGATTTGGGCACCTTTGACATATCCTCCTTAAAAAATGGGACTGGGGTGCCTGCGGGTGCCTCAAGTGCCATTGCAATTTTCTGTGCTACTTGTTTGTGAGCCACTCTTAGCCATATTTCTACACTCATCATGAACACCATTTCATTTTCTTCCTTTTCTTCTGAGAACAGCTCTTCATCTGACACCTGGGTCAGCCTACATCCTTCTGCTAGTGCTATCACTGCCCTCCATGCTCTCCCTTCTTTATCTTGGGCGTGCACAGCAACATAATCAGCTGTTGCAATAATGCTCTCAATGTCCACTACAAACACCTTCCCTTCTAGTTCATTACCTGGTGTTTCTGGTCGGAATAGATAGGCTGCTGGTCTCCTCCATATTTTCCCTTCTATCCCTGGCATCCATGCAAATGCCATGTCTGTGCCATATTGGAATATTTCGCCATCTACTGGCTCCGCCCTAATCGCTGTCTGTCCACAGTATGCTTGCAAAATCTGTCGTGCTGCGAGCATGTTAATCCCTGGAGTAGAGCAAATTATGCCATCCTCTGTAAAGGAGATCGTCATGTTCAACCTGTTCATTATGTCCCTCCCCAGTATATTTACTGGTGAGGCACTATAATACAAAAGTGGAACTGAAAGATCATAATCTCCAATAGATAAGGGAATGTTATCAGTAAATGGAACCAACCCTTTAGCCCCAGAAAATCCTTGGGTGTTCATGGCTTCGCCTGACATCTTAAATTTACCTTCCCTTATGCAAGACCGAGTTGCCCCGGTGTCAACAAGAAATGATAATTTTTTGTCACCTATCGTTACCTCTATGCGTGGTTCCTCCGCACTATTAGGTGTTACTGACAGGATGGGACACACCAAGGCCGTCTGTGGGCTGGCCTATTGGGGGTACAATGATTGGCCATTCCCTGTGTAAGGGTTGTGTCCCAACACCGTCACCCCACCCAATTGTGTTCGTTCAGTTTGGGGTGGTGGTTGTATTAACGCCACTTGTTGTTGAGGCAGTGAATAGGTTTGTGGCTGTCGTGTTTGTTGTTGTTGGTCACTCCCTTGTTGTGACATCTGCTGTTGTTGTATGCCCTGCTGTTCTTGTGATGTCCTAGGTTGTGCTTGTTCATTCCATGCTGGTGTTCCTGGCCTGACCCTACATGTACGTGACATGTGTCCTAATAGTCCGCAGCTCCAACACACGGGTGGTTCCCTGTTTTGCCATGGGAAGCTCCCTGTGTTGTCCTGGTATACGGGTTGCCCTGTGGGGTAGTAATTTCTAAGTCCCCCAGCCTGTTGCTGGGTATTATATCCATATCCTCTCCCCCTCATAAACCCTCCTCTCCCTCTGTTATAACTATAATACCCAGTTCCTTGCATTGGGTACCCTCCTCCCATGTTTGGTGCGTGTAATTGCAGAGGCGGCACTTGCTGTATTACACCTTGTGGAGGCGTTATTTGAGCTGGATCTTGTGCAGCCACTACTTGCGTTGGGCTTTGGGCCATTGGTGTGGGCGTAGTTATTAGTGCCCCTTCCATTGTATATTTAGTAAGTTTTTTCTGTACTAATTTGGCCTCTTCTGTTTTCCTGTCCTCCTCCTTTTGTTTCATTTTTCCTTGCCATGTCCTGCAGTGATGTACTATAGTCAGTTGTATTTCTGGCCATGGTTTTGCTTCCATTCCCACTACTTTCTTTAGTTGTTTCTGAACTCCTTCTGGGAGCCCTTGTACTAGTATATGATAAAATATGGCTGGTGTTTTGTCCCATTGTTCTCTAGTTTCCATGCGCCACTTCTCTTGAATATCCTGGATATAATCAACAGGATCCTCATTTTCACCCATCTTACGGGAAGTAATGGCTCCTATGTCTGATGTGTCTGGGTACTGCACTCTCAGTGCCTGCCATATCGCATGTCTGCAGTTTGCAAATGGTGCCCCATCATGCGATGTGTTTGTTATTGTTACCCCATGGAATCCCGCTCTTTTCCAAATGTCATCCGCTCTATCCCCTAATATTGATATTAACAGGCCCTTCACATCTCCTACTGCCAGTTTCTGTCCTGCGGTGTGTTTTTCCATTTCATATATCCACTTACCCGCACCTCCACTTAGTGATGGGAGCCTACATTTTATATTTTCCTTATCCGTATGTTTCCAAGGTACATACTGTGGTCTAACCCCTCCTCTCTCCAGCAGTGGCATTAAATTCTGTCTTGTGTCACCCTTTACGCTCCATGATATTGAGTCTTCACACCCCTCCTCTTCCCCCATTTCTTTTACTACTTCAAATTCTTCCTTACTACCTCTGCCCCTACCTCCCTCTTCTTCCTTCCCCCTTCTTTCATCATTTCCTGTGTTCAATATGGGTATGTTTATTTGTCTTTCTTGCCTGCGACTAGGGAGGTCCCTAAGCCGACATGCATAGGGTGTAAGTTCGTTCATGAAGGGTGCGAGCTTTATTCTTTGCAGAGAGCGTGCGGTGGTTGAACATGTAGGTAGTGATGTGGGAGGGCGGCGTGATGGGGATGTGGGTGGCGTGGTTTCATTGGTTTGTGTTTCCCCTATTCTTTTCACTTCCTCCTTACTTCTCTCCAGCTCCTCCCATCTTCTACTTATCCAGGGCGAATCTATGTTTGTTCTAGTGAGGTACAGTTTATCTAAGCTTTCCCTTTCACTCTTTCTTCCATCCTTCTCCACTCCTCCTTCCTCCTCACTGCAAAAATCATTCATAAATGGCACCCCCCACTCTGCCTTTTTTCCTTTTATTGTTACCGTTTTCAAATCTATTATGTCTCTTTCTCCCCTTTCGTTGTTAACAACTGTCCCCCCTAGTGCTGATGTCGTTGCTACCTCCCTACTTTTATATACATCTCCCCATCTTTCACTCTCCCTACCCCTCCCTTCTCTTCCTTCTTCACTTCTCTCCTCCATTTCCCTACTATTTTCCTCCCTTTTCCTTTTCAGTTCCTCCATTACTTCGTTGCTCATCTGTTCCAATATCCTTTCATCCTCTCTCTTCCTTTCCCATTTCACCCTTTCTCTTTCTACTATACTCTCTATTACCTTCCCTTCTTCATATTTCTTAGCTGTCTCCGATATTATCCTCCTCCTCCATAATTCCATTTCCTTTTCCTTTTCTTCTTCTTCCTTCTTCTTCTCTCTCAGTACTACTCTTGATACCCTATCTGCTGCTGCTTTTACCCTTTCAGCTTCTCTCTTTTGCTCCTCACTTCGTTCCCTTAATTTTTCCAATTCGTCCTTACCTTCTTTCCTTTTCCTCACTCTCTCTCTTTCCTCCCTCTCAAGTTGTTTGATCAGTTCATTCTGCTCATCCCTTAGTTTTGCTAATCTTTCCTCCAAAATCTCTTCCTTCTGCCGTAGTAGCTCCTCTCCCCTCATTTCACTCTCTCTGGCACTATCCTCGTTTGTTCTCTTTACCGCCTCCCTTTCTTCTCCAGTTAGTGAGCCTCGTAATTTCAACAATATCTGTGCAGCTACCCACTCATCGTTTCCTATCTCTACAGTCTGCTCTTCTCTAATCCTCCCTTCCCCCATTGGTATCTTCCCATGAGCCACATATGGTGGAGGGCTGTATGCCGGGTTTGAGTATCCTTCAGCCGCCCTTAACTGTCCTTCTATTTCTCCTAATTCTCTTAAAGGGTACAACCCTCCTCCCTCTGTTTTTACTCCCGGTGTTATGGGTATCTCATTGCTCAGTTCCTTTTTTATGTCGTCCGATTTATCAACCTTTTCTCCTCCCTGTCTTTCGTTCCCCGTATTCTTTGTACTTTCGCACACCTTTTCCCCACCCGTTCCTTCTTTCTTAATCTCCTTTTCTTCCGGTGTTTCCCCCATAGTGAACATTCCATTTGGTCCTGGTCGAGACCCCTGGAACATCCTCCATAAGTTAAACACCTCCACATGGTTTGCCAACTTCTTCCCCTTGTATGTATTGTGCAGATGGTTTAGTAGTGAATGTTGGGCATATGGATCGAAACTACCATTAGGCGGCCATGGTGTTAACATTTTGTTGTCTGTCCCCTGGGTCCACTCTATGCTGTACTTAATTAACTTCTCCCTGTGTGGTGGCAATGTGGTGCATATGTGCTGTAGTGGGGTAGTGAGGGTGTTCCCCCACCCTCCCGACCCTCTCCCGTATGACATAGTTGCACTCCCCTTGTTACCCTTCCCCTTACTAGCAGTTTATAATGTACAACCTTGTATTGCTTACCTCGCCCCGCAAGTGTGGGGACTTACGACAATCCTTTGACAAATTATGCAATAATAATAAATATGATGTTATATTATATTCCTTCCCCTACAGCCCCCTGCGGCCGAAGCGCACGCAGCCCCCTGCGGCTGCGTACCCCTTACGACGATCTTATACAGTCGTCCTGTTTCTCCGTTCTCCTCCCCCTTTTACACTCGCCGTGGCCGGCGTTCTCCGTGCGCAGCCACGCCCCTTTCCCCTTCTTCTTTCGATCCACTGGTTTATAGTTTATCTCCGTATCAGCTCCTTTATCATGCTTCTCTTCCCCACCATTCTCAAACCCAAAATTCCTTGTGCTCGCGATATCCTATTAAATCCCTACTGGTGACGTCACCGATTTCTTCGAGCTACTGGTATATTCTTGTTATGTTCTTTAAGTTCAAAATACACTTGCAATCTACCCCGCTAACCCTACAGCTGTCTTCCTGTCTCTCCTGGAACAAGGTAATCTCATCAATAATATAACCGGACTGCGCACGCTGCGTCGCCTCGCGTGTGATACGCCCCTCAACAGGAGGGCTTAACCAGCCAATTATCTTCCGTTTTGGGCAACTATGTAGCTAGCTACCTGCCACAGGGAAACGTCATCTACCTATCGAGT
This sequence comes from Ambystoma mexicanum, assembly GCF_040938575.1. NCBI lineage: Eukaryota > Metazoa > Chordata > Amphibia > Caudata > Ambystomatidae > Ambystoma > Ambystoma mexicanum. The sequence continues at coordinate 785,132,925 of NC_090923.1, read as the reverse complement.
TTCTTGCTCGAACAATAGGGAACCTCATCTACTCATTGATCAATAAATGTCAAGTCGTAGGAAACCACACACACCCACCCTCACACTTAGTCGCACTTTAAGCCATCAGTTTCTTACGAGCGGCTGCACGTGATGTTTTCGTGCCCCGCCCCCTCTTTCGCGTAACGTTAGCTGACTGTTACGAGCGGCTGCACGTGATGTTTTCGTGCCCCGCCCCCTCTTTCGCGTAACGTTAGCCGACTGTTCTCGCACTCGTTTCACTACCATTCATTCCATTAGCAACGCTCAGTTAAACCTTCACCGCACATCTGTACAATACCTCCCCCCTCCCTTATTTACTTCCTCCCCCTCCCTCACAATTTCGCATTGCTTGTTGCGCGTGTCATGCTCACCAAGTTCTCTCGATGCAGGGCCGCTCGACTGCGTGCACCCTCCAAGCGGCTCGCCACCTCCCCTCGTCTGGACCACGTCTGGACACTCGCCGACCGCGGGCGGGATACTTCTCAACCGGCTCCCGAGGGCCAATATCCGGATTGCGCTGTCCAGTCTTCTCGCGGCTCCGCGATGGTCCTGTAGTCCTCAGAAGGGGGCAACGGCAGAGGGGGCCGCGCCGCCGGGCCTCCTCGCAACGGGAGTGCCTGGAAAAACTAAAAAATAAAAGTTCATCTTAAACAGATCTCAGCAGTGCCTCCAACTTGTCGGGGGGAATTCTGCCGGGGTCGGCCGGGCCGTCCGCAGACCTCCGGGCAGGGAGGCCCCAACTCCTCCCGTATATCCCAGATGAGATAGAGTATGAGACACACACACAAGGAGCAAGGCGACTCTGCTGTTTATTATGCAAACGGCAGGGATGGGTCAAGGAGCGCACGCGTTCGTCCTGACACACACAATTGTGGGGCTCGCAGGCCCTTTTTACTGCATTATGACGCGCTACTTGCGTCACTTCAGAAAGTTAACAAAAAAACCTATCGCCACTCTTAATTGGTTGCTCGAGTGGTAGGGTTAGTATAGTACACATATAGAGAATGATATTAGTGGTCAAGGTGTAGTCAGGTGGTATATCTGGGTTGTCCCTATAATTAGATACATAAGAATTGTTACATGAAGACCTCTGAGGATTGGCTAATGTTACTGACGTCTGAGATAAGAGCCCCATGTTCTGATTGGTGCATCCGTGAGCTCCCCAGCCTGGGACCACCGTTGTTCCCAGCTCTCGGTGTACCTGTGTTTGCAACAATGTTTCAATATGGGTACGTGCAGACAATGTGAGGATTTATTCATAGGTGGAAGGCTGACCGCTCCCACTGTAGCAGGTGTTCATTGAGCCTTTCACGTGTCTCGGCCTGTGTCTCGTAGTGAGGGACCCAGACGCCTTTTCTCTCCTGGGTTTTGGCATCTCGTCAGGTTCGGCTTGGTCACGTGGGGCGGGACCGTGTTTGAGGCACAATTCTGCACAATTAATATTGCTTTTCCACTGTGTGTCTGGTTTAATTTGTAGATATGACTTTAACGTTGGTATGCGGAGTGCGAGGTTGCAACATCGTGCCTTTGATGATTTGTTCTTGGATGTGGGTTTGCAACATTGCGACCTTGGCTGATTTCTCCACCAGGCTCATTCTGCAGGATCAGCAACCTGACTTTTGCTTTGTTAATGTCCACGGGAACTCTTGCTTGAGGCCTACTTGGGCCTGGTGTATAGTGATCCATTTCGGACATGGGTGCTTTAGGTCATAGTGGCATATATTTCCATGACCAGTATCGTGTTTCTATTATACCTCTCATGGTGGTAACGGGTTTCAAGAGAAGCGTGAGCAAGCGGCGTTATAGATGAGTTCATGATGCATCTTGCGTTTCTGCATTCTGAAAGCCTATGTAAAAATAATAAAGATGTACGTCCGTGAGTATGTCTGTCGCCTATGTCAGAGCACTGAGTATGTTCTTCGTGTAGATTGGTGTGGAAATGTTAAGTGTGTATATTTGTACAGATGTGCTTCCCGTCGTCTAGGTCGTCATGGCATCTCTAACGACGTGTGGTTTTTAGTCTAGCTGATCCGAGCCGCAGGTGTCGGCATGGCCAGTGCGGACTGCTGGGCAGGCAGGTGGACACATCCGTATGTTCCTGTACCAGGGTACCTGGTTGTCTGGTAACTGGACAAACTCTTCTCGCGGCGGGTGTCTGGGCCGTGACCCTCTAGGCCAAGCGCGAGAGGTGAAGGACGGGAGCCTGGTCTTCCATTCTCCCACTTCACTTCTCATCAGACCTCCAACGCGCCTCGCCATACATGACAATGCGTTCAAGTCCTTCATCATCGATGGCCACAATATCCATGTCGTCTCATCTGTAAAAACCTTGGGTGTAGACATAGATGCTACACTCAACATGTCAGGGCAGGCTAATCACATCACTTCTTCCTCCGCCTATGCCATGAATCTCATTAATGCAAGCCAACCATTCATCTCCACTGAGAATCGCCTAACAGTTGCTCAGACTCTCATCTGATCCAAACTGGATTATTGCAATGCACTACTTAAAAAAAAAAAGAACTCCAAATAATACAAAACCACGCTTTCCGTGATGCATTGGACCTGGGAGAGTACAACCACATCTCTGAAGTCAGAAGATTTATTCACTGGCTCCCTGTCTGAAAAGATATTCAAATTCAAGATCCTCTCAATCACCCACCGATGCCTGTTAAAATACGCATTGTCGTATCTTGCACAGAGCTTCAAAAGACATGCACTGGTGAGGGCCCAATGATCCGTCTACATACACTGCCTCATCATACCAAAATTCAACCACAAAAGAGCAAGGGGTTACAGCTTCCCAGTCTGTGCTGCCACCCATTGGAACACCCCCCACCCTCTCATTACGGGCTGAACCCTTCTTCCACCTGTTCAGAAAAAAATGCAAAACTCACCCGTTCAACTGCTTTAATCGCACATACTTGTGTATCTCATCCTCACTGTAACCAGCACTTCGATGACCATGGTATTGTGTGCGCTTGTATAAATGCATAAATAAATAAATAAATAAATAGATAAATAAATAAATAAATAAATAAATAAATAAACACGGATGGGGTGTTAATCGTTTCCATCAACACAGTGAACAAGCACTGGGATGACCTGAAACACCAGAGCCAGGAGAAGGCACAGGCAGCCCTCGATAACTGTTTCAGCTCTCGGTTTGCAGAGGTTCTACCCAGCGCTCCACTCTCAGGGGTACCCATGTGGTGCACTGCTCTACTGTGTATGTGTGTTGTTAATGGGTATGCATGACTGCAGGTGCTCCCTCCCGTACAGAGCATATGTGTTCCACTGCTCTACACTGGAAGGCAGCATCATGCGGATGCTGTGTGTATCTAATGCCATACATCTGGAATGTGGACAAGCGTAGGCATGTGGACTTCAGTTTTCAATGACTTGGTGCATTTGTGCACATGCAATGTGAGTCGATAACTACATGTACTCATATAATTACAGATGACAGATTGCTATGTTGGGGGCATGTGAGGGATATACAGGCACAAGACCTCTATGGGTCACACATTAGCTACTGAAGATTGCATCATCCTCACTCAGCAGCTGAGACTGACACATGTGTATGAATGCTTGGAAATTACATGGTGGAGCATCAACCTCTCAGGGACCACAGTGTGATATGTCAGCCCAATGCATGAGGAACCAGAGATGACGTGGCTGCATAACATTAGTTTGGGCCGGGGGAAACACCACAGGTGCTTGTACCTCACTCAGCAATGGGTGCCTGTATGTGTTGCATGCTTTCTGCTCAAACTGACATGAGTGCATGTTGCTACATGTAATTGAATGTAAACAGGCCCACGCAGGTGTCATGAGACCTCTCCACCCTCTCACATGACCATCCTGTGCATGATCAATTCTTGGCTGGCTCGAGGGGTAATGCATGGGACTGTGTTGCAAGCAGTGCACTTTGTTTGCCCGGCGTGATCCCGCTGACCTGCTATGCCTCCATGCATTTAGTGTTTGGCCCTCATAACAAGGGACAGGCTGTCCACCCCTATGCCCCTGTGTTCAGCCTCCCTGAGCCATGCTGCAGAGAGATAGTGAGTGATCCTTGACAAGAGGCCAGTGCCAGGGGCCATCTGTGCCCATCATGGTCCTATGAATTGTCGGTTATCCACTCTCCATGCCCTGTCATCTGATGGTAGACGTGGAGTATGCATGGTAGGTCCAGAGGGCTGGACAGCTCCAGATGTCCGGATGTGCTCCAATTTGGAATATATTCCTGTTTTGTTGATGAGGAGTTATGACAGTGCTGGCTGTACGTCTTGCTCCCTGCACTCCACAGGTTCATTTGGCACACCTGGTTCAACTTGTGCTGGACTGCTCGTCAGCGACAGACTTTGAGACAGACATTAACATGCCACCTGTGTTGGGACAGTGTTGACTGGGGAGCATACCTCATCTGGCAGTACACCCTTAGATGGGGGTCTCTCACCTCCAAGCAGTGCATAGGCAGCGCAGTGCAGCATTATGCCAGTGGTCATGTGAGAGTGCAATAATGGTGATCGGACCACAGGGCCTAAACAACACACAGTGGTTGTGGGCCCACGAGAGTCATGCCATTGCACCACTCAAACAAACTCATTTTTCAAATGCAATCTAGGCAGATTACAATTCCACGGGGTGGCAGACCACCCTTCCCCACACCGGTGGGGTGGGTGTGTGAAGCAACCACCCCTTTCTTACAAGATTGGTGCCTGGGCGCAGGCTCTCCCACCTACCCATCCAGATTGACCCCTGGATCATGAGTGACCAACAGGACATCCTAACCTGCAGCAGTGAGCCATTGACTGACACTAAGGTCAGAGAGACAGCCTGATGGGTATGATGCTCATCCCAAGCCCATCCACTTGGGCTATGGTCACATGGATACACACTCATGTCAGATGTGGCAGACTGCTAGAGTAAGCCAAGTTACTTGTTTGGGTCATCATAACATGTAAAGGAGTCCCTCTATCACCCTGAGTCCACAGTGCACAGTGCTAGTTTTACATCCAGCAGAAAACACAGGCAATGTTTTGTATATGTTGCCTATATCCCAGGAATGCTCAGGGGCCACTGGCCTTTTTGATGGAGCTGACCCCACAGACAGTGTCATGCCATTAGTAGACACTGGCACAGCATCAGTGGCTCAAGCCCAGACTCTGGACGGTGTCCTTATGGGTGGCCCTGCCTTATGGCCCCACATCCATATGTTGGTTCGACCAATTTCTTCAGTATGGCACAACTGCACATGTCGCTGGGCCTGGCCCACCATTCGCAGCTGGCCCCGTTGGGTGCCTCATTTGTCAACAGCAAATCTCCAAGAACCGCACTTTGTGCATGCATTGTCGTCTATGATAGGTGCCTCCCTGTGTGACGGACATGTGGCATGGGGGCTTGAAGGGATCTTCTGTACTGGTACCGGGGCACCAGTGCAGATGTGTCACTACAGGCAGGTCTGCTCTGGGAGTGGCTAGGCAAGGCCAGAACTTGAAGGGCCAGGAGGGACATGTGCTCTGGTAGGTGTCCCAGAGAGGTGCTAGGCTGGCTCAATAATGCAGTCACGGTACCCTAGACTCTCGGGAGGGAACGAAAAATAGAAACCTTAGTAGAGGAGAGATGTCAATTGTTCAAAACTTATACTCTGATGAAAAGACCACTATACGACCAGCCGATAAAGGGGATGCCCTAGTGATATTAAACACCCTAGATTATGAAAATGAATGTGTGAGACAATTGGACAACCACAAAGTTTACTCAAAAATAGATCATGATCCGACCATGGAGATAATAAAAGATCTAGAAGAACTTCTCACCAAAGCAGAGGAAAAAGATATGATAACAAGCAAAACTAATGCATTTTTACTTAATTTGAAACCCAACATACCGCACTTCTACTTATTGCCTAAAATTCATAAGAGTCTCATTAATCCAACTGGGAGACCGATAGTAGCCACTACAGGCGGTATTCTGCAACCATTAGGCACCTATATTTACTTTTTTCTCAAACCTCTAATACAGAAAACCTCGACGGATGTAAAAGACAGCACACACTTCTTGAACGTCATAGAAGAAGTCCAACTTACAGAAAATGGCATTCTTTTCGCCATAGATGTGATAAACCTCTACACTAGTATTCCTCATGATCTGGGGCAGGAAGCCGAAGAGTGGCTCCTTCTACAAGAAAAAGAGATAGCAGCAGTAAAGGAATCTATTTTGTTTACCATTTTGTTTACCACAAACCGGGGTACCAGTGCAGATGTGTCACTACAGGCAGGTCTGCTCTGGGAGTGGCTAGGCAAGGCAAGAACTTGAAGGGCCAGGAGGGACATGTGCTCTGGTAGGTGTCCCAGAGAGGTGCTAGTCTGGCTCAATAATGCAGTCAGGGTACCCTAGACTCTCGGGAGGGTACTGCTATGTGGCATCAATGACATGGACACAGTTATGGCAAAAAGAGAGAGGCGAGAGTGCACTGCTTTTTTACTGGTAATTTTCTTTTTTTAAAGTTCATAGTCCTGTAGGTTTGATTATTAGTAGGGTGCAGCCCACTATCTAGTGCCACCGTGTAGGGCACAGAAAGTGAATGTAGAAAAAATGACCTAGGCTTGTGTGCCTTCGGTGTGGACCGCACACCCCAGATTCCCACTTCGGGTTAATCGTTTACTCTTTGTTTCTTAATAAGTTCAAAGACCATTTTAGCTGGTGATTCAAAAATGCAATCTTCTTTAATGTTCAAAGTTATAAATTTGTTCAATTCAAAAAAGTTTTGCGCTTTCTTGGTTAAACTTCACCAAGAAAGCTAATGCTAACTACTGAGGCAAAATAGAAAACCCCTCTGGCTTATGCATTTCGGAGTGTATCCTTCTTCAGAGACATGTTGTTGTTGTGCTGCACACTTTATGTTATATATTACAATATCAATTTGACATATCCACAATGTTCAGATCAAAATTCAACGGTGCACAATCTATAAAAACAAGTTGTAATAATTAAACAGGGCGCCCACGAGGACAGACAAATATTCAACGCAGATTCAGGAGAAAGAGAGAACAAAGCAGAAAAAGAAAAAGAAACAACAAAACATTAATCATTATGTATGTTCATACCATAGTTTTCGTGATTCATAACATACTTTGCGTGGTATTAATACTGTTATGCGGTATTACATAGTGTTAGTCATGCGTATGATCTAAATATACTTGAATTGTTTAGTGCCGTGACCACCTCGTGTTAGATGAATCACTAGATATTCTAACATTCAGTGTCGTGGTAAGGTGCTTATTCGCAGGGAATACTTTGTGCAGATACCATGTGACTATGCTTTTCGAGTGCGTCTATTTACACTGACCTGTTTGCCAAGATATGTAATACACGCGATCTGGGTGCGTGTTGAATACTTAAAAAAAAATGCTGTCTGACATGGAGAAAGCAATCATGTTAACTACTGTCATCATTCTTTTGTATTCACGTTAAGTATACAATGCGATTGTGGATCGCATGTCTTCATTCAATCTATCCATCTTACCTGGAGTCCATCAAGCAGCGTCCTGCTCTGTCTCCTACGAACAGTGTCTGCTACTCGCAGTTCGTGGCGTTGCCCTTGGCTGCACGTATGCTTGCTTGTCGGCCATATTGGTTGTGGCAATAACAGCTCAAGTAATCGTTTACCAAATGATCCGTATAACACAGTCTGCACTGCGTACTGATGTTCAGTGTGCTAATATTTCGTGCCTCAATATAATAGTATGTCGGCTTGTATAATGACAATAGGTTTGCTTGAGGTTGTAAAAGCATGTGGTATCGAAGGATTCTGCTGCTTTCATATTTAATATATAAATACTGGAGTACTGTATTACTGATGACAATACGTTTGCTAAAGTTTGTAAAAGCATGTGGTATCGAAGGATTCTGCTGCTTTCATATTAGTGTATGAATACTGAAGTACTGTATTACTCCAGTGGGGCAACTCCCAGCACCAGTGCATCATCACGACAAACGTCTTTTTTAGACAACCAACAAGGAAGAAACGAACGAGGAGGGGCAAGAGGAAAGGGCACCAGAGTACAAACGAGATTTCAAACACGAACAACTTAGTAGTGAATATTTCAAACAGAACTCTTACCAAACAAGAGGAAGAAGTTCAACAGAAAGGTCTCAAATTCGTACCTACTTATGATACAAACCTTTTCAACACTAAAGTAGAGTTACACAAATTGACCAGAAAACTAAAACTCAAAGTCTTCTTTGCAGAAATGGACAACACTGACTCTACAGCAGAACCACCAGACTTCGTTGAATTCAAACCAAAGAGTACCTTTTCTCCACCAATCAGTGTTCCAGCAATAGACCTCTTTGAAAAAATGGTTATAGCAGATCTTAAAAAGATCAAATATGGAGCAACGAAAAATAGAAACCTTAGTAGAGGAGAGATGTCAATTGTTCAAAACTAATACTCTGATGAAAAGACCACTATACGACCAGCCGATAAAGGGGATGCACTAGTGATATTAAACACCCTAGATTATGAAAATGAATGTGTGAGACAATTGGACAACCACAAAGTTTACTCAAAAATAGATCATGATCCGACCATGGAGATAATAAAAGATCTAGAAGAACTTCTCACCAAAGCAGAGGAAAAAGATATGATAACAAGCAAAACTAATGCATGTTTACTTAATTTGAAACCCAACATACCGCACTTCTACTTATTGCCTAAAATTCATAAGAGTCTCATTAATCCAACTGGGAGACCGATAGTAGCCGCTACAGGCGGTATTCTGCAACCATTAGGCACCTATATTTACTTTTTTCTCAAACCTCTAATACAGAAAACCTCGACGGATGTAAAAGACAGCACACACTTCTTGAACGTCATAGAAGAAGTCCAACTTACAAAAAATGACATTCTTTTCGCCATAGATGTGGTAAACCTCTACACTAGTATTCCTCATGATCTGGGGCAGGAAGCCGAAGAGTGGCTCCTTCTACAAGAAGAAGAGATAGCAGCAGTAAAGGAATCTATTTTGTTTACCATTTTGTTTACCACAAACCGGGGCACCAGTGCAGATGTGTCACTACAGGCAGGTCTGCTCTGGGAGTGGCTAGGCAAGGCCAGAACTTGAAGGGCCAGGAGGGACATGTGTTCTGGTAGGTGTCCCAGAGAGGTGCTAGTCTGGCTCAATAATGCAGTCAGGGTACCCTAGACTCTCGGGGGGGGACTGCTATGCGGCATCAATGACATGGACACAGTTATGGCAAAAAGAGAGAGGCGAGAGTGCACTGCTTTTTTACTGGTAATTTTCTTTTTTTAAAGTTCATAGTCCTGTAGGTTTGATTATTAGTAGGGTGCAGCCGACTATCTAGTGCCACCGTGTAGGGCACAGAAAGTGAATGTAGAAAAAATGACCTAGGCTTGTGTGCCTTCGGTGTGGACCGCACACCCCAGATTCCCACTTCGGGTTAATCGTTTACTCTTTGTTTCTTAATAAGTTCAAAGACCATTTTAGCTGGTGATTCAAAAATGCAATCTTCTTTAATGTTCAAAGTTATAAATTTGTTCAATTCAAAAAAGTTTTGCGCTTTCTTGGTTAAACTTCACCAAGCAAGCTAATGCTAACTACTGAGGCAAAATAGAAAACCCCTCTGGCTTATGCATTTCGGAGTGTATCCTTCTTCAGAGACATGTTGTTGTTGTGCTGCACACTTTATGTTATATATTACAATATCAATTTGACATATCCACAATGTTCAGATCAAAATTCAACGGTGCACAGTCTATAAAAACAAGTTGTAATAATTAAACAGGGCGCCCACGAGGACAGACAAATATTCAACGCAGATTCAGGAGAAAGAGAGAACAAAGCAGAAAAAGTTGGGTATTTTGTTCCCACTCTCCTTTATTTCAATGAACTCCTACTTTGAATATAAACAAGAATTCTACATCCAAACCTCCGGAACGGCTATGGGAGCCACAATGGCACCAACTTACGCAAATGCGTTTATGTATCAATTTGAGATGACCCACATATTGCAAAAACCCGAATGGCAGAACAAATTGAAGAAATGGGTACATTACATAGACAATATATTTGGCATCTGGCAAGGAACAAGAGAGTCACTTGACGATTTCATGATTTAAATCAACGGTATTAACCCACGCATACATTTTACCTCAGAAATTGGTAACCCGGTATACATTATCTGGACATTAAAGCAAATGTGCACAACCAAAGGATTTCTACTTCATTGTTTATCAAACCCACCGACAGAAATAAATTTATTACACCGCATGAGTTTCCATCCACAAAATACCCTGAAGAATTTACCCTATGGACAAATGTTGCGACTAAAAAAAATCATCGGCGATGAAAGGGAATGTGAAAAAGAACTAGAGAAACTAAGTAAGAAACTAAAAGAAAGAGGTTACCCAAATGAAGATTTACAGGCAGCAAAGGTGAAGGTACAATCCAAAACAAGAGCCAGCACCCTTGTGCCAAAAGACACAAAACAATCGCCATCACTGGTATATGTGTCGAAATATTCTTCTCAAAGTATGCAGATGAAGAGATGCATAAACAAACATTGTACAATACTACAAAGTGACGAAAGAACCAAAAACCTCTTTCTGGAGACACCAACATTTGCTTATCAAAGATAAAGCAGCCTTGGGGACCTTCTTGTAAACACAAGAGACACTAAAACCAAAAAGAGAAAACCAAAGAGAACAGGAACATTTCCATGCTTGAATTGCAGCAATTGTAATAACATTATTAAAGGAAGAATAGTCCCGCATCCATATACGGGAGAGAAGATCGCAATAAAATGCTATGGAACCTGCAACACTGAAAATTGTATTTACTGCATACGGTGTCCATGTGGCCTTTACTATGTTGGAGAAAGGGGACGGAAATTGAGAATCCGGATCAATGAGCAGAAGTCTTGCATACGGAACAGAAATACCAACTCAGCAGTAGCAAGACACTTTAATAAAAAACAACACAATATCTCGCAAGTTAAGTTCCAAGTTTTGGAAACTCTTGAAGCACCAAATACACATACAGATTCGAATAAAAGAAGACAACAAAGAGAAGCTTATTGAATAGACCGCTTAGAAGCTTTGGCACCAAGAGGACTTAATGAAGAATTTATTTAAACTGTTTTTTGTAATAACCAAGTCACTTGTTTACCATGTCATGCAAAAAATAATAATGGTACAATGTTGTATATTTACCAAGTAAGCACATATCACAATACTGCAAGTGCACTATGCTAGTAATAAGTTTTGCCCAGCTTTTTACATTACAGTCTGCAAAGGACTGGAAAGGACATTTCTAACTTATAATTATTCAGTGGCAGTACACCGTTTTTTAGATATACATTGTTTACAGTTTTCTTTTCCCATACAGCTACCCACATTTCCACACTAATTGTTCACTATGCATCTAGTTTTTGGGCACTATATACTTGAGCCAAATACACGTTTACGTTTATTTTCACAATCCATTTGTGGTGATTACCAACATTAACACAGTACTTCAGTATTCATACACTACCATCAAAGCAGCAGAATCCTTCGATACCACATGCTTTTACAACCTTAAGCAAACTTATTGTCATCAGTAATACAGTACTCCAGTTTTTATATGTTAAATATGAAAGCAGCAGAATCCTTCTATACCACGTGCTTTTACAACCTCAAGCAAATGTATTGTCATTATACAAGCTGACATACTATTATATTGAGGCACGAAATATTAGCACTTTGAACATCAGTATGCAGTGCAGACTGTGTTATACGGATCATTTGGTAAATGATTACTCAAGCTGTTATTGCCACAACCAATATGGCCGACAAGCAAGAATACGTGCGGACATACTGTTTATTTAGAGTTACCGAGGGCAACGACACGAACCGCGAGTAGCAGACGCCGTTCGTAGGAGACAGAGCAGGACGCTGCTTGATGGACTCCAGGTAAAATGGATAGATTGAATGAAGAAACGCGATCCACAATCGCATTGTATACTTAACGTGAATACAAAAGAATGATGACAGTAGTTAACATGATTGCTTTCTCCATGTCAGACAGCGTTTTTTTTAAAGTATTCAACACGCACCCAGACCGCGTGTATTACATATCTTGGCAAACAGGTCAGTGTAAATAGACGCACTCGAAAAGCATAGTCCCATGGTATCTGCACAAAGTATTCCCTGCGAATAAGCACCTTAACACGACACTGAATGTTAGAATATCTAGCGATTCATCTAACACGAGATGGCTACGGCACTAAACAATTCAAGTATATTTAGATCATACGCATGACTAACGCTATGTAATACCGCATAAAAGTATTAATACCACGCAAAGTATGTTATGAATCACGAAAACTATGGTATGAACATACATAATGATGAATGTTTTGTTGTTTCTTTTTCTTTTTCTGCTTTGTTCTCTCTTTCTCCTGAATCTTTGTTGAATATTTGTCTGTCCTCGTGGGCGCCCTGTTTAATTATTACAACTTGTTTTTATACACTGTGCACCATTGAATTTTGATCTGAACATTGTGGATATGTCAAATTGATATTCTAATATATAACATAAAGTGTGCAGCACAATAACAACCTGGCTCTGAAGAAGGATAAACTCCAAAATGCATAAGCCAGATGGGTTTTCTATTTTGCCTCAGTAGTTAGCATTAGCTTTCTTGGTGAAGTTTAACCAAGAAAAAGAAAGCCCAAAACTTTTTTGAATTGAACGAATTTATAACTTTGAACATTAAAGAAGATAGCATTTTTGAATCACCATCTAAGATGGTCTTTGAACTTATTAAGAAACAAAGAGTAAATGATTAACCCGAAGTGGGAATCTGGGGTGTGCAGCCCACAACTAAGGCACACAAGCCTAGGTGATTTTTTCTATGGACACAGTTATGCACATTGTGGTCCCACACTTTTGTGCCACTCTGTAGGCCATGGCTGTCAAGTTTACCTGTCCCATGCGTGACTCATTGTAGCAGTCCTGTTTGTATCTTTTTCTACACTGCATGTGTGTGTGCGTGGAGGTGATCTTGCGAGACATGCAATGGCAGTGCTGAGACATGTGCCCAGGTGCATTTCCCATAAACCTACCTGGAGGTACAGTTTTGATCACTGTCGCATTGGTGAAGTGACATGTGAAGATTTGTTGAACAGTCTATGGGGCCACACGTGAGTGTGCTGGGTTGACAGGTGCATGTCTCATGATTGTAAAACAATGTTGGCCCTACACATGTGCGTCAGTATACATGCTGATTGCATGGGCATGTGTGCCTGTGGAAGTTGATAGTTGACTCATTCTGAATTCATGGTACTGTTAACACTGTGTATGTGACACATCCTTTGTCATTGTTGACTGATGTTATGTTCTTTGTCCCCTTTTCCACCGTTACTGCAGCTGTCATGCTCATGCGTCACTTGCCTAATTGTGTGAATTTAAACACAGGCAGGTTGTTTAATTGTGTGCATTGTGTTAGTGTGATAGTCACATGGCAAGGCTGCATTAGTACTCCATTGCTGGATGTGTCCTTTTGTGTTTGTTGATGTTCTGTGTTGTTATTGTTTGACATGATGGCTTTCTTTGGATTGGCTTGGACATGTGCATATTGGTTTCCCATGTAGGAGTGGAGCCATCAGACAGTTGGAGTGGACAATGAATGTTTCTGTGATGCCATACCATGTGCTGGGACACTGCACATTGTCAGTGTTTTGGTGTTGGTGGAGTGACTTTGTCAGTGTGTGTGTGTGTGTAACGGTGTGCATACATGGATGGTAGTGGTGATGTGTGATGATGGTGTTTGGTGTCTCTCATTGTGGATGGGTACTCACTTATTCATTTGTATTTTCAAATGTTCAACATGTTTTACTTGCTCATTGTGTGTGATGACAGCTCATTCACCTATCGTCATTTGCTATTGGGGATTAATTTTATTGTACGTTGAGTTCCTTCATGCTCAACTGATCTGTCTATGTTCCTTTGGCACTTGCTTGTCAATGTGTAAGTGCTGATGCTTCATTCACTGGAAGGTGTGTTTGGTATTGTAGGTGTTGCAATAAAATGTGGCCTCACTGCGGATGGGTGGGCTAAACTCGTCACTGTGGTTGGGTGGGCTAAACTCGTCACTTGTGCAGTGGATGCATGTTCTGAATGCTCACAAGGCATAGTAGGACCACCTCTCTCTTTCTCTTCAGTGTTATTATATTTGCCTTTCATTCCCATGTTTCCTCCCCATTGACTTGTGGGCACTTTAAAACACAATTTACTTGATGTATAAGCACCTTACAAATGCACAATGAATAAATAAATCAAATAAATCAATTGCTGTGTCACTCCCACATTACAGCCACCCACCCGCACACATCTGCATTCACCCACTACCTGCTCTCATTTCATGCATCACCTCTGCCACTGGAATGCAGCCGAGTCCCATGGTTCATGGTTCAGTCTAACGGCACACATTTTGTGTCTCCCTGATTTGCACACTCTCTGACAGGCTTCACATCCCCTATATACAGGCCTCTTCTGCTCTGGTCATGGGCAGGGACTTTGGTACCCTTAGCTACCTGCCTACTTTTGCACAGGCTGAAATGCACCCACGCATTCTTTATAATTGGGCTCAATCTGGGATTCCTTCGACTTTGGTCCTCCAAGGGCTTTCACTTATAGTGCATTGAGGCCATTGCAATGGCACAAAGGCACTATGCAGATGCCACATTGCATTGCATTACCATGTCACATATACATAGGGTGGCCATAGTGTAGGTTGTGCAACAGTGTACTGTCCTTTTGAGGTGTGGTCTACCAGGGAGTAATCGAAGATGCTCCAGGCCTGGATTCAACAACAGTGCTCCCAGTTGATCGTGTTGGAGGAGGATATGTGGCAGGTATACTTCCTGGTGGAGGCAGATCAGAGGAGGTGTGGTAAGTTGAAGCTTCACATTGGACTGGCAGGGGGCAGACGGGCAGGGGGCTGCCTGGGGCGATGAACGGAGGTGAGTGGAGGTAATGGGAGTAGGTCGAACTGGCAGGGGCTGCCTGCGGTGGGAGTAGATCGAACTGGCAGGGGCTGTCTGCGGTGATGGACCGATATGAGTGGGGGTATTGGAAGTAGGCTGGACTGGCAGGGGGCTGCCAATGATGATGGAAGGAGGTCAGTGGGGGTAGTGGGAGTAGGCCGGACTGGCAGGGTACTGCCAGGGGAGATGGACGGAGGTGAGTAAGGTAGTGGGTGTAGTCCAGACTGACAGGGGGGCCTCCAGGGGTGATGGACGTAGATGCGTGTCGGTGTTGGAAGTAGGCCGGACTGGCAGGGGCTGCCTAGGGTGATGGACAGAGATGAGTGGGGGTAGTGGGAGTAGGTGGGACTGGCAGCTGGCTTCCAGGGGTGATGGACAGAGATTAGAGGGGTAGTGGGCGTAGGCTGGACTGGCACGGGCTGCCTGGGGTGATGAACGGAGGTGAGTGGGGGTAGTGGGAGTAGGCCAGACTGGCAGGGGGCTGCCTGGGGTGATGGACAGATGTGAGTGGGAGTAGTGGGAGTAGGCTGGACTGGCAAGTGGCTGCATGGATGATGGACGGAGGTGAGTGGGGGTAGTGGGAGTAGGCTGGACTGGCAGGAGGATGCCAGGGATGATGGTCAGGGATGATGGACTGAGGTGAGAGGGTGTAGTGGGAGTAGGACGGATGGGCAGGGGGCTGCCAGGAGAGATGGACAGATGTGAGTGATGTGGTGAGTGGTGTGAGGACTAGAGGAGGGTGCCGGGGGGTTGTGACAGAGGTGAGGGGGGTGTCAGGACTTGAGTGAGCTGCTTGGGTGTTGGGGCAAACATGAGTGGTGGGCGGTGTCAGGACTTGAGGAGGCTGCATGCATGTTGGGGCAGAGGTGAGTGGGGGGTGTCAGGGTTTGAGGGGGCTGCCTGGGAGTTGGGACAGTGGTGAGTGGGGGTGGTGGGTGGTGCAAGGACTTGAGGTGGTTGCCATGGGGGTGGGTGAAGGTGAGTTGGGGTGGTGGGTGGTGTCAGGACTTGAAGGGGCTGCATGAGGGTTGGGGTGGAGGTGAGTGGGGATGGCGGGTGGTCTCAGAACATGAGGGGGCTGCTATGAATTAGGGCTGTAGTCCTGCAGTTTATTTGCTGCCTTGACTTACGGGCGACAGTTTTGAGTATTGCAAAGGTGCCACTTGCAGTTAGGGGTGATGGTCCACTGTTTCACTGGGGAGCTGGCTTTGAGTTATGGGGGATAGTACGCAATATCACTGGGGTGCACTTGCATTTAGGGATGACTGTCCACAGTTTCACTATGGTGCTTCCTTGAGTTACAAGGCCAGTACGCATTATCGCTGGGTTGCCACTTGGAGTTAGGGATGATGGTCTGCTGCGTAACTCTGTTGCTGGCTTGAGTTACGGGGAAATTATGCAGTATCGGCTGGGTTCTGCCTTGAGTTACTGTGGACATTACGCCGTATTGCTGGGATGCCGCTCGGAGTCAGGGGTGATGGTCCGCTATTTTGCCAGGGTGCTGGCTTGAGTTACCAGGGATAGAACACAGTTTCAACGGGGTGCTGGCTTGATATTTGGGGTGTAGTACGCAGTATCCCTGGGGTTTTGCCTTGAGTTATGGGGTACAGTATGCAGTATTGCCAGGGTGCTGCCTTGAGTTACGGGGGGACAGCACGCTGTATCGCCGGGTGCGGGATGGTGCTGCAAAGGCTGGCACAAAGGTTGTTTGTTGGTGCTGTCTTTAGTTTGCGTGGGGTCGTGTTGTGCGCATTCCAGGCGCAACTTGTTATTCTTTGCACCACTGGTTACTTTGAACTTCAGAATCCATGCATCCACGTACTGGGCAACGCATTCCACATGTGGAAAGTAGGCACAATGTTGTTTATGGCGCTAGGTTGTCTGCAGGGACTTTTTTTATGAATTAGGTCCAAAGTGCTTGCCCATGTTTTTTCAAAGCAGTTAAAGACATTGCAGCTGTAAAACCGCTACTAGACTAATAAAATTGTCTTAACCTTTTCTGCCTTCAGCCACTCCATTTATAAGCACTATGATATACTGTACTGTTAAAAACAAGCTTTGGGAAAGACATAGCTTTGGCTTATGTATATGTTAGGTCTCCCTGTTTTTTTTTTACAGATTTTTATTCATAAATAAAGAATGAAATCAATCTGCCTTCTGTCTGCATTTATTTAAACGATAGGAATAAATAGAACAACAGGTCTTTCTGCTTGGTTCCCTATGCTGTCAAACATGCTTCACAGGTCAATCACATTGCAGACAGACTTCATCGAGAGTGAAAAGGTTGTATACAAATACTATTAAAGTACTTGGTATCATAGGTTGTTGGGGATCGAACCTGTGTTGCTCTGTGTCCTCTTTCTTCCAAGGCGAGCACATTGACCCTGAGCTATCCCCCTGAGTATTATTAAAAGCATATATCAGTCGTCAGAAGTAATCATATGAGCAACCACGTGCTGTTAAGGTGTTGACAGTGATGTGGAATAACACAGTTCCATTTGTTTTCTGTATAGCTGCGTGTGTGTTTTAATAAATGCATTATTTGCATTCAAATGAATGCAAAAATACTGGTTTAAATGTTTATTTTTAAATGAGAAACAATAAATGTGGATACATACAGAAAAATTAGGCAACAAAAAAAATATGGATACATACAAACAAAAATGACAACAAAATAAATTCATACACAAAAGGTCAAATTGTTTTCATTCCCATTGCTTTTTAAGTTCTGTGATCATATTTGGCTAGCATAATATAGACTGACTCTTTTAGTCTCTATCCTGATCGTCTTTGAAAATTGTCTTTAATTTATTGTAGTGTTTCTTCTTAGTAAAATTGTAATTAATGCATTATATTTTCTGCGTACTAGTAGCCATTCTAATGCATCAGTCACCTCTAATGATTATTTACATTACTGTTTGGTGTTAATTTCTGTCATGCCTTTCAGTAGTGCTCTGTTAGTACTTTAATCAGTTGTTGGAATGAGTTACATTCTCTTAGGGTGAATACAGATACTTAGTCCCCTAGCTTTCCTCTCATTCGTCAAACATTTATGTAAATTCGACTTTCCCCAAAACGTGTCTTTCTTTTTTATAGAGATGTTACCAATCTTTAAAATGTGTGCCTTATTGTCTCTGTATATTTTGTGGCTTAAACGCAGTGGTGGACTAGGCCATTCGCCAGGGGCTGATTGAGTTGAGTCATTTCTCATCATCTGGGCTGTTTTTTGCAAAGAGCACTGTCTGGGAGTCGATAAAATGCACACCACACTGTCACCAACTCGAGTATAAAACTAAGCACAGCCCAACTTATTTTTCCCAGGCTCAGCTGCCTGACAGCCCAGGGCTGCCTGCCGTCCTGATGGTAGTGTTCTCTTATACCTTTGACTGACTGACTTGTAATGGGCCAAGGCCTGCCTGGTAACAAAATAACAACAGGCAGGAGCCAGGCTGATACCCACCAGCCCTGCCCAGCCCTGTGATTTGCTCCTCACTCTCCACTTTGCCTTGTCCCACGCATCCTTGTCAGTAAGCAGGGAACGCATTTTCTGATGATAAGCATTTTCCGACGTTACACTGCCATGTTAGGCAAAGTTTGTATGCAGTATCCTCTGGGAACACTACAAACAACCCTGACAGCAGGTATAGGAAACCCAACCTTCTATAAGCTTGTACTACACAGTTTTGGTAGCGTGTTGAGCAGCCAGGCTTATCTCAAGAGGGGTCAATGTGATCTGCAGGGGAGTTATACAGAGATTCACAGTGACAAGTATTCAAATAAACTCTTACACTCAAGGTTTCTTGAATAAACAATTATTAATTCATTTAACAGTCAGTTTGAGTAAGCCTTCGTCAGAAGGGAGAAATATAATAGCAACACACAAATACACTTCAATACTGTACACTCTTTGTTTCTAAATCAGTAAAGATCCTTTTGGGATGGCCCACAGACACAACCTGCACTCTCAGGTGACTTCAATAGCTGGGGTGCTGGGGACATTAACATCTTACTGTTTGTATTTAGAATACTGTTATATGTTGGTAAAAGGAAAAGATTATTAGAACAACAAGAGACAAATATTCTTAAGCAGGCAAACACTTTTGGATCCCCACAGCAGAGCCATTCAGTATAACAGACTAGGCCAAAGTCAATGGGCAAAAGTCTTATGTAGGATGAAGCACTTCTGGTAGGTAAGTAGAAAAGTCTTTACACAATGTTTTAGAAGTCTTTGAAGAAAACAAGAATCAAATGTAGGGCCACAAGCCGTTAGAATTGTGAGTGGTAGAAGATGCAAGCAACTCTACAGCAAGAGGTAAGTTCTCTCAGACTTTTTACAGTACCTTTGAATTGAAGAAAAAGTGCAGCAGATGACATCTGTTCCTGTGCAGTTCTGCAGATCTCACTGTTCCTGGGCCTCAGTCGTAGGGACAAGAGGGAGGACTTCTAGGGACTCCTGCACTGCAATGGGACGGTCACCACTCGCAACCAGCAATCTTCAAATCAGTGGCTGTTCAGTGTTTCAGTTCCTCGCGTCTACCGCAAATGGCAACACTGCGGTTTCTGGCAGTCGAGATGGACTTTCCTTGCTTCTGGGATCCCGCACTCTGTTGGGAGGGGCTCAGGCTCAGTCAGTCCTTCTTCCTGGGAGTCCAAAGGATCTTCCTGGAGCTCTAGAGCAGCTTAAAAACAACACACACAATCTGGTGTTCCTCTTCCTGGCTATACATTTCCCAGCAGCAACTCTGTGAAAATTCAACGAACTCCGAGAAGGATGTCCAGGTGGCTTATTTAGGAGTTGATTGGTCCCAACAACTCAAGAGGAGAAGTTGTCCTTGCAGGGGCTTCTCTGTAGCTACGAATTTGGTTTCACCAGGCAAACCAATGGTCCAGGTGTTGCAGCAGGTGTCCTCTTCAAGTACTTCTTCGGTTCCTTCATCCAGTGGTCGACTCTGCCTACCAAGCCAAAAGCCTCGCCTTTTATTCAGTTCTCTTCCATTCATTCCAGCCTAGCTGTCAGTCTCCCAGCAGGGTGGCTGTCCTTACCGGACAGTCAGCCGGGCAATCACAACAGAGTGCATTTGGGTCTCCTAGGAGACTAAGCACAGGGAGTTTCAGGCACCTCCCTCACTTCCTGCCTACTCCAGACACCCTGGAGACAGAGGTGGGTTTGACTCGGGAATCCCACCAAAGGCAAAACGAACAATGGGACCAAACCCGGTTTGGCGCACATAGTGAATCTCAAAAAGGACCTTTACATAAAGAAATGGTGAAAAAAGAAGACAGGGCCATTTTAACAAAAATGGCACCCTTGGGTGCTTTACTGCAGCTGCGAATGCAGCCCACTGTAAATGCACACGACGGTAGTTAAAATGAAACCACTGCCACCAGCCATTCAGTGAGAAAAGGGTAACATAAAAAATGTTACATGAGAAGCTACACAAAGGGGATACTAAGTAACCCCACCAGCATCCTATTGTAAGATGGTGTGTGCTGGGTCTAGAAAGTTACACATGTAAGTAAAGTCAATTTCACTTTACTGCTCTGGGAAACAGTAGTTTATCCCAGAGAAGGTATTTAAACCTTTGGAAAATCTGAAAGACTTCCCTGTGCTACTGCACTGAAGGTGCTGTGTGACACAATGTAAGATGGTGCCTATGGAGGTTGTCAGGCTCCATAACCAAAATAAACACAAAGCTCAGAAATCACATTAAAATACATGAGTGGGAAAAAAGGGCCTCACTCTCTTCAGGTTAAAAATAATCAAGTCCTCAAAATCCTGCTAAATTGCTGGGGGTCTCTAAGGTGGAGGGAATTAGAACATTTCTGAGAATGTTCCCTAGCACGCCACCACCATGGTCTCAACACACAGGTAGGGAGAGCAGCCATTTGGCACGTCGCAGACTAGTTGCATTTGGTTTAATTTCTTTCACTTGGGCAGAGTGGCGTTTCTGCTGGACACCAGGGTGTTGCAGGATGCAGGCACCACTGCAGCCGGATCCGGAGCTAGCTCAGCCAATGTGACCACACTACCTGCAGCATGAGAGAGGAAAGCAGGCTATAGTGCACGCTGACAGGCCGACTCTGTGCACTGCCAGGAGCAACTGTCTGTAACAAAAGAACAAGAACAGTAAGGAAGAGGGGTGTCGCTGCCAGTGCGGTTGGGTCAGCTGACAGGTGACTGACTGACTCCAGGCTGTCCTGGGTCTGGCTTGAGATCATCAGCCTACAGGCTGCAGCCAGCCAGCCAGGTTAGTACAAGTGGTTTACAGAGGTGTCACTAGAGGGACCTTGGGGGGCGGGGGGGTTATAGCTCCAGGGCTTTTGGTTGTACTCCGGATAGAAGTTCAGGGGCTACAACCAAAAGGCTACCTAGCCCAGAGTCCTGACAGTCCCGACATTAGCTTAACCCCAGATCTTTCCCAGACCTAGCAACACCTCTGGTGGTTGGACTGAGCTTTTCCGAGCACTGCATTAATTAATATTAAAAGCAGTGCAGAATACATGTGGGAGCACCTGTGCGGCACTCAGGACATCAGTCTCCATCCACACCCGAGCAGCAAGCATCTACCCTGCATTTTAACTTGGATTCTGGGCTGATGCTGACCACAACCGGCCAGCCACTGTTTCTTCCTGCTCGGTGCTTGCTCCAGCCTCCATAGTATAATGTCCATACCATATAGGCCGGGCCATGGCCAGGTGGCCCGCCACCCACCCTTCTCTGCACTGCCTTTGATATTAATAATGCAGTGCTTGGCTCTGCTCAGTATGACCACTAGTACTAACCTGGCTGGCTGCTGGCTGTCACCTGATGATCTCGAGCCAGGCCCAGGACAGCCTGAAGACAGTCAGTCATCTGTCTGCTGACCCAACTGCACTGAAGGTGACACCCTTCTTCCTTATTCTTATTCTTCATGTTTTTTCTTTGCATACAGTTGCTGCTCACAGTGCTCAGAGTTGGCTTGGGTCTAGACTCGTCAGTACTACTTGTAACTACATGCTATTGTAGAGTCTTACTAATGATTAACAGCCTTGAGGACGACCAATTCGGTCGAAACACGTGTCGGCTGATCTAAGGACAATAAATACAAAATCGAAAAGCTTGTCTTGAGGACACCTTTATTTGAAACATCATTTGATATTATCTCATCACCCCATCAGACTTAAAACCATTTACTGGTAGAGTGCAGGTCACCCTCCCAAACCTTGATACTTTAAACACAGATAGAGTTCACTGTATTTCCTTTCAGTATTTATTTGTATAAAATGAGGGAAAAACGGAAATTAATGTATCTAGCTTAGGTCTTCAGTTTGTCAATTGAAAGTCTGTGTAAAGTAACACAATGAAGATGTGTTAAAAATGAATTTATTTCCCGTTCAAGATTTTTCAATGGCTGCAGAAATGTTAATCGGGACAGCAGCAATAGTGGGCCCTTTGGTTAGTCTGAAAATAGATTCTGGCTTGATGTGTAAGAGCCCAACTCAGGCATCCAAGTACTACATTCCTGTCACTTTATGTGGAAAAACACTAGTTGTGACTTCTTTTTTTAAACAGAAACAGATAAATCTGAATAATAAATACAGATAAAATGACCAAAAAATGTATATGTATAAATACTGGCGCAAATGTTGAAAACATAAATACCATGAATCTGGGAGCATTACATATAATGCAGAGATTAATGTACTAAAATGTATCATTACATCACATGTCACACCGCTCAAAGGACAAATGCACTCAGTAATGTTATTCAAATAGAATGAAGTGATTAATTTAAAATAAGGCATCATGACAACCTGCCGCTGGCTGTCATTCGATCCCATAGGTAAAGTTGTATGGACATTTTCTATTACCTTTAGGTCTGGGCAGTTGCACAGTTCAGTAAGTCACGGTCCCCCGAAGAAATATTGTTCAGTGTGGGGTGCTTTATATGATTCAGCTCCTCCAGTTCCCTGGTTCTGAGATTATCACTCGTGTTGAATTTGTTTTAATTATCCCCTACCTGTTTTTGGCCGAAATGCTTAAGGTAACCAAAATACATGATGCCATCGATGTATATATATATACAAGTGAAAATGGGTTTGTTTGTGGCTGGATTCGTGGTGAAGCATTGTGCTTATACAATTCCACACTGTTTCACCAATCTGAAAAAAACTTTGAATAGTTACCTGTTAGGATCTCCGGATATTACTGGATACATGACATTTGGACTCCCCACCCTTTTCCCCGGTTTTCAGCAAGAGAAGAACGAAAATGTGGGTGGTGTTGTGAGTTTGTGGCAAAGCATTGTCCCTTATAAAAGTCCACACTGCTTCACCAATCTGCACCTAATTGGGCATAGTTACCTGTTAGGACCCTGTTGTGAAGTGGGCAACCCGTCCCAC